>NC_141696.1:667561670-668762377 GCF_964263255.1 Lissotriton vulgaris
GGCAGAGCACAGGAGCTGAGCAGTGACACAGTGCCAGCACAAACCAGATACTGCACAGCATTCCAGGATGGAGAAGGATGCACCCCAGGACAAGGAAACGCTCAGGAAGAGGAAGCAAACGTTTTCTGACAAAGAACTTGAAGTACTCATTGAGGGGGTGAGCAGCAAACATGACAGGCTGTTTGGCAAGCTGTCCCTGAAGGTGCCTGAGGCAGAGACGCGAAAGATGTGGCTGCGCATCAAGGAGAAGGTGAATGCGGTAGGAGTCACCCACCGCAGCATTGACTATTTAAAAAAGAGGTGGTATGACCTCAGGAAAGGGCAAAGGAGAGGATTGCAGTAAGGGTGAAGGATGCAGCTGGTACAGGAGGGGGAACATCGAATGTCACACCAAACACAGCCTCGAGGACCTCATTGAGGCTACCATTGAGCCTGAAGCTGTTGTGGGGGTCACCCAATTGGACACTTCCGGTACTGCGGCAGGAGGACAAGGTAAGATGCATGCCAGTGCAGATATGCAGCTTGTTGTCAACCCCTGCCCATTCCCCCCAGGCCAAACACAGTGCATATGTAGCCGTGCCTAATGCATATCCCCTTACCAGAGTGTTGCATCATGGGAGTTGTAGTCATATCATGAAAGAGTGCACGTCTGACCCCTGATGTGAATGAAATGAAACCAGCAGCACTGGGCCAAATGTCAGTCAAATATGTACTTTATGTAGATGAAAGTATGCAAAAACAGATACATCATGACAAATAATAACAATGCACTGTTTCACACACAGATGCATCACCCCTTGATTCAGATGACAGCGGCCGCCTCGTCATCTCTGAAACCCCAGTGGTGACTGATGCTGAGACCCCTGCAGGGACGTGAACCCACAACACCAGCATCACCACCGCCACAACCAACACCACCAACACCACCACCACGGCGGACAACACCACCACCACCAGCGTGGACACCACCACCACCAGCGCGGACAACTACACCACCACCACCAGCGCGGACAACTACACAAAGCCGCAGGGCAAATGTCTCCTCCCTGCAGGTGATGGAGACAGAGCAGAGGCCAGCAGCCACAATTGTTCCACGGCAGACAGCTGTTACTCTGACCGCCCAAACATCCAGCACATGTGCGAGTCCGACAGCAGGCCAGGCCCCTGGGTAGGGCTGCAGGGAGATCTGAGGATCCAACAGACGGTATAGAGTGGTTGAGACACGGATGCTGCGTGTCCAGCGCCTGCAGGGGAGACTCATGGGTGCTATGAACATTAACCTTTCCAAATTGTCAAACAAAATTGGCAACATGACTGACGCTGTGCGTGAGATGACCACAGCCGTTGCCGAGGGCAACAGAGACATTAAACAGTGCCTGCAGGAACTCACACGTTTGTCATTGCAGGCCAACAGAGAGAGCACCGGAGGCATCGGCAGAACATGCTCCGTTCCAATGCCTCCATTAGGGGCCTCACTAATCTGTGCAACAGCACAGCTGTGCTTTCACGCAGGTCTGGGTCCCTGCAGGTCAACTTGGGGCATTATTGTGGAGATGTGGCTAAGTCCTTAGAAAGAGTGACCACTTCAGTGGAGCATCTGCAGTCTGGGACTTTCAGTGCCAGCAGTTTGGAAGGGTAGGGGGGGAGTGAGGCTGCTTCAAGCATGAGCAGCATCTCTGTGCCGGAGGCGCATGCCTGGGAGAGGCAGCAGTTACGTTTTTTGGGCCCTTTAAGATATGGACATCATCTCATGGTAGTCCTAGACGAGTATTCACATTTCCTTTGGTGGTAGACCTATTAACGACAACATATGACAAAGCGATAGAATGGCTTGATGACATCTTTGCAACACTGGGCATCTCCGAAATCCTCAAATCTGAAATTGACTTGCTGTTGGAAATGGTTTTTTGTTGGTTGGTTATGGTATGCCACCTAGGCCAAGCAGACCCACCACTCTAGTCTGGCAAGTCAGATACAAACCAAAGAAACCTGTACTCACCCTCTGGTAGCTTTGCGCAGAGCAGTCAGGCTTATCTAAGAGGCAATGTGTAAAATGTTTGTGCAACACACTCAACACAGCAACACAAAAATACACCACAAAAGAGACTCCACACAGGTTTATATAAAAATAGTTTTTTATATTGTACACTGTTAGGAATGGGATCCCTGGCTGGCCAGGGCTTGCGCCAAAGTCAGTCAGAGACCACCACTCCTAAGTCAGGGCAAGGGAGTTACACGCCAAGATAACCCTGCTCACCTCTAGGTAACGTGGCGCGAGCAGCAAGGCTAAACTTGGAGGCGATGTTAATTAAGTATTTGCGCACGCACCCCAGCAAACAACCCAAGGCCCACCACAAAGGAAACTCCACACAAGGTTATATATAAAAATAGCCTGTTGTATTATACCAAAACACATTAGATAAAACACACACTTTACAATGTGCCAACAGGCACGGGCAGAATTTACAGGGATATGTACAAGACAGGGCCACCTGGACCACTGTCAGGAATCAGCACTTTTAGAACTTAGCACTAGGTAGAATTAGCACTTAGAACATAGAAATAAAATCACTGTAGCACAAAATAGAACATAAAGCACACAACCAGTAATTACTGGTAACCAGTAGTACCACCTAGGCAATCCTAACCACCTTAGAAACAGGTCACGCAGGGAACTAGGACCTCACTAGCACCACCTGTACTAGCAAGAACAACCACCTAAGTATCATAATACCTGTAGGGGTATAAGCAGATAACACATGATGCATAACATACATTCAGCGGTGTAAGGAAGGAAAACACATGATGCATCAACAACGGGGGGGCGTGGCTTGGACGCCGATGGCGATGGTCGCCTGAGAGCTCGGCTCCGGGACTGAGCCCGCTTTTATCCTGCAGATCGAGGATTTTGGGGCACCCCGACTCCCACAAATCGAAGATCGGGTTGAAGCCGACCTGGTGAGGCACCCGGGAACACCCGAAAACTGGTTGTTCTGACGGAAAAGCGAAGTTGCGGAGGAAACGGAGCGGAGCCCAAGATGGCGCCCGGACCCTCTCCATAGCCTTGCCGAGACCCCTGGCCCGGAGAAGCCTGCCAGGTCTGCATGAATCTTCTCCACGTCTCATCTTCCCGAGAAGCGATCGTCCGGCTGGTGGTTTGGGAGTGTCTGGACACCGAGGTCATCCCTGGACTGATTGTTGGTTGCTTTTCTCGGCGCAGGCTGGTCACGGACGGCCGGAGGCCCTGAGCGGAACGACAATACCACTCGAAACGATCGGCTGTCTCCCGCCGCGAACCTGACTTCGCCGGATCCCTGGGTACTTTATGGGCTGCACTGCGACTTGGCACCGTAGGGATTCCAGCCGCACTGGTGGCTATAATTCGAGGTCTCCCTCGGCCCGACGGGCCTACCCCAGTCGGCGCCGATCGCCCCCGCCTCCCCCTTGGTGGCCTCCGGGGTCTCAACGGTGGTACATCCCGAAAGATCGGAGAAGTGGTAGGACTTGGCAAAGACGATCGAAGGCCCTCTTCAATACGGTCACACACCAAGGGAACTACAGCCGACGCCCACACTTGGTGGAGAGCCTGCTGAGCTTTCTCCCACGAGGCACATCCGCCATGGGAAAACCAAGGGGACATAAAGGAACCACCCCGGCCGCCTCGGACACAGAGGCGCCGGACAAGGACGATCGAGTTGACCCGGAGTGCTCTGGTGGTCCCCACATACAGCAGCAATTCGACCGGGTCCTGGAGGCGATCGCAAATACGCGATCTGCCCTACAGCAAGACATCGCCCAGGTTGCGACGAGTTTGGGCCTCCTCAGGGCAGACCATGGTAAGCTCTCGGACAGAGTCAAAGAGGTGGAGAGCTCAGTGAAGGTCCTGGAGCCGGCACAGAAGACTCTGGCTGCAACGATGAGGGATGCCCTGACCCGGATCGATGCCTTGGAGAGACGGGCAGAGGACGCTGAAGGGCGTAACAGACGGAACAATATTCGTGTGGTGGGCCTACCGGAAAAGATCGAAGATGGCGACATGGTGGCCTATCTAGAAGCTTGGCTCCGGAACGTGGTGGCCCCGGAAGGTCTATCCTCCTTCTATACCCTGGAACGTGCACACAGAGTGCTGGCGAGGCCACCGCAACAAGGTCGCTCCCCACGCCCGGTGGTGGCGCGCTTATTGCATTTTCGGGACAGGGACCTGCTCCTCAACGCTGCCAGGCACAATGGCCCTTATCAGGTGGAGAATAGCCAGGTGAACATTTTTCCAGACTATACTTATGAGACCCAACGAAAGCGGACCTCTTTCCTAGCGGTCAAGCGTGAACTTCGGAGCGAGGATATTCAATACTCGCTCCTCTTTCCTGCGAGGCTCCATATTATCCTTGACGATAAGACCCAGTTCTTCGATACCCCGGAGGACGTCTGTACTTGGCTCGAACTGTACAGGGCAGGCAAGGATGGTTTCGGCTCTTCCTCCCAGTCGACTACGGAACCAGGACAGCAACGACGTTCCAAGAGTCTTCTGAGCCGCCGCGGCAAACCGGGCAAGCCTTCGACTGTAGAGACTATGGCTGAGCGGCGAGGAGTGCTGGAAATGGTTTCAAACCTATCTGGTTCACAAGGCGGCCCCATTGTTGAAGAATCGGAACCGGGCGGCGAGGGGGCTCATTCGGACACGGAAGAATCAGAGACTGATAGTGTTCACTTGCCAGTGGTTACTCCGGACTCGGCTGAGGGCATGCTGGATGGGCAGGGATGAACTCGGGTGAGCTGATTCCATTTGGGTGGGGGTTTGCCGTGGGGGATGTGGAGGTTGCGGTTAATGCTATGACCCATTGGTGGGGTTGGGGGGGCCCTGATCTGGCTGACACTTTTGACTTGGGGCTCGACTTAGTCTCGGTAGACCGAGACTCGATGGCCCATTACTGGCGCCCGGCCCGCACCTAGCCCTTAAGGCTTCCCTGCGGTGGCGACAGCAGGATTAGTCGGGGAACGGGGGTTTTCCGGGGACACGGTTTGGATGGGAACTAGATGGTGCTATTTGGGTCCTATTCTGGGGTGGGTGGGGAGGGGTTTGTTTCAGACGGGTGTTGGGTTGTTGTTGGGGGGGATGGCCGCCAATAGTGTTGACTCGACTGTTGCTTGTTTTTTGTTTGAGCGTTGTTCGGAGAGCCCGGGAACGATGATGTGGGACAATGGCTGAGATCGCTAATGTAAAATGCATCACTTGGAATGTACGGGGGCTCCACACTATGTCCAGACGTCACAAGGTTCATGCTTATCTAATACGTAGAGGGGTGCAAATAGCGCTGCTGCAGGAGACACATCTCACCAAAGCGGAAGGGGCGGCGCTGCAACGTAGATGGAGAGGGCAGGTCTACTGCACTTCATACTCAGCTTACGCGAGGGGGGCGCTAATATGGATAAGAGCTGGGGTTCCCCTGCAGGTTTCAAAATCGGTGGTGGATCCGGAGGGTCGCTACGTAGCTATCTCTGGTACATTGGGGGGTAGAGACCTGAATATTTGTTGTGTTTATGCACCTAATGTGGACCAACTCGCCTTCCTCTCCGGGTTGTCGGGCTCCTTGGCCCATTTCCTCTCGGGAACCCTCCTGCTAGGTGGCGATTTTAACTCGGTGGTGGATGTGGACGCCGACCGCGCACACACCCCCTCCCGGACTCCCCGGTCCGGCGGGTGGCCAAAGGTAGGAAGGAATGGCAGACACACTGGGGGCTGACGGATATCTGGCGAGCGCAACACCCCGACACTAGAGACTACTCATTTTTTTCTGGCCTGCACGAATTACATGTGCGGCTAGACGGATTTCTGGGGTCGGCGGAGTTGGTGTCCGCGACGGTGCGCTCTGAATATTTGGCTAGGACCATCTCTGATCACAACCCCCTCCTAGCGGACTTCTGTTGGTTCCCCGGGACCCCTAGTGTACCTACTTGGAAAATGCGCCCAGAGATATTAGAGGATATAGTCTTCAGAGCGGACGTGGAGGACAAAATTTCTGATTATTTTGCGACCAATGGGGGCACTGCTGGATCGAGAGCATCAGAGTGGGATGCGTTTAAATGTGTAAATGTAAATGTAGGTATACTTATATAGCGCAACCTGTCACCACAAGGGCATCCTGGCGCTTGCCTAGGGAACCCGTCCTGATATTCCCCTGTGAGATAGCAGGGTATCCACAAGGTGAAAGTCAGGCATCCCGCCGCGAGGGGCCGTTGTGGAGATTAAGCAAGCTATTGCCCAGAGTCGCAGAGTGTGAACCCGTGAGTTGAGAAGGCACCGGGACGAGAATTATCGAGTCCGTGGAATTTTTAGCCCAAGACCCGCCGGGGCGGGGAATTGAACCCTGGTCCAGGACCGATCTCAGATTCCGGGTCTGCCGCCTCTAACCCCTGAGCCACACTTCTCCACTTCTTTTGCGTTGTATTCGAAGTCCCTCTCTCAACCGGTCTTCTCACCTGAGAAGACCGGTTGAGAGAGGGACTTCGAATACAACGCAAAACCTTTGGCTATACAGATATAGAGCTCGGATGAAGACAAGTGATTACATATATCTTCCACAGAGACAGGACACTGAGTCCAGCAAGCGAGGCGACACGATTTTTCATACCCATCATAGTAAACACCAGACACGCCCCTGATGAAGGCACCGTCGTGGCGCCGAAATGCATAGGGCTCTTTTGTTAATGTTTTGTATATTGTTTTATGTAAAAACATGAAGCCAAAGTATTGAAAGTGCAATTTATGTTACAATGTTTACAAAAATGATGAACTGAATCATATGTTTGTGGTACATTATAATAAGTAAAAAAATACATGAACAATAGAAATCAAGTATAAAGAATAAGAATAAAAATAAGTACAAAGTGAAAAAGAGTGTAAAGTATATTTAAAGCGCGGAGCGCCAAGTGAACAGTGCCCGGTTTGATTGGCCCCAATACCAATCGTAACCCCCAGTAACTCTAAGCCGGTTTGACTACCCTGACAAATCGGAGCACCAGTGGACATATTGTCAAAAGAGAACAATAAAACGGAGTGCTCCTTATGCCCTTTATTCTTTTGGATCCTTGATGACTTGGCCACAGCTGACCGGAAGCTCCGCGAGATGGAACTTCGCCGCCCCGGCCACCCAGAACTTCAAGAATGTACTGCCGCGGCGAGGGAGGCGGTGGCAGCGGAGGTCGAAAGACTGCGGTGTTTTGATTATAAGGCCTACACCACCAGGTCGCTCACGGAGGGGGATAAGTCGGGCGCGCTTTTGGCTTGGTTGGCCAATCCCACGCGCCGGACCTCCCTGACGACGTCCATGCGCACCGCAGAGGGTCTTGAGGTGTACACCCAACCGGAGATATTAGGTTGCTACCAACGCTACTACGAACGGCTGTACCGCAGTAACCCGACCCGAGACCCCACCCTGATTGATGATTATCTGCAACCCTTGGAGATTCCCGCGCTGGAGCCCGACGTGGCGAAGGCCTTGGGCACCGATATTGAACTGGGGGAAATCCATAGCGCCATAAAGGGGATGGCGAGAAATAAGACTCCGGGCCTTGACGGGCTCCCAGTCGAGTTTTACTCCACCTACGTAGACCTATTGGCGCCCCGTCTGCTGATAGTCTACAAAGAGGCGAAGCGCTTGGGACGACTTCCCAGCTCGATGTGTGAGGCCTTAGTAGTTCCCCTCCTCAAACCTGGTAGGGAGTCAGCTGACCCGGCGTCTTACCGACCGTTATCAATGTTAACGGCCGATTATAAGATCCTAAGCAGCATACTGGCATCGAGGCTGCTAGGGCACATGCGCTCCTTGGTACACGAGGACCAGGCAGGATTCATCCCAAAACGTAACACGACCATGAATATTCGCAGGTTGTTTCGCTTGCTAGAGGAACCGCATACGGAGGCCTTGTGCCCGTTGATCCTTTCGGTCGATTTGGAAAAGGCCTTTGATAGCCTAGAATGGGATTACTTGCACAGAGTGCTACTGAGCTTTGGTCTGGGGGAGGGCTTCGTCAGGTGGACCACGGTGCTTTATGCCTCGGCGTCGGCCAGGGTGAGGGCAGGCCCGCTGATCTCCCAACAGTACCCAGTAGAACGAGGCACGATGCAGGGATGCTCGGTATCCCCATTGCTCTTCGCGTTAGCGGTGGAGCCACTGGCGCTGTCAGTCCGATCCTGAGTTTCTTTCGGCGGATTGCGGACTTTATCTGGGCAGCACTATATCTCACTGTATGCTGATGACCTGCTGCTCTTCCTTGAGAATTCGGATACTGCTTTGGATGGGGCTGCTGAGGCTCTGACATCCTTCGGGGAGGTCTCGGGCCTTAGGGTGAATTGGGCCAAGACCTGTCTGTTCCCGGTTTGTAAAGGAGAACCCAGACCCGACACCAGCAGAGAGATTAGGTGGGACCCTAGCTGCCTCAAGTACCTGGGGGTATACATATACCATGACCCCGCCGACCTTCTAGACGGCAATATAGCCCGCTGTACTCGCGCGTTGCGAGGTAACATGGATTTTTGGGCTACCCTGCCGCTTTCAGTGGCGGGCGTATTGCACTGTTGAAAATGGTGGCACTTCCCCGGTTGATATACTATTTTAGAGCGCTTCCGATTTGGATCCCGCCGGCCACCTTTCGGCTTTTGAGATCCATGGTGGTGGGGTTCCTCTGGGGATCGGGCCGCCGGAGAGTGGCTCTCAAGACTTTGATGAGACCGAAATCAGAAGGAGGCCTCGGGGTGCCAGACTTTGAGAAATATTATCTGGCAGCTCAATTGCAGACCTTCACCCAGGAGATAGCAAGAGAGTTTTGTGGCCCGGAGGATGGGAGGGGCAGGGGAATGCCTAGGCATGTTATTTCCTTCATCGCATTACGCCGGCGTCTGGCCCTGCAAGACCTGACGCTCGAAGGAAGGACTATTAGGTTATGCTGGAATCGCGCCCACGCCCGGGGGGAGTTGCGACTCCCATATGCACCGGAAATACCGCTGGGGATGTTAACGGCCTTACCGCACGGGGGAGACTGGTCGCGCCTAGGACAGTGGGAAGATGCAGGATTGGAATTGGTGGGGGACCTTTATGAAGACGGGGGTGTTACTGCCCTTCCAGGAGATCCTGGACCGTTTTGACGTTCCCCGAGGCGACTTCCTCCTGCACACGGCTCTGGTTAGAGCGATTCAGACGCACTAGAAAAGTGGTCTGGAGGAACCGCCTACGTCTCCAGTGTGCCAATACGTTATGATGTCCGCGGGGACTGTCAAGGCAGTCACGTGCTTATATAACAGATTGATTAACGAGGGTTTGCCCCCGCTCACCACACTACGGAACCGCTGGGAGGCTGACATAGGGAAAGAGATACCGGAGACGGGGTGGTCACAACTCATGCGCCGAGCCTGGAGGGGAGCGCGCCATGCCCGTTTTCAACTGGTCCAATTTTATATACTCCATAGGGCCTATTTGACCCCGGCGAAAATTCAGCAATACTTCGCCACGGACACAGCGGATTGCCCCAGATGCTGAGCGTCTGAGGCAGACCTTATTCACATGCTGTGGTCCTGCCCGGCGCTGTCCTCATACTGGCTTTTGATCGAGGACACTCTTACTAGGGTTACTGGGAGAACCCTGACGGTCGACGCGGCGGTGGGGCTCCTACATTGGTTCCCGCATACCCCTAAAAATAAAATTTCGAGCAAATTTATAGATTTAGGGCTCGTTCTCGCTAAACGAGAGATAACCAGGAATTGGAAGGCAAGGGTTGGTCCAACAGGAGCTAAATGGCACAGCGAACTTCTGAAGTGGGCCACAGGGGAGAGCACTCTGCGATACCAACTGGCGAGGCGGCAGCAAAATGAGAGGGCGCTAGAAACAGCATTGGAATGGGAGACAATAGTGCAGGCCCTTAGAGATCACTGCGCTTCCAGCGATTCCGAGGGTGATGATGCAGCACAACTTGAGTCCCATTAGATGTCCCCAACACTGATCTCTATCCAGTCACCTGGGGTTTCTTCCCACAAGCTCATTCTACACGTACTACCACACACTGATGGCGGGGTTGGGTGGCGGGAGGGAGCGGAACCAAGAGACTGTTGGGGAGGGAGTTTTTTTTCTGTTAGGTTGATCTACAAAAGCAGATGAAGGCCGTTGGATTATCCGTATACATGAGCCCCCTCGCGGCCATCGCACGCCAACACAACCTCAACATCTTCTCCTACGCTGATGACACTCAACTGATCCTCTCACTCACCAAAGACCCTAACACCGCCAAAACAAACCTACATGAAGGAATGAAAGAAGTTGCCGATTGGATGAAGCACAGCCGTCTGAAACTGAATTCCGACAAAACAGAAGTCCTTATCCTAGGAACTTTCCCCTCTGCCTGGGACGAATCCTGGTGGCCAGAGTCCCTTGGAAAAGCACCCATCCCGACAGACCACGCACGGAACTTGGGCGTCATCCTGGACTCCTCACTCTCGATGACCAGACAGGTCAACGCCGTCTCATCATCGTGTTTCAACATTCTTCGCATGCTCAAAAAAACTTTTTGCTGGATCCCCACCGAAACTAGAAAAACGGTCACCCACGCACTGGTTACAAGCCGCCTGGACTACGGAAACACCCTATAAGCCGGCACCACCGCAAAACTCCAGAAAAAACTCCAACGCATCCAGAACGCATCAGCCAGACTCATACTAGACATCCCGCGTAACGACCACATTTCTGGTCACCTGAAAAACCTCCACTGGCTCCCCGTCAATAAGAGGATAACATTCCGCCTCCTAACCCACGCACACAAAGAACTTTACGAACTCGGACCCGAATGCCTCAACACACGACTTTCCTTCTACACCCCCCCCCGCCAGCTACGCTCCTCCAACCAAGCCCTTGCTGCTGTACCTCGCATCAACAAAACCACCATGGGAGGAAGATCCTTCTCCTACCTGGCGGCTAAAACCTGGAACTCACTTCCCACCCACCTGCGCCTCACTCAGAACCACTTAGCATTCAGAAAGCAACTTAAAACATGGATTTTCGACAAGTAACTCCCCACCCTTCCCCAAGCGCCTTGAGACCCTCTGGGTATGTAGCGCACTATACAAATTAACTGAATTGAATTGAATTGAATCCGGATCAGCTTCGACTTTATACCAGATCCCCACCTGTGTTTTTTGTAAGAAAACGCCGCCCGACCCTCGGGTTGTGGGCTGAATGGCTGTGTATTCAAGATGTTTTCTCACGGGGGATCGGATGTTTCTATCTTATTTTCCCTGCAGATATGTTGCTGATCTGACATGTAACTTTGGCTAATTCCTGCAATAAAAATATATTTAAAAAAAAAAAAATGATGCATCAACAACACATTCAGAGGTGTAAGAACAAGGCACATGACGTATAAAAACACATTCAGAGGTGCAGCAAAAGAACAATTGCGCCAAACTCACATAAGTCACCACCTGTGACTGTCCCTAGGCCCTCTGGCCTTGTTGGGGCTAGGACGACCTGTGTCCCAGTGTCAGGGGCCTAAACGTGGCAGCTGCCCACGAAATGCTGTGCAGCTGTGTGAGACAAGGCTGGGGTGAACGTGGGAGCCTCGCAGGCTCTGAAGAAATAAAATGTCCCCTCGAGCCTCTCAGGGCTCTAAACAAATGACTGGCCCCATTTGAGCCTCGCTGGGCTCCTGAACAAAGAAATGCCCTCTAGAGCCTCTGTGGCTCTGCCAACAACTGGGGCGCCTTCTTGAGCCTCTCGGGGCTCTCAGGAATAGATGGGGCGCCTGGAGCCTCTCAGGCTCTGAAGAAATGCGGGCAGGGAGTCCCTCTCGGGGGACTCGATATCGCAAATGCCCTTGTAAACGGTAGGAGCCCCGCTCGGGGGCCTGAACACAAGATATGCCCCTGAGCCTTGACTGGCTCTAAGCAAATATGGCGGGTGGAGCCTCTCGGGGCTCGTAAAGAACTCAAGCTGCCCCCAGGGCCGGTGGAGCCTCTCAGGCTCTCTGCACCGTTGGAGCGGCCCGCTGTCAACCGGGGCCGCTCTTAGCACACAAGGAGCCTCTCAGGTGCAACTGGTCTGCCTGGAGCCCTCCCGCTGCCCATCCACACTCACTGGGCTCGAGGGCGGAGGCTCCGACGTCGCGCTGGCTCTCTGCGGCGTCTCTCTGCTGGGCGGCGGCAGACGGGACTCTCTCCCTCGGGAGAGCACCGCGGGGTCACCAGCAAGCTTCTCCTCGGCTCCGGGATTCCTCTCCTCTTCCCCGGCTGCGGGGGCGGGACTTCCAGCAAGGCCGCTTTGCAATTGGCCGGCCGTCCAATCACTTCCGGGTCGTCGCGGGCAGCGCGGCGGCCCGTTTGAGGCACTCGCAGGCTGGGGAATAATTAACCGAGGGGTGGGCTCCCTCGAGTTAAATTTAAAAACAGCGGCAAATCACCGGGACAATGCCAGGTGAGCACCGGCTTTCTTAAATGAATACTCCAATCGAGGTGGGCACTCGATCTGGCAACCACGAGCAGGGTGGGCACCTGCACTGCAATTGGCGGCTCCTATGCCAAATGAAGCGCTCTTAAGCGCTAGAAGCAAAACAAAGCGCTCCTAGGCGCCAAGGGCAAGGCAAAGCGCTCCCAGGCGCTGGAAGCCAGCAAAGTCCAGGCACAGTCCTTCAGCAAGGCAGGGGGGGGCAAGGCTGGGCCCAGAGCCAGCTCACTGGGTCTCCAGGCAGGGAGACAATCCAAGTGGTGGTCCTCCTGCCCAGCAACAGCAGCAGCCCCCTCAGGATCCTGGAAGAGAACAGTTTGTGTTGGGACACAGCCCCATTTTTATATACCACATTCCTTTGTCTGTAGGTGCAGGGTGGGGGAGAAACCAGTCGCAGCTGGTTTTGGAGCGCCCTTGATGTGCTCATCACCTCACTCTATTCACTGGCAGGGCTAGGGTCATCAGTCGCACCACAGGGGGCGGAGCCAGCATTGTGTGGGGAAAACCCAGCCTCTTTCAGGACATAGGTGCACTCCTCCCCAGCCATCAGCATGCTAATCTCCCACTCACCACCGGGCAGACCCATCCAGCCTTCCTGGAGCCAGGCTCACCAGTCAGCTCCAGCCAATCACTCGCCAGGCATATTTTACACTAATATGCCAGCTTCTAGAAGTGGCACTTCCGCACAAGACTCAATCATGTCACATACATCATTGCGAAGCATTCACTCTCACGAGTTCGCACATACCAAACTCACGCATGCACGCCTCACGCATCAGGAACTACCAGGGACACAGACATTCCCCATGCATTCCTATGGGAGGGCAGGCCAACCTCACTCCATGCACTCAGAGTGCGCACACACTTTCCACTGGGACACAGTGAAAGTGCGCACAACCCAAAAATCACCATCACCAGGTCACCATTAAAAGCAAAAAGTTCAGGGGTGAACCTGCCAGAAGGGCCAAGTCCAACATAAACCAAACAGACTGAAACAACATATATCCAATAAGTGCTTGGTAAGTAATGCAGAATATTTAGGGGGGAACATCCTTTACAACAAGGATTTTACTCCGCAGTGCTTTTACGACGCGTTCGTTACAACGCAAGTCATAACCACGACTTGCGATGGAGGGCGCTAGAGGATTAAAAATAGTATATTTACTATTCCAATACCTTCCCTAGTGTCCACGGGGACTGGTGTTAGAATAGTAAATTATACTATTCTCAATCCGCGCCCCCAACGCAAGTCGTGGTAACGACTTGCGTTGTAAGGGACGTGTCGTAAAAGCACGCGTTGTGACGGTACGCGGCGTAACGTCATACATCCAATATTTAGGGTAAATCACATAAAGTTGCAGCGAATACATTGGCACAGCACACCTGTGCTAATATTGCATGTTATACGGTCATTTCTGTGAGCCCTGTGCATCTACTCAACATTATACAGTAATTTCTGGATTCAGTCCTCCATAATAGAGGTCTGAGGAGGCCGGTCACCTGCAAGACGGAAACATCATGAGGCAAGTGGGCAAAAGGCAATATACACTCCCTCCTTGGAGGCAACAACAGTATTGGTGGTGCCCTTTCCTATCTACTCAGTAGGAGGAGGGCCACCAATCCTGCAACAGCTGATACTTCTTCACTAAATTTCCCCATAGACCCCCTCAGGATCAGTAACCCTGCAGCGTTTATGGGTAGGTGACAAACAACAGCTAGGTATCGCCGAGCGGGCCAGCAGATGCATGGAACCCCATGGGCCTTCCCATTAGAGGCACATTACCTTTTCTTCAGGTAGAGTGACTTAGCGCCGAGCCGAGCAGGAGCACCCAAGGGGGATCTGAGCAGCTGGGACTCTCGCTGCTCTTCTCCCAGCAGGCGGCAGTGCTGCCTCTGGAGTCTCGTCATTGTCAAGGGATCCCCAAGCTGCCTCTGCAATGCTACCAGGGTCAAAGGTGGCTCATTGGCTTGAGCCTGTACTACCTGAGTAGTGTGAGTTGCTCAAGGGGCCCAGCGGTCCTGGTACATCTCTTCTCCTTGGTCTGGATGTGATGGACATCGGTGTGCTGTCCTTACTCAGGGTCCTGCCTTACTCGATCAGAGAAGTGGGGGTCCCCATTTTAATTGAAAATGCTTGCGGTCAGCTGGCAACTGGCAGCGCTTCCTCCTCGCACTCGTGGGCCTGAGCATTCACAGTGTGCCAGCCTATTCCCCTGCACACCTGGTCCAGGCAGAAGCACTGATGACTCAGTGCCTCTATTGAACATACGGGGAATGAGGCAGGTGAGTTATGCAGTTTCTTGGGTAGCCCAGAATGCTACTCTGGAACCGGGTCAAGCATGGGATTGTTTAGGAATCCTTGAATTGCTGGACTCAAAGTCCCACAGCAATAAGGCTGAGGCAGAGTCTTTTATGGCCCTGAGACTCTGAATGAACAGGGGGAAAGCCAAGCAATTGGAGAACACCTTGAGGCACAAAGTAAGGTAGCAGGCCAGCACATAAAGGCAAGTTGCCAAGTGGCAGTCCCTCCTGGAGCCCAGCAGATAGCTCCAATGTTAAGTGTGAACCACCTCGCCCTCTCCCCGCCAGGGAAGACTATTAGTATGCAGAAGAATGTAGCTGTATCCCATCACACCCAGACCTTTGTGTGTTGTGGCTGTCTAGAAAGTATGCACAAAGTGTAGCTGTCACCCAGCCCAGATGTGTATTGGAGACAGGCTACAAAACACAAAAAGTCAAAAGCACAGAGAAAGGCCCACTTTCTAAAAGTGGCATTTCTAAAATAGTAATGTGAAGTCCAAATACACCAGTAAGTAGTATTTATTACTACCATTCTAAACATAACAAACATGGCAACCCCACTCCTTTCTGTGACAGGTGTAGGCCTCACAGGAGTGAAAAACAAAATGGGCCATTTGTCACTACCTGGACATGCCACTTATAAGGCACTTGTCCTACCTTTTACTTACACAGCACCCTGCCCACAAGCTAACTAGGGCCTACCTTAGGGGTGACCTATGTTAAATAAAAGGGGAGTTTACGGCTTGGCAAGTGGTTTTAAATGGCAAGTTGAAATGGCAGTAAACTGCACACACAGGTCCTCCATTGGCAGGCCTGAGAGGCTACTTCTGAGCATTGCACAAGCAGGGCTGCAGGTCCACTAGCAGCATTTACTTTACAGGCCCTGGGTATTTGGTATATCACTTTATAAGTAAACCAAATATGTCAAACAGGTGTAAACAAATCATATCAATTTTAGGGGAGAGCACATGCACTTTAGCACTGGTTAGCAGTGCTAAAGTGCCCATAGTTCTGATGCCAACAATAAGAGGGCCAGAAAAAAAAGGAGGAGGAAGACAAAATGTTTGGGGATAACCCTGTAGAAAGGGCCAGATTCAACACTCGCCCTTTAAAAGTAAACAGTTCAAAGAAGTTTTTAGCCAACTCAAAATCAAACACCAAAAGAGTACACCCCTCTGGCCCCAGGCCAAAGGTGCAGTTAAAAAATTCATGGGTACCCTCAAAAGAGTAATTCAACAAGAGTCCATGGAGGTAATCGATCTAACTCAAGCCCTTTGCCAGGCCTTTCGGGCAGCTCACGCTACAGCTGGTGAGAGTCCAGCCACCTTGCTATTTGGGGGAGCCATTCATTCGAAACACTGATGCAACTCAGAAAAGAAAGATTAAAGCGTGTTCAGATCAAAATTGCCATACCCAGGAGACCGTCTTTGACAAAAGAGACCGGGTACTGGTTAAGCAGAGACGAAGGCGAAAAATGGATACTCCTTTTTCTGCTGATCTGTTACATGTTGTAAGCATGCAAGGGACATATGTTGCCAGCACATCTTCTGGACAAACCATCACTCAGGACCCATCAGAGTTTAAACACCTATTGTGACACTTCTTAAGTCCTGAAACCATATATGAGGCGAGCCCACCAGCAGGTCCGATTCAAGCGCCTGAACCTATGTCGCTGTTGACCGATCAGGGTTCTCGATCATCTTCTATCACCCAAAGCACAAGACAAGTGGGAGCGCCTTGTTGACTACCCAAGGAAATGTGATTTTAGTGATGTCTGACACTTTATTTAAGAAAGGGGGAGATGTAGCATATTGATGTTATGCGCTCTAGGGCCCCTGTGGTTCTGGGTGGACTCTGGAGAGGAAACCTGTGATATGCAGGAAGGTGTTAGGGTGTGGTTAACGTGGAATATTAGATAGTACACAGTGTATGAGTGTATGCGGAGGAATAAAGATGTTTTTTGGCTGAAGCTCCCGTGTGGCATATTTCATTTGCATGCTCCAGGGCTGGGGAAGTTGCTACAGTAAAGGCTTGGTGGAACAATACTATTTAGGCTCGCAGAAGCAGTTAGTAAAGTGCATGGGTCATGTTATTAGTAACAGACATTTCTGATTGGTGAGTTTCTTGCTACTGTAAAATACTGTTTTGCCTGCCTGCACTTACAAATGTACTCCATTACTGTAACATCATTACCTGATTTGTGGAAGAAGGTACATGCATTAATCTTTGATGGGACTTATTTGAATTCCTTTGCAATTAAATCAAATACATAAACATTGAGTTGTACCTGCTTCAAAGTCTGTGGTAGTGCGATAAGTGTAAAAACCTCTGTTAGGAGCTGGGACAATAAAACCGATCCAGATTTATATAAAAAGGAATGTGATTTTAAACCACTCCCCTTCTTTGTGTTTTTTTAATAAGTACAGAAAGTTCAGCAGTTAATCATCAGCAAAACCATGTCTTGGGTGATGTATAAACAACCTGCAGGCTCTAGAATATGTTGCAGCTGCCTTCCTCTCATCTTATCTCTGTACTTTCAGCAGCAGAGAGATGGGTCGAGGGCATAGTTATTTATGCTGTTGCCATGTCAGCAGGCTCAGTACCACCCCTGGATCTGCACACACACACGCACACACAAAAGTATCATCAGCTATGTCTGTTACTCACCATAGAAAATCATAAATTCTGTCACTAGCCTAACCAGTTTTTAAAACAGGACATGTAATTAATTTTAATAAGACATTAAATGTATTTTAATGCCCGGAAAGACAACACAAAACTGGGACTGCAGTAGCAAGTGTGGAGTGTGACATTTGGTCATTTAAACAATACCTGCGAACCTCGTGCTTATAAGCACGCTGTTTTGCAGCACACGTGACGTTCTTACGAGTTAGAAGTGGCAGCTGCTATGGCATTTATGTGGTGGGCAGCCCGGGGGAGGTCGGGGGAGGATTGCGCAAGGGGAGCTGTGTGAGGAGTAGCACAGTGGGAAATTAATTTTTTTTAAATGCTTACCTGCATTCTGCCACGTCAGTGCTCTTTTGGCCTCTGCTCCTCGGCCTCGACTCCCGGCATGCCACAGGGTCCCCTACGCCAATCCAGACGCCGCTCTCATGCTGGTATTATTCAGCATGAGAGCAGCACCGTGACTGGTGTGAGAGCTCGAAGTAGGCGCTCATTAAGAATGTTTGGCCAAACTGTCATGCGCACTTGAAGCAAGCAGTGCCACTACTCCTTCCTGCGGCTGTGTCGACGTGGCTTAAATGGACAGCACTGCCCTCTGCTCAGCTGCAGGAACTAAGGGAAAAGGAAGGAAAAATAAAATTATAATAACCTTTGTTATTATCTTTTTATTTTTATTTTTCACTGCTCAAAAGCAGTGGGCAACATTTCTTCGCCTTAGCGGAGGAGCTGCTGCTGCTAATGAGCACACAGGTTGGTCGGTTAGGTCCTGGAAAGTTCCAAGAGGCCGCCAAACTGCACGTTTTAGATTCCATGGCAGAAATGTCAGGCAGGTAGGATAAGCTCCCTTCCATCCAAAATTGTCCTGGAAAGCCTCGAGCTGTCCATCAGGATGCTTAGAGCATCCCATTTGGAAGTCAACATGATCTGTGCAAACGTACCTGTCAGGTGCCAGTGTTTGTTTTCACAGTGAGTGACGGGAGGAGCTGCAGTATAGGCAAGGGTCTAACGTAGGTCCCTGCACCACCAGTGTGGGGGGGGGGGGGTACTTAAAGAGGCCCCCAACCCTTCAGGGGGGCCCCCATTCAGCTCAAGGCCAATACATATCTGTGAGATAGGAGGGACTAAGGAGACCCTCATCATATTCTGCAGGAGGGGCATCATTTTGCGTTATACATTTGAGCAAAGGTGTCCGACACAACACCGGTTTAGAAACAGCGCACCCCTTTATCTTTGGAGGTGCTAACAACACGTACAGTGAAATGTTTCAACACCAAGAGGTTTCAGCTTCAAGGCTTTTAATGCAGCATTATTTTTCTGTGGTGAAAACATGACATACAGGTGCACATCCCATGTCCTCTGTAGCTGCTCGCTTCATGGGTAAATGGCCTATCTCTTTGCTCGATGGACAAACGTGGGTGCTTTTGCTTTTCCTGCTTACAACTCTTCCTCAATTACTGATGCACTTTATGCTCTAATGGTTTAACCTGACTCTCGCTCCCCACCCCCCACCCCCGCCAAAGGTCACACTGCCTACTCCACCAACAGATCAAACACAAACAAAAACAAGGCACAAGCACTCCAGTGCGGAAAAGGGTTCTGGCTTTGAAGCTGCTGCCCATTGTAGTGCACGAAAGACCCTTGCAAAGACTGCAGAGAGAGCGACATCCTCATCAGTAGTAATTAATTTTGACAGTGTGGGCTTTGTGGCAATTCACAAACCTGCATTTTGTGCATCAGCATTCGCTATTATTCTAATTTAAGTGGAACACAGTGCCCTCGCCAATCATTAGCGCGTTTTCATTTTGTATCTGACATTCGCCTGAGTTAAAATGGAGGAGTTCATGTGAAGTCCACAGGCAGCGGTGTTAAAATTAGCATTACCATGGCAACAGTCTGCCACCATTAGCATGCAGGCCAACGGAGCTCTTCTGTTTTCTTTTCCAAATAAAGAAGCAAGGGGCGTACTGCAGGAGCTCACGAAAAATGAGCGCAGGTGCAGATTAGCAATAACACTCAAAATGGCTAGATATTGATCAATAATTTTCTACATTTTTCAGCAGAGCGTATTTGGCACTGTTTTGCCTGTGGATTCCTTTTTCTTCTTGAGCGAAAGTAGAAGTCAAGCAAATTGCATTTTAGGGTCCCCACAAAACGAATGAGGTTTAGCCTTGTGCTTTACATGTTTTTTTTTTGTTTGTTTTTTTATTTCAAAATATTTTTATTGAAAATACATTTTTACATACATGTTAATGGTAAAATACCCCATCAATAGATGTAGCGATTTTAGTCACACTATGCTGTCGGGGTAATTTTGAAAGCAGTGCCGAATGGCTCTAGAGCAGTGGTCCACAATATGTTGCTTATGAGCAACATGTTGCTCCTGGCATCCTCAAACGTTGCTCACAAGTGGTTCTATACCTCTGTATAATTTTGCGAGTGTACATAGCCCAAACATTTTTCGCAAAGGAGATCATATGTTACCTTTCAGATTCCATTCTTCTAGTGATTTCTCTAATAGCGTTTTCCCACATCAAAGCAAATCCACAATTTTCCCAGGATCAAGGGGCTCTAAAGAGTGGATGCAACCTCTATAGTGGGGCATTGTGATTGCTCAAAGGGAACCACAAGCTTCCTGCTAAAGTCTCCGATAAAGTCGGCAAGATTCTTCAGGGGGTAGGTAATAACGCAGTTCTTTTCATGTTTCTGTGTAAAGAAGAAGAAGGATATGAAATGACATTATACTGTTATCGAAGGCGGTGTTAAAAAATGTGTGTACATTAATGACACGGCTGGCGTGAGCCGATAAACCACCCTGCGCGCAGTGGGCTATGCGCATTCTCCCTTATTTGATGGGTAGCCTAAATGCGCTGGACTTTGAGGCATATTACAGAGCAGAAAGCCAACGGTAGACTCCAGATGCTGCACAAAGGCCTGATTATTTCCTAGAGTATCTTGCAGTATTTGTATTCATTTGGTGTGCATACATAACTTCTGTACCCACCGTTGAAGGGTACAACCCGTGACCGGGAAACAAAATTGCAAAGAAGATGGAGTGGTGCACTACTAAAATATCCAAAGATTAATAATGAAGCTCAATCAGTTCCTTTGTAGAAAAAAGTCTTTAATCATATAAATCCAAAACCATGAATATAAAACAACAGCCAACGCGTTTCGTTCGATTCAATAATTTCATGAAGTCATCATTCAAAAGTGTTGAGCGATTGGAACATAGGCCACCTTGATAAGGGCCAAAACCATGGCACTGAGTGCCGAGCGTCACTAAATAACACCAGTCGGATACTGCGGTTCCAGTATCCGACTGGTGTTATTTCGTGACGCTCAGCACTCAATGCCATGGTTTTGGCCCTTATCAAGGTGGCCTATGTTCCAATCGCTCAACACTTTTGAATGACGACTTCATGAAATTATTGAATCCAACCACATAGTGAGATTATCGTTCAACATAAATAATTGCCCTGACGAAGTTCTTTCAAGACCGAAACGCGTTGGCTGTTGTTTTATATTCATGCTTATTAATCTTTGGATATTTTGGTAGTGCACCACTCCATTGACTTTGCATATTACAGAGCAGTGAAGACTATGTTTGCATGTTTTTGAGTGCACAGCCCCTAGGATCTGCCTCACTTATACCTGGAGAGGGATGGGGCATCACCGATGACCCTGCCTTTTTATCTTCTTGAGAAATTGAAGCACCACTTTAACATAATCGATCCTGTTGGTGTTACAAGATATTTATTGAAGAAATCATCAAATGTACAGCGCATAATATTACTTTATTCCCTGCAGTTGTCCTTACAATGATGGTGTTACAATGGTGTAGTTGGTTTGCACTGGAATGGGAGGGGGCTGTAGTGGGGGTGCTGCAAGCCCTTGGCATATGTTGTATGAGTGATTTCTTTGTTGATGGGATGCAGCAGATTGAGTCTCAAGCCCCGGAGCCAACTTTATTGATGAAGTTTCGCTTCTGGGCAAGTCATGCCTTGTGGGCTATATTGGATGAAGAAATGACGGAGCATCTCTTACTTACTTGATACACTCGCAATCTCCAAGCCGGGCAATTTCAATCTTATATACCTACGAGCAGGATTGCAGACACTCATCTGTATCGAAGGCTTGCCAGGAGTTGCAGGATGACTTAGACATATAAATTACTGAAAAGCAGTGGACTTAAAGCTGCTATGTGTTGTACTGTGTCTCTGAATAGGGGTCACCGTTTGGTGCATTTCAAATACATTAATAGGGTGTACTATACACTGATCTGACTATTAAAATACAGAATGAGAGCTGACTCGAGCTGCCTGTGATGTGGGGTGGAGTATTCTGGATTTGCGCACTTGGCGTGGTATTGTACTGGAGTGTACTGATTTTGGCTTGCAGTGTTTGCTACTTTGGGCGGTTTTGTAAGAGTAATGCTGGTTGGAGCCCCATTATTGGCCCTATTGGGCTATGATTGTGATGTTCTGAAGCCCTTTCAGCGACTGGTGGCGCTGGGACTCCTTCTAGCTGGAAGAAGGATTACAATGCAATGGATAAAAGGCCCCCTACAGCTTTCCCAGAATGGCAAACAGATATGACAAACTGCAATACACAATCAGATACTTATCATACACTAACGACAGTCTGTAGTCCCCTAAGAAGTATATGGGGTCCATATCAAGGATATCTTATATGTATGAAATCAGCTGTTGAGGACGATGAGGCTGCGGGTGATCTGTCATAAAGTTTAGGCTGGGCTCCAGGGGCTTGGGCAATGACCGAATATACTCGTTTTTTGGATGGGGCCAATGTCACTTCGGCATGAGGTGTGGGCGATAAGTGTGATCTCCTACTATGTTGCAGTGCTACTGTCCATAGTCAAAACTTCGGGTCAAGATGCTATTTGTGCCGTGATGATTAGTTGTATATTTTACAAAGACAAGGGAGCAGAGTAGGTGGACAGGAACCTTGGGTGCAAGCTATTTTAAGGTCCCTATACTTCAATTTCTTAAACGAATATAATATGATCTTTAATGTTTTTATTTTTGTGGAATGCAAAAAAGTGGATATACACCCTGGCATTAAGTACTGGCCAGTGTTTGAGAATGGTCTTTTTTACTTTGTTGAATACAGGGGAGAAGGTGGTAACACAAACTAAGTGGTTCTGTTTGTCTTCGGTTATAGGTGTCAGCAGACTTTCCCGTGGGCACTACCATGCTCTCTTGATAGATCTGCCGACTAGTTTGCAAGGATAGCCTCTGGCCTGTAGTTTGTCTGCTAAAATGTTTGCTTCACGGAAGTAATGTTCCTTGAATGAGCAATTTCTTCAGATCAGGAGGAACTGTGAGAACGGGAGTGAGTCAAGTGAAGCGCGAGGGTGGTGGCTGGTGTAAAGTAGTATGGTGTTTCTTTCTGTGGGCTTCCTATAAAGTGCTGTAAAGAGTTCTTCGTTGACTTTAGGCACTCTGACAAAAAATGTATATTGTGTATTTATGTGTGCTAGAGTGTTCTCACATATTTGATGTTTGCCTAACAGCTATAATCCTTTTTGGCCACACCTTCCCATATTGCCTGAGCTTTTTATTGTTTTTATGATACACATGTCCTCACTTTTTTTTTGTCCTCATATGTTTGATCAGTATGCGAACGGAGAAAAAAGAGGTTACCAACCTTTTTCCTTCACTATCCCCGCAAAACGAGTCCCGCTCTCTCCCTACGGGAGGCGATGTTACCATCACGGAAGCTTTCACTACAAAGTCAGTGTTCTCTTATCTCCCTTATCACAGGCTCTTACTTAGATTCTCTTCCAGGGGTCACCAATCCTTCTCGATGAAACCCATAACCAGAGAATGTCCTGTGTTTGCTGATGCTTAATCATTGGATTTACCTTTATCGTTTTACAATGTTATAAAGACGAAAAAAGAGTAAGAGTAAGAGAAGGGATACAGAGAAGAGAGGGAGGAAAAATCGGAGAGAAAAAAGAGAAAAGAGAACTTGATAATGAACTACTATAAACGACTAGCTTTCTCAGCACAATTATCCCTAATACTCCAAAATTTCGTTCTCTTATTGGGGCGCATTTCCTAGCTATCATATGGATCGAATTTATCCCTTCAGACTCTAGAGGTGGAATATTTATAATCCACTTAATGCATAATTCTCTACGCGCTAGCAAGATCAAAACAAAAATAAGAGCCTTTAAGTATTTAGACATGTTACCAGTATATTCTTCTTCAGGAATTACCCCAAAAATAATCAATGCCAAGCTGACCTAAACTTCTTGACCCACCAGTTCTGACAAGATTTCACCAACTTTCTGCCAAGCTTCTTGAATAGAGAGACACCACCGGAACATGTGCGATTCATCTGCATTAGGTTCTCCACATTTCTGGCATTTCCTCACCATTTGCCAACCTATTTTTTCACCAGCTTTGGGGGCATCCAATATACCTTGTGTATGGTAAAAAAAAAAAAAATCTTTAATGGAGCAGATTTCACATAATACCATAGATCAGATATAGATACTTGCCATAAAGCTTCTAAATTCAGCTCCGGTAGCTCCCTCCTCCAAGTTGCCATATATTAGGATCTTCTAATGATTGTACCAATAACCAGTACCATGCCGAAATCTCTTGTTTAAAACTTGACTGCAATATTATTTTAGACTCCTGAGACTCCTTATAAATTGTCCCTCTTTTCAAGGTTCTAGCCCAACTAGATAGTTGGCAGTATTTAAAGCGAGAAACCGCATTTTCTGTGATCTCTTGGAATTTTCGCCAAGAAATTAGTTGTGTTCCCTCCAGTAATTGACCCCATTTGCATATTCTTCTTTCCCTTATTGGGATTGCCAAAACATCTTGCAGACATTTATGGGTTCCTGGTGCATGATAGCTAAAATATGGAATTTGTAATAGTTTCTTGATTTGGTACCATAATTTGCAGGCCCAATAAAGACTCTTTAGTCAGATTTTTTTTTTAAACTTAGGGTCACCAACCTTATATAAAAATTGATTAGCAAGATCAGGGGCGCCATATGTCAGAGTACTAAACATAGGTGTAAATTGATTTGAATCTTTTAATAATTGTCTGAAGATTTTTAAATGGAAGGCTCTTTGACATTGTAGTAAGTCAGGGCTTGCTATACCTCCTTTTTCCTTCTTTTTCCTACATTTCCTCCATGCAATTATGGGCCTTTTCCTTTCCCAGATGAAGCTTGACAATTCTCCTTGTGCTTTTTTTAATCCATTCTGGCTTAAATTCTAATGGAATTGCATTAAAAAAAAAGGTGTACTTTGGTAAAATTGACATTTTAAGTAGATTTGATTTACCAAGGAAGGATAGATGTAGATCTTCCCATTGCTGCAATTGTTTTTTAACTTTAGAGGTGACCTGGTCAAAATTTACCTTTGCTAAGTAATCCAGATTTTGTACCAGTTCAATCCCAAAATACCTAATCTTCTTTTTGACAAGTTCACTTTGAAAGGTAGTATTCCACTGCATTATTTCAGTTTTTAAGGGATTTATAGCATTGTCTGATACTGTACCAAAGTTATCTACAGTATCCCAGATTACTGTTAATATCGAATCTTAATGCGTTGTAAAAATCATGACATCATCCGCATAAAGCCTGATCTTTTTTTCCCAATTATTACAAGAGAAAGGTTGGATATTCTTGCATGCCCTTAATTTATTAGCCAGTTGTTCTGTGTACATGTTGAGTATATGTTGAAAAGAATGGGAGAGAGTGGACAACCTTGTCGAGTTCTTCTTCTTATTTGTCCGATGTTAGAAAGAGAGCCATTTACTAAAACCCTGACATTTGGATTCCTATATAAGGCTTTAATTGCTGAGCCGAAGGCTTCCCCCAAATTAAAACACTTGTTTACCTCGTATCGAAAAAGCCAGTTGACCCTGTCAAATGCTTTTGCAGCATCGCACGTTTTTATAGACAGAGGCTTTTTTTGGTCCATGGCAAGATCTATTGCGACAATTAATTCATGGGTCAAGTCCTCCAAATGCCTCCCTTTCATGAATCCCTTCTGATCGCTATGAATAATTGCACCCATCATTCGCTCCAACCTCTTACTCATGATTTGTGTATATATTTTATAATCACTATTAAGAAGTGAAATCGGGCGATAAGATTCACATCTTCTTGGATTTTTATTGGGTAGGAGAATAGTCATAGTTACGCTATCCCATGAAGGACGGGAGTCTTGTTTTGAATTGTATATTGAATTAGGAAGAGCCAGCAGAATTGGAGCTAGGATTTCCCTCAATAGAATTTATAACTCATTAGGTATAGCATCGGGACCAGCCGCTTTGCTCTTTTTCAAATTGAGCTATGAACTTCCTCCAGTGTTATTAAAGCTGATAATTCCTCTCTATTTTCACTGCTTTACTGTGGCAGTTTTATATTGTTAAAAAAGGACTCAATCTGTTCTTTGTTTTGTATTAAAACTTCTGTGTAAAGATCCTGAAAAAAACGAACAAATTCCTGCTCTATTGCTCCATATTCTATTATTATATCACCTGTAACTTGATTTTTCAGGTCCTTTATATTATTCTTGGCCCTATCCGTTTTAGATTTCCAGGCCAAGAGCTTGCCGCTTCCCTCCCCATATTCATAATTCGCTAGTTGCTTGCTTCCCATCTCTTTTTCAACCTTATCTCTAAATACTCAGCTAATTTTATTTTAGCGTTGGTTAAATCTGCTTCAATCAATGATTTTATATTTACATCTGAGACCTGAACCAAAGCTTCTTGAAACTCCTTAATTTGTTCTTCTAAGGAGGTGAGTTCTCTTTTCCTTTCCTTATTTTCCCTAGCATTTAGGGTGATTAGAACACCGCACAGGTATGCCTTATACGTATCCCAAACTTTGTTTATGGGGGCCGTGCCATGTTTAAAAATGAAAAATTATTTTGTCTGTGTTAATATTGTTTCTACTATTGAGGGTTCCAAAGGAAGAGAGCGATTAAGTGTCCAACGTGACTCCGGGGATTTACCTGAGAGATAGAACTGTAATAGTATTGCCGAATGATCTGATAGATGTTCCGGGACATGTGTTACTTTCTTGACCTGCTTATTGATTTTACTAGAGGGCCAAAAAAAATGTATGCTTCCTTATACTTTTTCATTAAAATATTATGTTCATTTAAACAATCGAAGTATAGATATCATTGCATCTCAATATATATGTTTTTCAACAAAATAGTTTTTTTGCTAGGGACCTTTGTTCCTTAAAAAAGTGAACAATACTTGGTCACTACCTCTCTGCCTATTAGAACTTACTCTTTAAGTGTGTGCAAGATAACTTAATGAATACTGTCACTGTATTGTGACTCTGTACTTGCTCTGTGCTATAATTGTACTTTCAAAAGTGCTGCATTGTTTATTACAATGAAAAATGAAAAGAATGTTTTTTTTAATAAAAGGCTATGCAATGAGTACATCAAGGCATATTACTCAACTTTCCTGATTCTTTTTATCACCCATTGATTTAACATTTGGATATGGTCCGGTAACAAATCTAGTGAATGCTGCCCTAGCAGCCAGAGAAGCATCTTACATTCTGTTAATTACAGCATTATGATATTTGCAATGCGCACATTTTTTTATGGAAAACTCAAAACATGATGGCTGACACATTATTGTACTTGAAAAAAAATACAAAGAAATACCCTGGCAACCTCAATAATTCAACATCAGTTTATACATATATATTATTACATATATATTATCTATAAAAGAGCATGACCCAGAGAATATGTCTCATTGTACACATATATATCTTTATATTGTAAAAAAGTTAAAAGTTCTACGTAATGTCATTCTTTCGAGTTGAAGAGGCAAAATATCTTGAACAGCAATATTGCAGGTCTTAAAGCACTGAAATCTTTGAGTAAAACTTCATTAGTATTTGCATACATACCCACATTCATAACTTTCACACGCCTACTTTCAAGTCATAAAACCATTACATCAAAATTTCTCTCTGACTGGGTCTTGTCTCTTATCACATTTCACATAATTTCCATCATGTTAAAGCAATCTTCAATATTTCGATCACAATTTGAAAAACAATGCTAACAATATATAGTAATCATTATTTTTTATTTTTCACAGTAGGTAAGACTTATATCTTTTTTTTTCTGTTTTTCACCAGTACTGTGGCTTGTATTTAATATCTTCTTAAAGATAATATGTATGTATGAACTTATGTTGAAATGTTGATGTTACCAAGGTATTTTTTTGCTATTAATAGTCTTTTCCCTTGCCCCTGGAACCATATCAAAGCAGGTGGTCCCTTTTTTGTTTATTTGACACTATGGTATTTGAAAGTTATGGAAACTTCGAATGTGTGCTTACAATATCCATTTGAAACTTGTGAGATTCTACCTATGTAAATGTAAGTACAGTGCTCTACCAAGGGGTCTAGAGTGTTCCACATGAGTGCATTTTAGTAGTATGTTGAAAACTTGCAAAGTTGAGCATGCTAACATGTGCATTATTAAATCTGGTGGCTTGAAAACGGTGTCAAAATTGGTTTATGGGCCAAGCTACTAAAAAATTGGAGGTACTAGGCCTGCTTGTGAAATGATAGCTTACCCAAGCTTCAGCATTGAAAATGCTCTGACTCCATACGGGGAATATCATACATTTTCTACCCATACAAACCTGTATGCAATACTCCATTATAAGGATTTGCAGTTGAGCTTGAGGTGATCATTTATATTGTTTATACTTGTGGTAACTGTTACATCTCTTTAAAAAAACATTTGTATGTGATTTCCCTCGAAGCCCCTCGTTGTCTTGTGACTAAGCCATTGATTTTTGAACCTGTATCCTGGGTTCAAATCCCAACTACAAAATTTTCATTGAAATAGCATGATGCTATGCAAGTCTCTCAATCTCTGTGTGTGTAAAACTACACATATGTCAAATGTAATTTCCTAAAAATTGTGGAATGCAATATCATTGTGAAATTCAAATACTCTCAGTTTCTAAACACCTAACCTAAGTTTGCACTATATTAATTCCAGCACAAATGTTCATTTACATCCTATGAAGATTTCACAAATTTGCCCCACCTGCCACTAAATTATCCCAACATTTACCAGAGGGGAACCCTAAGACATTCTTTCTATGGCAGTATTTAAACTAGCAAGTCTTACAATTGTTTATGACAAAATGTAACCTAGAAAGCATCATTTGTGGCTATGTTTCCTAAACAAAGCATTGGGGAGGCACAATCTCCCTTTAGTAGATGGCCTTTAAATCCTTTCAACTTGTACCAAGTTGCTGACCTACTGTGTTACAAAAGCACCTTGTAGCACCACATTTTCCTAACATTCTTTGGGAGGAGTGCTCCAAATCTTCAAGAACTACCACATTTTGCCTATTTTGGGCAGGCCATGTATGCCTTAAGATTTACAAATTACCGTTATTTAGGAAACACCTCCTTAGGAATAACCTTCCCTCCTTATAGATCTATCTGTAAGTTAATTTTCAATCCATGTTACTTGCTTTTACTGTATTTTAAAATGCATTTTGTAATTCAGAAATAAATATTGTTCAATACATACCTCCATTTATTAGCAAGTACATTACTGTAGATCTACGTAATAAGTTCCTTTTGGTTTTACTCTTTTTTCTGTTGATTTAATAACACATCTATTTTAATAAGTTTTGTTGTTGTGTGGTAGTTGCTCACCATTTCATTTCATTATCATTTGCAACTGATGCTGGAAAAAATGCAGTCAAGTAAAAGTTATGTCAACATGAGTAATGGTGTGCAGTGTGTCTCACATGCCATAACCGTCAAATGTCATAGATTTTCCAAGCTTGAGCCAGAACGAAAATTCATTTTTAATTGTGTTTTTTCAGTAATTTTCTATTTGTTTAATATATTATATTACACTGCTTTAACAACCCCTGCTTTAAAAGGCTTTTAGATGCAGGGCCTGCCCACACTGTTCTGCCTATAGCCAACCCACATAGTTCATGGCTTGTGGTGGTAAGCAGCAAAGCTTTGCAGCAGAATCTGGTCACCCTGCCATCAACCAAACCCCACTACATACAGTCTTTGGTTCTACGCAGCAGTAGTTGGAAATCTGCACCAAACCTATTGCTGGCAGCCTTGTAATTCCTATGCCTCTAGCTCCCTACCCCCCGTGCCCTGAGGTCAGATACTTGTGAGAAATTGGGTTGTTGGTTGGGAGGAGTGAACCCTACTCAAGCAACAGTCACAATCTTTGTCATTAAATTAACATGTGTTTGACCCTCTGGTAGCTTGCCACAAAAGCAGGCAGGCTTAATTTAGAGGCAACGGGTAAAGTATTTATGCAGAACACAAACATAAATAAAGTGAAAAAACAACCCAAGAAAAATCCCATGCTGCTTTAGGAAAATAGACTGCATTTTTATAAATTATTTAACACCTAAACATCACAATCAAGTCAGTAGAACCTCAGATATGCAATCAAAGGTAAGTATAGCAGCTAAAATCATAGAGCTCGACTCATAGTTCTCTGGTCATGCGAGAATGGGTGAAAGTTACAAGTTCAGGCTGACTGTGATGAAGCGTAGGTCGGATGGAGGCACCAAGTTAAGCCTACTGAAAAAGTAACCTTCTAAAGTCTAGTGTGAAGAGTTCCATTCTCAGTGAAGGAGGTTATGAAGAGTAGGGTGGGCATAGCAGACAGTCATCACTATAACGCAAAGATCCTTTCGAGCATTGTGAACAGTCATTGTTGGAGATTCACGTTGGTGGTCACAGCGGGCTGATGATGCTGTAGTGCGAAGTGCAGCTCTTGTGTTGTCAACCGCGCCATTGGTTGATATAGCTTGAAGAGTCAGTTTCACTGGAGAGTGCTTGGTCTTGGTCGCAAAGAGCCCAAAAATTTGGACACTTCTTTTCTTTCGGGAGGAGCTCAATAGATGCCACATCAAGGGCCCAGGACATGGGAGGCACCTCTTGGGGATCAGGAACTCACTCCGGCAGAGGCCAGCAGGGCTCAGGCAGATCCATGTGTAGGTCCAGTCAGGTACAGTTGCAGCAGGGCAGCTGGACAGTTACAGATATGACTTTAGAGTTTGTTGTGTCCCTGTAGATCAAAACGGGAGATCATATAGCTGACTGTTAGAGTCACTTCACCCTGGGATGAAGGGTGTGGGTCTAGTCTTCCTTATCACCAGGCAGGGCAGGTGTCAAGCAACAGGGTGTCCCTCTTCTGTAGTATCCACAGGTCCAGGAGTGTACGGAAGATGGGTCTGAGGCTCTCCTTATACCTGGTGCCACCTTGAAGTGCAATAAGGTTCTTGAGTTATCCCCCTATAGAGGAGACTGGAATTTTCTGCCTCTCTGCCCTGGTCCCAGTCTGTCTGCTGGCACAATAGGCTAGTGTTAAGTCTTTTGTGAGTGTGCTGGCTCACTGCTTTTGAAGTGCAAGTCTGGAAGGTGACAGCTAACACATTAAGTGAGGATGGCCCATCCATCCAACATCAATACCCTCTATTGTGATAATATCTGGGAGGAATATGCAAATACCAACTGCTAGCTACACCTAGTCATGTGACCCAGGAGCAGGTTGCATGCACCAAATGGTTAGGACAAGAAAGTGCCCACTTTCTAAAAGTGCCTTACATGTGACAATATACACGCCAATACACCTGACAATACTTAAGAAGAACACTGATGTATATTCTTTGTTGATAGAGTTTATGTTGGACACTTATTTTTGTGGATCCGAATATGGGTGAATTATGTAAATATGTTATGTATATGTTTTACTGTCACATCATTTATTCGAGTGTTTAGTCAATTGACTTTGCACTCTATATCAGTGTGAATACACCAAAAATTCGATACAATTAGACCAGATACCTGAGGATAGACTATATGCCCACAGGAAAGAACACCTCTTGTGGATAACCTTATGTCTTTTGATTATGTCTAATTTACTATGTATTGACCTAAATGTATTCAATGTATTTTATTGTAGATACAGATGTGTGGGGATATCTAACTAAGCATTTAAATAATAGAAACCTAATGAAGTGCACCAAATGAGGTACACTATGTACAAAGTCCAGATGACCCTTATTGGTTTACGTTGCTTAAATTAATAATCCCAAATGCTCTCTTCGTGGTAATTCGGGCAAGATGTTTAGGCTTATCAGAGGGTAGTGTTAAGCATTTGTTGAACACACAGAGTCTATAAATTAGACACACACTCAAGAAGAAACTTGAGACCAATTTAGAAAAATAATAAAATATTTTTGTTTAATGTTAGACACCAAGATTATCGGACTCAGGTAAATTCTTTAGACGTTTGCAATTTTTGCAAACTTGACAAAGGCCTGGCTAGGGCAAAAAGCGTTGGGAGATCCTTCTTGGAAATAAATCAGTATATGCATGGAAGTCTGAGTGTGTCTTTTCTTCAGATGACCCTTTCTTGAATATATATATATATATATATATGAACGTAAGTTCGTCAAACTGGAGCAGCCGCCCCAGTACACAGCTAGACAATGACGAAGGAACAGACCCAGATTCAGTGCTCAATTGAAGTCTTTATTCTCCAGCAAGCCTGCCGCCGCCATAACGCGTTTCGCCTCTTGCAAAGCTTGGTCACATGGCAAGTTGCTGAGAGCAAGTGCCGGGATTTAAAGTGACAGTGCGCGCGTTTTAGTTACAACAAGAGTAACAAACATGGAAAAAATACTTTGCTTCACATGTTTTACATTGAACATTTGACCAGTGCATACATACAAGTTTATAAAATATGTAAATAAATAAATGAATATTTAAACATTTTTAAAAAACTGCACAACCTGATTCAATAATTGATCTAATCAGGTTGTATATTTGATACTCTCATCTAGTATGCACGAATTTCAACATTCAGGATAAAGCCCAAGTGGGCAGCATCAAATATTATTTGTAAGAAATAAATAGAGCTCAAGTGAGCATATACTCCCTTGCAAAACATATAACTGCGCTATTCGATGTAAAAGTCATTCCCAGCACAAAACAGTGAGTGCATAAATATAAACTTTCCTCTTATTTTTGATTTTCCCTCTATTTTTTTGTGCAAGTGATGAATTAAAAACATTTTTTTCCCTCTTTTTCACATTTTATATGTTCTTGTTTTAACACAAAAAATTCCATGGATAGCCATCCAAGGTTGCCCTCTCTAGATGTTACTGCTCTCATAAATACATGAAACGAGAAAGGCAGATTGTGCTAATGAACTTAGTGTTCCAATAGTACATGTTACTTGCAGTCAGAGCATTTGGCACAAAACAACAATAATCAATGTAATCAATGAAAATCCCTTCTGAAAAATACTACCCACCACAGTTTTAAAATTCTGTATTTGCAACTGAACTAGCCTTGTGCTACTTCTTAGAACCCGTTATCAAAACAGTCCTAACATCTAGTTGTTAAAAAAGCACCTGCTCTAGAAGATTTCATTACTATTTCTGAAAAAATGCTACAAACATGTGTGCAAATCTTCAGTTGCGTTGAGCCCATGTGGTTGCTTACTGTTCATATCCAGAATATATCTGGTTTCGAGTAAACGAAGCCTCGCCTCTCGATTGCCACCTCTCTTCATGGGCCAAACTGTGTCTACTGCAAAATATGAAAGATGAACTGGATTGGAGTTATGGTCTGACTCGAAATGCCTCGCCACAGGATAGGCCTGATCCTTGTTTTTGATGGCTCTAATGTGCTGGAGCACACGTTGGTGCACCGGCAGGCGGGTACTCCCCACATACCGGAGCCCACAACTGCACTCCAGCACATAGACTGCATAATCTGTTTTGCAGTTCAAACGCTTGGAAATCTCTTTCGGGGTCTCTGAGAACGGGACAACATAATTGGTCTTATTGACTCCATGCTTGCAGGCTTTGCATTGCGAGCATTTTTTGAACCCCCTCCCCAGGGCCTTCCAGGTATTCGACATCTGTGGTTCCAAGCTGTTTTTAACTAAGGATCTGGCCATAGATACAGATCTCCTGAAAGTGACGAGTGGATTGTTCACAACCTTACTGCCAATAATTGGATCCCCCAATATAAGGTTCCAATTTCGATTGAAAATTCTTCTAATGGCAGAATGCTGGCGGCTAAATGTAATAATCATGCGGGGCTTAATTAGTTCTCCACTCTGGGGTACCTCTTTAACTTTCGGCAATAGTGCAACTTCACGAGACATAAGCCTAGTTCTCTTTTGGGCATTCTCAAGTACATCCTTGGAATATCCTCTGGCTAGGAACCTGTTGATACTGGCTCTCTGTGCTAGTTCACACTCCTCATCACTGCTGCAAATCCGCCTGATCCGCAGCAACTCACCATAGGGAATACTGCGGATCAGGTGGCGTGGATGGTGGCTCGAGGCATGCAGGATGGTGTTGCCCGCGGTGGGCTTTCTATACAATTTGGTCCGGATACAGTTACTTTCTGCATAGACCTCCATGTCTAAGAAACTCACAGCATTAGTACTAATACATGAAGTAAAATGCAAATTCAAGCCGTTAGCATTTAGATTATCAACAAATTGTTTTGCCGATTCCTCTGTTCCTCTCCAAATAAAGAACAGATCGTCTATATATCTTAGGTATGTTACTACATGCTGATCCATGGTCGTACGCAGTTCCCCCCCCAGGACCTGTTCCTCCCAGAGCCCCATGTGCAAACATGCGTAGCTCGGGGAGAAACAGGCCCCCATTGCAACACCTCTTACTTGTTGGTAAATTTGGTTGTTGAATTGGAAGAAATTCTGCTCCAAACACATCTGAATCATTGCTAACAACATTCTGTTGTGTACCCCAAAATACACAGGACGCCTGTTCAAGAAGTGTTCAATTGCCTTCAGTCCATCTCGGTGTCCTATTGACGTGTATAATGATGACACATCAAGGGTCATAAACAGAAATCCTGGGCTCCATTCAAGTCTCTTTGTTTTGTTGATAAAATCTGTTGAGTCCTTCACATAAGAATCAAGCCCTTTTACCCAGTCTTGCAAAAAAAAGTCTATGTACCTGGATACATTTTCCAGGGAGCTGCCAATGGCCGAAATAATGGGGCGACCAGGTGGTACTTCACAGTCCTTATGTACCTTGGGGATCAAATAAAATGTAGGCACCACCGGATATTCATTCCTCATGAATTTGAATTCATCCTCCGTTATGATGCCTGCACTCCTCCATGCTTGTAGTTTTGCTTTTTGATCCCCCCATGTCGCCTTCAGTGTAGGCCAGTTACTCTTCCTGTAGCAGGCAAAGTCGTTTAATTGTTTTTCGGCCTCCTCCAGATATAAAGTCCGGGGCCACAAAACAACATTGCCCCCCTTGTCTGCTTGACGTACCACAATGTTATCATCTGTGCCTATTTTTTTGATCAATTGATTATAGCACATATTTTGCTTCGTCATATGTTTCCGCCGTCCATTGGTAACAGAGTGTAGTTGCTTCAACTCTTTCACTACCAAGTCGTGGTAAACATCGATATTGTCACGAAGCATAATTGGCTGGAACGTGGACTTGGGTTTGAAAGGAGTTAAACCGGCTGCTGCAGTATCATAATTTGAACTGGTTTCGCCTCTTTGACTGCCATCGGTTTCTTGCTGTAGGGACCATATTTCATCCAATGTATCCTGATCCCCTACAGTTAATAAAGTCGGACTTCTGTTCGCATTTACAGGGTTACGTTTGGGCTGCATACTGTGAAACTTATTTAATTTTAGTTTGCGGACAAACCTGTAAGTGTCCATTCTCGCGTCCGCATAATTGAAATCGCATGGTGGGCAGTACGATAAACCAAGGGACAATATTGATTCTTCCTGTTTTGATAAAACCGTCCCTGTAAGGTTTATGACTGAGTTGTGCCCTCTTGTGCCGGGTTGCGTCTCTGGGACCTGTTCCACCGACCCCTTGGGGCTCCCCTTGGTTTTCCTCTGGCGGATCCGGTTTCTTTTCCGGCGTTGGTTCCGCTTGAAGTTGCGCTTGGTGTTTGTTTCGCTCTTGAGCGCAACGTGTCTCTCCGGTCTACACAGAGACAGTCTACTTCTTCCGCCATAGTCATTTTGGTAAACCCCAAGGTAGGTTCAGTAATGTTATCCCCTTCCGTCTCGCTCTCGATGATGGAACTAAGGTCTGAACCAGAGGCAGACACTGAAGTTTCACGTCGGGTAGGGTTTCTGTTTTGAGTTCCCTTAACCCTCGCTTTCACCGCGTCATATTTCCTGGCAAAGGTGAAGATTTGGCCATTGAGGTAATCTAGTCTGTCCCTCTCGAATTTGTACGCTTTTCTTTTCTTAATTACCTCTTCCTCCTTATTAAGCCGAACCATCATATCATCACGCAATTTCTTAATTTGTTCATTCATACCCAGGGCACCAATTTCCTCCTCGAGTTTCTCAATGTCGCCCTGTAGTTTTATGCGGTCACTTGCTGCATATTTCACTAAAATTTTTATCAATTTCGCTGAAGATTCAAGATTGGATTCCGCCCAGTCTTTCAACATTGCAGGGTCGGGATTTTCGTAACTTGGGGCTAAAGTTATTCTGAGCCCCCTCGGCACCCTGTTGACCTCCAAGTACCGAGAAAGGGATCTATGTTCCCACCACTTTGACTGTTCCGAGCGCATCAGCTTCTCTAATTTTTTAAACAAGTCTCGGGTGGTGGGATTCCCTGTTGCACTCTGTGCCGCCTGCGGAGCTGCATTCGACCCCCCGGCCGGGGAGTCAAGAAACATGTTCTCTGCCGCCTCCTCTCGTTCACGCAACTTATTGGCGGACATTCTGGCACTTTAGGCTGGGAGCTAAAACTCGCTCTGCTTCAAAATGGTGTCCGGTCGGATCGCAATCACCCGCCTCAGACACCAGCACACTCCTTACCGAGCAATCCGTTTACAATCCGCTGCCGCTCGATCATCCAAACACCAACGGCGTTCGTTCCACTTTCGATGTCGGCTGTAGCAGCTGATTACTTCTCACCGGAGCTCGGGGGCGCTTGCAGCATACTCCTGCAGGAGTCACGTAGGTCCTCGTCCGGAAACCAGTCAAGGGGTCACTTCCTGCCGCGTAGCCCAAAGCCAGGAGGGGTTCTGTTCATACCGTGGAAGTTTTCTTTCGGTAAAATAAATGAACGTAAGTTCGTCAAACTGGAGCAGCCGCCCCAGTACACAGCTAGACAATGACGAAGGAACAGACCCAGATTCAGTGCTCAATTGAAGTCTTTATTCTCCAGCAAGCCTGCCGCCGCCATAACGCGTTTCGCCTCTTGCAAAGCTTGGTCACATGGCAAGTTGCTGAGAGCAAGTGCCGGGATTTAAAGTGACAGTGCGCGCGTTTTAGTTACAACAAGAGTAACAAACATGGAAAAAATACTTTGCTTCACATGTTTTACATTGAACATTTGACCAGTGCATACATACAAGTTTATAAAATATGTAAATAAATAAATGAATATTTAAACATTTTTAAAAAACTGCACAACCTGATTCAATAATTGATCTAATCAGGTTGTATATTTGATACTCTCATCTAGTATGCACGAATTTCAACATTCAGGATAAAGCCCAAGTGGGCAGCATCAAATATTATTTGTAAGAAATAAATATATATGTATATAAATCCATCCACAACACCACGGTTTGCCCTCCTTCGCCTTCTCCTCACCGCAGTCAGAACAGAAGGGCACGAACTCCAATTTTAAGGTCGCAAAAATAATTTTATTGTTTTACACGATCATGCTGTTATATATATATATATATATATATATATATATATATATATATATATATATATATATATATATATATATATATATATATATATATATTACCTACTGGCGATAGCCAGTAGGTATATATAGTTAGGATTTTTTCTCTATGGAACTTTTGAAAATTCTATGCCTAATAACTTTGGCGTTTGTGGACAGAATTGGCTGAAATTTTCAGGAAAATGGCACATTTTGTTTCTGAGCAGCTCCTGGAAATTTGGGGGGGGTTCGTCAAGGGGGGGCCGAGAAAAAAGGGGGGTCCCAAAACGCGTTTTTCCCATGTTAATTTCCATAGGGCGGTTGGCCTCACTTTTAGCCCGAACGGCTGAATGGATTTCCACGAAACTTGGCAAAATTGTAGGGACTGTTAGCCCGATGTGCCTTTGCTAGGTCTCAATATATGTGCTTCAGTGGATTTTGAGAAATTAACGTTTAAAACAAGATATATATCTGTAACAGCGCTCCGGGTAGCGCTCCGGTTAGCGAACTTTTCGCGTATCGGAACTTTGCGAAGCGAAGCTGATTGGCTCTCCGGTGTCTGTCAACATTCTAAACAGTCCGGAGCGGCCGCCATCTTGTCTCTCGGTAGGATCGAGAGACAAGAGGAGGCCAAAACAAAGGGGGAAATGAAGGAAAGGGGGCAAGGTAGACCCCTTCTGACCCCCTAGGATTGATGAGGGGGATATTATAGAGCCACGCGGGGCCCCAAAAAAAAAAAAAAAAACGATTTTTTCGTCGTAGAGACGCGTCTTGGTACGCGAACCGGGCAGCTAACCGGGCAGCTAACCGGGAAGCTAACCGGCAGTGTAACGGGAGTCTGATGAGTAGCTGATTGGCTGTCAACATTGTAAACAGTCCGGAGCGGCCGCCATCTTGTCTCTCGGTAGGAGCGAGAGACAAGAGGTGGAAAAAAAAAAGGTGTAAATGAATGAAAGGGGTAAGGCAGACCCCTCCTGAACCCCTAGGATTGATGAGGGGGCTATTAAAGTTCCCTGCGGGGCAAAAGAAGAAAAAAATTTGCGATTTTTCGCGGTAAAGGTGCTTCCTGGTACGTTAACCGGGCAGCTAACCGGCAGCGTAACGGGAGTCCGACATATTGTGTTTTTTGAACGTTTGTGATATGTGCACGTGTGGATTTTGTCTAATTAAGGTTAAAAAAATATATATATATCTTTAAGCGTGTTCTGGCGTGCTTACGTTTTGGGTTTGGTTTGCGCTGCAGAGACGATACGTCACGGTTATGAGATGCATCATGAGGCGTCTCACGGGCTACGTGATACGTCACTTAATAAAGAATATATTTTACAGCTATACATATTAGCTTTTAAAAAACCAATGAAATTCACAGAAAAAAACATAGGTTATAGACCATATATAGTTAGGAATTTGCATTTACAAAACCTTGAAAATTCACTGAAAAAACCATAGGTTATAGACCATATATAGTTAGGGATTAGCATTTAAAAAACCTTATTTTATTTGCACAAAACAATTGAAATTCCATATATAGTTAGTTGCACTAACTATATATCGCGGACCAGCAATCCACTGCTAATGATGTCACATATTACATCATTCATGACATGGTCAGTGACATCACTGATGACATCACTGATGACATCTCAAATGACAGCACTGATGACATCACTGATGACATCTCAAATGACATCACTGATGACATCACTGACATTTCATTTGACATTACTGATTACATCACTGATGATATCATTTATGTGATAATACATCTTCAGACTCTAATATAACCTTAGATACACTCAGTGTAAACAGGCACTCACAGACTGTCACACATCCATGGAGTTACTCACACACCTAGTCAGTCATGCAAAGAATCAATCACATCTCCATTTCCTCAACTATACAGTTGTACACACCTTACTTATTCAAACATATAGTAACACATATTTACTCTCTTATACAATCCTTGATACAAGTTCACAATGATTCATACAGCCACTCACACATTCACTGGCTCTTATGTTCAGTTATTTATATATGTCAACTCTCACATGGAGTGTGTTTTACATATGTACTTACTTTGACATGTAGCACTGAGATATCCATTCACTCACCAATATACTCATGCACACAGTCAACTGTCCATACAGCTGTTTCTACATGCACTTTTGAACCCATACACCTAGGGAATCAACTGCTCACACATCTATGCACAGAGTTATACACCTCCCAGCCACCCACACACATACTCAGTCTCCCATACAAATACTTGGGCAACCATTCAATAACCCATATAGTTACTGATATAGCTACTGATTTAAACATGCAGCAGTTTACAGAACAACATAAATAATGATTGCCAAATTAAGACAATTTAATCACTAACCCATACACTCAGTGAGACACATTTAATCATTCTCTCATACAGTCAGTCATGCACCTACTAAATCCTTCATCCAGACACTTATACATCCACTCATTCTTCAATATGTAAGACATATTTTAACTTTACAGAAACATACAGTCACTGGGTGTTGTCATCAGTGATGTCATCAGTGATGTCATCAGTGATGTCATTTGAGATGTCATCAGTGATGTCATCAGTGATGTCACTGACCATGTCATGAATGATGTAATATGTGACATCATTAGCAGTGGATTGCGGGTCCGCGATATATAGTTAGTGCAACTAACTATATATGGAATTTCAATGGTTTTGTGCAAATAAAATAAGGTTTTTTAAATGCTAATCCCTAACTATATATGGTCTATAACCTATGGTTTTTTCAGTGATATATATATATATACATTCCACAGAGTTGGTTTTGTTACAGTCCTGCGAGCTACCGATTTGATTACTGCTGCTATGTCTGTGTGCTGCCTTTGAGAAACGGAGTGATTTTCCAGAAAAGCGTCATGCATGGAAACTGCTTTGTTTGTTTTTATGAACGTACCAAGAAAGCCTCCAGAAAATAAAACGACTTGGTCTTATGAAAGTACTTTGCTTGGGGGCAACTCTGGGTTTTTTGTATAACGGCCGGCCGCGGCAGTGAGGTGCACCACCGCAAGATGTTAGCGGGCCGCAGCGTGCTCACTGTGGCCGTGAATATGCGGATCAGGGAGATGTGACTGCTGGGGCCAACTATTGGGGGCAGCCGCAATAGCAAGAGAATTGGCACGCAGGACTGTAACAAACCCACATGGGGGAGATGAGAACTACCGATCCCAGCATTCATGGCACTGGTATGTGCTCACCTGAGGAATATAAATATCATTAATTGGGAATGAATCAGTGTTTGATGACTGCTGCTTTGTCTACTTATAGACTAATAGCGTGGGGGAACCCATTATACCCTTTGAGGCTCAGGCGATTCAGATAATATCAAGTGAAAGGTGCCAACAAGGGATTTTGTTTAAAAAGGTATTGAAATAATTAAATAGTTCAGTCTAAACAGATCTTGAACCAGCAGTTAAATCAATAACGTACGCAATTAATGCACAAAGAGACAAAAACAACAAAGTGAACACAGGAATATCTTCTAATAAATATTGAGATGTATTTTGATGTATAAATCATATAAGCAAGGGTACAGTGAAGACAAAAATCAATTCAATGCAAAACATGAAGAAGGGTATATTGCAAATTAATCTATAATTTATGAATAAAAACGTCCATTCCTGATAAATCAAAAAAGTGAAATATCTCCTTATATACAGAACAATCCCTTGAAATACATTAGTTATTGAGGAAGTGGATGGTACAGTCAACGTTTCAGTCTTCTGTGGTATGAATCCCTCAGACCTTCTTCAGGACAATAGATATTGCATGTGGCAAAGACCCTTTTTAGGGAGAGACAATTTATTCTGAGAGTGAATCCAGCATAGGTGGTTCAGTTTCAAAGGAATTTGGTATTGTTCCGCACCTTCAATATCGGAGATATCACTCTGATCAGATGATTGACACAACACTGATGCCAACTACTAAGACGTGTAAATTTGCCTCAAGATTCAATAATCTCGACCGTCACTATTTCGATACTCACAACTGACGTGCGGGCAGCAGTCCTCCAGCAGTAATGCTTTGTCTGCTTGCCGCCTTTGAGAAAGCGAATTCATTTCCCGAAACGCGTCAGGCATGGAAACTGCTTTGTTTGTTTTTATGAACTTACCACATAGAGAGAGAGAGAGAGAAATGCACACATATTCAAGGGCTTAATGCCACCGACTACATTAATGAACTTTCTAAATCTGCCTATGCCAACTACAGAACAGTGGGACAGCCATCTTAGGCCAATAGCTCTGTTTTCTAAGTAATAGTGTTCTTTTTGTGCACATCCACCTAAGAATAGTTCACTTCAGTGCTGCAGTTGGTGAGCCAATATTGCATTTCATGTTGTTTTTATTTACTTTTGTGATAAGTAATTTTTTCCTTTTTTTGCAAGCATATGCATGCAATCTTTAGATGGCACCCTTTTTACTTTGTATTACTTTTAAGCTTTTATTGCCTAATGCTCACGTTTGCAAAAAATCCGACTTTCCGAAGGCCAGACGTTTTGGCTTTCCCAATGCTTCTTTATAGTGTAGTCATTTGCAGAGGTACAAGATTTCAATCGTTAAAAGGGGTACCATTGTGCAACAGAATAAGTATAGTAACAACAGTACTTGTCTAGTCCATGGTAGCCTAGCAGTGCAACTCATTAGCTCATTTCTACTCTGGAGTGGCCCCCATAGCCGCTAGTAGGTAAATGGACAGTGCATACCCTTTGTCTGTTCAATGGCTGACCTCTCCGATGAGAGTTTAACATTTTTTTACCTATTATGTCTGACCATTTTGGTGTTGCTATCTATTTTGCAAAATAATGAGACGGTACATAGATTAGGATCTTCAGATTATTCTGAATTGCATCAATGACCAACCACCATATTATATTGCTTTTCGATCCATGCTAATATTGTCTGGAATTAAATATGTCAGAATAATACAGAGGCTCTTAAAGATATAATAAATAACCACTCCACAAGTCTCAAGGTCCCATACTCCTTTTCCGTGCACTGAACTATTGCTCTAAAACAAAAGTCCTTACATTCCCCATCATATCTCTAGAATTACCTAATGTATTACTAGTTGGATAGTAGGATTTGTGATAGATCGATGCCTTTCGCAGTGGTGGCTGCCATGGCTTGCAGGTGGGGCGCAGGCCGCGGGGGTCACAGGGGTGTCGCGTAGGGGGTTTGTGATTGCGGGAGGGAGCTTCACACATAAACGTAACAAAACAACGTACCTTTCTGCCTGATCCCGCGTCTCTGATCCTGCTCCTGCTTCCGGCTTTAGGAACAGGAAGCAGGCAGACAAGCTCCCTCCCCTAAGCCACTCACAAAGCTGCAGTGCAGCTTTGTGATAGGTCTGAGTGAGGTGACACGGCGCCCAGCCAGGGGCTGTAGGGGTGGGCAAGTTCTCCATGTATGCTGTAATGCAGCCTGCATGGAGATGGGGAAAGTGTGCATGACTGGTTTGAGCGGCCCGGGAGGTCCGACTAAACAGTCAATGCGCAATTAGGAGTGGGCAAACCACTCCCCCCCTGCCCCAAGCAGAGCCGCAAAGGAAACATAAAATGATAATAACTTTAGTTATTAGCATTTTAGTTTTTCATTCACTTAAATCTTCTCCATTTTCATTTAAAATGTCATAATTCTTAAAAACCAGTAATGGTAGCAATATCATCATAAAACCAGTAGGGGTAGCAGTAGCAGGTAAAGCTTATCAAACATTGTGCCAATGGGGAATCCCATGCTGTCGGCGCCTCACTGAGTTTTTTAGCAGCACGCTCCATGAATTTTACTAGGGCACAGTTTAGTTTAGCGCTCCTAGGGTTGAAGCAGGCCAGGACTGCTGCTCTACAGCTTCTGATCATTTTTATGTTCCAAAGAGGCTTGAGCAGGCCCCGTCTCTCGGTCAGCAGTTTTGGACACAAGCAGACAATATGTGTAATGTCTTCTTTATGATTTCAACACAGTCGGCATAGGTCGCGTCCGAGCTCTCTTTTCCATTTTGGCCAATGAGACAGCAGGTTGATGACTCCCAGTCTCAACTTTAGGAAACTTAATTTGGTTCGTACACTGAAAGATGTGGTAAGGTACGGCTGTGGGATTAGCAGGGCATAGGATTGAAGGGTCATCCACCCATGACTTCTTTTTGCAAGTGTAGCTTTATCTTCCAGAATTGATCGATGTTTGGTGATAATTTTCGCTAGCCTTTTGAATTCCGTTTGACTAGCGTGCAAGTTCCAGAATTCATTTAGGCATAGGGTGGTTAGACCTTTTGACCAGTAGTCATGTCCTGCTCGCCATGAGTTGTTGTCAATACTGGCCCACAGGTGGTGCCCTAGACTTCCCTCCTTTGATACACTCAATTTGTGACAGCACACTAGAAAGTGCATCGCTCTATCCAATGATTGCTTGCAGGTACCTAATTCCAACCTAATTTGTGCCGCTGATGTGTGGGTTGGTAATTTAAACACTGATCTATAGATCTTCGAAATGATTGTGTCCAGTTGGCAACTGTCCAATCCTTTTAGAGCTTCACTACCATAGGTTAGGGTGGGATGATTTTTGCCTGAGCGGCCTGTAGTGTAGGTGCAAGAGTTGGGCCTTGCATCTTCTTTTGAATTAATCCAATTGCAAACGCAAGTGCCGCACCCTTCCTTTTTTGTTCTTCAAGGTGGGATTTATATTTTTCATTATTGTTAAAAGTGACTCCGAGGTACCTCTGGCTGTTAGATTCGACGATGGTTTTTTCATTATTCAAGGTCCAGCACTGTTTCTTAGCTTTCCTTGGATGGATTGCTAGGATTTTCGCCTTCCTGTTGTTAATTTGAAGTTCGGTATTGTTTGAATATTCCAAGATAGCATCCAGGAGCCTTTGCATTCCGATCTTTGTTTTAGTTAGCAGGACCACGTTGTCAGCGGAGAGTAGATTTGTTAGCAAAAGACCAGATAGTTTGGGAGCGTGGGAATTGACCTTATTAAGGACTTCAGGCAGGTCAGCTAGAAATAGATTAAAAAGTGTCGGACCAAGACGCAGCCCTGTTTGAGGCCTCTCTTCATCAAAATCGGGCGGGATAGTCTTGAGCCATCCCCGAACTTAATCTTGACCCATGTGTCCTGGTGCAGAAGTTGTATGGCTCTTAGGAGGTCCGCTGGAATGTTAAGTCTAGACAACTTCTGCCAAAGTTTGCTTCTGTTGACGTTGTCGAAGGCCGCTTGAAAGTCAATGAATCCCATATAAAGTGGACAAGAACAGAACTTCGCTTGGTAAATCAGGCAAGAGAGGGTCATAAGATTGACGGAGGTCCCAGTGTTTTTTCTGAAGCCTGTTTGGTTCGGAGGAATTATCGAGTTGTCATCCGCCCATGCCCTAAGTGCGTTAAGCAACACTCCCGCAAAGTACTTTGCTTCAGTGTCAATTAGTGCGATGAGGCGGTAGTTCCCTGGGGATTTTTGATCCCCTCCTTTAAAGATCGGTGCAAGGATTGATCCACGCCAGGAGGGCGGTATGGTGTTATTTTGCAGGCTTAAATTAAAAAGAGTGCTTAGGTTCGCAGCCCTATTCCTTGAATAGAGCTTGAGGAATTCAGCCTGGGCCAGGAGCACCATCCTTCCGTCTCTTTTTTATCATTTTTTCTATTTCGGTCATCTGGACTGTTATGGAATTGACCCTGCTTTTAGTCGGTACTGCTCTTTTGTTAGTGCCGTTTTGTGATCTGCATAGGGACATTCCTTTGTTGGGGAGTTTACAGTGTTCAAAGTGATTATGCCGGTGGATTAAAGAGTTTTACTTTAGGGGAAGATCTATAGTTGGGGGTTGGAGTTTTTAGGTTACACGGTACAGAGAGGGTAAACAGGTGGAAAGTGAAAGGAGGAGTGTTTTGATTGATTTGAATGGGTAAACTATGGTTAGTTTCTAAGAACTGTGAATACCAAAGAGTACATTGTGTACCCTCTTGACGTTGTAGAAGGTTCCCTTAAGGTTGAACTTGCCTCTGATAGTGAGCTTTCAACAGCAAATAGGAAATGATCAAAGCACTTCATGATGGGGAAAAAGATGAGTTTCTTGATCTAGGGGTCAATTTAACACGCTTGTTCGCATATGTTTTTCTGCATGTGTGTATGTGCCACTAGATGTTACACACTGTACGATTCAAAGCCTTCTCCTTGGCGTTTACTCCTAACTGACCATCCAAACGATGAGTGTGTGGCATCATCATATTGTAAGATTTTTTTTTTTTTTAATAACATTTTATTGGTATTTACATGTTACAGAAATCAACAATAAATATCGCACATGACATACTACAGTTAAGTGTTTGTAGGCATTGACATCATTTGCTGCAGGTCAACTTATATTTTCCCCCCGTTTTTTATCCCTTTTTAGAGCTTCCGTTGTTACGTTCGTTTTCTTCATCGTTGGAACATAAAACTAACATATAAACATAGAACATATACTTGATGGGTGGGTCTTGTTGTCCAGTCGGTCGGTCAGGTTGGGGTCTCTTTTCTTTGGGTCGGGTTATACTTTGGTTTTCATGGCGGCTTGTATGTGTTTAGGTATGCGTCTAGTTTCTCCCACATTTTCCTGTTTGGGTTTTTCCATGGTGTGTGTCTGAGTGCGGTGTTGTCTGCTCCCCTGAGGAATGTTACCTGTTCAGCCATCCTTTAAATGTGACTTTGGAGGTGTTTTTCCATTTGGTTAGGATCATTTTATCTGCTGTAGTCAGGAGGAAGTCTAGGAGGAGTCTGTTGTGTTGGGTGGCAACGTCTGTTGTGATATGGGCGGTGGTTGTTGTGGCAAACTTTCGGTCAAGTCTGCATCCTAAGGTTTGGCTGATGAAATCAGTTACTTTTCCCCAAGATTTGTCAATTTTGCTGCAGTTGTATAGTAGGTGTGCAAGGTCACCCTTCTCTGTATCGCAGTTCCAGAATCTGTCGTTCTCTTTGAGCCCCATCGATGCTTCACGCGCTGGTGTCCAGTACGCTTGGTGTAGAAGCCAGAATTTCATCTGTGCCAGCACCGGCGATACTATGTTTTTTGATGGGGCTGCCCAGAAGGTTTCTAGTTCTTCCCCTTCAAGTTTGGTGCCTAGTTGCTGTTCCCAGTACTTGGTGGTTTGGGCGTTGAGTTTGGTGGAGGTGGGATGAAGGAGTTTGCACAGGTGTGCCACCTGGTAACCACATGCATTTATTGAGTCCATGTAGTGGAAGATCGAGGGTCTGTGTTTGGCTAGGTTCGACTTTGTTACTGCTGTTTTTATGGCTAGGAAGTTGTATAGTTCCCTCTCGGGTAGTGTGTATTGGGCTTTCAGGTTGTTAAAGGTATGTGGGGATCCTTCTACCTCTAATTGTGCTGGGTATGAGAAGCCTAACTGTTGCCAAAATTCTATTTGTAGGGGTTTCCCTCTGTATTTAATGTTTGGGTTCGCAAATAGTGCTTTTCATTGTGACTCTTTGATGCTGCGTTCTAGTTTTTGGTCTACTTTAAGCAATGCTTGCCTTGTGATTTTAAAGATAGGGTTGGCTAGTTGTGTGTGTTTGTTGGCGGTGAGGATGTTAGGGGTTTGGTGTTGTTTAGTATGGCTCTTTCAATAGAGAGCCATGTTGGTTTGTATTTCTGGCTGGGGAGGACCCAGTGTATTCCTTGTCTGGCTGTGTAGGCTGTTTGGAAAGTTCTTAGGTCTGCTATGTTGAGCCCTCCCAACTTCTTTTCTAGTCTGAGCTTTTTTAGGGCTAGCCTCGGTTTCTTGTCTCTCCATATGAATTTTTTAGCAATTTATCGTTTTTTCTCTGGAAATCGTCGGTGAGCGCTATGGGTAGCATACCTGCCATGTAGTTTGCAATGGGCGTAATCATCATTTTAAATGTGTCTACCCTGCCCCACCAGGTAATGAACTTGGGTGGCCAACATCCAAGTAAACTTTTGATCTTATCTAGTGTGGCTTTTTCATTCAGTTCAAGTGTTATTCTCAGGGTTTTTTCAAAGTGGATGCCTAGGTATTTTACTGATTTTGGTTGCCATGCTAACCCGGAGTTCCCTAATATTTCTCTGGTTGTATGGACGTTGAGGGGCATGCACTCCGATTTGTCTCTGTTGAGTTTGTAGCCTGGGTGTTTGACGTATGTTTCAATTGTGTGCATTAGTGCTGGAATGGACTCAGCAGGCTTTTCAGTAACTATGAGCAGGTCATCTGCGTATGCTGCAAGCTTCGCTGTGGTGTTGTTGATATTTATTCCTTCTATCTTCCTGTTTGCTAGGATGTCTTTGATCAGGGGTTCTAGTGCTAGGGGGGTCTAAACCGAAGCTTACCGGCTCCAGGAGGGGTCGTGGAAACGCTGCCCAGACGCTGCTCGCACTACCTTCTTCACACAGCGCTGCTGGGTCCCTGACGTTGTGGTCGCCCCCGCCGCTGTGCAGCACCATCGCACGGCCGTGGAGCGGAGCGGACCACAACTCCCAGCGAGCCCTGCAACATCTCCCGCCCACTTCCTGCACAAGCGCCAGGAGGCGCTACTAAAGGCGGCTGCTACCTCCGCGTCGCGGACGCGCGCGGGCGACGCCGGGCGGAGCCCGGGCAGAGGGCGGGCCGTCTAAGGCCGTCCAAGGACGACCAGGGACGGGACGGGCCACGTCCGTAACATCTTCCATTATGGGTAAGCGCAAACTGGCTACACCAGCGGCTGATGAAGCCAAAGCGAAGGTGCCAAAGTATACTACAAGTATACTCACATACCTAACTACTAAGGTGGGGGAACTATCATCGCAGATTGCTGAGTCCGAGCGTGAACTGGACCTTGCTCCTAGCCCTGGGATTGTTGATACTTCGAACTCTTCTACCATAAACTGTATACCATTGGAGCCTCGGGTCATCATTGAGGCTTGTAGACCTACTTTGCCACTACCTGCCACAGTTCTTCCATGCCCGGCCTTACCTGAAACTGTGATACCTAACTTCCCTATGAACCCCGGGGATGTTGGAAGGTCTGCTTTAACTATGGCTGGCTCTGCCCAGCCAACCCTTCTGACGGAGGAAGGCATTATGGCATTATTGGAAAAACTGTTCACAGATAGACTTGAGACTGCTCTAATCCAGATTGCCTCGGATATTAATGAAACTTTGAAGGACTGTGTCAAGAACCTTATGGCAAAATGTGATCGTATCAATGATGTTCTTACTACTCGGGCCCCTGCCTTCTCTATGCCGTTGGCTCCATGTTCTTCAGTTGTGCAGGTCGCTGCCCCTAAAGTTTGTGACCCACCCATAACTAGACCAGTCAATATCCCTCTTTTACCTACTGTTAAACCTGTGCCACAAAAAGGGAAAGTAGATAATGGAATATATATCCCCACGACAGAGGCCGGCCACAGTGCAAGTTGCTCCACAAGGCCTAGAGGCCAGTGGGGGGCTGCGGAAAAAAGGGTACCTCCAATAAATCTACCTCCGGATGCAACACCCTTTGTCACAATTTTGGTTAACGTGCCTAAACTTGAAGACGGGGCGGTAGAACAACATGAGACCCTGCTTAGGCACGTTAAAAAATGGTGTAATGCCAACTGCACGGGAGAAAGTGACATCGCAGACAATATTGTCACAAGTAGACGGGTAAACTGGGTGGGTAGAAGCAAGAAAGAGGTATCTGGAGACTGTGTCATTGTAAATTTCAAATCCAAGAATGTCGCTAGTCGACTTTTCTGGGATGACTCCCCTCTGGATCCTGTAAGTAAAGGGGTCCGGGCGATGCCTCTTGGGTTCTTTTATCCCCGACTTTATAGGCCAGTTGTCAATGAGAACAATAAGTTACAGTTTATTGATAATACTTGGGCTGAGGATAATCTTATCTTACCTATGCCTACTAATGTCTGGATGACTAAGCCAATCAAAGGTAATGGTGTAGTAAATGTTGTAAGGAATACACCCTCCAATGATCTACCATTGTCAAACATGTTTTCGGCATTAGCTGACAGAATAGACATTGAATGACTAGAACCTGTACCTGAACAGGAAAACCTGACTTGCCAACTCCCAGGCAATACTGATGTGGCCCTACTTGATGTCAGAGTTGAAACTGTTATAAACGACCCATTACAGTTGGGGGGAGGGCACATACGGTTATTATCATGGAACATTGCGGGCCTACGGGCAAAACAAGACGACCCAATTTGGTTACAATCAGTGAAGAACCATGATATAGTTGCCTTACAAGAAACTTGGATGAAAGATAAAGGTTTCTGGGTAGAAGGATACATTTCTTTTTTTGTTGATGCCCAGAGCTCCACATCGGGTAGGGACAGAGGGGGTTTGCTATTCCTTGTTTCAGTTAAAATTGCAGGTAATGTTAGAGAAATCCCTAGTTCTTCTCACTATTTTCAGCTGGTGGAAATTTGTTTGGCTGATAAGAATAAGATTGTATTAATAAACTGTTACAATTCTATGCAGGGGGGGGCCCCAAATTTTGTTTTAGATGGTTTATCGGACTTTTTAACTAAATATATGTCAAAACAAACCACTTTTGTCCAGTGTATAATGATGGGTGATTTTAATGTTCATTTGTGTGAGTCCCATTGCCAGATTATTGATGATAACGGTCCTGATTATACTTCACCGCCACACTTTGAACACAGCCCTAAGGGTGTGGCAATGGAAAACTTGCTATCATCAAATGACCTATATGAACCAGGGTTCTCAGATACAACAAACCGTGTGGTCACGTATAACGCAAGGGGCAGTGAATCGATTATCGACTACTTTTTTATGTCCTCAGGGCTCCTTCGTTATGTATTGTTTTATAACGCAATTGTTAGTGGATTTAGTGATCACAACCCTGTGTTTTTGGTTTTGGATGCTCTTTCTGGTTTGCATAAAGGAGTATTAAGGGCTACCTCTATAAGGGACGTGAGGAGTAAAGATCAGGGTAGACGCCTTAAATGGTGTAAAGTCTGTCCAGAGGATTTTCATGGTCTTATTGTACAAGATATGGGAGTCGAAATTGGGAAATGCAGGAATAGAGAGATGAGGGGAGGGGAAGTTGTGAGTGCCTTTGAAGCTATTTGTGCTAGAGTGGAAAATGAGCTTAGAGTCAAACCAGGGAGGGGTTCTGCCCCAGTGTGTAGATGGTTTGACCACTCTTGCTCACAGGCACACTCAGCCTTACTGAAGGGTCTTAAACAATCCCCTAGAGATAGGACTTTGGTGGCAGATTTAAGAAGACAATATGCTTTGGCAGTCAAACTTCGGAAAAAAGCCATCAAAGATGAAGCCTGGGACTCTTTGATGGACCCCATAACCCTTAAACATAGCTCCAAATTTTGGGCTATAATTAATAATCCTTTGTTCTCCCACACTAACAATATGGATCTTGAAATTAACATCTCTGAAGCTGACTGGATTAACCATTTTTCTAATATATATGGTTCTAATGAAATTGCCGAGGTGTTTAAAATACCTTACTCTCCATCGCCTCCCACTAAATTAGATTTTACCAAATCAGAAGTAGAGCTGGCAATTTTAGGCTCAGCTGCTAATAAAGCCCCGGGCCCGGATGGGGTACCCCTGGACCTATACAAACTTAACTCTGAGATGTGGGCTGAGATTTTAGCTAATGTTTTTAATTGTGTGTACGAGGGGGGTTTGCCAAAAACTTGGTCATGTGCTATTATAGTACCTATTTTTAAAAAGGGCCTAAGAAGCGACCCAAAGTGTTTTCGACCAATTTCGTTATTGGATTCTTCAATGAAGATCTTGGGCAAAGTCCTGCTTGCTAGAATTAACACCTGGTCCATAGACAATAATATTCTAGTAGATGCCCAATATGGGTTCCGTGCTGGGAGAGGGACTGAGGACCAATGCTTAAATCTTCATCTGTTAATCTCGAAATACACAACTGTTAAAAAAGGGTCAATTTTTGTTGCTTTTATGGACCTGTCCACAGCTTTTGATTTGGTGAATAGAGCTCGGCTGTGGACCATGTTGTTAAAGCTGGGTCTTGATCCTCCCCTTGTATATTTTTTGGCAGAATTACATAAAGATTTGAAAGCTTCAATTAGAATGGACCAAGAAGGTAATCGTACCGCTTGGTTCAAATCCAGCAGGGGCGTGCGGCAGGGCTGCATTCTTGCTCCCATGCTCTTCACTTTGTATATAAATTCACTTGAGGAAACTCTTTTAACTGCTACCTTGGACACTCCGCGTGCAGGGGAAACTGGTATTCCGGTTCTCCTGTACGCGGACGACGCAGCTTTAATAGCTCGGACCCCCATAGGTTTGCAAAAACTTTTAAATGCTTTTAATGATTTTATGTTATCATTAGACCTAGTGATAAACAACTCCAAATCACACGTCATGGCTTTTGGGGCTGGTAAAAACAACTCCAGACAGTTCTACTGCAATGGTGACGTGATCACTAATGTTAAAATTTTTACATACTTGGGTGTAATCTTTGACACCAAGGGGAGTTGGGCTCCGCAAATTGTAGCTAAAACCAAAGCGGTCAGAAGCTCGGCCACTGCTATCCTAAGTTTTGCCAGGAGATTGGACGGGAAGCCAACAGGTGCCTTACTTAACTTGTACAGGGCAAAATCAGTGGCAATAGCCAGGTACGGCTCGGGTCTGTGGGGTTATGTAAATAGTGAACCAGTTCAAAGGGAAGAAAATAAATTCCTGCGTTCCACCTTAGGGCTTCCCCAATCTACAGCCACGTTCTCAGTTCACCAGGAAGTTGGGCTTGGGTATATATCGGACACCCTTCTTATGGCTCCTATCTTGTTATGGATAAGGCTTTGGACCAATAAAAACTTGGGTCTAAATCATAAAATACTGGTGGACTGTTTAAAACTAGATAATTATAAAAACATTATTTGGCTTTCATATATACAAAAGTGCTCTCTGGACCTGGGTCGTCCTGATATTTTTCAGGCCCCTCAGGGTCTTAAGAAATCTGATTTAGATTGGGTGAAGGCCAATTTTATAACAATGAAAAATGTGGAGAGGGAGGAACGCCAACTACTCAAGCCCACGGTCAGAGCCCACTACCTGACCATTACCCGTCTTACCATACAACCGTACCTTACTATCGTCACTATCCCCTTTCATAGGTGGCTTCTGGTTAAACTCCGGTTTAACCAGATTTACACAGTTTTGTGTGATAGTCAAGGTTGGTTTAAGGAGGAGGATGCCCCTGTCTGTAATTGTGATAGTTTTTCTACACAAAATAATATGCACTTTATGTTGTTCTGTAATTTTTTTACTGAGCCCAGACAGAAATACCTGGTACCATTATTGAAGGATAAAGCTTTTTATCAGGCAAAACCCGCTCTCCTGTACCTCCAATTATTGGATTCTGCGTTGGCCATGTTTAGCGTGGCCAATTACCTCGTTGCTGCGGTTAGGATCAGGAGGAAAAGACTTAAAAATGCAAATATTAGTGCTTTGTGAAGAAGATTGAAATGGATGTTGTTTACATTTCAAATGTCTATTTTATCGAGTACTTACTCTTTTTATGATGTATTTTTATAATGTATATTAATTAATTATTACTGACGTTTCCTCATATCATGTATTTTTATGTATATGTAAATACTACTGATTGATGCTTTTTGTATTTGCTTATGAATTTGTATTGCCCTTCTTGTGATGTGATTGTAGAATGCTTTTATGATTTTTAACTAAATCGAATAAAGTGGTTTTGACTTGACTTGACTTGACTTGCTAGCAGGAAGAGAAGCGGGGATAGCGGGCATCCCTGTCTTGTGCCCCTCTCAAGCTTAAAGTGGGGGGATGGGGTCCCATTAATAGCTATTTGAGCTCTTGGGTTTTTGTACAGTGCCATGACCATTCTCGTGTAGCTGTCTCCTAGGTTGTATGATTGCATGCTTCTTTCTAGGAAACGCTAAGACACCCTGTTGAATGCCTTCACTGCATCTAGGGTGATTGTCACCACTGGTTTGTGCGATTTTGTGGAGTGCTCTATTATGTGGCAGAGGATTGTAGTGTTGTCATGGGACCTGCGTGTTTTGAGGTAGCCCACTTGGGTGTTGCCAATCAGCTGGGGAGGATTTTGTTAAGTCTTATAACTAGTACTTTGGCGTATAGCTTGCAGTCCAAGTTTATTAGCGAGATGGGTTGGCAGTTCTTGGGTAGCAGTGGATCTTTGCCCTCCTTAGGTATCACCACTATATTGGCTAGAGACATGAAGTTGGTTACTTTTCCTTCTGGCAGTAGCTGGTCCTCAAATGTTTTGTAGAATGTTGCAGTATAACCGTCTGGGCCTGAGGCTTTGTTGTCTTTAAGTGCTTAAATGGCTGTGCTAATCTCGCTCTCTTTTATGTCCTGCCCTAGTGTTTTGGCTTCTTGTGCCGTTATCTTGGGTAGGTTAATGCTGTCTAGGTAGGACGGGCAGCCTTCTTCATTTAGGATGTCGTCTTTTTTATATAGTTCTTTGTAGAATTCCATGAATGTATGTAGGATGTCTTTGTGCTTGGTGTGTGTTTTGTTTTGGGCGTCTGTGATTGCTGTGATACAATGTTGCCTCTGTTTATGTTTCAAGTAGGAAGCTAAGATTTTCCCCGCCTTTTTTGCTTCGCAGAGGTCGATTTGTTTATATTTCTTTATCCATAGGCCTTCTCTTTTGCTCAGGATTCAGTTAAATTTGTATTTTATTTCGTGAGTTCTACTAGGGTGGTTGTGTAAGTGGTGTCTTTAATGTGAGTTGCTTCTAGTTGTTAATGTCTTTTTCGAGTTGGTCTAACCTTGCTTTGGCTTCTTTATCTCTTCTGGCCTTTATCTCTATCAGTGTACCTCTGATGGTTGCCTTAAGGGCGTCCCATAAACATTTCGGGTTTATGCCTGGCGTGTCATTCTCTCTGATGTAGTCTTCAATAGCTTTCTCTATCCTTCTTCTGTCCTCTTGTTTCGCTATGGTCCAGTTGTTAAGGCGCCATCTGCGAGTCATGTGTTCTTTGTGTTGGCCCGTCAGTTGTAGGCTGATACACGAGTGGTCTGAGATTGTTCTTGCAGCGATGTCTGTGTGTTGTATAAGGTGTGAGTGGGAGCTTGAGATGAGGATGTAGTCTATTCTACTGTATGAGTTGTGTGGGTTGAAGTAGAATGTGTAGTCCCTGGTGTCTGGGTGTTGGAGGCGCCATGGGTCTGTCAGATCAAATCTGGTGCATATGTTCTTTAGTGTGTTGTGAGTAGATGGGGTTCTGGTTTGGGCTCCTGTTTGTCTGTCTAGGGCTTGGTCCATAACTTGGTTAAAGTCCCCCGCCTCCACTAGCATCTGGTCTGATCGGTCAGATTCAAGTTTTCTTGTGACCTCCTACCGGATACTTGTGTCCTCTGTGTTTGGTGCATATATGTTTGCTACCAGGATTGCTTTTGTCCCTCTCTTTAGTCGTGTGAGTAGTAGCCTACCTTAGGTGTCATGCTGCATGCTATCTATCGTTATGTTTGAGTTATTTCTTATTATGGTTATGACCCCTCTTTTCTTGCCTACTGCTGGTGAGCAGGCTGTTTGGCCTATCCATCTCGCTTTTAGTATTTTTGCATCATCTTCAGATAGTTTTGTTTCTTGCAGTAGGATAATATCACTTTTCGTCTTAGCTAGATAGTCTAGCACTTTCCTTCTCTTGATAGAGTGGTTAAGGCCTTTGACATTAAGGGATACTATTTTTAGGTCGTACTGTACCAGTGTCTTTTTATTCAGGAGTTTCGTTGTGTGGTCGCGAACCATATAACGTGCCTTCCTGGGGCTCATGCCCTGCCTGCACCCTCGTGGAAACTAGCTGAACTTTGGGATGCTGCTTCTGATCTGTTCGACCTTTCTGATGGTTGAGACGGACGGTGACATGGACATAGACATACATATATACGTGACGTGCAGACGGGACAAGATGAACGCGACAAACATTTATAACTGGACTCCCCCCCTTGCTTTGTGCTTCGTACTGTGGACGTGTGACAGCAGGGTCCCTCCCACTCCCCTACTCCCCCGGGATGGTTCTGTCATTCGTAAATGTCTGATAATTGAAACATTCTAGTGTTATTTTAGTGTTAAAGGATATATCAGTGTCTATGGCGCAGGGCTGCTCTTCGGATCACTTTCTTTCTTGAGGTAGATATGCTGTTTTTATCACTGTTATTGTCCTAGGTAACTTGAGGTAGATCGTTTTTGCATTCAATAAGTCTGTGGGTATTGTCTCGTTGAGGCTTTTAACTGATTCAGCTCAGTCACTTGTGGGGTCTGGTGAGATGTTTCTTTTACTTGACAAGCTTGTAGTCTCCATTTGTTGTGTGTCAGGACCAGCTAGGTAGCGGGCTAGTTCGGTCGGGTCTTCAAAAGTTATTGGGATTCCTATATTGATAATCTTGAATCTGTCGCACTTGCCGAGAGCTCCCGGACCCCTGAATTCCTGCACCGCTTGGAACCGCTGATTCCCCCCCGGATCACGCGGCCACTGAGCCTGGTGCTTGCGGTGGAGGTTTAGAGAACCTGCTGAGCCTGGTTTGCGCCGTCGGGGATGAGATTTTGGCCGGTGAAGCCCAGGTCGGACCCCGCTGGACGGCCCGAGTGAGAGCTGGAAGCTGCGAGTCCCCCAACCCTCGGAGCGCGACGAGGCGACCGGCCTCCGAGGTGTGAAGCCCGCTGTGGTGCATGAGCTGTTGGAGTGGGAGTCGGCGACGGCTCCGCGAGCGGCTCGGAGCTGTCCAACAGCGGCTGTACGGAGCGGAACGGAGCGGAGGTGCAGAGCGGGGGCGGAGTCGGCATCACCTCACTACGCCAGCCCGTGGCTTGACGAGGCCTGCTGGAGGAGGTCGCCTCGGCTAGTTATCTGTGCGGGACTGAGGAACGAGTCTCCCGGGGCAGATCTTTCCCTGAGGCAGTGGACCCCAGCGAACGTTGCATTGTGACTTAGCCCACTGGCCGGATTTCTGGATCTCAGATCGGAGAAGGAGAGAGGGTCTCCATCTTGGGAGTTGTCCCCTCGACACTACTGAGCGGCCATTTTGTGGAGCTCGGCCGGGCAGCTCGGCCCTCCTGGTGCTCTTTGTGTGGACTACTCCCGGCTGGCATATAGCTGCTTTCTTTGCTGTTCAGTGAGCCTCAGTGTCCGTTATTGATCTACAATGTCGAATGCCAGGGGGCAGCGACGGGGCGACCGGACCTTGCCGGAAATGCTGGGACGGGGCGCCCTACGCAGCGGAGGTGCCCAGCCGGCCGCGACCTCCCCGGCACCAACCAGGGGGGCAGAAGGTGGAGAGCCCCCGGTGACGAGGTCATTTCTCGAGTCCCTGTTTAGCTCCCTTCGGGAGGACTTCCAAACACTCAAGCGTGAGGTGGCCGGGGAGGTCCGCGAGGTGAGGAGAGAGATGGACTCCCTGGGGGATCGTGTGAACACAGTGGAGGAGGCGGGCCACTCCAGGGATGAGGAGATCACCCATCTGCAGCAGGAGGTCCTGCGGCTACGGGAGCAACAGATTGAGCTACAGGCCCACGCCGAGGACCTTGAAAATCGGTCCAGGCGGAACAACATACGGGTCCGCGGTGTGCCGTCTGGTGAGGAGGGTGAAGACGTGACTGCGTATCTGGTGGCCCTCTTCCGTGCGATCCTGGGAGAGCCGGAGGACTTTCGGATTCGCATTGACCGGGCACATCGGGTGGGTCGCCCCCGCAGAGCCACGGCGCCCGCTCCGGACATTTTGGCCTTCCTCCCGAACTTTCCCTTGAAGGAGCGGATCCTCCGTGAGGCACGAGGGCAGCAGCCTTTCCGATTCCGGGACCACCCTGTGACCCTGTTTCAGGACTTATCCACAGTCACGCTACAGAAGAGGAAATCCTTCAAGATCGCTACGGACTTCCTTCGAGAGCATGAGACACCGTACTCCTGGGGGCACCCCTTCCGTCTGATCTTCAGGTGGAACGGTGTCTTGCATCAGCTTCGGTCCCTTCAAGATGTTTGCGCGGTGCTGGGCCTCACTGCATCGGACACGGATACCCCGGCCCCACGGCGGAGGCGCAGCACTCGTAATGGATGGCAACAAGCTGGGGGGGGGGCCTCTCCTCCGGCGGAGCGCCCGGGCTCGCCTGCAATCCGGGCAGAAATGGCGGCTGCCATCCAGGAGGCCTCCAGAGTGGCGGCGAATGGCGAAGTGGCCTTGACGGCCTGAACTCACTCCGGGGGGAGTCTACTTTAGCTCATTCTTATTGCAGGTGCGGGGATCCGGGGGGTGGACTGGGAGGTAGGGCGAGTGCTGGAGGTGGTGGCTGGACGTCCACTAGGTTGACTTACCACGGCCTTGCCCGTTCCGGGCCGGACTGGGACAATGTCTTTTTTGAAAAGTTTGAGAAGCGGGGAAAGGGGTTGGGGCGGGCGGGCAGATGTTTTGATTTTGGGACCTAGAGGGGGGGCCAGTAGCGGGGGGTGGTGTGGATTGGGTGGTGTAGGGGCAGGGGGGGGGGTTTGGTTGTGGGGTGTTGGGGTTCGGGGACTGTACTGTGCCAGTGGTTGATTCAAAGTTGCTCTGTTTTGAGGCCTCGAAGGGTGCCATCTGTGTTTGCTGGCGGGGCTTTGCTTCTTGATATGTGCTCCTTGAACTCTCTCTTTGATGGCTCTTAAGGTGCTCACTCTCAATGTGAAAGGGCTGAATAATCCGGTTAAGCGGCGGGCAGTGTTATCCCTGTTGGAAAACTCACAAGCGGATATCTGCCTGTTGCAGGAGACCCATTTGCTGGCTAAGGACTGCTCGCGGATGCGTACCCCCAAGTTCCCCACACAGCTATTCTCCTCTAGCGCCTCCAAGACGGCAGGGGTGGCCATTTTGTTTTCTAGAGGGTTCAGGGGTGAGGTAGTGAGCAAGGTGGCAGAACAGAAAGGGAGACTTTTAGTATATAGGATTAAGGTGGGGGGCTTAGCACTGACTGTAGGCTCCGTTTATTGCCCCAATGATCATCAGGACCAATTCTTACACAGGGCCCTGGACGACGTTGCATTCACCTCTGATAGGCACATAGTGTTGGGGGGTGATTTGAACCTGGTTTTCGACGCGGCGCTGGATAGGTCTGTGCAGCGGCGCCATCAGTTGGGTGAGCTTTCGGGCTCGATTCGAACTCGACTTGAGGAGCTGGACCTGCATGACATGTGGCGCTGCCTCCACCCCACCACCCGCGCATACTCTTACTTCTCCCACGCCCATAGATCTTATGCGCGCTTAGACCACCTCCTGGTGTCGGGCCCACTGCTCCTTTTGGCTTCGAATGCGGACATGGGGGTCCTCTCTCTTTCTGACCACGCTCCGGTTGAGGGCGCTTTCACTCTTCCGCCGGTGGCTCGGCCGAGGGGGGTCTGGAGGCTCCGAGATACGCTTTTGCATAGGCGGTCGGTGGTGGATCAGATCAGGGCGGCCATTTTGGCTTTTCAGACCGTGAACGATAATGGAGATACTTCCCGCGCGACACAGTGGGCAGCCCTTAAGGCCGTGCTCCGAGGCGAATTTATCGCGATTTCCGCTGCCGAGAATAGGGACCGACAACTCAAGAGAGATGAGCTTACCCGGCAGGTGAGGGAGGTGGAGCAGGTTCATCACAGGACAGGGGCCCCCAGGGTGTGGAGGCAGCTGAAGGCGGCGCGGAAGCTCCTGGCGGCCCTTGACACGGATCGGGCGGAGTACGCGGTGCTCCGCCTGAAGCACAAATATTACACAGGGGGCGATCGGTGTGGGCGGCTCCTGGCTAACAAACTCAGGGTGCAGCACCAGCAGCACCGAGTGAAGGAACTACTGGACCCGGCCGGAGGCAGAGTCACGACCGATGAGCACATAGCGGACGTCTTCCGCGGCTTTTATGCGGACCTCTACTCCGGGGAGCCCCCTTCGGCCCAGGCTGAGGGGGACTATCTGGACTCGGTCCCGCTCCCATCGCTGACGCAGGATCAGGCTCAGTATCTGGAGCGTGACATACGTATCGAGGAGGTGGTCACGGCGATATCCCGGCTCAAACTGGGCAAGGCCCCGGGACCGGATGGCTTTATCCCGCTGTTTTACAAAACCTTCTGTCAGGAACTGGCGCCTCTGCTGACTCGCCTCTTTAACTCCTTCGCAGAACCGGGAGCCATCCCCCCCGAATTTCTCCAGGCCACGGTCTCAGTGATCCCTAAGCCGGGCAAGGACAGGACCGCCTGCGGGTCCTATCGTCCCATTTCACTGCTGAACACTGATTTGAAGGTGTTCACCAGTATCTTAGCTGCACGCCTGGCGTTGCACCTCCCCGGCATGGTTGACTCGGACCAAGCGGGCTTCGTGCCCGGTAGGCAAACGGTAGATAATACGAAAAGGGTGACACACATTCTCGAGAAGGCTTCCAGGATCCCTGGAGAGAGGATGCTCCTGTCCATAGACGCGGAGAAGGCTTTTGACAGGGTGCACTGGCCCTACCTTGAGAAAGTCCTGAGCAAATTTGGGATAGGGGAGAAGTTCCGTCATCTGATCTTCAATTGCTACCGGTTCCCATCTGCGGTGGTCCGGGTGAACGGCGGCAGCTCTCGACCCTTCCCCATTGAGCGGGGCACGAGACAGGGATGCCCGCTCTCCCCTTTGCTCTTTGCCTTGTACATGGAGCCATTTGCCCAGAGGGTTAGGCAGAACCCTGACATTATCGGCGTCCAGATAGGCGGGTTTCGTCATGCGATTAGCCTGTACGCGGACGATGTCATTCTGACGCTGGATGACCCGCGGAGATCGCTACCGGCCTGTGTGGAGGAACTGAACTTATTCGCTGACGTGGCGGGCTTCAAGGTGAACCTGGGTAAGTCAGCCGCCCTAGACATCTCGCTTGCTGCTGCCACTAGAGTGGAACTGCAGAGGCTTTACCCTCTGAGCTGGTCCAAGGACCGGATCCCGTATTTGGGGATCCTGTTGGCGCCCTCCCTCCCGGAGATGGTTACGGCCAATTACGCAGCCCTAGGCACGAAAATCAGGGAGGAACTGGGCCGGTGGGATAAAGGCACGCTGTCGCTACTGGGTAGGGTGGCCGCGGTGAAGATGACCCTCCTGCCTCAGGTGCTTTACCTCTTCAGAGCGTTACCGCTCCATCCTCCTGCGGGGTGGCTCGCGGAGACTCAGACTGCCATTGCGCGGTTCGTGTGGCAGGGCCGCAGGCCGAGGATCAAGAGGGGCATCGTTATGCTCTCACCGGAATCCGGAGGGCTGGGGATACCGGACTTGCGGAAATATTTTCAGGCCGCTCAGCTCCGATACCTCGTGGAATGGAGCCGGTGGGAGTCTGATAAACACTGGTTGTTCCAAGATCAGGCGGTGGCGGGTAGGACGCTGCAGGAAGTGCCATTCTTGAGGCGAGCCCATCGGCCCCCCAATCTTTACGCGTCTTTGGTAACGCGAGTCCCGCTCCAGACGTGGGACTCGGTGGCTGTCAGATGCGAGTTAACTACCTTCCCCTCTCCCTTCACGCCGCTCATTGGCAACCCGGACTTCGGCCCGGGGATGGAACAGGGTGCCTATGAGCGCTGGCGGGTGGCCCGCTGCTGCACTCTTTACCACTTGTACTCCCCTGAGGGAGTTGTCTCCTTCCAGGACTTGCAGAGGGATTATGGCCTCCCCGAAATGGAGCGCATGCGATACATGCAGGCACGCCACTGGGCATTACAACCCCAAGTGCGCGACGCGGCACACAGGGAAATCACGGAGTATGAGCGTTGGTTAATAACTCGCACGTCGGACGCCAAACTGATCTCAGACCTGTATAGAATGCTGCAGCCCCCCTCATTTCACATTCACAACCCTGGTCGGGAACGATGGGAGCGAGAGCTTGGGCGCGAGCTGAGTCATAAAGAATGGGATCACATCTCCTACCGCGCGCGCCACTCGGCCTACCACACGGGTCTTACAGAGACCTTTACTAAAATCTCGACCTACTGGTACCGCACTCCGGAGAAACTGCACGAGATGGATAGGGCGATACCAGGGACGTGCTGGCGCAACTGTGGCAACACTGGTACACTAACACACATACTATGGGATTGCCCCCTGCTGGCTCCTTACTGGGAAGAGGTCCTGAGCGAGGTGGACAAATGCTTTGGGATAGAACTGCCTAGATTCCCGGCCTATGTCCTGTTGGGGTTGCCGAATGGGTTGATGTATCCCCTTAGGTCTAAGAGGGGTAGGCAGATCGCAATTGCGCTGGGATCAGCGGTGCAGAATATTCTCATACACTGGCGCACTACTACACTTCCCTCTGTGGTTGGTTGGCTGCACAGATTATGGCATGTTCTTGGAATGGAAAAGATGTCCTTAGTAGCCCTGGGGGATACTACTACCTTTGAGGAATTGTGGGAGCCCTTTCACAGCCTGTTAAGTTCCGAGTTTCGAGAGATCACCTGCCCTAGATATCTTCGGTTGTTGAGGCTGACGCCGCCACCTGACCCGCCTGCTTGATTGGGTGGGGTCGGTATTGTATAGTAGAGATTCATGAAGAGTTCACAGTAGTGGAGACTGTAGATGCTGGCACAGTACAGGGGGTGGGTCGGGGTATGGTAGTTGGGGGTTTAGTTTGGTTAGGTAGGTTTTTGGAGCGGGGTTGTTTCTCCTCCCTTCACCCCCCCCCTTTTTTTTCATTCGTTTTCTCTCTTGTTCCCTCCCTCCTGATTTTTTCTCCTCTCCTCATCCCGCCCCTCCCCTCCATTTCTCCCCCCCCCCCCCTCCCCTCCCCTCGTTGTCTGTCCGTGCCCACAGGTGCGAAAGCTATGCTCCCGAGTCGGATGGAGCCTCTTGCAAATTGTAACTGCATTGTTGTATTGGCTGTCTGATGCGCATTGGTGCGCGGATCTTGTGGTTCACCTGTTCCCTGCCCCTTTGTGTCCTATCCCACCCTGCTTCAATAAAATACTTTAAACCTAAAAGGAAACTCCAGTTGGCTTTCTGGTTTTGTTTTCTTCTGTTGCTGTGTAGGTTTTCCTTCACTTCCTGCCATTGTGTTTGTTTTAAGCCCTCTTTTCTTTTGCAGGAGTTCATATCTCTTGTTGGTGCCTTTTGGAGCTAGGTGTGGCGGACAACTTTGTTTGTTGCCACTGCTCTGACTTGTCTTTGGGCATGGGACTGGTGGAGCGTCGTTTCGGTTTGTTGTTCGGTGCTTTTCGCTAATGGTTTCTGGCCGTTTTTTTCTGCCACTTTTGTGGACTTTGTGATGGCAGGGTTTTAGTGTGACTTTTTTGGCCTGCCCCGCCTTGTTGCGTTTGGTGGTTGTCCGCTATTCTAGCTTCGGGTACCTATGACGGTGGTAGCCGTTCTTTATCAATTTCTAGCAGCTTGTTCAATGCTGTGCCGTTTCCGATTGATATTAGTTAGTTTTTTTTGTTGGTTGCTCTGCTTTCACATTAGCTTAGGCTCAGTGATCCTTTCCGTAACATTGCCTGGCTTGTTGCGCTGGGTGGTTGTCCGCTATTCTGGCTTCGGGTATCTTTGACGGTGGTGGCCGTTCTTTATCGACTTCTAACAGCTTGTTCAATTCTGTGCAGTTTCCAATTGATATTAGTTAGTTCTTTTTGTGAGCTGCCCCACTTTCGCATTAGCTTAGGTTCAGTGGTCCTTTTTGTAATGTTGCCTGGCTTGCTCGCTTCTTACGCAAGATGGCTGCTCTCTTGATGGTAGTTTCTGTTTCGTTTGTCTCCCGCTTAGATTGTTGTTCTCGATCTGTTGCGCTTGCCGTTTCTTTGATTTCTTACCCAGTGCAGTGCAGATTTCGATTGATATTTTTAGGCGTTATTGTTGGCCGTGCTGGGTACCTGTCTCATGCGTTCGTCAGCCTGATCTTGATATTTTGTCCCGATGTTTTACGAGGCCCCACCCCGCCTTGGTCCACCATTCTAGCTTCTGGTATTTCTGACAGCGGTGGCCGCTTTTGCTAGATTTCTGGCAGCTTGTTCAATGCTGTGTAGTTTCCGATTGATATTCGTTAGTTGTGTTTTTTGGCGGCCCTGCTCTCGCATTAGTTTAGGCTCAGTGATCTTTTCCGTACCTTGCCTGGCTCACCCGCTTCCCACGAAAGCTGGCTGCCCCTGTGTTGGTAGTTTCTCTTGCGAATGGCGCTATGTTCGGGGGTCTTTGCTTGCGCTTTCGCCGTCTTGCTCCTAGGGGGTTCTCGCTTGTGGTGGGTTATGCCACTGACCTTCCGTTGTGGGTCTTTTCTCCTTTTGACAGCTGCTTTCGGGTTATTTCTCTATGATTTGGTGTTTCAGCTCAATGCCGCCATCTTGCCTGCCTGGGTCTGTCTGTCTCTCGCAAAACTTGTTATTTCGTATTTCTTGTATCTCTTTGTCGTTTCTGTGGGGTTCCTTCTATGCAGTGCAGTTTCCGATTGATATTTCTGTAGCTCTTTCTTAGTTTTGCCTGCTCTCGTCCGCTTGAACTTGATATTTTTACCCGATGCATTGCGCGGCCCTGCCCCGCCTTGGACCGCTATACTAGCTTCTAGTATTTCTGAAGGCGGTGGCCGTTCTTGATCGATTTGTAGCAGCTTGTTCAATGCTGTGCAGTTTTCCGAATTGATATTCGTTAGTTGTATTTTTGGCTTCCCTGCTTTCGCATTAGCTTAGGCTCAGTGATCCTTTCCGTAGCGTTTCCTGGCTTGCCCGCCTCCTACGCAAGATGGCTGCTCATGTGTTGGTAATTTCTGTTTCGATTGGCGCTGTTTTCGGGGGGTCTTTATTTGCTCTTTTGTTGTTGTGCTAACAGGGGGATCTCGCTTGGGGGGGGTTACGCCACTAACCTTCCGTTATGGTTCCTCTCTCCTTTTGGCGGCTGCTTTCGGGTTGTTTCTCTATGATTCAGTGTTTCAGCTCATTGCCGCCATCTTGTCTGCCTGGGTCAGTCTGTCTATCGCAAACTTGTTATTTCGTATTTCTTGTGGCTTGTTGTCGTTTCTGCAGGGTTCCTTCTATGCAGTACAGTTTCCGATTGATATTTCTGTAGCTCTTTCTTACAATCGCCTTCTCTGCTCGCTTTTAATGTCCGTTTTTCATCCCGAGGTGTAGCGGAGTTCTGGACTTAGGCAACTCTTCCCATTGTCATCCAAACCACGCCCCCCGTAAGATTTGTTTTAAATGAGGTGCTGTATCATCTGCCCACCCCCAAACTCTAAACTGCAGGGTGAATGCTGACCCATTTTCATCGCTCGAGAAGAGGTGGCAGAGCCTTTGCTGTGGTTACTGCCAAACTATGGAACACCCTACCGCTTAACCTCAGACTCATTGAATCAGAAACTCTTTTCAGATCCAAACTAAAAACTCACCTGTTCCCACGCTGCTAGTCGTCTAATTCTCTGCTGCTCCTGTCCGTAGCGCCGGGACACCCCCGGAGGGGGTAGCTGTGCGCTTTACCAAATTCCATAATAACAATAATAATAATAATAATGCTGGGTGCTAATTGGACCTTACAGTTAGATGACAAGCCACACAGGTAGTTGGGTCCACCTCCTTATGTTGTTATTTACCAAGTATGTCCTAATAATTAGCTGTCTGTTGGAAGCCTGTCCGACGCAAGTCAGTGCCACTTAATTTTATATTCACATTGATATTGTTTCAGAGTTTCAGGTTAGGTGGCACCGTTGCATTGAAATACCGCGCCATCCAAATGTGAGTCTATTATTTAAGATAGAGTCTGCTTCTAGATATCTTGTGGACTATGTTCTACCACCTAGCTTTAAAAAACAAAATCATCCCATTTGACCACAGGAATAATCTTAAAACCATTTAATGGTTATGCGTGCCCTCCGATTTTTACTGGCAGAGCCGCTGTAATGCAAATTCTATGACATTAACATGTAAATGGCTTCCATCGCAGAGAACGAGCAAACATTCAGAAGCCATTAGTCAGTCCATCTGTAGCCTAGTGCTGTGTAGCATCATAAAATGATTTTTATGTTGCGTTTGATATAAATAACATTTAGCTAGATTTGTTAGTGATTTATATGAAAGGTTTTGCTACAGTTGCAGACTTGATGGAGACAGATGGTGACAAAGAAAGTAGTGCTAAAATATTGTTTCCTACGGCTGATTAGCGGTATTAAAGTAAGTGATCAATGAGGGTACATACTGTACATTTATACCATAATTCATGTAGCAAATTGTAAGCGTACAAGTTAATTTCATCACAGTTTTAGTGAAATTTGTGGATGATAGCAAATATTGCGCTCAGCACTTAAGTGGGCAACTGCTGGGTGGAAACAAATTACTTGATTTGGCAGTATGTCAATTTGCAAACCTCGGTGTCACAAAGTAGCGTCTGAAGTTTTGCTTTGCTATTTTGTTTCCTTTCTTTTTAAAGTTTCAAAGGGACTCTGATATTTTTTTCAGCTACCCAGCTCCTCGAGATCAACGATATTCTTTCCTTTAGTTTTCTCTTTAGTTTTGTATATTTCATATGCTCAAGGATATATTCTTGAGTTCTCATGCATGGTCCCTAATGAATTTCAAGCCACCACTCCAGTTATGAATAGGTGTGGCTCCTGCATTCTGCATGTACATACAACTTGAGATGCATCACTAAAAGAGAGGTTCAGTCCTTTGCAGACACACGACTGCTGTACTGCTCTTCATTTTAATTGTTGAATATTGTCTTTAAATATGATCTATGATGTCTAATTTACTAAACATATTTGGACCTGTCACCCTTCCTGGCCTTGCTAATCTCTACCCCAGAACGTCGACTTTGGTCAGATCCTAAAGATGGCAGTAACAAACTTTAGGTTTGACACGTTTTATTGGACTAACTTACAATATCAAGGTGGTTCAATACATTAGGTCTTTTTATTATCATCTTGAAGATTATGTTTGTGCAATCTTGAAAAGTGGCTTCCAATGCCCTCAGAATGGGGAGCGCCCATTAGGCAAAGTGGCATTTTGCCTGAGGCTCCAAACAGCATGCACCCAAGCTGTGTACTCTCCCATCTTGTTATTCCCTTTTCGGTAATAGTGATGGGCGAGCTACTGAAAGCTCGAGCCAGACCCTGGCTCTGGACCAGCTCAATTTCTTCTTGGGCCCTCAGGCCCAGCACAAGCCAGTCATTTATAAGACGTCTTCCTGCACCCATGCTGTAACATCATGTGCTGAAAACTGAAGGCAAATCATTAACTGTTGATGTAAAGTAGGAGATCAAAAAGTATACCCATCTAGGGGATGAACAGCACAATGTGCAAATAGAAAACCATGATGAATCTCAGCCACTATTGTCACAAATTATTGACCATAGGCAAATGTTTACTTCACTGAGATTCCGTTTTCTTTATCACCACATTTGAGAGCACCTTCTGATATGTGAGTTCAGGACAGGAGCTTCTCAAAGACCACTTGTGTTTGATTTAATAGACTCCAGTGTTTATTCATTTATAATAAGAATGCGGGGCAATTTTAGACTCTACATGGCAATTAACTTGCCGCTTAGCATACTCATGACATTGTAGCCAGGGTGGTGGAGGAGTGGGCAGAAATCTTTTCAAGTTCCTGTTTTAAAACTATCACTTTTAATAAATCCTTCTCAATGCATTGATGTAATCTGATATTCTAAAGTGAAACACTTCTGTGTGTTGTATGATTTACTTGCCAAACGTTTTCAGGGCTAGGTTTGTGCACAGATTCTTAGAGCCAAGTCGTATTCTTGGCCCTGCTCTCCCTGTTACATTGTTGGCTCACCCATCTATATTCAATTTGTCCGATTAAAGGTGGCAAAACCTGGAGTGTTTTCATTGTAATACTAGCCTAATACAGGGCTCTACATTTCTTTGAAACATTAACTGAGAAAGGCATTTGACTACCATGTTTGCGCAGCTTAATTTAGGCGTGCCTTTGTTGCAAGCACTGACCTAAGGAAGCTTTGAGCAATAAATGCCTGAGATTTGTTGGCCTCTATTTCAAGGTCTTCATTTTGCACTCACTTTCTTTGTTTCACCTTCAGAGCCTTGCATAACCCTGTGCGTATTTCTTCAGTATGCACCACAAGGAAAGAAATATTAATCTCATACAGATTATTCGCCAGATGAATGTTCATCTGAATACCTGTGCAATGTGCATTCTGCCTCCTAAGGAATAATTGACATGTAAATTCAAAAAGCCATCTGCTTTTACTAGGTCGAGCATGGGCAGCACATGAGCTTCTCTGCGAGCCATGCTGTATTGGAGTATGTACTTGAAGCCCAACCCACTCCTCGCCCATATTTGTCATTGGTTTGTGTCATTGTCCTTTGCAAATGCTGGCTTCTGATTCGTAATTAAGCTTGTTAGTGCCTCCTTAGTACCGCCTTGTCTTCATTTGTATCCGCCCATGAGGACTGGGCCTGTTACTTTGGTTGTTACATGATACGTCTTCTTTAGTCTGTAAGCACTATTTTCTTTAATGAGTTTCTCTTACCGCAGGAGGGTCTCTCGTGCGCAGTTGTGTCCACTGGCTTGTTTATGTAACTCGGAGCAAACGGGGAGCTCTTCAGGGGCCATGGGAGATAGAATGGGGCAACTCAGCGATGCCTTCAAGCTTTTGGAATGCAATAGGTCTCGCATTTACAAGAGTTCAAGCTATTGGCATTGTAAATGACTATGCCTTTTATTTATGTTTTACAAACCAAAGCATTAATAAAAGGCATTGTCATTTACAATGCCAATAGATCAAACTCGGGTATATGTGAGACCTATTGCATTGCAGATGCTTGCATTATGCAAGCTGATGGGCAATGGTGACTCTCCTATGGTGCTCGATGCTACTGTTTAGTGGGCAGTTCTGGGACAAGTGTGGGATTCATTTGCATCCGACAACTGGATACAGAAGACTCTTCTATGCCCCAGCAAAAAGAGTTAAAATGGCACTGCGAAAATCAATCCTACTTTAAATATCCACTGAAAATATTTACATTTCAGGGCAAGTAATAATGAATGAATGAGAGAGAGAGAGGGAGAGTATGTGTGAGTGCATTTTTAGACAGTGCTTGAAAGAAATTAGAGTGCAGCTTTTGTGTTCATGACACATGCTGCACTTACAGCATAGAATCCCGAAGGTATGCAAGGTCATGCAAGGGTCCCCCACTGCAGTACAACATTTTCATTCACTTTTACCCATTGTCCATTGTGGATTTTTGCACTGGCAAATGGGTAAGGCGGAACTTCACGATCTTAGGAGACCTCAATCTCCACTTAAAAGATTCTTCAGATGTTAAAATCAGCAACTTCGTTGCAGACCTAGCTGCCTTGCAGCTAATCCAGCTCGTCCGAACCCCCACACATGTCGCGGGCCATTTGCTTGACCCGGTATTTACTAACATACCAGAGGCCAAAGCTGACGATCCCAAACCCATGGACTGGACGGACCACTCGTTAATAACCCTCTCAATCCCGAACAACTCCCCTCCCGTAAAAAAATCACCCACCGCACGCCTAAAACGACCCTGGCATAAACTCCAACAATGTGACCTAGCGGTCAGCCTAGGGGAACCTAACCTGGAGGATATAAACGACATTGAAACATCATATGCGTCCTTCCAGGACTGGATCACCAAGGGACTGGACGCCATTATACCAGCCAAGTGGACAAAAGGGCGTAACACCCCTTCCAACCCCTGGTACGATGAGAACCTTAAAACAACGAGGAAAACTTGTAAAAAAGCGGAACGGCAATGGAGGAAGGAATACAAGCAGGAGGACAAAAACGCATACTTGGCCACTCTCAGAACATACCACAAGGCAATCCGGGTAGCCCGCGCTGCCTTCTACGCTCCTGAGATAAAAGCTAGCCCCAACCCCACGAAAACTATTTTCCAAATCGTGCAAAATTTGCAAAATGGTGACAAACCGGCCTCTCACATCACCTCCACGCAGCAATGTGAAGACCTAGCCACCTTCTTCACGGAAAAAGTGAAGAAAATTTACAACGCCTTCACCCAGGATAGTCCAGAGGACATCAGCCCCCCCAACGCCGCCTTTGGAGACTCCAGGCTCACTTGCCTACCCGCTATCTCAGGTGAAGAACTCACCAAACTTTGTAGGAAGGTGAAATCTGGTGCCCCTACAGATCCGATGAGACCAATTCACTTCCTGGGAGCCTTGGAATTCTTCCTCCCATCCTTGACCTCACTCCTTAATCTCTCATTTACCACAGCCACGGTACCCACCTGCTGGAAACAGGCCTGGGTAACACCGATAATAAAAAAACCCTCCCTAGACCCCTCTAAACCATGAGAACTACCGGCCTGTTTCACTGCTCCCATGGGTAGTGAAACTAGCGGAAGCCCACGCGAACAAAATTCTCAGTGATCACATGGCAAAAAACAACATCCTGGACCCCTCCCAACACGGGTTCAGGCCGGGCCATAGCACGGAATCCGCGCTCCTCACCTCCACGGAAAATTTACGGGAAATCATGGACACCGGTAAAAGTGCCGCGCTGATACTGCTCGATCTCAGCGCGGTCTTTGACACGGTCTCCCATGCCATCCTACTAAAACGCCTTGAAAACATCGGGATCGTAGACTCGGCGCTTCAATGGTTCCGATCATTTCTAACCAACAGATCATTCCGGGTATCTGCCCCTCCGTTCATCTCCCAACCCCAAGACATAGGACAAGGAGTCCCACAGGGCTCTGCCCTCAGTCCCTCCTTGTTTAACCTATATATGCAACCCTTGGCGGAGGTTGCCAAGACATGGGGCCTCACAATGGTGTCGCACGCCGACGACACTCAGTTGGTCATCAGCCTCAATGAGGCCCCATCTCCCGAGGCCACTAGATTCAGGGATGGACTGACTACCGTCGCGAAATGGATGACAGCAAACTGCCTCCAACTCAACGGTGGCAAAACCGAGGTGCTGATAATGGGGAAAAACAGTGATAACTGGAATGACCTCTGGTGGCCCCAATCACTGGGCCCAGCACCCCCCCCGAAAACTCTAGCAAAAAATCTAGGAGTTTGGCTGGACTCTACTCTTAGCTTCCAGTCGCACACCAAAAAAGTTGCCGCAACTTGCATTGGTTTACTGAGAAGTCTCAACCCCATCTTAGGCTACTTTGACTCCAAAACGCGACAACTTATCGTACAATCTACCATCTTGTCCAGGCTGGACTACGCGAGTGTCCTGCTGTTAGGAGCAAACAAATCTGAAATAAAGAGATTCCAACGGATCCAGAATTCGGCTGCAAGGGCTATAGTAGGTCTCCCTAGAAGGTGCTCGGCGAGAGCGACCATTCACAGACTACATTGGCTACCCATCGAAGCCCGCATCCAATTCAAGGCCCTCATATTCGCCTTTAAAATCCTGAAGAACGAAGGTCCAGAGCTTCTCCGTTCGCTGTTGACCCCCTATTATCCCAAACGGAATCTCCGGTCCAAGGGGCAACATTTAGCCATGATACCCCACACAAAGTTCTGCCGCATCGGAGGGCGTTCCTTCAAACTACTGGGGGCCAAGTTATGGAACTCCCTTCCCCTCCACATCCGATGCATCGACAATATGCTAGCTTTCCGCAGAGCGACCAAAACCCATCTCTTTCCCTCCTTGTAGGTCTCGTCTCTCGTCTCAGTTGGTTGTGTTATGGTTCTAGCGCCGTGACGCCCCATTGTTGGGGCAGCTGTTTGCGCTTTACAAAACAGATAAAAAAATAAAAAAATAAAAAAAAATATGTATTTTGTTTTGTTAAAGTGCATCCTGATTTAGGGGTCGATTAGGATTGCTGTGAATCCGCATCCTCCGGGCCGGCGGAAGCCACCGCCGGCCCAGAGGATGCAGATTCACCGCTGCGGTATATGAAAAGACCCCCCGCCACATTAGGATGGCTGGGGGGTCATCGTCGGACGGGAAGACCGTCCGCCGCTTTTCCGCTGCAATCGCCTTCCGGCCGTGGCGGAAAAGCTCTAATATGGTGGCGGTGTCTATCAGACACCACCAGCCATATTAGAATGAGCTTCAGGACATGCCTTTCCGTGGTGGCGGCAAACGGTCTTTTCTTTGGGGGCCCGTTGTGGCCCCCAGGGTGAAGGGGGTGGGGGTGCACATGGGGGATACCTATGGTACCCCCCTGCATTTGCATGCACAATGCGGCAGCACCGCGCGGTGCCTGCCGCTTTGTGCACGCAAATGCACAGCATGCATATTTAACTTTGCAGCGGGTGCTGCTTAAAGCAGCACCCGCCGCAATGTTAAATATGCGGGATGTGAACGCCGGGGTGGCGGTCACATCCTAATTCGACCGGTGGGACCGCCGCTGCCCCTGCGGACTGTCCCTCCACCTCGGGGTGGCGGACGGACGCAGGTCCGTCCGCCATCCTAATAGGCGCCTAAGTTTCTTGTAAAGAAGCACACCCCTTTTACTTGTAATGATGCAAAACCTATCAGAGATGCCTATGTGGTAGCCTTGGTGTCATACACATTCCAACCTTCTCTTGCGCTTCGCGCGCGCATAATGCACACAGCCTTCCGCCACTAAAACAAATGTGTAGATAGGTCTTTATATCTTCTGAAGGTGTGCAATATTTGAAACAACAATAAGCCTCTTCCAAAACGACTTCCACGATTTAATCAATTTACATTGACAATGAAGCTTGCTTCTCTTTAAGAATTCCAGAGCCGATGTTAAAAACCCACTCAAGTCTGGCAATCTCAGTGCTGGTATCACAAACGCTGTCTGGTTTGGGGCGAGAATAGAGCTTTCCTTCTCCACTCTCAGCGCATTAAAAGGTGCTTGTATCCAAGGAGATCAAGCTGACGTGTTCTTATCCTTTTCAAACCTATGCGTGGGCTTGGTCGCGGTTATCCCAGGTAGTTCCCTGCGGTGTAGAATGGATACTCTAGCGCCATTAGCTGGAGCTTTTCCTCTTTACCGTTTCCTCCATGTAATTATTTACCTCAGGCAATCAGCTTGGACTTCACGCTATCAGTGTTCCGTAGACACGTCGCAGCATCTTGTTTCATGGGGGTTTAGCGTTTATTGTTCAGCACATTGCATTGCTGCTTGCTTTTATTTCAGTTTTGTAGTTTTAGCTGTAATCCTGTTCGTGTCTTCTTTATCCTATTAGGATGGATGGTGGGCACAGATTAAGAGCTGGTTCCAGCAAATTAGGATACAAACAGGGAAACGTGTTAAGCAACAAGAAGGGGCCATCTTAAAATTGTGAAAATACTTCATTGGGGTTTCCTTTTACTGCCCGGAAGTGATGAAGCTTCTATGATTCAATCCCTTCTGTTATAGTTTTGGCTACAGGTAAATGTTGTTTGGATGCCGAGCCTTGCTGAGACCAGGGGCGGCACCGGTATCGGCAAGGCTATCACAGCTGAACTGCTCACTCTAGGGTGCAAAGTAGTTATCGCTTCCCAAAAGCTGGACAAACTAAAAGAAGCAGCTGATGAGCTAGCTGCTAAAATTCCACCTTCCAGCCCAGCAGTAGTGACTCCACTGCAGTGTAACATCCGTAAAGAGGAGGAGGTGGAGACCTTAATGAAGTCAACGCTAGCCTTGCATGGACGGATTGACTTCTTGGTCAACAATGGTGGCGGCCAGTTCCATAGCCCAGCTGAAGACATCAGTTTGAAAGGGTGGAACGCAGTTATCGATACCAACCTCAGAGGGACATTCTACTGCTGCAAAGCTGTATACAATGCTTGGATGAAGGACCATGGAGGGGCAATTGTTAACATTGTAGCTGATATGTGAAAGGATTTCCAGCCATGTCCCACACCGGTGCTGCAAGAGCTGGAGTCGATAATCTGACCAAGAGTTGAGCCATCGAGTGGGCCAGCCAAGGAATCCGGGTGCACTCTGTCGCTCCTGGAACAATATTTTCGGACACTGCTGTTGCAAACTACAAAGAACTCGGATCACACATCTTTAAGGAATATATCCCCAAGATTCCAGCCAAGAGACTAGGACTCCCTGAAGAAATCTCTCCCATGGTGTGCTTCTTGCTCTCTCCTGCTGCCTCCTTCGTCACCGGGGAAACTGTGAAGGTTGATGCCGGACAAAGCTTGTATCATTCCCCTTAGGAAGTACCAGACCATGCAAACTGGCCGCCCGCACCCGAAGGAGACAATGCAAGAGCTTTGGAGAAGCTGTTATCTGACAAACCTCCATCCAAACTCTGATGACGTTGAATCGCTTTGAAACAGACTGAATTTCTGAAGAATGGCTGCAGTCAAGCTTCAATTGTAGACACTATTGGCCAGTACTGTGACTTCCATGGTCATATTTAATTTCTCACTGAATGAAACTAATGACGTTTAAACACCGTGAACTGATGGAAATGAATGTTATAAATATAATTATCTTACAATGATTGCCATCTGCCGACAAAACACTGGGTTGGATGCAATGTGTGGTTCGAGAGATATTGAGGTTCCACAACTAATTGGTATTGCAAGGCTTGTGAAGTCCTTTGCTAATGCACTTGTCCTAGATGGATGAATTATGCACTGTCATTGCCCTGCGGTTGTTTTGCAAAAAGATGCTTGTTCTCTTTTGCTCTAAAAGTCTGCAGAAGAAACTCTAGTATTAGCCCTGATTCGCCATCAGTCCAGATTGAGATCTAGCAGACCTGCCCTCTTCAGGATAATTGGCACTGTATGAGCACATAGGAGAAAAGGAGTAGTGGTTGAGCTTGTGAAGATAGTAATATCTTGGGGGACACAGAAGCAACATGAGACCTGGCAGGTCTGATCTAGCCTTAACCACCTTTGTTTTGCAATATGTCAGTGTGCACAGGCTGATGGTGTGATTGATAAATAAGACATCTTGTACATAGTGGTTGTGCATCACTGTTCGGTCAGCTAGAGGTTTATGGGACCCTTAACTGCTGAACACAGTGTGGTCCTCAATCAAAGAAATATTAGTTAAATGTGCAAAGATCTGTCATCAAAAGTGCGTCCTAAATGTGCTAGATTGAGAGCTGTAGACGCAGATTCTTTTACGTATTCCTAAATGGGGCACAGTGCAACTAGAGAAGGCAATAGGGCTTCTTCTTTATGAATGTGTCTTCAACAGTTGATCATTTACAACATAGCACCATGTTTTTACTTAGCTTTGCCTCGTAATTAGTGTTGCACTACTCCTCTCCACTTTCCTGCTACTAACCTCTGCCCTCACCTATTCTGGCCCTAGTCCCCACCCTGTTTACCTGTAAATTTTCCCTCGTCATTTGAGATCTCGCTATTTTGTCTGATGCCCGATGGAGCTACCTGGTTTAGCTACAGCGGAGACAGGTCGGGAATTCCCTCCTTGGACGTCGCCTACCCAGTCGGTCTTTAGCCAGACTTCCTTCCGTCTGTCTCTCCTATCGTCTCTTCCTGCATCCTCCCTCTATTTATGTCTCTCCTTCTCTCCTCTCTCAATGTATTGAGACTGAACTATTTTGTCTGATGCCCGATGGAGCTACCTGGTTTAGCTTTAGGGAAGATGGTCGTCACCTACCCAGTCGGCATTTAGACAGACTTCATTTTGTCTCTCCTTGTTGTCTCTTCCCCTATCCTCCCTTTCTCACCTTCCCTGTCCCCTACCCTCTACGCTCCTTTATTTTGCCCTCCATGTTCTTTAAATGTTTCCCGTTGAGACCTAACTATTTGGCCAAAGCCTGATGGAGCTACCTGATAGCTATAGAGGAGATGGGTTTTGGGACTTCCCCCTCAACCGTCACCGAACCAGCCGGACTTTGGGCAGACGTTCCTTCGTCTTTCTGCCGTATCTCCCTCCCACCCCTTTTCCCTTATCCCCTTCCCCTCTACACTTCACTTATCCCGTTTTCTATGCTCTTGTAATTGTTTGTCTAGCAACTGATATAAATTGGAACTGATGTAATCTTGTAATTTTGTGGAACCTCATGTAAAGCGCTCTGATACCTCCGGGTCTAGCCAGCACTATATAAAACTCTTAAAATAAATAAATAAATAAAAAAGTAAGCATTTGACGATAATGATAAGATACTGGAGTGCCATTTTAAGCACTGATTATGAGTCAGTAGGAAAGGAATACTGCATGACATTCCTCTCTGCCTGATTATTAATGGGCTAGTGTTACTGCAACTGGTTTTCCTGGTGTTGGGACACCGGACCCAATTTTACTAGGTGGCCGTTCCCCGGTTAAATTACGTGAGGCTTTGCAGAAGTCAGAGCATATGGTATTTCGAAATTCGAAATTCTGGGCCCAATGTAGGTAATTACATTTTACCACTTCTTAAATACCGAATGATACCGAATCGGTATTTAAGAAGTGGTAAAATAGAGGGGGGGGGGGATGTAGGTAAAACAGAATCGGTAAATACCGATTCGTTAAGATTCATTATTTACCGATTCTGTAAATACCGAATCGGTAATGCCCATTGATTCCAATGGGCATTGACACCCAAAGGAATCAATGGACATTACCGAATCGGTATTTACCGATTCGGTAAATACCAATTTCAGCAAGGGTGCAGGGGGTGTCACTTTGACACCCTCTAGCAACCCAATTCCAGACTTGTGTGCCATGTGGCACACAGACATACCCTAAGGGCATGTCTGTGTGTCACATTGCACAGGTGTGCATGCACAGATGTGCATGCACACCTGAATTCGGTATTTTACCACCCAATAGGATTGGGTGGTAAAATACCGATTCTAAAGAGACTGTGGCACTCTTAGGAGTGCCACCTACATGTGGATTTACCGAATCGGTAAATATACCGATTCAGTATTTTACCGATTCTGTAAATTTACCGATTCTGTAAATTTACAGAATCGGTAAAATATAGGCCCCCTACATCTGAAACTCCATTTACCGGTCGGTAACGGTCGAATTCGACCGTTACCGGCCGGTAAATGGCCACCTACATAGGGCCCTCTGTGTGGTTTTAAGACTGGTAAGTCTGGACCCACATGATTATTCCCCATTCCATGGAGCTTAACTCGTATTTTAACTCGTTTGGTACTGGTGCAGTGTTACTGCATAGTAACATCAATTCTGCATGCAGAATTTCCACCTCGCTACTATTGGGAAACCCGAAATTAGTGCCCAAATGTCTGAATGCAAGTCCGATTTGTTATGACGTTGCAAGTCTACTTATTATTGGTAAGCGCATGGTTTGTTTGTGGCTTTTCCTTATGTCTGAATTTGTGTGTTTCAAACCATTGTCACTCTGTGACTTGTTTTGTCCCCCGTCATGCCCAGCTGTGTTGTCTCCAAGTTCATAGCCAGTAGGCAGTCTTGGGTTCAATTAGTGGAGGATGCCTTTGTAAGGCAACTGGTGCTCATGTAAAGCTCTCTGATACCTTCGGGTCGAGTTTGCGCTATATAAAACTGCAAAAAAATCAAAATAAATTAGATACTATTATCATCATAGCTCCTGGTGAGATCACTTGCCTACACTTAACCTGTTATTGCTGTACCCGATATGAAACCTGGGTTCGATATCAAGCATGGCAATTAATAAACAAAACATATATTGTACAAAATAATTGACATTTTAGAGCAACATTGTTGAACACCCTTTTGAAATCAATGTTTTTTTCGAAAGGTTTAACTCTTCATTTTGGTTCTACTTTTTCGCAGTCTGCTTTTTTCATACAGTCTTTTGATTTTACAAAGAAAATTGTTCAAACGTAACTACTATCGGTGATCTTTATTATTGTCCCTCTGTGGTGTAGATTGTACCACCAGTGCCCCTTCATTGAGTTAAACTTGTAACTGAAGGTGCACATCTGAGTTGAGTCATCTTCCTTCCCCATGTGTTTACTCAGGTATATGGCCGCAAATAGGGAAAGGGGTATTAGAAGCATGTGGGGATGGGAATTCCTTTAGGTCCACTACAGATCATAGGAGGGCAACTGATGTATGATTAAAAGCGGAAACGTGTCCAATACAGGATTGACCGGCACCTAGGGAATCAGCAGATGGAACTTTAGAGGAGGAGGAAGATGCAAGGCAAAATTGGTGGGGATAACAAGCAGAAGCGTGAAGACAAACAGAGGCAACTGGAGGGGGAACAATCAGAATAAGTTACAGACGTAAAGGAGGGAATAGACTTCTTTGGACTTATTGGGAGGCAAGCGACAAATGATACCCATTGCTCATTGACCGATATGGAGAGGTGGCGTTTTGACACAATTGGGTATCAGGGAAGCGAAGAAGCCACGTGACACTGATTGGATGAGCGTGAGAAGGCTGATTGGGGAGACAGATCAGAACACCAAAAACATTTGGCTAATGGAAGAAACTGGGAGAGGAGACAGAGGGGATTGAGGGAAAAGGGATTGTTTTTCTGTTGAGGATAGAGATTTTGAAATATAGGCGTGTCAATGTGGATAACCAAGAGAGGGTATAGACCAAGGGAGCTGAGCCAAGAAGATGGGTTTTATGGGATGGAATGAAAACGATGAATATACCTTTGATGGTCAGAGGACGAAAGAATTTTGTGTGGGAAAGTAAATACTTGATTTCATTTTGACATGTGTAGTATGTGTTTTCTTGAAAATCCACATTTCATGGTCAACACAGCTAGATTTGAGACAAATACACATCTAAAGACATGCTCTCTCAACAGAAATTTCAAGATCTAACTGAGTTTTATGAATTTTATATTACGGGTACGTTTTGCTAGTATTAGAGCTTTCTGATAGAAAGTGCTTCGAGCAACAAAGGATCTGCCATTTGACAAAAACTCCAGCCTCATCAGTAATTCTCCAAGTGCTGACTTGATGGATTTCACAAACCAGGGCTACTGCTATGGACACATCAGCAAACATAAAAGGATCAGCACACCCCAAATTATATATTACGCTGGTCAATCGAGACATAGAGTAATTAATCAGAAAAGGTGATGTTCATTCACTAACCAATCAAAGAATATAGCATTGCAAGAGACATCGCTTTCTCTGAACATCCTATACATACAAGACCCCAACGAAATAAACATAAAAGGTTCAACAAACACTCTCTACATAACTTCAATGCTCCGAAGGGATGTAAGGTGGTAAACCCACAAATTTACAATACCCCAAAACTTCTCTGCTCATTCACCAGGGAACACTAACTAACCTTTTCCCTCCACAACACCTACACTCTAACAGGACCAGACAGTTACCCTCCACAACACAGCACTCAAACAGGACAAGGGCTTCTTCCACACACTACTGCAAGTGGGGTGTAACCACATACCCCCATCACCATTCATTTAAACAGGACTAGGGTTCACCTGCATTGGGGTGTAACAGTGGCCCCCTTAACATTGGACTAAGCACACTGCCCGTCATCCTAAACCCCTTAGGAAGGATGGTCAACTCTACACTCTGGGCATAGCATAGTGCTCCTACATCCTAAAACCCTTAGGAAGGATGGTCAACTCTACACTCTGTGCTTAACAAAATGCCCCTACATACTAAACCCATTAGGAAAGATGGTCAAAAACATGGTCAGACTTCAGGACCAACATATCACTTAATCAAACATGATCACCCTTCAGGACTAACACGTCACTCTCCCCTTCTGTATACACAACATGACAGGGGAAAGAAATCAAGATGGCATGAAACACATATACTGAGGTAACCCCTCAAGAAACCCCCACTTCAGTGAGCGACCTCTTATCCGACATCCAAACTGGAATACTAACAGTAAGACCAACCCGAACAGTCCAATTCCTCCCCAGTTGCCACAAGAGGATCAGCAGTTGCAGTTTAGCTCCTTCAAAACAGCTCCAGGATGAGCCGCTCTCTAGCATGTGCACACTTCACATTGAACTGGCATGAAAGTCACAGGAAAATCCTATAGTTTCTTTAGCGGTACATAATCCACAAATTTCCATTGTTGACCCAATACGTAGCTAGAAAACACCTTGCAGGCATGCGCCTATTGCAATCGTCAACCGCGTTTTAGACTTCAAGTCAAATCATGCTGGAACTGTCCAACAAGAATAGTGCTGGTGGGCGCCCCCGGCACATAGTCAACCTTCATTCACAGCTTGCAATGTTTGTGACTCCACTGCCACAATATGAGGTAGTTGTGGTGCGATAATGAGTCTTCCCTAAGACGTGAAACTCCCTCGCCGCTAGCTAAAAAAGCTGAACTTTACTCAAATCCTGGTATTGTGAACACAGAAGATAGTGTCCACAGGACTCCTTCTACTGTGATAATCGCACACCTGCAGCCACACAATGCTGCCCCCGCACAACATGAGCTTTACGCAGCCATCTCCTGATGAACTTCACTTTCTAGTATTTTGTCTCTTTGTCTGCAACTTCACAAAGACGGATTTAGCTGCGCATTCTCCATCATGCGGGTCTTCAGCAAAATGCGAAGGAATGTTGATATAACGGCTCCCACCGCCCATGGCTTCCATGCTCGTGACTTCACATCGCCTAGCAGCTCCTCTGACTCCCACTGCACTACACACGTGCCTGGAGGAAAGAACAACCCAGCCCACACAACCTTTATTTATATGCCACCACAACCCTTGCACTACCAATGGTATCCAATTTTGGGGTAAGGGACAAAATTCACTCATAGCCTGTGATTTCTTACCGCCTCAGAGTCAAGATTAAATGTTTACTTGGCAAATGAAGCAGGTCCTTAGTGTCACTCACAGTGTAAACTAATAAACTGTCATTTAGCTGTCAAAATGACTAATCCCCCTCACCGTCAGATCTGCCAGCTCACTTCAAATTCACTTCAAATGTAATGCTGCCAATTCCTTTAAAGTCAACGCTGCTAGTCCACTTGCTGCCAGCTGTAAACTCCAACCTTGTCAGCGCTAGTTACACATTCTTAAGTTAAACAGTTCCAAAACACATTTCATACCAGGGTTGTCTGCGGGCTGTCAGATGTAATAGACACTGGTGGGACTGCCAGGGCATTTTTCTCCTTCCAGGCTTCACTTTCTTTGTTATTTAATCTTCTTAATTTCTTCAGCAGTTCCATAAGGTTCTTCTTAGTTTCCTGTTCCTCTGGAGTAGTTTCTTTTCCTCTTGTCACCACTGTTAAAATGAAGGATTGATACTTGTAGGTTATAAAAAAAAGTAGGCTTATTCGCTTAGTTGTAGGCCACAGATAAAGTCCTACCAGGAGCAGCATTGTGCTGCTCAGCCGTTCTTCCTCCAACTGTCCACTCATCCAGGAACAAACACTCTCAAGATTCCAACCATACAATGGCCTCTCTTACTGGCTGAGCACCAGGAAACATCAAGACTGTGGGGAGAATGCATAAAAAAGCAAGACGCCACAACACATCTCCCCATCATGAAAACAATTCGAAATTCAGCAGGATGAAAGATGGCAAACACCCCCACAAACCGTCACCAAAACTGTAAATAGAAGGGATGAGCAGCAGGGAAGAGAACATCAGTGGGGAGGACCAGTGCTTAATTTGAGCTGGTGCTTTCCGGTGCTACGCACCAGCGCTTAATTGGTTTCTGGTGCTGGGCACTGGCACCTTAATGTCAACGCCATACTTAGAACAGAGATGAGCAGAACAATGGTTGTTTAGGACAACAATATACATTAGAAATTGCTAATCCCTACCTCCCCCGCCATTCCTTTAGCTATGGGACCCTGGAGTAATCTGAACTGTCACATTTACATGCACGAAAGATGATTACTAGTTGTTTTGGCAGCGATGACAAGGGCGATGGGTGGTGCAAGCTGCAGTGACCTCCTGGTCAGGGCCCTGGCACTTTATATTTTACAAATTAAGCACTGCAGTATGCTCAACAGTAGACAACAATACACTCCTCCCCTTCCATGTGCAGCAGGTTACAGGTGCAATGTTGGGGCCTCGGGCGCAAAGACTACTGGGACGTGTAGTCGCCTGCAACCAAAGAAGTCTCCTGTGCAGCTGAGTTGTTACAGCACTATATGTGCTGGGTGTTAGGGCTCCTCCCCCTTCCAAGTGCAGCGGGTCACAGGTGTAATGTTGGCGCCTCCAGCCACAACAACTACTGGGACGTATAGTCCTCCTGCAGGCAAAGAAGAGTCTCCCTTTTTTTGAAGAGTTATATGAAACATTTATTTAATAAAACATGATGTATGTATGTATGTATTGCAGTTTTATATAGCGCGACACTATCACCCAAAGGGTGATCATGTAAAGGTCAAGAGTTTGACATTTGATGCGTGCATCAGCAAATTTTAGTCACATTTTACGCTTTAAACAATGGTGCTCTAAACAATTTTGAGGCCTAGTACGTGTAAATTGTGGCTATCTACTCGTTTTGCACATTTTTAAACAACTTTTATTTCATTAAAATCTGCACGTTAATATTGCACATATATATTTACCATATTATTTTGCGTTTTGCTCCAAACACCTCTTCAGGGAGTGGACAGAAGTGGTGGGGATTGGAAGGGGTGGGGGCTGGGATACACATTCCTGGATCTGGTCACCAAGAGGAGAGAAGGAGATCTGCTGCTGGCTGTGTAGCTGGACCTTTGGTCGCCTGATTAAAAAGAGAAGAAGCTCAAATAACCAGTTTTGCTCCTCCTTGCCCACACTCAAAATGTCCTAAAAAAATGGGGCCCCTGCTTTTACTTTAAAAACATTTTTTTTTACAGATTAAGCACTTCACATCACTTTACGATTCCACTAGCCTCTAGTTCATCATCTCACTTGAAAGGTGACGCTCATCATTATGCTAAGGGAAGGAGGCTACTTGGCATCTGAGGGCGCGTGGCTACATATTCCCAGGATAACATGGTGATTAACAGCCCTGCAGATCCAATCACTAGTGAACTGGGGAATGTGAGAAAACCGAGCACAGTCGCCTTCGCTTCCTCCTATCTAGCCAGCGAGATCCGCGCGCTGATAAGAAGCAGAGGAGAGGTTAATGATTTGGGAAGCTGGCGTGCTGAGCGCAGGAAATGAAATTTAAAAAAAACACGGTGGAAAGACGAGGAAGGGAAAAAAATTAAAGGGGAATGCGTGAAATAAAGGTTTTACATTGCTGTCCCTTCTTAATCTCCCTGAGGGGTGGTTGCGACAGGAACAGTCATTTGTTTTCCGCGGAGCAGGCAGCGAGCTCGCGAGTGTGGAGCTTGCATTTTCTTCCTGGTTTAATGCAGCCTCCTGGAGCACTGTTCACGTCAGAGATGACATGTTTGGTGGGATGTACCTGTAGTGACTCCAATCACAACAGGAACAGACGAATGAGAAGAGTAGAATTATATTAAATAGGACGTTTATTCTCAAGGTGAAGAATAACATGCAGCTCCAGAAAAGATACATCAAGAAGGACACCAGAGCCACAGTTACCGTTGCTCAGCCACTGAACATTCCTATTACATACACAAGGTTCCAATTAAAGGAACATGCCATCACTACACATCCTCCTTCTTAACAAAGAAACAAACAAAATAAAAAAAAAAAACAAATAAGAAAACAACAACATAAAATCATTGACAACTCGGACCTAATAATCCGCCATGTATGTTTAGTAAATACCGCACAAACCTATGTGATCAACAAATGAGAACTAAACCAGATCACCCCCAACCATCCCCCCTTTCCAAATTGCGAAAGAGAGAAGAAAAAAAAACAATATCATCCAGTACATATTTCACCAATATGTGATCACTGAAATTCAAATCTCAATGTTCCGATCATAATTAACTTGAACATCACAATCATCTGACTCAGAAGCAGATGAATCATCTTCAAATTGAACATAAGTAACTTTTTCCTTTGAAAATGTCTTATTTTCCCGGTTGCAAACCCTTGAGAAATGACCCACCAATCCGCACTCTATACAGTTTGCATGCTTAGCAGGGCACCTCTCAAAAGTAGCAGCAAGTGAGTAACTCCCACATCTAAAACACACCACATCACTAAATTTCTTCCTTTCACTTCCCTCACTAAATTTCTTCCTTACCCTACACTCCCACTCCTTCTCACTAAATTTCTTCCTTTCACTACCCTCCCACTCCTTCCTATCACGAAAATCACCATTTCCTCCTGGGGAATTGATTTGTAAATTTGAGGTCAAACGCATACCAGAAGAACCTTTGTCCCCTGTTGCTGAATCCCTGGCTATCAAAAACATACTAACAAGCTTACACACCAACACAGATCCCAAAATAAAATTGGTACAGCAATGGATAACAACCTTCATGTAAATGCGAAAGAGAAACAAAAAAAACTCCCAAACAACCACTACGTGAATGACGAGTCAGTAAAAATATAAAGACTCAAATAACCACTTCAAGAATAATGAGACAGCAAAATATAAAGATTGCACGTCTATAACGTAAATGAATAACCACTTGCAAACTCTAAACTGATACCTCATGAAATTCCTGAGCCTCAAGAAATCTCTGCTGCAATGTATACCGCAAGAAATCTCTACTGCATGTATGATACAATTACAACCCCAAAATCCCCCGAAATAGTCAACTGTGTTTTCGTGAAAGTCAACCTAATAAATATACTGTTTACATGACAAACACATTACTTCACTGTTAACTGTTACATTGTGAAATTCGAGTACTTCATGAATTATTAACAGCATATATACTACAGGAACGAGAAGAAAGAAAATGGTCACTACTGCTCTATTGTAAGCACAACGTATTCGAAAGCCTTCTTTGCACACTGGATATATGGAGAGAACATGACACACGGTGTGCGTGTCACCAGCAAAACAGCATAACAATGTTCATCCACAAACTTTCAATGTTGCTCCCAAATAAGTTCCAGAGAGGAATCACAGGCGCGCAGCTCCGTAGACAATCCCGATGAAAACGATGAAAAAAAAATGAGTTTTGAAACGCTCGGCAATGGTTACTATGGTAACCGAAATGAAAACAAAATGAAGATGGCCGCCATGCGTGAAACTAACGTGGTGATGTCACAGCGCTACCCAGAATGCCTTGCGCACTGGTGATGACGTTAGCTTTGTATGCGCCGAGAATCCGAAGGTTTAGGAGACTCCAGAAGCTATGGAGTCGGCGCTCTGTGACTCGAGGCAAGTGTTCACGGGGAAAAGCAGTTGGGCGGTTGAACTTCAAAGGTAAACACTTCGTACCGCAGCTTTACTATCCGGTCAAAAAGCCCCGAAAATACTTCCAAATGTTGCCAGAATTAGCCTCGGTCCAAAACTGACCACAAACCCTTCCTCTTCAAGTGGCAAATCCAAGAAGTATCCACTGTTTTCTTCTCCGATCCCAAAATGAAATTTCCTTTCTGAGAGTCCTCTCCACTCTCACGTATCGTAAACACACTCCTTTTTCCAGTGAAGTGTTGAAATCACAATCGGCCTTCCATAGCTTCAATCAAAAACACGGACAAAGTCACACCTCCGTTTTCTTAGGATTACTGTACTTCCCCAACAGGTTCTCTTCTTTTTTTTAAAGACCATCCATGTCGCCAAAATTGTAGTGACTCCAATCACAACAGGAACAGACGAATGAGAAGAGTAGAATTATATTAAATAGGACGTTTATTCTCAAGGTGAAGAATAACATGCAGCTCCAGAAAAGATACATCAAGAAGGACACCAGAGCCACAGTTACCGTTGCTCAGCCACTGAACATTCCTATTACATACACAAGGTTCCAATTAAAGGAACATGCCATCACTACAGTACCCTCTCGTTTTGCAAACGCTTCAGTCCTAAACCAACACATTTTCAACTGTAAGGTGATTGTCGTAGCATTTTTCTGAGATTGGCTTGGTTGTTATTATTGGGTCCACACAATTACAGAGAAAAGGCTAAAAGAGGGACTATAAGAAATTAAGAATCATAGAAGTCGCGGATGTATGCCTACGTAGTGAAAACAACAATAATAACGGAAATCTTGCACTACTACTAAGGGGTAAAAGGTTACCCTAATAGCATAGTAATGGCACTGCCAAGTGCTGTTTGTTTAAGTGTAAACCTAGCCATGGGAACATGGGGAGGAGTGAGATAATTATCGGGAAGGCGACTGGATTTCCCTGAGACACCCCTGAGACACTCTAAGCTCACTTTGCGACCTGCCATGCCGTCAGGGCTTTAAGTGGGATGAAAAAAACTGTGTGTGGGGGGGGGGGGGTGTCTCTCACAGGGGCGTGGCCAATGTAATTAAGGGCGTGGCTTAAAAACACGTAGGTTCAAAATCTGTGCTAAGCATAGTGTGCCACCCGACTGTTAATTTGCTGTTTCTGTCGTTGCATCCAGATATATGATACAAGTTAAATCATACCTACAAGTCAGGACTATTGGCTTTGTCAATGGTTGTTAGTTGCATAAGGTAAAAAAGACACAACTATGGCTTGTATACAATATTGAAAAAGCTTCCACTTAAAGCCCTGGAGACACCACGACAATGTTCCTGCTCCTCAGTTTCAAAAAGAGAAGGGAAATCCAGAGAGAAATTTACTCTCTTTAAAGGATTTCCCTCCCCCTACAAAGCTCACCTGGCATGACGTCATGCCATAACTTCTCCACAAATGATTAATGAGCAGAGTGTGCACGCGCTTACAGCGCATGCGCTGCACGCCTTGGTGAGATCTATTGTTGTTGGATTAGTGTCGGGCTTCTTTGGAAGTGGGGTTTGTGTCCGCCCTGCCTCCCTTAGGCCCCACCCACCCTGACTGGAGATTTAGCTTGTGCACGGCGTCTCTTTTGCTCGCGCACGGCGTCTCTTCCAGACATGATTGTTTATATTTACATCGCACTTTCACTGAAAGTGAAAGCGCAATGCAAATATAAACAAGCAGCTTTCGTTGGCATAATGGCAAGAGAGGCGGCATGATGGCCGCGCGGTGGCGGCATGATCAGAGGCACAGCATGATGATTGGGCACTGCAGGGAGACTGCACGCAGTGCTGCAAAACTGTGCACCTGCCTGACCCCCTTTGGGCACAATGGCTGAGCAAGTTGCTTCCACCACCACTATGGCGCTATTGATGTCGTAGACCCGACCCCATCGGTGCCAGCAGCCAGGCTGCTGAATGTGAACCACGCCAGCCCGGGCCGTCAGTGTGGTTCAGAAGCAGAGTCCTGTGATCAGAGTCCTGTGAGGCAGAGTGTGTGCCAGAACTATGCTGTGTTGGTTGCCGCAGTAGTCTCCTCCAGTCCTAGCGGGCCAGTCACCACAGGGCCCACCTGTAAACGTGGTGCCGCTTGCCTTGCAGAAGTAAGTGCCTGAACTGACAGTAATAATCTCCTAGTTGCACTGACTTGCTATGCTCAAAATGTACTTTTGCACCAACTTAGCATCCTTTAGCACCAGCTCCGCACCACTTCAGAACCACCACCTCAGCATGACTCAGCACCAGCACACCATCACTCAGCACCAGCACAGCATCAGTAAACACCGCAACAGCATCTGATGACCAGATCAGCATCTCCTCAGCCTCATTCAACACCACCACAGCACCACCTCCACATCAGTGCACCACCACCAGCACAGCATCAACTCAGCACAAGCTTAGCCCCAGTCTCAGTGCAGCACCACCTCGGCATTAGCACAACACTGTCTTCTCAGCAACTAAGCACCACTTCAGCATTAGCACAGCACCACCTCAGCATCACCTCAGCACCAGCGCAGCACCAACTCAGCATCACTCAGCACCACCTGATCACCAGCACAGCACCTCTTGAGCACCACCAAAGCATCACTCAGCACCACATCAGCATAACTCATCTTCACCTCAATATCACTCAGCACCACCTGAGCAACTCTTCCTCACAGGCACACCACTACCTCTGCACCACTTCAGTATCACTCAGCACCACCTCGGCAGGAGTGCAGCACCACCTCAGCACCAGCACAGCACCACCTCAGCACCAGCACAGCTTCAGCAGAACACACCATCAGCATCAGTGCAACACCCTTCAGGATCAGCACAGCACCACCTCAGCATCAGCACAGCACCATCTCTGCATCAGCACAGCACCACCTCTTCATCAGTGCACCACCACCAGTGCAGCACCAACTCAGCATCACTCAGCACCACCTCAGCACCAGGGCAAGATCACCTCAACATCAGCATAGCACATTCTCAGCATCAACACAGCACCACCACCCGCGCAGCTTCACCTCAGCAACAGCCCCACCGCAGCACCAGCGCAACCCTACCTCAGCAGCAATTCAGCACAAATGCAGCACCACTTAAACATTAATGTAGTACCAGTGCAGTACCACAATCTCAGCATGACTCAGCACCACCTCAGCAACACTAAGCACCACCTCATTAACATCACAGCACGATCTCAGAATCAGCACAGCACCACTCCCATCAGTGTACCACCACCAGTGCAGTACCAACTCCACATCAGGGCAGCACCTTCGCAGCACCAGCACAGAGCTACCTCAACATCAGCACAGCACCACCTCAACATCAGCACCATCACCGCATAAGCACAGCACCACCTCCACATCAGTGCATCACCACCAGCCAAGCTCCACCTCAGCACCAGTGCAGCCCCACCTCAGCAGCAATTCAGCACTAATGCATCATCATTTAAGCATCAGCGCAGCGCCACCTCAGCATCAGTGCAGCATCACCTCAGCGCAGCACCAACTCAGCATGACTCAGCACCACCTGAGCTCTAGCTCCGCCCACCTCATCACCAGTGCAGCGCGACCACCTCAGCATGACTCACAAACACTGACCACCTCATCAGCATCACTTAACACCACTTCAGTATCACTCAGCATCACCTGAGCATCAGCTCCGCACCAGCACACCATCACCTCAGCATGACTCAGCACCACTCAAGTTTCATTCAGCATTACCTAAGCATCACCTCCGCACCAGCACACCACCACCTCAACACCTGTCAGCACCACCTCAATCTGCCATCCGAATCTGGCATCTGTTGATTCTCCCCTGGTGTCCTTCCACTGCTTGTGTTGCAATTCAGGTACTATTTCCCACCTCCACACTCCTGTTGTTTATGTCCCTCCCCTTAACTTAAAAAGCTATAAAAAACAAGCATTAAAACAGTTAGGAAGTAGTTGCCAGGAATACAAGGACAAAATTTTTATGTTCAATATTTTTTTAATAGGGTCATTCAGTTTTACATAAATAATGTCTTCTTGGTTATATATACTAGGTAATAAAAAATGCTTATAACACTAACTTTTCAACATGCTGCACAGCAGCCACAATGCTCTACAACACAGCTTAAAGACATTGGTAAAGCCAATAGCTCCATCTAGACACTAATAAGGTTCCAAAGGCAAGACCTATTGGCTATGTCAATGTTTGTTGACAGTGTTTGAGCCTGATTTATGGTCTGGTGGGCCGGTTTTTACTGTATATTTCTCTGATATTAAAAAAACATTGCCTGTAGCAAGCTCAAATACACGCGGTCCTCCATACCTTGCAAAACAGTTAGAAAAAGTGTCTTGAAACTCTCAAAACTGTCCAATTTTCCAAACACATGCCACTTTTTTAGCTTTCCAATTCACTAATGGGGCCACTTTTATTTTGGTGCCCTGGCCTTTTCACTGTCCCAGTCCGACCCCGGAAGCGATGCTGCTGTTTATGATTTACAAGAGCTTGTGTGTGATGGTGAAGCTTGAAAAAACCTCCTAACCATGAAGATGCTTTTGGTAATGCGTAATTCACAGCAAAAGCCAGTGCCGTTGTGTAATAGGGTTGTTTGAAGACCTGCTCAGTTTTGCTTGGTTTCAAACTGCAACAGCTCTCACTGGTACGGTTTCACCAAGAAAGATTAGTTTGCCACAGGTGACGTACACACACAAAATTACAATGACGTCACTACTGTGGCAATATTGCCGACTGCCATTTTTTTTAAATGAATTTTTTTATATTATTGCCATCAGAACAACACAATTCTCTCAATATTTTGCAGCCATGGGTATACATGGCCTTTGCATCTGTTTTCAAAATGTGATGAAAACTGACTAGAACAAGCATTTGCATATGACTGCAGAGCTATACGCATTTATTTTAGATTGACCCCGATGCATATATTAAAATTGCAGAGAACTTAATATGGGTGTATATTTTTATCATAATCTTATATAATGCTCCACAAGAAGAAAAACAAACGACGAAAATCACACCGAAGGAAGTTGAAAGTATTTATAGCAGTGTGGAGGAAGCCTTAGTCATGTTTGCTTTGTGTTCTGATTCCTTCAAGGATCACTTATCTCTGAATGGGATTGTGTGTTTGAGGGACAGGTGTAGCATGTCTCTGACTGTCCCTGCTTCTAAATGGTGGAATCTAATGGCTGTCCCTCTGCAACACACGCAGTACAGACACCTCTCATCCATTCCTGGAATTTATAATCAATAGGACACACTCTACAGTGACTCTGAAGTATATAAAGCAAGCTGTATTTTCTGGGGATCATTTCCAGAAATCATACTTGCGGTTGAGACGCGCCTTTGCATGTACTGCATGTTGTGTGCTGTTATACTGTATTCCTGTAGGGAGTTTGACATTACATATTGGCCATTAATTGGCACTTGCTATGCTTGCTGAAGAGGTTGAGAACATGTCCTCTGTCTCATCCACTGCACAGTGCTGTCCCTCTAGACCAGCGGTCTTCAGACTGGAGTTCGAGCCCCCCATATGCGGGCCTCAGGTGATGGGGGGCGGGGGCTCCAGGCTCCGGCTAAAAGAAGCAGTATTCTCTGTAATGTGCCATCACTAACATATTTTGTCATTTATATCCTAGGTGGGAGCATGTGTCAAAAGGGAAGGGACTCCAAATATTCTTCTAAACCCATAGCCACACGCTATGGATCCTTTTATCAGATACAATTTAATAGAATAATTATAATTGTGAAAAATTCTGAGGGGGGCCTGATGATTTTTTTTTCCCACAGAGGGAGTGTGGCATTAAAAAGTTTGAAGACCACTGCTCTACACCCTAGTGGATCTGGCCCCTCATGCATTTCAATAGGCTTTCACAATAGCCCACCAAAATGTTTCCTTGATTTCCAAAATGGAACCTGGGTTATTGTGGAGAAGCCACAGAAGTCGTGGCAAGAGGACGGATGTCAGAGCGAAGGGATAGTTGGTGCCAGAGAGGCGAGGAGGTGAAGCCGGAGGCATAGGGGGAATATGCTATACACAATGCACTTAACATCACGTGACATGATAGAACATTATTTCCCTTCTGCAAACACAACATAATCGTAATGCCAGTTAGTTCCAAGTCTTAAAAATCAATGCTCTTTCCAATCTTGTGAGTTATCTGGCAAATAAGGGCTTAGCACTGCAAATAAAAATCAGCTTTCCTTCAAGCGTACAAACTCCAGTCTGTGATGCCTCCCACGCTTAGATCTGTTGTTGTTGGAAAAGCATCCCTCATATCCACATACATGCCTTCAGTCCCTGTGATATAACTGGAGGCACGGGTGAGGTTTTAGAGAAAGTTACCTCTTCCTGCCACCATGGCGAAGTCTAAATGGTCCTGAAATTCATTTTCTTAATGAATTCAGAATGCCAGTGTAGTCTTACATTGTTGGTAATGGGCTTGAAAAATATTACTAAATGTTCAAGCTGTTCCTTCCCTTCAGCAGCGACCAATTCCAAAGATGAGGTTCACGGTTCAGAAAGCAATGGGCAACCTATTCTTCTTTGGAAAATTGGAAAGTAGATATTGAGAAATGGAGGATTGTGGCTGGTGTGCTACAAGAGCAAAGGAGAGCTGGCATGGACTGCCACTGTGGAAATGCAGGGGGCAGTGCATGACCTGGGAGATGCGGGGAAGTGGAGCACCATGATTGGAAGGTGCGGCTACCTTTCCTATCTGTGGAATTCAAAGATGGGGGAGAAGAGACGCGCGTGAAGTCACATGAGTAAATAGCAGTTTGTGAATTCATAATTTGAAGGGTTAGAGTGGGACAGAACAATTTTGAAATGTCTGTAAGGTGTCAATGATACACGTTGAGCAAAGAGCAAATCTGCATGTAGAAGGGTGAAGCAATGTGCTCCTCTGGTACTTCAACATGTAGGCATTTGCGCTGTGTTTGTGATCTTAAAGTAGTGACATGGAAATAATCTCCATTTGTGGGCAAACAACACACCGTTTACCGGACCCTTCCTTTGCTAGCAGCTCATGATTCTTCACTTTTTGTTACAATGTGTACATCCCCCAAGGGCCTCAGCAGAGCCTTGGAAATGTAACACTCTTCCTAACATGTTTTTTTCCTAACCAAACATTCATAATAGAAGCTCCTTCTCGCGTCCTAATTCTTTGTGTATCTTATTCCCCCGCCAGGCCCTGTGGCAGAAACCTGTCCTGAGAGAAGCTAGACTTACATGCACATTGTACAAGCGATCAGCTTATTGGTGGGGTAGTGACCTTAGAGCAGCACTGCTGTCTGTGCCTATGTGACTCAGTCAGTGAGAAAAGGCATTGCCAGCCAGCATCCTTGACACAATACCCTGAGGGGATGCTGCATCCATTTACAGGAATTGCTTCAAACACCTGGCGCTCACAACATCAAGCAGAGGGGCCTCCACCGGAAACCAAACAAGAAGTTGCTTCTCCCCTGTCAAGTTGCTAATTGTTCACAGTCGAGAAGTGAACATTCGGTTTTCGACACCCAGACACCCAATGAGTTATTGATCTTTGACCTTTGATTCTAGAAAGAACCACATTTGTGTATACTTTTGACCGTGCGTGCAGCAATCTAATATAAGTAACTAACTTTATTTGAGGTGTGTTCTTTTTAAACAGAAAAACAGCCGGCACTTGAATCACCTATACAGTGTAAAAATGGTAAATTAACCCGATGTTGCCTTATGCTGTACGTAGGAATTCATGCTAGTAGTCTACGGTCATGGGGTTACTAATACTGGAGATCGGACAGCATTTCTACTGTCTGTGTGAAGGTGATTCCGATAAAGAGTTTACTCTAGTCCTGGAGATCTGCGAGGGCCCACACAGAGACCCTGATTGCTCCAATATTCTGGGAGACACTAGGACAGACGAGGGGCGCTGGCAGGATACTCCAGATGTTCTCTTGGGGTTTGTGTTGGTACATCCAAGACATGTAGGCGGAAGTTGATTATTCCTGATTATTAGAATCACTTGTATTGCACAAATAAATTGACGAATTATGCAAAAAAAAACTGAAAAAATGAGTAACGATTCCGGCTGGAATAATATAGATTTCTGAATCTGTCTTCTCTGACGTAGGTTTGTGTCCATGTCTACGTAGTGTGCTGGATCCCAAAGCTATTGGGTAGGTATCATTAAAAAGAACCTTGTGGCCTTCATTTCTCTGCCTCTGGTATTAGATCAAATGATACAAAACTGATACATATTGTTTGCCTGATGACATGTTGCAAATTATGAAAAGTATATATAAGTATATGAGTATTTTGAAATAAAGACAACCACCATGTTTCAGGTTGCACACCTCCTCTCAGCAAGTAATATCAAATGAGGGCGGGCACAGACTCTGCTAAAGCTCTCCCTCTGCTGTGAAACTCCTGCTGTCTATACATTCGAAATGACGTCTGGAGAGGATTACTTTTCAGTCGTGCGCCTATGTTCTATGCAGTGCCATAAAGCACCCATGTTCAACCAATATAGTTATAGTTGCTAGTGGCGGCTCCACAGGTAAGAGCGGTTGGGCGGTGAGGCGGGTGGGGGGCTGTGGAATTCCACAGACTACAGGCTAAGTAATATTAAATAAATAAATAAAAACACTTAGTTTGCGCTCGCCTCATAGCCGACGCAGTGATGTGGCACGCGCAAAGTAAGTGGTTTTATTTATTTATTTATTCAATATTACTTGGCACGTCATCTGTCGATTTCCACCTCCCCTTCCCCTCCCCGCTCGCCTCACCGCTCTTACCTGTTCGAGCCGCTACTGAATTGGCAGCAAACAAAAGCAGTAAGTGTGCCCAGTTTAGAATATGTATTCTATCCAAAGGGATCACACTGAAAGTAAAAGAAGGAAATAAGGTAATGGGATATGTTTATAACTCAGTCCTCCTGTGAATGAAAAATTATAAACCCATATGCGCACTTGTTAGTTTCAAATTGTGCTTCATCTTCCATTATGACTCCGTAATCAGATAGCTTTAACTGTCTCTCCAGCCTCATGTTTTCCAAAATACATACAAAAGATACATATATGCCTAAACGTGGGGGCTTTCGTCAGTCCTCTTCATCTGCTGATCAATTTAAGCATCATTCACACTTTGCTTTGAACTACCACAGTATACAGCATTGTTTAAAATCTGTCGTTTTTATAACCCTTCGAATTCTAGTGAATTTTAATTTAACCATATTTATGTACTTAACTATTTATGTTTTATATTGAATAATGTTGTTTTAATGTGCTTTAATGCCTTTTGAGCTGAAATAAAGCGGAATTGAATACAGCACGCAGCGATGGGTCAGCACACTATAGCCACTGGCTCTCGTGTACTGAGAGTGACAGCATTTTGCCTGGTCACATGTGCACACCCATCAGAAAAGGACGGCACTTCAGTGCTGGGCCACTACTTTATTTTTAAGTTTCGATTTTTCATAGCTGTGCTTTTTTGCATATTTTATGTCTTTGCAAAAACATTTAACCAGAGTAAAAACAGATTGCATGCTAGTTTGACTTTGTCAATGCTTGTTTTAAGCAGTTGTGTTTTTATTTGGAGGCTTATTATTCTTACAACTGTCCCAGCCTGAACACCGCTCCTACACCCAGAGTTCAATATTTTGGTCCCTACAGCGAAGGCTTGTCGTTTATTGAACTACATTGGATATGGTGATTGAAATCATTTTGGAAAGCGACCAGCATTTTCTTGAAACCGGTGCTCAAAATATCCATGGTCTGCAAAGCTATGATTTCCCAAAAAGTATACATAAAACTAAAACTTGTGTCGTTGCTATTGGCCATGGTTTAGTTGATGCTTGCAACTAAAGTCAGAGTTTAGTTTGTGTGCACTCTACTCTGAAAAGTGTATTGACCATTTTTTCATGTACACTATTGCATTTTTTACTTTACCGAAACACCAATTAAATAGCTATTTAAATTATCATCAACTTGCTGATAAGGCATTTGAAATATAGAGGGCAGTTGTGGTTTTCAGCCTCAAAAACACAATGCATTTAAAAGGTAACGCATACGTTGTTTGTTCAATTTCTCCTTTAAGGGACAGCGTTGAATGAGTTCCTCATACATGTGGTTCTGTCCCATCTCATACTCTGTGCCTTTCGTGTTTGCAATAGGCGTGGGCTTCCATGCTGATCAGCGGTGGAAGTCAATCTGTGGCAAACGACCTTCTTTCTCGCAAGACAATGCTGTTGAATACCTCAGACTTACTGTTGCTAATATTATGACTCAACAGTTTGAACTCTGAGAACAACAACAATATTTTGCACCTACAAATAATAAATCAAGAAGACCTTTGGAGAGTAAGATTCTGTGTCTAAATCTCCTTCCTTGTGTAATATGTTGTTTCATGTATTATTTGTAATGACAATACATCTAATTTATGCAAGCAGGCTTCCTATGCCAACCATCGGTAGGTCAACCTACCTACCACTAAGGAGATAGAACCAAGCATCATGCATTGCCTTCCCCGGCAGATCTAGTCCTGACTCTCCCACAACTAGCTCCAAAGGCAGAATCTACATTACAAAACTGGCAATGGTTTGCCAATCAGTGCTCCACCAAAGGCTAGCATTATGGTCTGCCTGTGTTTGGCACGTGCAGCCACCAGTGGGACTTCCTGAGATCAGCCAGCACCATCACCAACCAGGAGAAAGAGATCACTAAGGGCGCCTCATGGAGGCGATCACCACCCCTCCCTGGTCCAGGTCTTGCATCCAGGTAGAACCATTTGCGGCCCATCTAGTCCAGCAGGAAGTATTACTTAATGAGGAAGATAGGTCGACAAATTATGATTTTAAACCCAGATTTATGTGTTGATCTCTCGAACATACTTTATGCTCTATACTCACATATTTATTTCCAAGTGATGGGAATATCCCCCCGACCTCTCAGGAACCTATTAATTTTTTTAATAATTTAGAGCTGCTGTATTTAGCAGCTTGTGGAGGGCTTGAGCAAGAATTGACACTACCCAGCATCAACGCAGTATGCGCCAAAAGGAAGGGGAACACTCTCACAGGTTTCAGGCGCAGACTGCTCGCACAAGAGATGGCATGTCCTATTTATGTTCATTTACTCCCCCCCCATGACACAGGTGCCTCACTTCCAGGGTACGCTCAAAACAAAGACCGAACCCTTCCAACCACCGACTGCACCTTAGGGGTTGGAAGCGCTATATGAATGTAACAATACAAAAATGCTTGCGTGAGCGCAAGATAACCAGCATCTTTCTTACCAGTGCCTCGACTTTAATCCTGAAAGTGGGCATCAATTTGCTAGTCATTAAATTGTAAAAATTGATTAGAATGTTTTAGATTTCTCTAGTGAAATCAAATCTCTGTGCTCAAACATGTCAGTATTTATGCAGATGTTGGAAGTGCAGGCTTTTATTTTACATCGCACTGTGTTCGGGAAGTTGTAGTCATAGGTAAGATATTACCCCTATCTACTCTTGACTGTCGCTAAGCGCCGGGACGCCTCCTTTTGAGGTAGCTGTTTGCGCTATATAAATATATTACGATATTATTATTATTATTATTATTATTATTATTATTATTATTATTATTATTATTATTATTGGGTTGCTTCCATTGAATCATCCTGTCAAATACACCATTCATCAAAACTGTAATCGGCATAAAACCATGAAATCTTTTCCAATCATACAATAAAGCTTGAAACACTGCCTGACAAACAGGATAACCATGACCTGGAACAGAAAAGCCCAGGACTAGAATAATTGTGTCTTGCAGGTGACAATACTCTCTGCGTTCACAGTTGGCAAGGGATTACCCGCAATCCATTTCTGGGAGAGCAAAGCACACTGTCTTTGTGATTTTGCGTGAACAATCTAACAGAAATGGATGCATGAGAAACACCCCATTTAAGAGCATGACTTCCTTTGTAGGCTTCTGTTGCTCTGGGAACACCGGAAATCAGTCAGCATCACAAGCAGGGTTGTTGCAGTATTGCTGTGGAATTGGCAGCCCCATGGAAACAGAAACCAAGGGAGCAGAATGCACGGCACCCTGGACAGCATTTCCACTCTGTTAATAATCCTTATTAAGGGCTGCAGCACATGGTTAATGCTGATTGGATGCGTTTCCCTTCTTCTCAGACTTGGTTTAGAATCGTATATGGGTGTGCATGCTTAGGTGTTGCACTTTCCTAGAGTCTCGTAAAATATAATACTGCAACTAACAAGACCGAGCAAAGCCAAGAGCAATCAGTCGGAGTATCAAGTATGGAGATCTAGCAGCATTCTGCAATAGTGCCATCTACTGGCCGCGACATAGTTTTGCACAAACCTGCCTTGAGAGATGCTTTTGAAAAAGCGAAAGTAGAATCTAATTAAAGTGCACCAGGAACTAGCCTCATTAATCAAGCACGGTGTACTGAACTGCAAGCTAAAGTACTGAGAGTGTAATTCCTGCATATATGCTGGGTCACGGACTTAATGAAAATATCTAAAGTTTAACGCATACAGTGAGTAAATAAAAATTGATGCTCAATAAAAGGGTAGAACTATTAATTAATATGAGAGGCTGTTGATAAACAATGTGTTAACCATGACATATAGTTTGAGCAATAGTTAATAGACTTTCATTCACACAAGAAAGATTAAAATAAATATAATATATTTGAAGAGTTTTCTGTCTCGGTTCCATCTTAGTCTTAACATTTTGAACACACATTGAGCAGGCCATGAGATGGCCCCTTGGTGCTAAAGGACGTCACCAGCATTCCACGCTAGTGGAGAAGTGTGGCTCACTGGTTAGAGCAGGCAGACCCTGAAGCAGAGGTCAGACCCAGGACCAGGGTTCAATTCCCGACGCAGCAGGGTCTTGAGCTCAAATGTCCATGGACTCGATCTCGCTTCGGTGCCTGACCTAATCATGGGTTCACACTCTGCAACTCTGGGCATTAAGCTTGCTTAATCTCCACAACGGCCCCCTGCAGCGGGATGCCTGGCTTTCTTGAGCTCAAATGTCCATGGACTCGATCTCGCTTCGGTGCCTGACCTAATCATGGGTTCACACTCTGCAACTCTGGGCATTAAGCTTGCTTAATCTCCACAACGGCCCCCTGCGGCGGGATGCCTGGCTTTCACCTTGGGGATGCCCTGTAGGGGCTATCTCACAGGGAAAGGCCAGGACGGGTTCCCAAGGCAAGCGCGGAGATACCCCTTCGGGGGTCGATTCAGGCGCTATATAAGAAACATAATAATATTAATAGGGCAGCAGTGAGAAAAGACATGTTTCAAAGAAATAAACGTGATAGCATTCCTGAATTACATGTGCTGTTAAAGTGACTAGAGATTAGGAAACATATCCGCAAATTCGTTCCTAGCAGAGGAACCTATTCCCCTTTCCTGACTTTGGGAACTTGGTAATAAATGCAAGTTTAAGGTGCCTTATGGGCGAGACTGGATACACACGTTTGGGGTGTAATAAATGCGGGAAGAGATTCTATGTTGTGTGGATCAGCAGAATTGTTTTTCTCATGCTGTGGAAAATCTGAGAATTAGACTAAATTCACTCCGGTGCAGATTTAATTATAGGAACTAAAACTTTAATTAAAAAAGGGAAAACAGCAGAGATCGATTATTGAGTTGATGCAGCTAACCCAACAAGCGTAGCACCTGCTCAGGTGGGGTGGGGTTCCTTTTGAGTGCACAAGTAGTTGTATTTCAGTGCAGGAAGGCCCCCCGCCCCCCCCTTCCTCCCCCCCCCCACACACACACCGTTTATTGCTCTTTGGAGCCCCTATTGTAGCCCACGACGCAGCCTCGACTCTACAGCATCCTTACTACTGTACATGCAAACCTTGGTGTGCCTTTAGTTTTCAGCCATTTAAGAGACTGGTTGTTTGTGCCCTTTATCAAGTACCGTTCATTAACGTGCTGCCCCCTTGAGGTTTGATAAGGATTATTTAAAAAAACAAATGAAGGATCGTCATTGGGGGTCAAAATGTGGCTTTGCATTTGTGTGCTGGAATGTGTGCGTGCTTGTCTGTGTATGTCTCATTTAACTCTTCTCCAAGTACTACTGGAGCGTTATTTTTGGTTGAATTGTGAAGTGCAAAACAGATTAGACAGCCCCTTAGATGAACCCGAATTGTACATGACCTGCCCACTTCACTGTCAATGTCTGAAATGTTCAATTGCTTCCACCTGTCTCTTTCACCTTCTTCTTCTGTTCAGAATGATTCTTGTCAATACACCTATAATTTCGGCCTGGCTTGGAGTTGCAGTTCCCAAATGTTCCCTTATTTTCAGACTCTGCCTGCGCAGTTATCGCCTTCCAAACCAGCCTGAGTCTCGCAGCCTACTGTACTGCGTTTTCAAGTACTGGTCGCTACCCGTACTTCCATGTCCACCTCATCTTTAATGCTCCGCACCTTTTCTGTCCCTATATTTTTTAAATCTCTTATTATGTTCTTGACGAGCATTCATACCACCACATAAAATATCGTCAGCAGTTACCATTCTCCCACCAAATCAATCCCATTACTTCCTCGTCCACTTCTTTGTTTCCGGCATTACATCTATGAGGCATTGAGTCTGACTCCTTGAACTCCATTGCCTTGCCTCACTTATTAGGTCAAGCCTAGCAGCAGCGCTCATGCGCTGCTCCCTCTGCGAGGCATGCTGTAGTAGGGTATGCTTTGGAAGCCACGTCCACTCTCGTCCCATATTTCTCATTGGTTTATATCATTGTTCTTTATAAATGCGGGTTTCTGAATCGGTAATAGACTTGTTAGTCTCTCCTTAGTACCGCCTTGTTGCCGTTTGTTACCTCCCATGAGGACTTGACTTTGTACTGGTGGTGTTACTCGGTCTCTTTTATCTCCATCTGTAAAACCATGTTTTATGGACATTTTTACTCTGTTTTTTCAATATTTTATGCATTTAACACGCAGCACGGCACAGGCGACATACTGCGCTTCATATCAAACACCTCAAATATTAGGGGGGGGCGGAGCCAGACCGGCGGCCAAGATGGTCGCCCGGGCTCCCGACTCCGCCGGCTCTCCTCTCCCGCCGTCTGATTCCATCGCCCACCCCACACAGCTCCGGTGCTCCCGTGTGCCGGAAGGGGCGCTAAGCAGATGTGTCCGACTCAGAGGGATTTCCGTGCCCTGAAAGCGAAGTTACGGACCTCCGTGATTTTGGCCTACACGAGCCTTGAAGCCGGGACCCCGCGTGATCTCACAGCCGCCTGAGAGTGCAACAACAACGGCCGCACGGACCCAGAAGGTACCGGTGAACCGCTATGCAGGTCAGCCCGCCCCCGAGAACTTGGCTTTAGCGCTGCCCCGTGGAACGTGAGGGCAAGACACATGCTGTCCTTCAGCGCTGGTTTGGTGTGTTCCCCCCCTTCCCCTCCCCGATGGAACCGGTCGTTTACCGACTGCTTTCTGCTACTCTGCTGGAACTTTGCTTGGCCCGCAATGCGCTGCCTATACTCTGCATCACAGTTAATTGGAGCTGGTTGCGGTGCTTCACCACTGTTGCACCATCCTGACTGCGGGGGCCCGTACGTGCTCACACGCCACAAAGTGGGGGCGATGCCTCTATTGTATACCATCGTTGGGGAACTGTTGACACCATCCCCCTTTCTTCAAACCTAGGGCGGGCGTCCCTGACACTGGTCGATGCGGCGTTCTGTTGGGGGTCCCTCCTGTGAGTAGTGTTGTAATGTGGTGTGTCCGCAAATGGCGTTGGCAGCGCGCACAATAGATCGAGGGGAGAGGGATCATATGCCTCCCGTGCGCTGGAAGGGCGGAATTGGATTTGGATTGCTACAGGGGTGAGCCCGGTATCACTGGAATGGGGACAACAACCTGCCGCCGGTATCCTTGTTGCAAGACATTGTTTATGTGGCCCCTGCTCGGCCTTGTTGTGCAGGCACTGTGGAGAGACCTTGCTTTGACTCTATCGGCGGCGAGAGGGGAGGTTCGATTATAGAAGACTCCCTGTTTGTTTTTAACTGATTGCTTCATGGACATCCGATTCCAGGGGTACATCGTCTAATTGGAGCGACCACCGGCTATGTTTTATTATTCTCCCTCTCGCGCGCATCTCCTGGTGACGAGTCTTGCTGTGGGTGCCGGAAACTACAAAATGGCTGTCCTTGTTGTGCTACACATTGTTCTCCGGATCGTGGACGGCTACAATGGCGGCGGATGAACTTTGACGGCGCAGTTACCTGGAACATTGCAAGGCTTCCTATTCTTTTCTGATCTGGCCTGCCCGTTCAATGCGATATTCTACTTGCCTGGTGGCGAAGTGAGCTAAAGAATGACAATGGATTCAACACGGATCTGTGACTGGGGGTGAGTGTCTGATAAGTATCAGCACTCCGCCCATCATCTCCTCGTGTTTGTTTCCTTTTTTACCTCTATCAGGTGATGAAAATTAAACAATAAATTATCAAAAATGACCCACTCCTGAAGGAATACGTTGATTAGGATGAATAGAAAGAAAAAAAAATCTCTTCAAGCTTTAAGGCTACCAAATGTACCAAACAAAATCCATTTCCTTCATTTAAAACACACTGTTCGTCAAAAGACTACTTACTTAACCACCATATGTGTCAAAAGTTATGCACATATCCACGCTACATTCCCAAAAAATAAGAGAACATAACCCCTTGATCAGTATGGAAGTAAAAATAAAACATTGCATTAATCATCATCATAAATCAATACTGATAGCATAGCCCTACATCAATCCAAATCCATTCCACTCCACACTCTCAACTATGTAGAGACAACATTTGACTCCTCTCACTCATACATACACCTCCACTAGATGAAAAAGCACAAACGTCAAAATGTACCCTATTCATGGCAATAGTGGCTTATTGCACCTGCACTTGAGTCTGTACCTGGCATAACATAGGCATTCCCTCACTTGCAAGTAGTTGCCCACCCAAATGCAAATGGGACAATACCTCCTCTCCACTGCAGATGTGCTAGGTTCGTGCCCCTGCACTGAGTTTTGCACAAGAGGATGCACTAAAAAAGATGAGCCCTTATGTAATTCAAATTTGCCTCAAGACCCCAAAAACAAGTGAAAAGGAATTCATGCGCCTTTTGTGCAGTTTGTGTAATTAGCCTCATGGTTTGTGTACAGTTGAGTGCAATATATTTTCTATCTATTTAGCTGACTCTAATCGGTCACTTCCATCACAATGTTATTATATGAAAATACAACTTCTGCTTCTCTTTTCTTCGTTATGGATGTATTTCTTGGTTAGTTTTGTCCAAGTTGGAACCATCTATATACAACTTGTATAGTGAAGCAATTCTCTATGCGTCTTTTTCTGTAGTCAGTCTCCTTATTGTCCTGCACAGGCTTGCATTGATCGGAATGAAGCTGTGGACCCAGGATAGTGTGCTACCAAGTGCCAAAGTCCTGGTCACAAATCACTCCCTGCAACTCATTGCTTATTCTTGCTGTTTTGGGAATATATGAATGCCGCTATACTAATGGTTTTGTTCATTCCCAGAATTTCTGTCTGTCTTACTTGCAGCTGTAATCCACATATTCAACTCTCAGTAGCTATCCTCATAAATATGGAATGCTGGGTTCCTGTTTGACTAGATGGTGCTCTGATTTTACTTCTCCTCAGGAAGAGCAATCACCATTTCCCAACATCTTTTCGGCACTCTTCTGTTTTTGTGTTAAAGTGGTGCAAACTTAGAACCTAGTGACACGAGAAACTAATTTAAATAGTATATACAATTGTAGAGTGCAAAGCTATCTTGGATGCCTTCCTCTCACCAGGAGTCAAAAACTGAACCTACAGAAATGGTTCAACCGTTATTAGAATGTTGTGAGTTCCAAGGAAGACAATGGAGTGCTCCAGGCTTCTAATGGCCGATAGAAGCTCGGAGCACGTCATTCCAATGTTTGTTCACAGCTGTTGCTGTGAAAACAGGCCTCACATAGCCCGAGGGGATTTCAACCCTCTCTGGCTCTGTGAGGCCTTTGTTTTACAAATTAGATCATTCTGCCCTCTAGGAGCGGAATGTTCTTATAGTCTTAGAGCCCTCTGTAGAGGACTCTACTGGCCATTAAAGACCCACTCCCTTGTTAATGGCCCTCGCCTTCGGCCTTTAACTCTGGAGTGGGCATTTAATGGCCAGTAGAGGCCGCTACGTTGGGTTCTAAGACTATATTAGAAAAGTGGAATGTTGAGCGCTCCATTGAAAGCAATGGAATAGGTCCGGGCTTATAATGGCTGATATAAGCCGGGCACTCCATCATTCCAATGTTTGTCTTTTATTTATTCCTTTTTAATTTAGAACATTCTACCCTTAGTGGGTTGAAAGTTCAAATAGCCTACTAATACTTTTACCTCTGCCTATACCGTTTGTAAAAGGCACTCTCTCCCTCGTTACAGGCCCTCGCCTGCAGCTTGGGCCTTTAACTCAAGTTCAGGGCCTTTAGCAACTGGTATACCCCTCAACAGTGGGCTATAAGGCTATATTAGTACTTGGTTGCCAGTGACACACTGACAAGATATACATTGCTTAGCATCAGCCAAGGTTAGACAGAGACATATAGATAAAGAACAAGATAAAACAAGTTGCATTCTTCTATTTGCTATAGCAGGTTTATTTCCAGGTTAAATTGTTCTACTTGACAGCACTATGTCTGGATGCAAGATATCAATTTCAAATCGTATTGAATTCTTGCGCCTGGATGATGGAACACTAAGTCGGATATCTCCAGCAATGTTAGTGGATCTCACTTAAACATTATTAATTCACATCTACTCGTTTATACACCTTTATTTTAAAATCTGGTTTCTTCAACAATATGGTGAACACAAAACACATAACTTGGCATGCAGTGCATTTGAAAAAGACTTAAAAAGGTCCAGAGTATACAAGATGTGTTGGCTGTATCTATTGTGTTCACTGATTTTGTACTTGCATCCCTCCAACCCCATACCATGCACAACTGAATGTAACTAGAATTTGTGCCCTAAAGTAACTGTAATCACTCCATTGCAATGCACTACTGATTGCCTCACATATTATATCACTCCACCGTGTTCAATGCGTTAATTGCTAACATCATGGCAACATCTGAAATTATATAATTGATGACTACACTGTGCATGGCAGGGATGGAAGTTATAGTTCCTTCAAGACAGGAGTCATAGTTACTTGAGATAAATGTAACTGGTGAATTTCAATTGTTTTGTTTATTCAAAAGGATATTTTTCAACTGACACTTCCACCTTACTATAACGTCCCTTTAACCATCATCAATCAACTTTATTCAGAGTCAATTAGCCATCTATAAAAGCATTACTCAATACAAGACAAACTTAAAAATACAATTCAAAGCATCAAATGAAGATATTTACCTAGAGATACAATAAAAACGCAGAGGAAAAAGAAAAAGGCTTAAAATCTAAAACAATACCACAATATGTCAGAGTGCGAAAAGTACTTTTCTCCTTCATAACTAAAAGTATGGATACTCCCCCCCCCTATATATTATTAATCGGGGACTTGAATTGTAATATATCTAATTGTGGGCTTGATTTGTTTAGAAATAAATTTAGGGAAGAAGCGCTTAATATACCTCAGGCCTTGTTTCCAGCGAATATTAAATCTAATAAAAGAGGTAAATTAGTTTGGGAAGGTCTTTCTAAGGTGGATTGTCTAATAATAAATGGGAGATTCCCTTCTGATATCCCGGTAGCTTTCACACATAATTCCAAAAACGGAGACTCTATTATTGATTATGTAATCGCAGATTGCTCTTTCTATTCCCATATGAAAGATCTTTTGGTTGTAGATACTAAACTTAGCTACCATAATGTGCTGATTCTTACAGTTTCTCTCAGCCCTCCTCTGGCGGACTCCTGGCACATCGACACGGATGTGGTGAATTTTGGCGCCAGTTCGGGGAAATGTTTTTGGAATCACCGTTCCTTTGTGTGTTTACTGACTCTTTTAATTTCTACTGTGGAGAATTTGTTTCGGTGGGATGGGAGGGAACTATTAGGCTTTGCTGAGTTTTTAGAATTAGTGACCTCAATAGCTAAGAAGGGCCCCTCCTCTAAAAAATCTTTAGTAGTCCCCCAATCGCTTCGGCTACTAAATATTGAAATAAATAAAGTGATAAGGGGTCAATACTTATCATTTAGTCAGGAAGCCCATCAGAAATTAGCATTATTAAAAAGAAGGAGAGCAAGGCTGAAGGCCAGTTTAAAAAGAGATAAGGAGGATTCCGTTTGGATCCAACTTCGGGAAGCCTCATATAAGGGCCAAGCTAAGACATTCTGGTCATTATTAGGCAAAGGGTGCAGCACTAGAGTTAGTCCTACGCCAATCGCCATTGATGAGCAGATCTGGGTTCTTTATATTGATAATCTGTACAGTAATAATAATCTGCAAAGGAAAAATGATGTAACTTATGATGACTCTTGCATGTATGATTCCCCGACTGAAAAGGAAATTGAATTAGCCATTAAGAGCATGCGCTCTTCCGGTGCGATGGGTCCTGACGAGGTTCCCATCGCTGTACTAAAACAACAGAGCGAATTATGGAGCAAAATTCTTTATCCTGTGTTTAAATCTTGCTTTGATAGCGGAATTGTCCCCCCATCCTGGAAAGGGAGTATTCTTGTCCCTTTATATAAAAAAGGGGCAAGAGACCTTCCACAAAATTACCGTCAAATTGCTTTGCTTGATGCCATCGGCATGGTCTTTGCAAAATGTATTCTCACCTTAATCAATGATTGGGTAACTAAGGCCAAAATTTTGCCCTTTGAACAAACTGGTTTTAGGCAAAAGCACGGAACGTTAGATAACTTGACTGCACTTCAGGTTATAACGGAAAAATATGTGAAAGTCCGTGGAGGGCATGTTTATGGCGCGTTCATCGATTTCTCCACAGCTTTCGATAAAGTGGACAGAACATTGCTGTGGAGAAAGTTAATCGATTTAGGGATGCCTCCCTTTCTTATTAAATTAGTTTGTGCCCTCTATTCGGACACCTGGTGCAGAGTGCTGCTAGGTGGTGAAAGAGGTTTATCTAGAATAATTCCCACATCCAACGGGTTAAAGCTAGGTTGCCTATTGGCCCCTCTACTATTTTCTCTTTATACAGCTGATTTACCTCTGGCTCTCTCAGCTTGTTCAGGTATTGCCCCGATTTTGGGGGGCTCTCCAATTGTATGCCTCATGTATGCTGATGATATTTTGATTCTTGACCTAACTCCTAAGGGTCTGAATAATCGCCTGCAGGCTTTATATGAATATGCTGGAAACCATTTTTTGTTGATAAATATTGCAAAAAGCAAAGTGACGTGCATGTCGTGTAGGAAGAAACCTAAATATCCGAACTTTCCTTGGGTAGTAGGGGGTCAAAAATTGGAAACAGTGAAATCTTATTCCTTCCTTGGTAAAATTGTTATGAGTAATCTAAGTGAAAAAGCTCATATAGCCAACAATTCCCGGAAAGCTATTGTTCAGGGAAAGAGTTTGGTATCCTTGTATAGGGCTACAGGTAGAAGGCATTTTTCGATACTATTAGATGTATTTCGAGCAAAAGTTCCTGCCTCCCTACTCTATGGAATAGAGTCAATTGATATAAAAAATTGGAGCTTCCTAAATTCCTCGGAAGGAAAATTTTTACGTAACCTAATATCTGTCAATACAGCTAGTTCTACTGCTGTCTTTATACAGGAATTCGGCTTACGTAGTAGCTGGGTCCAAGGTCTAGCGGGACTCGTGCGCTGGGTTGTCAGCCTTGCAAGGAGCGAACCTAGTACCTTAAGACATCTTATAAAAAATGAGTTGTTGGGAAATTTTAATGACTATTCATTGATCGTAAAAAAAATTAGATATGCGGTGGGTCAATTACAACTGGATAAAGATGTGTTATTCTCTTTGTCACCTTATCAGTTAAAAACCCTTTTGAAGTCCTCCTCGTGGGAACTAGGGTTTAGACTCGATAGAGATCTCCGGATTTTGAAAAAGGGCATTACCCCAGTTATTGATTCCTGTCTGTTGAGGAAAGCTCAACCATACGTTCAATGGAACATTCCTCATGGCGTTAGACGCCTACTGTTTTTAGTAAGACAGGATTTACTTCCTTTGAAATCGCTCTTATCCAGATGGCATGGCTCTTCAGCGGTCTGTGATTTTTGTCATATGTATGATCAAGATTTGTCACATGTCATTTTTGTTTGTCCAGCCCTTATGTCTTATAGGCGAAGATGGCTTAGACCCATCTGCCTTCAATTGAACATTTTGTCTGCTCCTTCTTTTAGTGCAGCTTTGATCAATCCTCCTAATGAAATGTTTTGTTTCAAACTACAAATTTTTCAAATGTTTCCTGAATTTGTATTAATTTGGTAATTCAGAGGTCCTAATTGTTGTGTATTCTTATTCTATGTACCTGTCGATATTTTATTTTAAAGATTTTATTGTATGTATTTTATGTCTTTTATGTGGATCTCGTAAGAGTTCCGATATCATAATAAACTTGAGAGTGCGACAATTAGAGGTTAAAAATAAAAAAATGCTTTCACATCTGGTTAAAATATTTAATCAAGTTCATCATACATCCAAGTTAAAAAGGAACATGAACATAACTTTCCTTTAGCACGGATAGCTAAGATTTAGTGAAACTAGTGCAAGGAGGGTGAACAAAAAAGCTTATTTTGGGACTCCAATGCACTTCACTCCTACCCTATCCAAACGTGTATAAATCTATTTTGATTATAAAAAGGTGGAGATACAGTGAATAATATGTACAATACTCAGTTCTTTAAGAGACGTAAATCATATATATTAGGACCATACACGGATTGCACACTATGGCAAAGCGCCAGGATGCCCTCTGGGTGATAGGTTGCGCTTTATAAGTATACAAAATAAATAAATAAATAAATAAATGTCCCCCTGCTGTGGGAGAGCTGGGGAAATATTATTTCTGGAGTAAAGGACAGCCCATAAAAAGGATGCCATAGTACAATAAATCTCCAAGGCAGCCAAAAATTGTAAATATAAATATGCAGGGCAACACTGTGTAAAATGTAACGATCTTATAATCGATAAAATATAACGTTTCCCCAGGTGGCTGTAAAACTTACGAAATAAGACCACATGCATATTTTTCTTAGCCATCACTTCATCAGAGGAACAATTGATTAGGGTGGTACACTGATCATTTGTGTTTAGGAAGCTGATTAGTCGTTGGCCCGCCTTAAGCGAGTGAAAACAAACCTATGTCTTGCCTTTAAAACAGCTTTAAGATAGGGTTGCATATCAAAAGTAGTTATGATCATTTGATTTTTCAAAACACTAGGCTTTGGAATTTCGATTATCAGACTAACATTTTCCAGATGTGTCTTAGCTTCGTTTTAAAAACCTTTTCTATCGATAAGGGCTAGTGTTTCAGGCTTCTCAAAATATTCGGGATGTCCCAAGTCAGGGCAGAAACATCGAATGTAAACAAGCCACGGCTCACGCTGGTATAAACCTAAATTAAGGCAGTCCCTAATTAGAGCACAGTTTAAATCAGTGTTCTCAGAGGTTCATATTTTATCCCAGAGTAAAATAGGCTGAACCATTACTAAATCTGTAAGATAACGGGCTCCAAGCTCAGCATGGCATACATGTACCTGACGCTATTTTTTAGGGGTAGCGAGGAGATACCTATAAAACTTGCTCTTGACCAATTGTATATCACTACCTTTCCTTTAACAAACAATTCAGTACATTTCTAAGCGTCTTTTTTTCAAATTGCAAGTAAGATATTATTACAGTTCCTAAATTCTTAATAGTGTGTCTGTGTGTGTACTTATTTTATTATTATTCAGCATTTGTTAAGCGCATAGCTACCCAAAGGCATCCTAGTGCTAGCAGCGTTAGGCAGAACAACAGGCAAATGGTTATCAGGCCATATTCTGAAACAGCCAGAATTTCAGTAGCCTCCGGAAGGAAAGAAGATGAGTCACTGAGCGAAGATGTGGTGGAAGGGCGTTCCATAGTCTGGCAGTGTTGTATGAGAAGGAACGGCCTCCACATCGAGCAGTTTTTGCTTTTCGTACTGATGCTAAGGATAGGTTGACTGAACGAAGGTAACTCATGGGGCGATAGAAGGTGATGAGAGAGTGATTGATTGTGAGTCCTATATATATATATATATATATATATACAAATGTTTGTAGTTTTTTCTGAAAGCTGAGTATGTTTTCGCTTTCTATGACATGTGATGGCACTACTTGCACTTTAAAAGGGGTGGTCATCCCTCGTGACGTTGTCATGTGAACAAGGGTATCTCTACCCGAAACGCGTCATGGCGGATTGGTCCTGGGCTAAACTTTAAATAAAATCGTATTGCACCACTTCTGGGTCTCGCCTGTTCCTGCTTGTCGGTGTGGCTAACTGCGCTGAGCTACATCTGCTGAGAACTGAATGTACCTCATATATATATATATATATATATATATATATATATATATATATATATATATATATATATATATATATATATATATATATATATATATATATATATATATATATATATATTCACACCCCTTGGCACATTCTCTACATGATTTCAGCTGATACTCTATTTTGGGCTTGAAAATGACATGGTGTCCATCACACTTTGAATATGAATCTAAGACATAGGTAGAAATGTTTGTCTTGGTCTAATCGGTCTCACCCGCTGAAAAAAGGCAGAAACAAGTTAATTTAGATTCCATTGTTGGAAAGCTTAAATTGCGTATAAATATGTGAGTATGCTGAAAAGTTATTATTTCAGAATATCTGTTTGACTATGAACTGTAATTGCTTTAACATAAACCCTTGTCATAGTATGTCAGTCTTACAAGTTAATAATGGAAATATGATGTACAAACTTCAAGTCTTAGGTCAGATTTCCTTATTTCTTTTCTTGTTTTTGTTGTTACTCAATGATTTTTTCTAATTTGCAACAATTCCAAATGCATGTAAATGAAGACAGAATAAACTATTGAAAAGCTACATTCTGATATCAGAGAGAAAATGTAATATTTTAAGAAAAATATTCACAGCTGAATTTGAGACTTACGAATCTGCTGCCATGATGTCGGGACTGTATTGATTATTGAGGGGCTATGAACTGGCTTTTGACAGTCTTCGTTAAAGGAAATTGTGAAGCAGTTTAAGTTGTGTGAATAAAAAACTGTTCCCACTCTGGTGAGGTTTCTGACAGTTCTCTGCCTCATTAATGTTTCTAATATGTCACTTCCGATTTGAATTTTAGTTGACTTGCTCTTGCAGGGTCTGCTCATGGCCTGTTCCCCACACATGGTCTGTACATCATGCCTAGCTGAGCAAAGATGGTGCTGTTGTCTGAAAGAATAATACAAAAATTATATTCAGCAAGATAAAAATGCAGCTGCCCACGTCGCATGCAGTGCACCCTTCTAAGAGGGCAGGCCCTTAGTGCCGCATTTTGCACTAGCACCCGCCCTCCACTCTTTGAGACCTCATTTCAGGGGCTGGGTAGTGTGGGGTAAACACAGGGTATATAGCCAACCCCTAATCAGAAAGGCACAAAATGTGCACACAGGGCACCATGAGTATATCACACTGAGCTGTGGGAAGAGAACAGTAGTTCCCAACTGGCCCCTAGGGGTCCACTGATGAAGCATTAAATGGCAGTAAGTGGGTAAAGATAACTGAATGGTGTTGACCACAAGCAATAACATATTAAAACATATACTCATGACACTTTGAGGCTTCCTCTTGCACTCGGATAGCAGGGCCAGGTTTCCCCGGCATACATGAGCGCAGGAAGATCACAAAGCTGCAGCAGGAACTAGCGGGTGTGGGTCCCCACTCCACAATTTAGAAATTCACCTTGGTGATAATGACCACTCCACGCTGGGGGTACTGCACGCTAATTGAGTCGATGAAACTTACCTTGGAGAAACCAACAATTCATGGGGCACTGCGAGATATGGCGGTCACTTGATGCTGTTAGACAGCATAATCCCGCACAGGGTATGGCATGAAGCCAGGTTCAGGGAGGCCAGTGAACATTTCTGCAGCAGGGTAAATAGAGCCATGCGCAACCTCACCGAGCAGAGGGGCTTTGGTTAAATAGGGGATGGCCTAATTAGTGCAAACATTATAGGGTACTCGGATAGGGGCGGGATAAAGCTCCTATAGGTTGGATATGGGGTTGGTCTAGCTAGAACTGGTAACTGCGGGTTGCAGGAGATTATGAAGCCTGCCATGGAGGGGGAGCTCCCTATATGATGGTGGCCACATCCAGATCATTGGCAGAGTTACAGGGCGATCCGGAGGCAGTTTAGTAGATAGGGGTACCATCTAATGGAGCACAGCAGGGGTGCTCGATGTCAAACCCCATGAGCCTTTACGGCGGGACCCTGGGATTGAAGTGGCTGCACCCCCGTAGGCCTTCGGGCAGTTCCAAGCCTGAGCAACCGGAGGCTTGCCCTGTACTGCTCCACCCCTAAAAAGGTGTGAGTGATAATCTGGAGGTGGCGGTCACGGATTTGAAAATTTGCGCTGAATGGGTCAGCCCGCTGCACTGTATGGCTCATCAGATGAGTGGGCAGCTTAGGTTATTCACTGCTGCCTGCCCTTGGATAGCTCGAAAATTAGCCCACAATGTTGGCATATTTCACTTTTTGAAATAAACCTGCAGCAAACTATTTTTCACCAAATCATGTATTGTCTGATTTATTTCATTTCTTCTGTAAAAATAAAATCCTGTCAATCAAGTGGTTGAGCAGGAAAAAAATTAAAAGGAACGCAATCTGTTTACTGATCCATACAGGGATTGTGGAATCTTAAAAAGACACATACTGCAAAGACACATACTAGAAGTTGTCTAGAGTCGTGCCAGTGCCAAAACCAAGGGTGATGTCATGGTTTTCTATTTCGATTTAATCCATATTTTTGATTTTATTAAATATTTAAAGTTGATGTCTCTTGTTTGATCATATAAGCGTATATTGGTTGCCTACAAAGAACAAAGGAATACAGCCAGCTGTGAAACCCATGTTGCAAATTGTGTTTGTGGGTTTAGAATACCTGTATGAAGATTGTGGTATACGTCTTCGTCTCCCCTCCTTCCAATTTGTGGGAAATATCCTTGTGATTGCAGAAGATGACAATACTTTATTTGTGAGATTAATAAAAATCAATACAAAAAAGGGAGCAATCAGTATAAAAAGGATATTTAAAATTGAATAAAATAATGTGTATGTAGGAAACATGTGCTACATGAGAACTTCCACCAGAAAAAAGTCAAGTTATGCCATGGTTGACCTGTCCATTAGGGCTTGTCGAGCATGGTAGATGAATTTGGCGAAGTTGGCCATGTGCTTCACCGTGTCCAGCTAATATAGTTGAAGAACTGCCTCCTTTATCATCCGTGTTCCCAGTTGGAGACAAATAGGCCTTAGATGGATTCTACAGACTGACAACAGGGCAGGGCAGCATAATAGGATGTGAGTCAATGTTCCACGCTTGTGGTGGCAGAGGTGACACTCCGTAATCACTGGTCTTACTTTTACTGAAGGATACAGGTGTTTTAAGGGGAGCACATGCAGTCTTGCGGCCAGAACCCTTTGTAGGGCTTGCCCAACGGCTGTACAATATGTGGTTTATGGCCATTTAAAGTGTAAGGAGAGCTTTGGGTCTCATGGAAACCTCTGGCTGTCAAAGCTTCAATGTCCAGTTTTCGTGAGCAAGATCTTACTTGCTTTTTTATTGCTGTTTTGATGGTTGTATATTTTATTGTATTGGGGTCCCAGTTCTCTGTGGCTAGATTCAAAAGCTCTTTAGCTGAGGCCAGACCAGCTGACCATGGGTTACCCGACTTTTTGAATATTTTATTTATAACAAACTTCATTGAGTTCTCTGGTGCTAAGGTGGTTAGATAGTAATATTTTGCCAGATTTGCCAGTTCTTCCAAAGATTGCCGGTTAAGGTTGAAGATGAAAAAAGCACGTGCAAGGCGTAATGGGGAGGACTGTGATAGGCCTTTTATTAGTATTGTCCAGTGAGGGAAGACATATCAACAGACCCTCCCTCGAAATTAGCTAAAGAACTATTTTCATTCCAGGCAGCTACGTTCATGTGAATATGTTATTATTTATGTAATGGCACACGGCCTAGATTTTAAAAAAAGTAGCATCTTCCAAAACTTTATTTGTCGATTGTGACGCTCCCAGATAGATTTTCAGTCATACCATAGAAAGGCTTATCAATAGAGATGATGGGATTTTTCCACACAAGTAATGAAACAACAGTCCAAGCAGTAGGTGCTATCTCTTACGAAGGAACAAGAATAACCTAAGTAACAATTATCCCTAAAATATAATATTTTAATATAGTTCTGGGATGCAGCCATTTTATCTAAAAATCTGCTTGTCAGTTTTGGGAATTTTAGATATTTCACCTATGAAATATATAATTTTAATTTTGGGTTGAAAACATTAAATTCCCACTAGACATGAGAATATTATTTTCATGAATCATCAAAACCTATAAAAAGGTCACATTTAGATTTTTATGAAATACATGCGAGGTGATCAAACATCAGCTTGACATGTTCCCCAAGCACACACATGCAGCAGTCACATACATCCATAAGGGGGCCTAGTCGCAAAGGCATTTCAAATTATATGATTGAGTACTTGTATAATACTTTTTAACATACTCGTACAAGCCTTTGTGAATCGGCCAAACAACATCTAAAATAGGAATACTCAGCAAAATCCATGTCCATTTAGTACGAATAGAAAAGACTGTGCCCTCTTTGCACTTTTACCAATAATGATCTGGACGTTTCGGGCTGATTTACAAAGGCATCTAAGAATGCGTAAAAGAGTACTGTTACCCTGACTATAAAAGCTTTTGTGAATCAGCCACCAGTATTTCTAAAAATGGCTACAATATGTAAAGGATGGGCCACTATTAAGCTGGAGATAGCCACAATGTTTTCAAGAAAGTCCACATTATGCCAATTATAGATCAGTTTTATGTCAAAGGTAGCCAGAATATCATCAGGAATGCATAAAGAATGTCAAGAATGGACCTCTATAAACCAGTGACAGCCAGGATGTTGTCAGGAATTCCCACTGTATTTCATAAATAGCAACTACTTCGCCAGGAATTGCCAACATTTTATCAATACCCATCGTAGGTTAGGTATTCACAACTATTATGCCAGGGAAAGGATGAATGTCATGAAGGACACCCACAAAATGTCACGAGTGAGCCACTATTAATCCAGAGAAACCGAAATGTTATCAAAAATACCCACAAAATCTCAGGCAAAGGTCACTATTTGGTCAGGGACAGGCAGAGTATCATCTAGACCGACCTCAAAGTGAGGAGTGGGCCCTTTGGGCACCATAGACCAGAGCTTCCCATCCATGTCCTCTTTCAAACTCCTTCAAATACCCATAAAAACAATCACACCCATTCACTTGCTCCTACATTCACATATGTGCACACACAAACAGCATGTACGTATACACCCTAGTAAGCTTCGCTTGAACCACTTCTGATTTATCTTCATAGGAACGGAGGCACTGAAGGCCTCTCCCTCAAGCTCCACTCAGACCACTAACAATGGCAACTGGGTTCAACAGATTCTAACAGAAGCTGTCATAACTGTATGCTTCTGTTTGTCCCACTCAGTCCTTTTGCCTCCTCTGCTAATCAGCACCGGTGGAAGCGATGGGGACTCGTTGTCTGAACGAGGACTGATGCTTGCACCGTGCCTCCCTCAAGCACAGGCGTTTTTTGCATGCCCGAACAAGGATGAAGTCAGTAGTTTCCTTGGTCCTTTTTTTCTATATAGAAGCAGTGAAGATATGCATGCAATTCATTCGCTAAGCTGGTGGCCCACGTTCAGGACCCAGGCTTAATCAATCATACTCTTGTGGGATGCCTGGACAGTGGAGAGGCCCCACCCATCGCATCTTAATAGGCCATCCTATACTGCTATCATGCATTCAATCTCTTCCTGCTTACTTTGCTACATTAGGTTCTATCTCAACCACAAACTATTAAATACATGGGTTTACTTGCAGTCTTATATGGAAAGAGGATGATAGATTTTGGACTTAGTCATTCGACTTCTGAAATCACCTTCTGTCCACACTCATACAGTAACAGGCAAACCCGCTCAGGAACCAGTTGCTTCTGATAGTTACTAGGTCCATTGGGTGCCACTTCGACAGACATATCACTTACAGAACCACAGGACGCCAAAATCAGGACTTTTATTTCGTGGGGTGTGGCGTGATGATATGAAACAACATGCACTTGAAAATCTCGATATTCAAGCAGAACCCCTCCATATCGGTTATATTGGAAATGCTCACCCTGACCCTTGTCCCTCAGGTGCTGCTCAGTCCAAGGTTCTGTGAAGCGGGACGTCCACATGCCTTTCTCTTTGGTGGGGTTCAAGCGACAGTTGGCCTGAAAGGCCCGGATGGCAGAGGGGAGCTAGAAACCACTGCAGGTATCAACGGAGAATAATATGGCATACAGCACACCTCACAGCAGAGTGTGGCGCCCAAAGTGCCTCTCTGCGGGAGGAGAGCCTGGAGAGGTGTAAACAGGGCCCAGTGGATAAGAAGGCCCTCAGTGTGAGTCTGTCCAGATGCAGCTTAAACCAGCCCCCTCAGGGACGGGAGCTTACAATGCAGGCGTTTAAACCCTGTGCTCCTGCCTGTCCTTCATTGGGTCATTCTGCCCTACAGCGCTGCTTGAGACTCTGAAGTGCCAGTGCTTGATATGCACCAGCCTCTTATCTCGTCTTGCCTTATCACTTGAAATGCAAGGGAACATGTTTCTCTGAGTTGTGATTCATAAAGAAAAGAAGCCAGTGCAAAGAATATGTACACCTGCTGGAGGAGAGAAAAACAAACTTGACAAAGGAACGTTCTCCCTTTTTCATAGACATTATATCTGGCCCAGAAGCCATTGAAAAAGTAAACAGAAGCAAACGGTCAAGGAAAATGTTTGGTCAGCTCAATGTAAGTTGTGTTTTTTAGCTAAAAATAAAAAATCATACCATAGCATTTACTATTTATGCAGCAGATGACTCAAACTAAATCGTCTCCTGGCACTTAGGCCCACATGCATCAAGCACTTTTTCATTCGCAAACGGTGCGATTCCTTAAAATCGGCCGTTTGCGAATGCAAAAGTGCTTTTTGGGATGCATGAAGCAATTTTAGAATTCGCAACATTGTTGCGAGTTCTAAAATTGCGGGTGCTTTTAAGAAGTCGCAGATGTGCGACTTCTTAAAAGCAATGCATCATTACTTTTAGAAGTGGAAATTCGCAATTAGGGTTCCAAATTTACCGAGTGGTTGAACCACTCGGTAAATTTGGAAAAAGTGTTTAAAATGTTGAAAATGCTTTTTTTTCAACATTCATGTTACGGACACACATGTCCTTAGGACATGTGTGTGTGCAACATGATGCGAAAAATACATTTCAGGGGTGCATGGGGGGGTCCTTTGGACCCCCCCCTGCACCCATGAAATTTTCTAAGTGCCACTCGCAATTTGCATTGACTCCTATGGGCCTTTTGGCCCATAGGAATCAATGGGAATTGCGAAAATTAACTTAAGAATTCGGTATTTCTTTGGGATTCGGTAAAAATTGCGATTTTTACCGAATCACAAAGAAATACCGAAAAAAATGATGCATAGCATTTTGCACTTCTTAATTTGCGATTCCTTATTTTTCGCAAATTAAGAAATGCAAAATGACACAATGATGCATGTGGGCCTAAGTACATGGTATTGATTTGTTCACCAGTCACAGAAGGAAACTGATAGGGCCTTTTCTAAATTCAACTCTTTGACTTGTAGTCTGTGTATAGATCTGAGGCTGTGAGCGCTTCGTCCACTAGGCTTTCTAACCCAATTGAAGTTTAGTGGGATGCTGCCATGCACAATTTTGATGATTTTTGCTTTATATTAGTAAAACAGTCACTGGCAGGAGAGTGATGAAAGAGAAAATGCATGTTAAAAGTGATCTAACCACACTTCAACGTAAATCTAAATTGAGTCTAGCCGAAAACTTTCCGATTCAGGGGTTTCCAAAGTCTGTTTAGCAGGTTTGCAAGATAACCAGTGAGTATATAAATACATTCAGTTTAGATTATTTGTATATCTACATTTGCCTTTGTGGATATCTTTGAAATCAGACATGTAGCTGGTCCTCTTGGAGAATCCTGCCTAAGGTATGCTTTCAATAGCTTAGAGAGAGGGGGAACAAAAAGGGGGAGGGGCAGCTGCCAGCGGCAGGGGAACTAGACAAAGTTTTTGTTTTCTTTGAGCACGAAGAAAAAGACTGACGGCCACATGCATCCTTGCACCCGTTTGCGATTCCTAAATCGCTAAAATTAAGGAATCGCAATTTAGAACTCGCAAACGGCAATGCATGAATAATTCGCAAATATTTTTGCGATTTCTTAATTTTCCTTAATTGCGATTCACATTTTGCGAATCGCAATTAAGGAAAACCTTCCCATTGATTCCTATGGGACAAAAGGCCCATAGGAATCTAAGGGAAGGCATTAACATTTTGCGATTTTCATTTTGCAAATCGCAATTTGTTAATGCATTTCAAGGGTGCTGAGGGGGGTCCAAAGGACCCCCCCCCCTGCATCCTTGAAATATTTGTTTAAGTGCAAGTTTCACACACACATGTCCAAAGGACATGTGTGTGTGTAACATGACACTTTCAAAAATGCATTTTTGAGCATTTTTGAAAGATTTCGCAAATTAACACGAGGTTCAACCTCGTGTTAATTTGCGCCCCCTAATTGCGAATTCGCAATTTTTTTAAACATTCATGCACTGCATTTAAGGAATTGCAAAAATGTGATTCCTTAAATGCAATCGCATTTTTAGAAATCGCAAAAAATTTCGATTTCTAAAAAATTGTTAAATGCATCCAAAAAAGGGATTTTGGAATCGCAAACGGCCGAATTTTGCAATTCACACCGTTTGCGACTCCAAAATCGCTTGATGCATGTGGCTGAGAGTCCTTTTCCTTCTCTGCCCGGATAGCCCTTACTGATATCGCTTAGCAGTTAATGCTAAACGCTTCGGGAGTCTGTGTTAGGCCCCGAAGGGTTTTTGTGGTCGTAACCTCCTACTTCCAGTTCAATTCAATTATTTGTAATAAATCTATTTTATATTTGCAGTTTTCAGACATTATCATGGCTGGGGCGTCTGACATTAAAGTAAGCATTTTTTTCCTTTGACTTTTTCGATTTGCGAAACTGGAAGTGTTCAGGTCTTTTTTTCTCCACTGGTAATGAATCCTGGGAACAGGATATCATGTCTCACCATAATTAAATAGCTTCTGTTAGCTTAGAAAAACGTCGTGCAAATCCCAAGCTGCAGCTATGAAATACAATGATGATTTGCCAAGCTTATGTGACAGGCAGCTTACATTTTATTAACGATAAAGTGTGGAATACATTACGTACTCGCTATTGTTAATGATGAACAAAGAAAAAATACCAAGGTTAACAAACACAGACTACTACATGTGCCATGGAACATTAATAACGTAATGCAATCAACGTGCAAGTGTAATGCGCAGGCCAGACGTGTGTCTCCTGTCTGCCTTTTAGCTCCATAACAAGGAAACTCTGTGGTGAAATTACAGAGCATGAGGTATGCACACAGGGGCTGTCCCTGTGACATATGAGAGAATATAACAGAACGAGCGTCCTGATTTGTTGAAGAGACAGATGCTGTGTTAATGTACGTCTGTGCAAAATGTTGACCAATACAACGTTACAGAGCGTGTTATACACGCTGTGTAACAATATGGGAGCTGAGCTCCCACCAGGCCTCTGAATTCTAATATCGGGCATGTGCAGTTCCTGAGTGCAGCCTCTCTTGTGGAGACACTCTGCCACTCCCCTAGTCATTGGGAGCATGAACTCTCACCATAGAACAGGAATCTGGGCAAGCTTTAGCTGCGGGGGCCTGCGGCCGCGCTTCCATTCTCCTGCGTTCCTGTATCCAGACGGAGTGGGAGAATCTGCCAATGCCCTCCTCCGCTGCCTGCTGAGTGCCTGCAGAGGGCCATCAGCACTAAGGGGCATATAATACCAAGGGGGCGATAGGCAAATATCGCTGGTTTTGGCGATAATTCTATCGCTATATTAGCAAGCTGTCGCTAACTAATGTTAGCAATAGCTTTTAGGCGATAGCGAGCGGTTTGGGGCCCGCTTTGCATGTCAGCGATATTTATCGCTAATGACATGCAAAGTGGGCGTACCCAACCTGTTAGCGACTGAAAGCAGTCACTAACATCGCTATCGCATATTAGCAAGGCAGGCGTAGCGATGGAAATATTCCCGCGATCGCCAAAAACTAACGCCTGCTCAGACCAGTTCTTAGCCATGTTATCCAATGGGAGGTGGATAACATGGCTAAGAGGATTTCGTTGCTAATGCGTGAATATCGCTGTATACTCAGTGATAGTCACTCAATCGCCGGAAAAATTATCGCTTTAGAGATAAACCTTGCTAATAGCACGGTATCTCAGCGATAATTTCCGGCAATGCTTAGCGATGCTTAGCGATACAAAAATCATTGCTAAGCCTAGTTAGTGATAAATATCGCTACTCGTTGGTAATATGCCCCCGAATCCCCAGCTCTCCCCATTTCCGCCAGGGGAAGAGGTGAGTCCCTTTCCCACAAGACGGGGATGAACACGAGCCGGGACCAACTCCGGGGGTGGGCAGCACCTGACTCTCCATTGAGCTGCTGGTGCTAGGAATGGTGAGACTATGGCGGCCATATTGGAGGTGAGGAGACCATCGTGAGCACCTCTGCGGTTCAACCTGTAGTGCTCAACCGACCCTCAGTGAAGAGGTCAGACTGCTATGCCTCCCTGATGCCTGGTGCAATGATGGGGGACAACCGGGAAGGTTGTTCCGGCTAGGACGCGTTGACTGCAGCCTGGCTTGCTCCCCTCTATGAAGCATGGCTGTGGGGACAGGGCTAGTGGATGGGGCCCTTGGATGCTGTTTGGAAGTATTTTTGAACTAACCAACCAGTCGAGAGCATTGCTATGCTATATAATATCTATGTTATGTCTATATTCTTTATGTTCACTTCCTGCCAATACTCTTTGTGTTCACTTCCCGCCAATACTTGCAGATTATATCTACACTATTAGTTCAAATTGCACAACTTTCGTGCACGCCAATGTTACGTTTTCTTTTGTGTTTAGATTCATGTATCCGTTTCATATCTAATATGTAATCCATGCACTCTGAAGTCCTAATGTAATGTAAGTGGTTCGATTATAAAGCACTCTGACATCTTTGGGTAAAGTACGCGCTATATTAAAACGCATACATAAATAATGGTCTTTTCTTGTATTCACCTAATTGAAAGGAGAGAAGAGTATTACATCTGGCTTCTGGTAAGTCTACCACATTGAGGGGTAGACCATCATGTTTCTTGCAAACAGATGGCTTAGGGCTTCTTGCTTTTCTTACTGGTTACCCTCTTTTATTTTTTTGAGGTAGACGACTAGTAATTTAGATTACCTCTCACTTGCTCTTTTTCTAACAGAACTGTTTTTGGTGTACCAATGTGAAATCCCAAAAGGTTTGAGAATTAATAGTAATACCAAAATAAATTTGCAGAAATGTCATTTGTTCGATGAGAAGTCTTAAGAGTAGAGGTTCTCTTACATTGTCTAAAGCAACTCAGTCTTGTTTTTTTTATGGCCAGTCCAAACGTGTTGTACCGTCAGTGTCATTGGGTGGCATCACTACTAGACTAGATAAGGAGTCTATCCCTATGTCTGTCAAAGACTCTTGCATACCCTGCAGTGTGAAGAGCTTTGACATAATCTGAGCTTCTGCCCTGGGTCCACCCATTCTATCCACGTTACCTGTAAACAAATAACTGCACTCTGCCAGATATAGTGGCATCACATTTTACTTGAGTATATAAATAATTGATTGCTGTTTCTTATCCCAGACTTCTCTGGTTTGAGGTCTGAGAACTCTTTGTGTGAGGGATTGAAAAGAAGGCTTCCTAAGAAATGAATCTGTACTCCATTTAAACAAATATATTTACATGTGTAGAGTCAGTAAAGCCAATTTATTCCTACCTTTTTAAAAATCTCTACTACTTTTGGCTACTTACGATTTATGAATGTAAGGTTACCTCCTGGAATCAGAGGTGGAGCCACATTTTCGAGCATTAAGGTATTACTTGTAACTTTTCATACGTAGGCTGATGTCTCCACTACAGGGGGAGTGATCTCCTTATGGTAAAGGAAAAGGTAACAAGGTTAGTAAAAGTTGCCTTTAATGTTAATGTAAATGCTAATGTAAGTTAATTTAAAATATGCATTTCAAATGTAGAAGAAAATAAAAAACATTACAGTGTTATTAACTTAAATATAAATTAAATACCGAATTATTTTACATATATAATAAATTAAATTAAAATTAGCTTCCTTAAAAATTAAATAAACACATTTCTTACCTGAAGTATAAACTGTATATTTGATCTGGGGTGGACCACAATATAGTACATTTTCAACAAGAACTCTATCTGGACCTCATAGTTGAGGTATAACCAGGATTGGAGTCTGTCTGACCATGTAAATCTGCATTGGGGTGATACAAGGCTGCATCCGGACCCCTTTTTATTCACCCTATACATGAATAACTTGGGCCGCATGTAAAGACATCCCAAGAGCCGGTTCCCTACCCATACTCACGTTTCTATAAGCGGGCGATCTGCATAGTTGGTAAACTCTTATGTTGCCTTCATGAAGTCATTAGATTTGAGTTCCATCTTTTCCAAATCTCACACTATGGTTGTCCGCACATACACAACAGAAAAGATGTTTTGAAGGGAGTATAGTATTGTCCAGGGTGAGCGAGGCTCTTGGTTTCCCTTAAAGGAAGATCAAAAGGAATGTATTTCTTCGAGTTGCTGCTGCGGTTTTTCAGTTTGCAAAACAACTGAGGGCGAAGCCAGTTCAGGCACTCATTAAGGTTTACCAGGCGAAGTGTATCACAACGGCCAGCTACGGCAGCAATATCTGGGGGCCATATCGATATGAAAGATTTACAGACTTTAGAAAATAAATTTCTCAGACAATTGCTAGCTACATCGCAGTCAGCACCCTCATATGTCATACTTGATTAACTTGGTCTGGGATACATTGCTGATCAGTTAGCACTTGCGCCTTTGTTCAGATGGGTAAGGATATGGAGTAACCCAGATTTAGCTCTCAATCAGTCTGTGATAAATGACTGCCTGACATTAGACAGGGTGTTACATATCCCATGGCTCAAATACGTCACAGATCAAATATGCAAATTGGGACACCCTGACTCATTTGAGAATCTGAATGGCGTCACTAGGAGATATCTGGAGTGGGTGAAACAGCACTGCCTTTGGAATATGGGTATAGAAAGAGGGGCACTTGAATTTACCAAACCTACTGTTTGGTTGTATATTGTTTTAATAACTTGCCCTGCAGTGGAGCCTTATCTAGTCACAGTCACCATACCACATCACCAATTTTGCTGAGAAGGTTCAGATTAAATATTTTACTTCGGTTTCTGGCACCCCACAGGGAAGACACAGGGTGGAAGAGATCGGACCTTGCTCCTGTGACAACTTTTCCCCACAAGGCACTTAGCCCTTCATTATGTTCTGTGGTCATTATCGAGTTTTGCGTCAGCAAAATATAATGCCTTTACTAAGTATGTAGGACCTGCCTTGGTTTACCTAGAAATGTTGACAAGTCCTTCAATGTGTTTTAACTTTGCAAGTTTTTTGGTAGATGCCCTTAGAATCAAGAAGAGGAAATGAAGCTAATTAGGTATCAGATGTTATTTGCACACGTTATGAATTTGTATTGTATCATAACCTCTTAAGCGATTTGTATTACAATGTAATAATGCATTAATTAGCCAATTTTTTTAATATGTCAGCTTTATGGTTTTATTAACCGAATAAAGTACAATTGTTAACTTTTTTCCCCAAAATCCACCCAACTACATTCTTTATTAACATCAAGCACCCTCCTTTGACTTTACTTGAAGTCTTGGTCTACTGCAGACTCCTTCGGCACCAATTTCTTATGGTCCAAGTCCAGAAGGGACCACCTTGAGTATCCTAAGTCAAGAAACAAAACAAGAAGGGAAAACAGAAAGCTTGCCTGATCCTTAGGCAGAGCTTATTTTACTTTTTAGGTTAACTTTATTGGGAATGTCTAATTAGAAGTGTTCCAATCTAGGAGAATGGACCATCTCAATTCCTAAGGATTTGAATGGGGAAGTGGGCTGTGGGAATAATTACTTCAAGTAAGAACACATCCAGTGACGGCTGCCACAGGTAAGAGCGGTGAGGCGGGGTCGGCAAACTCGACATACAACAGGATGAGTTAACATTAAAAAAGGAATTTAAAAAACACTTACTGTGCGCTCGCAGAATCGGCAATGCTGCGAATGCAAGGTAAGTGGTTTTATTTCACGTTAACTGATTCTGTTGTATGTCGAGTTCTCTGACCCCACAGCCCGCCCTGTCCCCATCTCACCTTTCTTACGTGTGGCAGCAGCCACTGAACACATCTATTAATGAACATGCATATTACTGTGTACCGCTCAGCCAATAACAATCAACCGCGTGATCTGAGCAAGCGAGCAATAATCATGTGGAATAGTATTTGAATGAAATTTGGTCTCATTTCTCTCCTTTTACAAGAGAACATATAGGCATACATACTTAAGCATACACACTGCTCGAGCTCTCCACTCTGCAAGTATAGGCTAATACTCGAACTGGAAAACAATAATAAAGCTATCTACAGATGTTAGTATTCAATAGTCCGAATATCATGGTGACAATGTACTGTTTTATGTCTTGAAAAATGTGTTTTTGGAATTGTTGATGAGGCATATCTAATATGCCAAAATGGGCCGTTGATCAGTGGACCTTCACAGATGGCTATGAAGGGACCCATCACTGTAGTATATCAAAACCATTCTGTGAGAAAAATTACCACGAAAATAAAAATTTACAAAAAATACACTAATTTCAGCAGGAAGACAGTATAATTCTGAAATTTTCCTAAAGAAAGAATCATTAACAGTTCTTTAAGCAGCAGGGTAAGATGACTTCAGTAGCACTGTATGAAAAGTCTTGCTGTTTCCTGGTTGTTCTCAAACCCATCATATGTCAGCACAGTACACAACCTACCCAAGTGCAGGATGTGTCTGACACTCCTTCTGCCATTAAAGAATGTGGTTGCAGGTCTAATTGGTGAAATACACCGGCACTGGGGGTGCTTGTAGATGCAATGCTCTACTGTAAATTAGCTTTTTTGTTTTGTTCCTTTACAATCAGTCTGCTTCTTTAGGAATCATTATATCAACTTTGTTCTTGCGGCCACATGGACAAAAGACTGTAAAAATCGAAAAAGCATAGCCAAAATAACAAAAACTGGATAATTAATTAACTGTCTTAATTTCTTTTGGTAACTGAAGTTAGCAGGGTACTCAAAACCACAAAATGATGATTTTGTTTTTGTTTTTTGGTATTACACATTCAAACTAGCAGCTGAATACACCTTGCATAAATCACACCTAACTGTAGATAATAGGTATCAACCGTGAAGTAGTTTACTTTTCTTGTAGAAAAGCAACATTAAATACTTGATAAAATATAGCTGTTCACAAAATCAGGGAAACCCAGCCAGGAAACATATTTTACCGTTCTCTTTTCAAAAATTGCTGGCAGAAACTCTGTGAAAGCTGAACGTGTTAATTTACTTTTGAATTTTGAGATGACTCAGAATCCACCCTTGTCTTTGAAACAGTTTCTAAAATGTAACATCTTGGAGGGAAGACAGAAAGTAGACAAAAAAATAAGTTTCCTAATTGGGGTTTTCACCTGCTGTGAGCTTAATTGAATGCAAAGCTCTATTTGTAGCTGCAGGAAAGGGAGAATGTGCAAAATGCCAGGATTCCAGGTGACTGTTTGAAAAATTCCTATCACTTAGCACAGTTGTGCGGCAAAAAAAGAGAAACGGACGGTTTGATGATAGCGTCAAGCTGCTTTATAGGCGCCCCTGGAGCTGAAGGCATGCATTACGAATACAGAGGGAAATAGTGTATGTTCTTATAATTCGAAAAACTGAGCTACTTCTGAACTGAACAATGAAGGAGGCAGATCTGACTGACTGACTCTAGTACGTTTTGGACCACAGAAATTACATGTTTTTAACCTTTCCAATAAAGGTTGTTTCATTTTCAGATAGTGGAATAGGAAGGGTGAGAACCTTGCCAAGGTAGAATTGTATCAATGTGTTGCATTGGTGATACCGCCCAAAAATTAAATTGTAGTAATGATCATCATCACTGGAAAAAAGTGTGTGCAATGATTTGTACATGTTTTTACGCAATTACTATAATGTTCATTATTTTTCTGATTTCTGCCAAGATTTTTCACAGTGCACAAAACAGTTAGATATTTTAACAGTAGCCCCAAATCATAACCTTATTTAGGCATAGCTCATGCAGTCCAAATACAGCAGGGCTACTTCCACTAGTTCAGAAAATCCTCAACGATTTCTTGGAAAACTCAGCTTCAGCAGCCGAGGACTTCCCCTTCATTGAATATTGATTTGTCCAAGAACTCATGGAGTTTTCAAAGAACTGAGACTCTTTGATGACATTATTATGTCCAACTGTACGTCAAAGTCGGCACCTTCAATGTATAAATATGCCCACACTCGCCCAAGCAAACACGCAGTGGTTTGGAGCAGTTTGACTATCTACTTGCCCGAAGCGCCCTGCTACAGCAAGTGCCGAAAGAAGCCGACCCTCCAGCAGACGCACTGAGAGAGACGCTGCCTTTTCTCCTGCCGAGAAATCCAGCTCCAGTGTTTCCAAGCTACCCTTGCGGGTGTTGGGAAATCGAGTCCCGAGACCAGCCTTCTCCATTCTAAACTAAGGTACGGAGTTGATTAGACTCTTAGAGAAATCTTGAGCAGATTCTTGGCAAAAGAATACTACATTTATGCTACACCTCACTTACTTCCTCCCTCGAACTAAGCTTAGGTTAGGTACACTGGGGTAGACGTATTTTAGAAGCAACAGTTGAGTACTTTTAGCCTCTGTTATTTATGTATGTATTTCTATATGGTTTAGGAACCATACAATGCTCTTACAGTATTATTTTATTCTACTATTTATATTTTACGCATTATATTTTACAAACTGTGTTACGATTGTAGCGGTTCATTTCTTATACTTGAGAAAGGAGACTGTTCAATAAGATCTTTTATTAAAAACGCTGTCTTTCTACTTTCTCTCCATCTCTAGTGAAACGAAGCCTGCAAGACTGACTGAGTGAAATATCTATCTTTTGTTTCCACTAATCTGAAGATACGTTTTATATTGGGGAAACAAAGTTGTCATGTTTATGCGGTTGTCAGAGACTAATCCCTTCTTGTGAATTCGAGAAAGTTTCTAGTGACCTCTGAGCTAGCTGGCACACACAATTAAGTCTAGTATATTCGATAGAGACCTAGTCGACCTTAGTCCTACGTCTAATCTACAGGATATATTATTCCAATGCGCAGAGCCTATTGGGAAAATAGGAACTACACTACAAGGCCAAATGCCTTCATCAATTTTGGAGGCGGCAGGGTACCAGGTATTGTCGTATAGCTCCTATAGAAAATATACAGGATCTGCGTGTTTAGACAACATACACTGTAGGATTGTTATCAGACGAACTCTGATCCCCCCCCCGGGTATGTTGGCCCTTTTAGTGCCACTAGAATCTCCTCTTACCAAGGAGAGAATAGTCTTGGCAACCATCGAACATGACAACCCTGATCCCTCAGGACTGAGGAAACAATATACTACCTTCCGCTCAGTCACTTGTGCTTACCTAGTCTGTCTCAGAGAGATACAGATTACTGTGTATTACTGTGTCGGCCTAAGGATGACTTTGGGCATGAACTTTGTACATAGATTTTATACAAGAGATGGCATTCCTGCTGTGCTTCCAAGAACACTATTGCATAATGTATGAGATTTCAGACTAGGTAAAACACGTGTTCTGAATGCAGTGTAATATCTAGGTAAAAGGTCAGTCCCTGTAAACCGTGACAAGTGTATCTAGGGAGAGAATATTGGTGAAGGGTAACAAGTTTACTGAGGCCTATATTATAATACCTATATGGAATATAACAGTATGGGTAGAGTTACCAGATGACTATGTAAATTAGAAACTATGTTTCCCGTACTTGGCTAGAGTTTATGAAACAAATGCATATAGGTAGTTGTGGTTTGAGTCACTTCTATTAAATTAAAGACATGTCCAGTACCGAATAATTTGTGTCCTGGCGCCATGGGAGCATGCAGCAATCCTAGGAAAGTGGGTAAATGAAAGGCTACAAAATGAAACAAAATGAATGTGTGAGCTACAAACACTGCTCTTTTTACTTGGCAAAATGTTGTACTACATGACACAATATCCTGGTGGGTCTCTCAAATGTAGTGAATGAGTGGAGTCATCAACCTGCAATTTTATCGATTTTATCTTGCTCGAGTTGGACAATTCCGGGTTCGAGCTGAGCTTACCAAACTCCTCTTACATGAACCTCAACCTTCCGTGACGTAAGACAGTCCAATTAAATTGAAGTGTGTATAGATGTGAAATATCCAAGACATTTGCTCCTAGAGACTGGGACAGGATTTTAGCAGATAGTGGCAAGATTTGTTGTACTTATCATCCCTGAATCTGCTATAGAATCTTCTCACTCCAGTGTGCACTGCTAAATACTTCTAGATTCCTTGTGTTTTATGTTATGTTAGCTCCTTTTTAAAGCAAAATGTCATGTAATGGCCCTGGCACTGATGGTTACATGGGTAATTCTAGTTTGCTAAATGGAGAATCACATGTTATTTCTCTGTGTTAAGGTGCTTGTGTATCTCTGTGGCAGTGTCCATGTCCATTTCTCTCTTGCAAATGTCTCTCTTCTTATTGTCTGTATCCATATTTCTGCATTGTTGTGTTTTCACAAAGATCTGCCCATGGTTCATGTCTCTTCATGGTAGGCATGTGGCTGCACCCCATTGTATGTGTCCACAACTTCCTACCCCATTGTCTGTGTCTCTCTTCTAGTATGGTCCGCGGCTCTCTGCCCCAGTGCTCATGTCTAAATTTCCCTGTCCTAATGTCTATGTCTTTCTGTATCTAGTGCAGTACTTAATTTGAGCCAGCTACTGGCACTCATTTTTGGGGACTGCCAGAAATGGGGGTTTCTAGTTGGCAGAGGTAGGTACCTTTGTCCAAGTAGGGACCCTTCTTCCTAGTCAGGGTAAGGGGGATACACTTCTAAAATAACCCCTGCTCACCACCTTGGCACGAGCAGACAGGCTTATCTCAGAGGCAGTGTGTAAAGAATTTGTGAACATATACAGTAATATAGTGAAACATTACAAATGGACACCACACCAGTTTAGAAAAAATAAGTAATCTTGATCTAAAACAAGCAAGACCAAAATGACAAAAATCCACTACACAGTAATAAAAATATGACTTTCAAAAGGTAGAAACTGTTCTGTTCAAAGCAAATTTCAATTGTGAGCTTTCCACACAAAGTACCTTGGATACATCAAAAGCAAGAATGGCAGCAGGAAGGGTTGATGCTTCTGTTCCTTACGCTCAGGGAAGGTGATGCGTTGGTTCCTAACTCCAGAGGATATGATGTGTCGGTTCCTTACTGCCACAAAGGGGAAGTGATGCGTTGGTTCCTTACTGAAGGGAAGGTGATGTGTCGGTTTCTTACTGTGTGGGGAGGTAACACTTTGGTTTCGTACTGCGGCCCCAGCGTCCTTGTAGACTTGGTGCCCCAGTGCTTTGCGTGAGGATCGGGATGCATCGTTTCTTGATGCGGAAACGGTGCTTGTTTATTTATTTACTTCATTTGTAAAGTGCTCTGTCACCTAACAGGCATACTGGCACTAGCAAACTCAGAGTGCAGTATATAAGTGTGCGAGGAAAACAGACAGCTTACTAGACTTTTGGGAACAACCAAGATTTTAGTCTCCTTCTAAAAAGAAGGAGATCGCTGACTTGTCTCAGTTCCACTGGGAGTCTATTCCAAAGTTTAGCAGCTGCTACACCAAAGGTTCTACCACCCGATTTAATTTTCCTGAACCTTGAAGTCTTAACCAATCTCGCCGATGAGGAACGAAGGCTTCTAGCTAGAGCGTACCACTCAAACTTTCTCTGCATAGAGACAGGCCCCAGCCCATGCAGGGCTTTAAACACTAAACAAAGGGACTTAAACTGAATTCTCTGTCCCAACGGGAGCCAATGCAACTCTGCCAAGGCCAAAGAGGAAGAGGACCTTCTAGGCCAGCCTAGGGCTAGCTTGGCTGCCGTTGACTGAATCCTCTGAAGTCTACCCAGAAGAAAGTTTGGACACTCTAACAAAAGGGCATTGCAGTAGTCTAATCTGTTTAGGATGTTACTTCGTTCCACTAGCGCCCGCGCATGGGGAGGCAACACGGGAAAGATTTTCCACAGAGATCTAATAATAGCAAAACAGCAGCCCACCGTTCTAGTAACCTGAGCCTCCATTGTAAATTTATTGTTGAACATAACGCCCAGGTTACGGACCGTTTCAACTGGTCTAACTACGGTCGAAGTATCGATGGGCCAGAAGTTACTGGGCAGCACAGAGGGAACCCTGTCAGCCGAACAGTAAAGCACCTCAGTCTTACCCGCATTAAATTGCAACTAGTTTCCCTTCAGCCACAGAGCCGTGTCACGCTGGCAGCAATGAAACACTTCCAATGAGGTCGACTGATCTCCCTCCAAGGAGAGAATCTGCTGCGTGTCATCTGCATAGTTTACGATGTTAATCTTATGCTCTTTCATGACCGATGTCAGGGGTTTCATATAGACATTAAATAAAATAGGGCTGATTGCCAAGCCCTGTGGCATGCCATGTGTGATGTTAATAAAGGCAGATTGGTAAGGAGGAGGGACACTGCTTGCTTTCTGTCCGAAAGAAAAGAGTGGAACCACTTAAGAGCACAGCCCATCACCCCCACAAACTTCTCAGCAGTCTCATGATTAACCGCATCCGAAGCTCGTCCATCACGGTCACCAAGGCTGTCTCAGTGCCATGAGCAGGCCGAAAACCAAACGGAACCTCCTCCAACAATTTGTGCTGTTCCAGATGATTAGCAAGAGTACTGTGACCACTCGTTCTGTAATTTTGGCCGGAAAAGGCAAAAGAGAAATAGGCCTATAATTTTGGGGACACTTCGGGTCAAGAGAGGGCTTCTTTAACAAAGGTGTCACCAGTGCCTGTTTCCAATGGGACGGCACCACTCAGTTAGAGAGGGATTGATTGCAAATTGACCGAAGTGTAGGAAACAACTCTGCCTCAAACTCACGGGATCCAAAAGAGTTCCAGAAGAGATACCCCGTGCCACCCTACTGAAGTCCTCCACAGCCAGAGGCACAAACTCTGTTAAATAATTAATGGCCAGGCTTTCTGAGATGTTAATAGAAGCATCAGTGCCACTCTCCACAATATCACTAAGACCCATAGTATGAGTGATTCCAGATGCCGTTGCTGGCGATTCCCCCCCCCCCCCATCAATGAAAATCTTAATTGTATCATGAAAGAACTTAGCCAAATTGTTACAAAGTTCTTGAGAGGGGAGTATCTGCTTCTAAGTGCACTCTGGGCTAGTGAGGCTATTTAAGATGTTAAAGATACTTTTTGCGCTATTAGGGGCATTAAGAATCATATTAGAGAAGTATTCTACCATGACCCTGTTGATCTCCTTCTTATAACATACAATCTTCGATTTCCATGTGTGTTTATCCTTATCCTTATAGCCCCGTCTCCACCTCCTCTCTGCATGTTTACAATCTGATTTCAAGTTTTTAAAATTATCTTTAAACCAAGGGGCAGATGGTCTACCCTTACGTCTGTGATTTTTTAACGGGGCTAACGCATCTAAAACTGCAGTAATCTTCAATCATAGTTCTCCTCCACCTGCTTATCTGCTGAGAAGCAATGTTCTACCTGAAACAAAGGGGCTAAACCCCGCTTACGCAGGAAAGCCTTCCAATCTCTACTAGCATAGTCACTCAAAGTACAGGCTGCCCGAGCATTATGAGTAGCAAAGTCCACAAAAAATGTAATCATAAAATGATCTGACCAGTCCCTAGGCAAAATTTCCAAAATGTTAAGGTGTCGAGCCTCTGAGAAAATCAAGTCAAGTATGTGCCCACCCTTATGAGTCGCCTTTGCCACCTGCTGAAAGAGTCCAAGGCCCTCACATGAATGGAGAACATTAGAATAGCCTGAGTCAAGGGATCCGTTCAACCAAAGATTAAAATCACCCAGAATAACCAATCTGCGATGAACGGCAGCCATATTGGTGAAGATCTCCAGCAATGATTGCTGCTGAAGCACACTAAAAACCCCAGGGGGTCTATATCAGGTAATCCCTGTTAAAACATGAGCATGATCATTCTTAATAGAAAAGCCAAGTAGTTCAAAACCTTCAACCACATCAATATCAATGGTGACCAAATTCCAGGTATCTTTATAAATCACACCAACTTCACCACCCCTCCCACTCAGTCTCGGTTTATAGCAAATGATATTACCGGGCGGGCAGGCCCAGCCAGGGTCAACCTCACATTCTGAGTGGGTCCAGGTCTCTTTCATAAACAGAACCTCCATATCATGATATTCCAACATCAATTGAATTCCCGCCCTGTGCTTGGGCAAACATCTTACATTTAGTAGCCCGCAAGTCAAAAGACCTTTATTCAGAAAGTCTGAAGTCGGAGAAGCAGACTCAGCAAGCCTAAAGTCCCCCTTATCTTTACCCCATTCACCAATATAGTGAAGCTCTTCACTGGTATAGCTGATGGGACCACCACCACCTCTATTGGGTCCCAGATTTTCAGCAAAAGGGGCAGCATGGCTGGCACTGAGCACGTCCTTAGCGCGGACAGGCGTAGACGGGCTTGCCTTTGGCGCGCCCGCTGCGCACGTCTGCTGCGTGCTCGCGCCATCATCAATTTTTATTCTGAGCCGGCGTGGAAAGCTGCAACAACTCACAAGATGGCGGGTCCCCTCGCACAGACGGAGGGAGAGCGAGAATAGTCCTGGCGAAAGGGAGATAAAGAATATGACCGCCTAAGCAGCACAAAATAAATATTTAAAAACAAGACCCCTGGTAAGTGAAACAACCCCCGTTAAAACGTGTATGCACAGAGAGTGAGAACCGCACTGACAGCTCCCAGCCAACACAAATAGCGCAGCCTCTGAGAAGCCTGTCAAACGCTTGCATTGCATTGCTTTCATCAGCCGTGGTCACACGATGCGTTGGTTCTTGCAGCCGCACAGCAGGGCCAGCGTCGGAATCGGTGCGGTGATCTTGGCCTTCATAGATCGTGCACTCAATGCGGCGTATGGAGATTTCTCGAGCCACGGGCAGGCTTCATCGGTTTCTTTGGCAACGCATCAGAAACAGGTAGGCATGCATTGCACTTCTTCTTCTTGTGTTACTTTTCCATCTTACAACAGCAGGAACAGCCTCCAGAGACCCAGAACAGCAGTAGGTACCCCTTGGCAGGTCAGAAATCCCAGCAAGGAAGTTCAGTGGATCTGGGGGTGAAGTCTTTGAATTCCTGAGACTTCAAAACAGGAGGCAAGCTCTACTTCAAGCCCTTGGAGATATTCCTCAAGCAGGGGACACAGCACACACCTTGGTAGAAACAGCCACTGCAGGCCAACCCTAGACAGCACACAGCAAAGGGTAGTACTTCTCAGTTTCTCCAGCTCTTCTCCTTGGCAAAGATTCCTTTTGAATTCCAGAAATGATCTCAAGGTCAGGGGTCTAGGCCGCACTTTTTATAGCACAAATACCTTTGTTCTCTGGTGTCAGAGGATCTCTTAGCACAGCAAAACCAGTTCTGTCTTCTCTGGTGCAGCTTCCCAGCAGGAGGTGGAGACAGCATTATATAAGGCAGACCAGGCCTATGCAGGTGCAAGGAAATCTCCTCCCCTACTTTAAATACAGCCCAGGTCTATTCAGCCCATCCCTGACTCATTCAGAAAAGGCAGGAAACACATCAACTGCCAGGTGGCTGTCTGAGAGAATGCACATCCCAGCCCCTGTCAATACAAAGTCAAACAGTCAATTTGCAATCCAGCAGAGGCCCAAAGGATGGCTAAGCAAGAAAATAGCCACTTTCTAAAAGTGGTATTTTGAATACACACAATGTAAAAATCCTCTTTCCTAAACGGTGCATTTTATATAGTTCATGCATACTAAACTCCACCTTTCTATCTAGTCCCAATGGGAAGTTATATTTATTAGATGTAATAAATAAACTCCCATTCTACCCTACGGGAAAGATAGCCTTTCAATAGTGAAAAAATAAATACACTGTACTTCACTACCAGGACATGTCACACACCCCAGTACATAACCTACATTTCACATACACTGCACCCTGCCCATGAGGCTACCTTGGGCCTACCTTAGGTGTGCCTTACATGTAAGAAAAGGGAAGGTTAGGGCCTGACAAGTGGGTGCACTTGCTAGGTCGACATGGCAGTCCTAGACTGCACACAGACACTGCAGTGGCAGGTCGGAGTTACATTTACAGGCTGCTCATGTGGGTGGCACAATCAGTGCTGCAGGCCCACTAGCAGCATTTGAATCACAGGCCCTCGGCACACACAGTGCACTGTACTAGGGACTAAACATGGAATCACCAATCCATACATACAATTTACAGGGAGAGCATATGCACTTTAGCACTGATCAGCAGTGTTAAAGTGCCCAGAGTCATAAAACCAACAAAAACAGGGTCCAAAACAGGAGGCCAAAAAGCAAAAGGTCTGGGAAAAACCAGCTGGAAAAGCCAGGTCTAATACACCCCCTTCCAGCCTAAAGTCAGGGTAGACTAATCAATCCCTTGATGGACTTCCCTGCCTGGGGCGATAGAACCTAGTCCTGGACCACAACAGCGGGGGCACGTTCTGGTTCTATGCCGTGCTGAACTCATTTGGATCCCTGTCCATACTCTCAGGGCCCACTAAGCTAACCCATAGGGAATCCTCTATCACACCTGGGGACCCCATCTGTGCAGCACCTAACCTTAGTGCCCGCAGGTGTGTCCCTGCAGGCAAAGAGTACCCATATGGCCAATACAATGGTGTGGCCCAGTCCACCCCGGGGAGTGACTCCTTTTCCCCCCAGGGTTCACTCTGTCGAGCAGGACAGCAAGCCACATTGGCCACTGACAGCTGTCAGTGATGAGACACAGGCCTTATGCCACTCAGGGCTCTCCAACCTCTGTGGTGTCAGAGAGTGGGAGCCAGTAGCCCCAGGTGCGAGGCACCCTTTGTCCACTTTCCCTCGTTTCAGGTCAGGGATGACATCCTGACACTGACCCACCAACCCAGGGTCTGACCAAGGGACTGGGGTGGGCTCTCCCATACGCGGTTCTCCTCGGGGTTCTACACCCTCCCACCTGGAGTGGTATCCCTTTCCAGAATTGTTAGGGAACCTGTGGCAGGTGTGTTGCACAATTTTCCCACCACTTATGGGATTCTATCCTGCAACTGGGATCCCAGCCTAGGGCCTGTACCCTTAGACTGGGCAGGGGTCAGGGGTGAGGCTGCCCTCTCTCAGCTCCCCCCTACTGGGTCCCTGTACCCTTCCACCTGAAGCGATGCCCCCAGAAGCCAAACCGCAGGGGCACTTTTAGCAGTCACCCCTTCCTTCAGGTTAAGGGGGACACCCTGAACCTGACCCTCCAACCCAGGGTCTGTACCCTTAGGCTGGACCTGTGCTTGGCAACCCAGGACTTCTGGGGGAATACACCAACTTCCCCACCCAAGGGAAAAAGTCTGCCTGGCGTAGGTCTCCAGCCTCCTGTTCCCCTGACAGAGCATGAAGACTCCTGCCCCAGGCCAGAAGTGGCCTCACCAGGGTCAGTCCTGGGGTGCTCTGATGTCAGAGCTGGAAACCCCTGACCCACTAGTCCTTCCATTGGGGACTGCATCCCCCTCCCCCCTCTCTCTGTACTTATGCCCGCTCTCAACTGGAGAAGTTCTGCCAGACGCCAGAGCTGATGGAATTCTGGTTACAGCATCCCCCCAGCTCAACTGACATCTTGGTAACACCCTCAGGGTGATGGCCTCCCAGTACAGACCAGGGCCCCCTCCTGGTGTCCCCCCTGTGTCAGTTCCCCAGTCCACTTCAGGGACATTGCGTACCACTGGAGCTACCTCATAAACCCGAACCCCCTGGGTGTGTGCCCAGGCCTACTAACAGCATTTGATTTACAGGCCCTGGTCACACACAGTGCACTGTACTAGGGACTTAAATCAGTAAATCAAATATGTCAATCATGGAAATCACCAATCCATAAATACAATTTACAGGGAGAGCATATGTACTTTAGCACTGATCAGCAGTGCTAAAGTGCACAGAGTCATAAACCAACAAAAACAGGGTCCAAAACAGGAGGCTAAAACGTCTGGGGATAAACCCTGCTGGAAAAGCCAGGTCTAACTGGAACCAGCACTTTTTTTCCACATCAGTTAATTCCCGAGACCAGAGAGGGAACAACACACAAATCAGAAAAATGGAGGCAGAGAAAGACGAAATAAACTCCACAAAAGCCTTGGTTATCTAAACAGAGTTTCGGGCGCCCAGTAGTCTTTCTTTTACAAATTCAGCACTGACCTAATGTATATATACACTTCTCCCTGCCCTAGTGTCCATACTTTTGTCTCGATGCCCCTTTTTGTATGCTTCTCACCTCGGGTGTCCCTGACTCTCTTTCCCAGTATTTGGTGTCTATGGTGAGTCAAGTACCTGGGGGATAAGTTTGAAATATTTTGTTGCAGGCCTGTTCTCTCTCTCATATGACAGTGAGAGTTGGACTCACTGCTACTTGGAGGTAGCTTTAGGGGCAAAATAAAATGCCCTTTGCTAGATGGTAATCACCCACTGTACTGGAGGTATGAAATCCCGTCTTACCTACCCACAAAAGAAGGATCTCTGCTCATTTGTTTGTAAGGCTGAAGGCTCCAGGCTAAGCTGCGAACAGTCTTTTAAATTAAATATCAACCTCAGCCCTGCACTTCTAATTAGGTGTGAAATTCTATCCAAATGGTGTTGCTGAACATTGCATATTTTATCTAAATATGTTTTCTCTGCATAACTGCTTACGAGCAGCGACAAAAAAAGGTCAAGGAAAAGCTTCCATTCTGCGGCATACTTTACAGAGGCAATTAAACGAGAAAATGTTTCCACTGCATTCCTAGAAGGTTAGTTTAGCCTGTGGCATTGGCATGATCGCCTGTGTGCTGGCTCACGGGTATGTAGAGGATGGATGCTCATGGTACAAAGTGTGTACCACTGTCCAGCATAGCCCTGCGTGACACAACTACATACATTTAAAATGAGTATTGTTTGTATGATACGTTCCTGCATTTGATATGTGTGTTTTGCAAAACATACTGGTACAGAACCTGGACTGTCCCTCAATCTATACTGCGGAACCGTTCATGTATTTCATGTTACCCTCTATGTGCACAATGTTTTCGACAAAGTTTAATGCAAAGAGTTTGGGCCATAGTATAAGAGTGCATCAGAATTGTCATTACCTAGATAGCTGTTTTCAAGGACAGCGTAGTCCCAAATAAAGGAATTTAGTTGTACGAAAATTTGTCACTAACTATGCTAGGTTATATCTACTATCCTGGAATAGAAATCACAACATTTCGGCCACTTATGAAAGTTTTGTAGTATTGTATCATAAGATGTAAATTATATTCTTTCTCTTTCTCAAGAGATATATAAAAGCTTCACTTAAAAAAAATAATAACAATGACAACAGCATAATAAATGTGTCTGATACATTTGCACGTTGCCTGAAGGCCGTTAATTATACGGTGTGTTAGTCTGTGTTTTTTTTTAATGCGTTATGCACACATTGCTGGCAGATGGTTAGTAACATTTTACTCCAATGTGTTAGTATCATTTTTTTTAAATGCATTATACCGCCTCCATACGGCATGATTTACAGTGATTATTGTACCTGTGGCAAATTATCTTGCTTGTTTACTCTTTCTGTTTTGGGTGATGTTTTGCATTTTATCCTGCTGTGTACATGTGTTTAAAAAGGTTTTGTCAAACCAACGTGTACCATGAATTTGAATTGAACAAATATCCTAGCCTAATTGTCTTTAGTGTTCATCCAATTAGATGTTCTCAACTCCGGTTTGTTTTAAGGTCCAAATTTGTATTTTGCCACCACAAGCATGTTTCTGAGGTGTGCAGGGGAGCCATCATATAGTCTGAACATTCCTGCAAACATGAGAGTGAGGCTGGGTATGTCATATTTATGTACCTGATTTATTCATTCCCAGAGGTGACGGCTGGAATATCCCAGTTCAGGGTTCAGTTGAGTTAATTAAAACTGAAATGTCATACTTAAGAAAGAGAGTGAGAATAATAGGCGAGAACAAGGTGGCAGGACAGTGATAAGCTCTTCTCTGTATATGCAGTGCCTGCATTACATGCGCTCAGTCAAAAGGGCTTTTCAGCAGGAAAACACATCAGAAGTCATTTAAAGTACCTCAGAAGCGTAAAAAGTAGTCTTAAATGTGTGTTGTTGTTTGACAGCACCAAGCGGTCAACAGTGTTTAGCACCGCTCTGACGCTGCTTCGGATATGCTTCTAACAGATCGATACTCTGGAATAGAAGTTCTGGCTGCTTAAGGTATTTCATTTTCAAAGCCACACTTAGCTGCAAAACCCTTAAGGTTGAAAGCTACAGATGTATGGCATCAGCCTACAACAGCTACCATTTTGCTACACTGCAGGAGCGGGTGTCCAGCTTTACTCCTCTTTCCAACTATAAGGTTTCAATTCTGGCGATTAGTGCACAGGTCCATGTGCTATGGCGGTGTTTCACTTTGGATTGCCCCACCCAGCATTTACATGGTTGAAGTCACTTGGGGCTCAGGAGCCAGAAGATATGAGACAATACTGAGCAATCACAAATGATCAAGGTGCACTGGGTTGAGGGTTTTAGACATTGTTCAATGATCTACTCCTGATGATGGCAGCAGCAGATAATAACTATGCATGCTGCTTCTGGCTTTAAAGATGAAGTGTCAGTGAACGTTGTAAGAATTATTTTACATCGCTAATCTGAATGCACACAATGTTCCCAATAAATAGTTCTATACAGAGAGTTTTCGGCATTCCTGCTCAGTGTTGTAATAAGTCCATGTAGTCGAGGTGTAGTATTGAGATGAATGCTTTATCGATACAATTCTTAGTTGCAGGTAAGTATCAAGCATAGAGTAGTACATGCAGAAGAGGTCTTCAGTACAGATCAAAGCTAGCCCCACCAGAAGCAGCTTCCTTGCTGCTCAGCCCATCCTCTCAACTGACACTCCACACACAGGCATACCAGCATTCTATCACCTCACCACACATACCAACATTCCACAGTACATCCACACTGGCTGAGCAACAAGGTAAAGAAGCAAGAAAGGTGCATTACACTTAAGACCAGTATACTACAAGTGTTTAATCCTAAATCAAATTTCTGCTAAAGCTTCTGAATACAATTGTAAGTCAAATTTGATAACATCTCAGAAAGCCTTCACCATTGTATGTTTACATTCATCTCCTTTTATCACTGTCTAGCTAGTTGCAAGAGCCAACTCCTGCATGATTTCGAGTAGAAGCAAAAGGGAGCTCCTTGAATGGGTTATTTTATTGCAGACAATGCATACATTTCTGCCTTACCCACATGCACTGATGTATGTGCTTATCTTGATGGATGTCCAAATTACATATTCAAAGACACTTGAGACACAGATGAGAAGGTCACTGGCAATCTTGTCATTAGACTTGGTGTGTTGATTAAAAGTGAGATAATCTTGCACGTTGAGAATAACTATATGTCTACCTTGTCCATGGGGATCTTCGGTTGAGGTTAAAAATGTTATCTCAGTGTAGCACTGGAGTAATTTTACTACTTAGCAGTTTAATAATTGAACACTGTTGTACTGTATTTGCATAGGGGCCTCAATGCCAGATGACATATGCGATTTACTGCCTGAGGACATCTTGTCTCATTTGCATTGTGCATATTTTTAACACCTGTACTCTACAAATAGGAAATAAATATAGATCTTTGAGAAGTACTTAGAGGCCTCTATTCATAAAAATGACTGGTAAGAAATGTGAAGCTGTCAAGGGAAGCAGTTGTTTATTCAGAGGATTTTGTTATTTGACTGCTACTAGGCATTGTAATATCCACCAGGTGGTTATTTTCAGTACTTGTTGGAAGTGAGATAGATATACATAATTTATCTTTAGTAGATTTACGGCGAACAACCTAAATCAAGGCAAGGAGGTAGAACTCATTGTGTTGCTGCAATTGGTTCTACTCAACTTTCGCTGAGTGATATTGTAGTTTGTGTTGCTTACATTCTGAAATATCTACTTTGCTACTCATTATACTATCCCACTGACCCTTTAAATCTATTCATTTTTGAGGATCAGCAGGTGTAGTTATCTAGTGTGAAGATATATAACTTTTTTAAATTAAACTATTGATTTGAAGATGGAAATAGGGCAACAGATTAGAATAAGAAGAAGGTGTGGGATAGATCAGAGATCTAGAACAGGACCAGAGGGTTTAGGAAGGAGCAGCAGCTTAAGAAGGGGCAGCAATGTGGGGTGATCTGTAATGCAGCGGGATCGCCGAAAAAGCTCTTTGGCGCCTCGTCAGGGATAGTGAGCGCTATATAAATGCAATTACAGTTGCAATATTAAGAGTTTGGGAAGGGACTAGTGGTTTCAAGAATACAGAAGACTTGTGATAATTTTAGAACACTACTGTGAACCCCATTAAAGGGTTGAACTCTGAATTTAGCTGTTCATATTGGAACTGACTTGCAATCAATGTACCGCCTTCATTGGCAATAGGGATGCACTTAAGGCCATTTTATAAGATAATGCGTGCTTGCTCTTCAAATGATTTAAAAAGGTATTTTTTCGTTTGTTTTGTCTGTCACGCACACTTAAAACCAGATGATACATACACCTGCACTATGCAGGTATCTATCCCCTGACCTCTTTATTAGTTAGTTGGCTCGTAAATATGGAACACGCAGTGATATTAATGGACGGTTGACTGATGTCTCCATGCCGACATCATACACAGTAGGGTCATTTTAATAAACCAACTATGTCTTAGTGAATGTAACAGCGCCTTTTTGGTTGATAGCATGTAAATATGTCTCATGTTAATATCCTGAAAACATGACATGGCTCCAGCCCTAAAGAGCCAACGCCGAACCTCTCTAAGCTAACCAGTACTAATCAACTGAATGATGATGTTAGGCCTCAGTTTTTGATTTCTATTGTACTTGGAAGCAAATGTCACACTTTCCGAAACTGGGGCGCTCTGCTCTCCCGTGTGACTCCATTTCTAGACTGTGATGCTCTCACTGTGTATAAACGCATTCATTATGCATGTGTCCAATTTACAGTTTTCGCGATGTGTGGAACGTCTTGTTACAGCTCCGAGTCTTATGCATGAATGTAAAGTATACACTAAACTGAGGGAAACATTTGTGAGGCAAGTTGGAGTTTGTTGATTTAGGAGCATATTTGTCATTTTAGAACAGTGCTTCCCATTCATATTTCATATAATCACTTAATTTCACTTTGTTATTGCACACCTGCTTGGGTTATAACGCTGTGGATTTGCAGTGTACTGGGTTTTAGGAATTAAATCATAATTATGTTAAGAGTACTTTTGGGGACTAATTAATTCCTACATATATTTTCATTCACTAGAGTGATATTTAAGCCCTTTATCTTTTTCTTAATTGAAAACAACAGCTTTCACTGCAGAAGGACTAGCTGTGGTATTTCAAGTGTTTTTTGTGATGGGGAGGCAAGGCTGTAGTGCAATATAGAACTCACATGCAAAGTTAGAAAATGGGTTGCATTAAAATCAGTAGAACTTGAGAGGTTGTGTTATATTTCGTAGGTTGTTACACCAGGAAGTGACCATCTGTGGTGCTGGAATCCAACACAGATTGTATGGGGCGGGACTGAGGGGAACAAATCATTTCTGAAACAGTTAACAAGAGTGTCTGATGCAAGCCTGTCCTCTAACTGTTTCAGTTTCTGTCACATGCATTACCTTGGGTTTTATTATCCAAAAGTCTATGCAACTTACATTCATTGAGGGAAGGGTTCAGCATTAGATGCTCACTGCAGTCAATGGGGAACATTTCCTGCCTCGTCTCATTATAATACATGGAAATCTGTAATCCCTGTATAAACAGCAGCCTCTGATTTCTTTATAATGGGCAACTTGTAATACACCCAGTCTCCGATTTTAAAGAAAAGACGTCCGAACTTGAATATTATACGTTATTACATTCAAGATCTGACATCACAAAGCCTGCTACCAGAGCTGGCAGCCGAGGTGAAAAGCAAAAGCAGGTCAGGTCATGGAGCATAATTGAAGCAGACATTTAAAGCAATGAAAACAGAACTTTCCTTTTCTTTCTTCTGCTCTGTCTTAATTGCTTGAAATGACAAGAAGAGAGAGTATGTTTCTATTTTGCACTCCCAAGATAGAGAATAGCTGAATCTTTCTGCATGTTTCTACACATTCCAAGATAATGCAGCTTTTTTTTAAAACTGACTAGTATTGAACTGTTTTTTATAAGAAACCTAATCCTACATTCAAGTGATGTCTGGAAGTAAATGAATGGAATGTTCTAGAATATGTTACTATGCAAGCTCTAAAAGTGTCTCCCTTAAGAAAGAAGCTTGTCAAGTAATCCACGGCTGGTAGCACTAGACTGGAACCTTTAAGGACTATAACAGGACCTTTAACCAAGTACATAAGCAGCCTATTCTTGCTTCTGTTATCAGATGTTATATTACATCTTGTGTATTGTTTCTGGGAAACTGATTTAAAGAAAAGTACAAGACTCCTCTTGGCAAGGCAAAAGTAGGTTTACTGTTGCGGCAGAGAGAGTAGCTATCTCCACACAGGTAAACAGCTGGTCTTAAATGGCAGCTCACAGGCAGCCCCTTAAATAGTCATGAAAACAGTGTCTCTTAGAAAAGGTCAAATAACAGGTTACTCAATAAATACATATTTGTTACAAAACATCACATCACCTTTGTCATTAAAATCTTGACCTTTTCCTCTACACATTCTTTATTGTAATTCTAACAATGCTTAACAACCCATGTATTTGCTTCTTTTGTATGCATGTGTGTGTTATTTACTGATTTGCTCCCAAGACTTCTTATCAGATTCTGTGTACCCTTGGCTTACTCTATCTCCTGCTACTATCCTTCAATCACGTTTTCAGTTTGCTGAGTACACAGAGTACTTGCTTGTTGAGCTGTGACCATAAATTCCTTTAGGCTTTGAAACACTTTACCTAAGAATTTGCTGATCATGCACTCTATTTTCTAGTGAACTCTTTTTAAAAAAATATTTTTATTTGCATTTTGTTCATAACTCAACAGTACAGTCATGTAATTAGGAACATTAAACCCTCTACTCCCTCTCCCGCCCCTCCATAATCGTACTTTGCTGTTACGTCTCATATCATACAGTTGCAGTGTCCATCCATCCGAGGAACAGGTAACTCTCAGCGTCCTCTCCCAATCCCGCCCTACGGCGCCCGTGTAGACTTGCAGACTGTTAATGTGTTCATCTCTCTCCCAGCCCCCCATCCAGACCATGGTAGTGTCTCCACCTGGACCAAACCTTTCGAAACTTCCTAGGACATCCTCTAGATTTATAGGTCACTCTCTCGGCCGCCATGTAAAGGTCCAGCTTCTTCTCCACTCCTCCAAGCTCGGGGGGGTCGGTGACCCCCAGTGTTTCGCAATGTCTCTCTTTGCTACTACTAGGGCCAAAACTAGGAACATTAGGAGAGGGTGTGGCAGGTCCACGTCGTTAGTCATTCCCAGTAGAGCCAGCTTGGGCTCCTGTGCCTTTCTAGTGAACTCTTCACCTGTCTTGCATCACTTTTGGATGTTGGGCCTTCAGTGCTCTTTCACCACGTATAACTCAAGGAAACTCTATTGATGTCTGCAGTGGTGTAACTTCTTCACATTTAGTTTCCTCTCTAACATTCTCCCTTCTAGTTGATATTTCACCTACTGGCTTTAATCCTTCATATGTACTTGACACTAGATTATATGTATTACCTCGAGCATCTACTGCGTACTGTATTACCACTTGTGTAGGTGTCCTAACTGCAAACATCCCTTCCGCCTTTGTAATTAACCTTTTGCAACATGCTAAAATTAATTGAAAACCACAGCATATCGACAGCTGGAAATAAAACTTTTAACAGTCATGACATCCACGATGGTACTAAATCAAACCACCGACTAAGCCAAATATCTGGGGCACCACCTTCATCTACCATTTTCTTATGTAGATTATGCAAAGTTGGTATAGCCTCTGACGTTCCATTGTCCGCATCATATCCTGGGACATAGGTACAGCAAGCAGTTGCTAGCTTGGTGCATAGCCCTCCTTCCATGGCCGTCATAAGTTCAAGTATACAAAAATCCTGCATAATCATAATTCTCATGGCACCCACCTCTTCCTTTATGGCATTAAATCCATCTTTCGTGGTATTGATGCATTTCAACAGTTCCCATAAAATTATTTGCAGCTACTAAGCATTTGCCGAAACAAATAGCAAAATACAACCAAAGAACTGCTGTTCATCGTTAAACAACCTGTACTCTTGGGGAACATAATTACAAGTGGTAGTGCCATAATATTGTGCAACTCTTCTCCTTCGGTGATGATGTAACAAAGTCGTTGGATGGCTCATGGGGTGCTCATGTAGCATAGACAGAATTACCAAGACAAGGGCGCCCAAGGTTACCAGAATTTAGAGGCCATTCCAGTTCGGTGGTAACTGAGCATACACTGGTTCTCCACACTGCCAATGATAGTACATGAGGCTGGATGTGTCTCCCCTTGCATTTCGCGTTCTCTATTGTGGCACTGCAGTTGATATTATATCCTACATTAATGATGCTGTTTCCTCTGATACATAAAGAAACAGACGTTAACCTCATGACTGTCTGAGAACTCACTTTACTATCCATTCATGTTTCGCGTAACATTATCATCCCGTATGCATGCACACTTTTTTACTGTATTATGACTAATATCAGTATCATTACATTAAGACATGACCCTTCAAGAAAATTTGATATCAGAATGCCATTGATCAGGGGCATAAACCAGTAACTCTAAAACTTGACCTACGAACAAAATCTGGTGTAAAGGATTTACTAAATAACCAGCAATCTAGGTGGAAGGGCGTGTTACTCCTAATGAAGCTTTACCTCATACCATTTGAATCCATTTTGCAGTGTTAGGATGATCTGTGCTATCTCTTCCTTAATGTCCTGGCTGCTTGTAAGGATATATAAAACCTCTGCTACAGAGTCATATTACTTTTTTTCCCCCTCATTCCCCTCCAACCCCAGCTAACTTGAGATCAGAAGGTCGCCAATGTTCCTCCATTAAGAGAAGTAGGCCTTAGGGTAGTCTTTCTCGCCCTTCATCCCCCACCTACCAATGGCATACCAACTTCCTTCCAGTTGCTGACCTCCCGTTGTTAATGAGAGGGTGGTCTTGCTCTCTTCAAGTTACTTAGACTGACGACTGATGCTGGCGGCCGGCCTTTGATCGAAAAACGGGGGCCCCTAAGGAACTAACCAGCACAAACTGAGAGCTCCCATGAGGGTTAATCATAGGACAAAAAACAAAATATTTACGTAATGTGCTCAGAAATCAAAACAAAAACAAAAAGAAGGCTAATTAGACTGAAGTCCAATTAAATAAACAGTCCCAAATGGCTCTCTTTTTAGAGTTCTTCAGTCTGGCCAGGTCTGTCTTTGAAATTTTATATAGGGCAGATAACGAGTCCGAATGTGTGGGGGGTGTAGTCTCAACCCATCTCTTACAGATTTCCCGTCTGGCTAATAGTGTAGCAAAAAATAGAAAAGCATAGCCAGTGATGTCATTTAGTATACCAAAAAAAATTAGCTTAACCTCATCACTGCGGTGCGAATTCCGCCGCAGTGCTGAACATTCCAATCGAGGGTGTGGTCATGACGGCTCCCGGCCGTCATCAGCACACGCCCACCGTGACTCATGATGGCCGGGAGCCGTCATGAGCATCGAAGAGGTTAAGGGAAATCTGTATTGGGTCACCCAAGATAGATGTGAAAGAGTCTCCAACTCCCTCCCAAAATTCCAAGAGAGACGGGCAGGTCCAAAACATATGTACATCTGGGACACTCTCCAAATTTCGTTTTTTACATCTAGCAGGTGGGCCTTTAGACATTTTGGAGAGCCTCGCTGGGGAAAGATAAGCCCTATGTGTGGCGAAGTAGTGGTTCCTCCTCAGCCAAGCTGGCTTAACAACTGAGAAGTGTTATAAAAAATTTGCCACAATTCCACCCAGTCTGTCTCTGGGATGGATTCCTCCCACAACTCTTCTGCTATCCTAAAGTCTCCATCAATGGCCTCTTCAATTGCCCAATAAAATAATGAAATCTCTTTCTTCCCTGCTGGTTTGTTAACCAAATGTTCTTCCAGAGGGTTCCCCAGCCCTAGCAGACTTTTCAAATTCTGGGACCAGCTTTTTAGCTGCAAGTATTTAAATCTAGACTTACCGTCCTCCAGCTTGACATTTAATTTCGCCCAAGGTAAAAGTGAACCATCTGCCGCTAAATATCCCCATGCTAATACCCAGGTAGTTTTTAAAGGGACAGCCAACAGATCTTTAAGGCAATTAGGGGTTCCTGGGCTATCCCACAGAGGAGCTAGTCTTGAATAATATTCGAGACCCATTCGTTTGTTGATTGTGGCCCAAATCTGAGCTGCGCTATTTAGGACTTTCAGTCTTACCTTCTTGAAAAAAAATGTATCCCCGTATTTAAAAAGATAGCCTTCGTTTGGAAGCCCCGATTGTTATAACATGGCTAAGAACATTTTACCTCTTGCTGAAGAATCAGGGGATTTTAACAGCATTCGGGGTGTGTTAGATAGAAGGCCCAAGCGTAATACTGAATTTCGGGGAGAGCAAGACCACCTTTCTCCCTTCTCCGTCTTAGCTTTTTCCACGATATTCTAGAAGCTTTGTAGGCCCTCACAAACAAATTGATAGCTTGTTGAAACTTATCCATTAATGGTTTCTCAACATTTAATGGAATCGTATTAAATAAGAACGTTACTTTTGGTAAAATTGTCATTTTTATCAGATTCACTCTTCCCAGAATAGACAGTGGAAGATTAACTCAACCTTTCATAAGTTTTTGACTCTCTTTTAAGATATTCCCGATGTTTATTTTAGCTATCATGTCTATCTCTGGAACAATTCTAACTCCTAAGTACCACATCTCGTTTTTGGTTTGGTATCGGCACTCCGGCAAGTTTCATGTCATAATCACAGTTTTGTCTGCATTTACCTCATAACCAGAGAGTCGGCCAAAATCTTTTGCCAAATTAATGACCTGAGGAAAAGAGGATTCTAAATCTGACGAGAGAATAAGAATATCGTCAGCGTACAAGGCTACCTTCCTCTCCCATGAACCGCTCTTAAATGGTAAAATAGCTTTCTCATCCCTAAGACGCTGAGCAAACGGCTCTATAGATAAGTGGAAAAGAAGGGGAGAGAGGGGGCAGCCCTGTCTAGTGTCTCTTTTGATTTTAAATGGTCTGGTCACTCTACCATTTACCACCAGCCTAGCCGAAGGCTCACTATATATGAGGCGAATGGTTCGACAAAATCTTGGCCCAAGATTCAACTTCTCGAGAATTACTGTGAGATACTTCCAGTTGACTCTATCGAATGCTTTAGTTGCATCAAGTGTCATTGCTGCCAAAGGGAGAGAAAAATTAGAAGCAAAATCTATTGCACCAATAAAATCATGCGTAAGGTCAAAAAGGTTCCTTCCTGCCTTTTACAAAACCCTTTTGATCCGTATGCAGTAAATCCCCCACTACTGTCCCTAGTCTATCCGCCAATATCTTAGAAAATACCTTGTAGTCTGAATTTAACAAGGAAATAGATCTATATGACCCGCATTTTGTAGGGGGTTTTTTCTGGTTTTAAAATTAGAATGATATTTGCTTCCCCCCATGAGGCGGGAGGATGAACTCCATCAATTAGGATTTTATTAAATACCTCACACATAATGGGAATTATTGCTTCCCCCAGTTTATTATAGAGTTCAGCGGGAAGGCCATCTGGCCAAGCAGCTTTACCTTTTTTAAATTCTAAGAGTGCCTTCCTGACTCTTGGTGCGTTATTTCGGCTTCCAAGTTGTCTCGTTGGATTGGTCCTAATGTGGCTAACTGCATTGGATTTAACCACTCCTGAATAGATGTTTTATCTGAATCGATGTCCTCATCATACAGCTCCTTAAAATAAGTATGGAAGGCTTCTCTGATCTCCTCTATCTTACTTGTTGGTGAATTAGCGTTTGCTTTATTAATTTGATTGATGTAATTACGAGCTCTGCCTTATTTGGCCTTCCATGCCAATAATCTTCCAGCTCCCTCACCATATTCAAAATGGGCGAGCTTGCTCACCTTCCACCTATTGGAGATTCTGGTCTGAATTATATTATCCTGTAAGGCTTTTGAGGATTCTAGTTCTACTACTAATGTCTGACTGAGTTCTTGCTCTTGATCAGCTACATTATTAATCCTCTCCTCCTGCACCTTCATTTGACGCTCAATAGATGCAATTTCCTCCCTATACTGTCTATTCTTGTAAGCAGTTTTATTTGTAATCAGGCCTCTCAAAAAAGACTTCAGGGCGTCCCATACAACCATAATATCTGCTGATCCTATATTGATATCCAAGAAATACGTTGTCTCCTGGATAAGATATCCAATTACTGCATCATCTAAAAGAAGAGTACGGTCGAAAGTCCATACCTTCTGTTGTTCTAGCCCTACTAGGTCTAAATATATCCAGACGCCGCATGGCCAGATAAATGAGGAGTCAAATAACCAATATTTTTGATGTTGCCTCTTAGGTCAATACTAGTTAAAACATAATCGATTCTTGATTTAAGTCTATATTTTTTGTTCTAGTACGATACTCCCAACTGGGAGCCGGATCTTTCTCTCCATATATCACATATAGCATATTGCTTCATCATCATTTTTAAATATGCCCTGGATTTAGAAGGGATGATGGCCTTACTTTTGGGGGATTTATCCAATTTTGGATTCAATACTATATTGAAATCTCCCGCAAAGATGATCGTATCAGGAAACTCCAAAAGATTTAAAAAGATAGTTTTTAATGTTGAAGGGTCATCCTGGTTAGGGCCACAATAGCATACTACTATAATAAGAGTGTTTTCCACGAGGATCTTAGCTATGACCTACCGGCCGCTTGTGTCTGTACTGACTTCCTGGTGGCCAGCGTTTGCTTGTTTTTTTACTAAAATCGACACGCCTCTGATGTTAGCCGCCTGACAGGAGCAGGCACAGTGCTCCACCCACCTAAGCTACAAATCTCGCTGATCTCATTTTTTAAAAGGTGAGTTTCTTGTAAAATAATTATTTGTGCAGGTGAATCTCTCAGATATTGGAATATTTTCTCCCTCCTACTTTTACCTCACAGGCCATTTACATTCCAAGACAGACATTGTAATGTTTTCATGGAGGATTGAGACACTGGACCTTGACTTTACCCCACCCTACAAAGTTCTGACACCAAACTAGAAACAGTAATGAATAAACATCAGCTGAGTTACAAGGCGACTGAAATTTCTCTTTTTTTACCCTCTGCCTCCACACCCGTGTTCCCGCTACCCCTCCCCTAACACCCACCCACACCCCCCTGGAGAACCCAACCCCTATTTATCTGGAAAGTCCAGATTCTGCCAGCCGGTATGCTCTAAAACTGCTCCAAATTTCCTTTTAACTATTTCTGAAACTGAAGCTGTATATATAAATTCATATCAATCCAAAAACAAGTGCTTGGTCAGCTTTGGTGAAAAAGCCTATGTGTATATGTGGTTTTTAGAAGCTTTTCAACTTTCTGCACTGATTTTACAAAATACATTTTGTTGTTGAACATGATTTTTAGTTGTGCTGGTAATTTTAATTGAACCGTTGTCCCCAGTCTCATGAAATCCTCCTTTCTCTTTCCCAACTCCCACTGTCTGTCTAGAGTGGTACGAGAGAGGTCTGACCTTATCACAAAAGAAAAAGAAGAATCTGTCGGTTTCAAAGACTTAAATTTAAGGGCTGCCGTTAATATTTTCTCTTTCAGAGAGCCATGCCATCTTGCTTTTTAATTCCATCTTGCTTTGGGCCTTTCTGTCCTGCACGAAGCTGCAGAGCTGAAGAGGGCATGTTTTGCTTTCCTCCTGTTTTTCACACTTTTCTGAGTGGAGGAAACCAGTTCTTATCAGAGGAATGTACATGGTCCGTCTTGAAGCCATAGCAAAGGCCTGATCAACAAATGCCGTGGCCTTGGAGCGGACTGGTACGGGCTCTCATGAGAATGAGAGGGTGAGGCTTGCTAGAAGCTTGGTTATGTTTGGATTTATATTAAAAGGGGGAGCCTCCACTGGTCTGGTGGAAGTTTGAGAGTTTGGAATCTGAGAGAGGGCAGACATGTCTATCTCTGATTGAACCCTGATTGCTGAGCTCTGATCCCCGGCTGTGTGAAGACTTCCCCCGGCCAGAAGTGGGCAGTGTATGCATCAGGTGATGTATTGAGTTTCGTGGTTATTGCCATTGTGATGTGAGCCAGTGGATGTGATCGTTTGAGGTGTTTTCTTTGTGGTGTGGGAGGTGCACATCCAGAATGATCTTCTACTTTGTATATATATATATATATATATATATATATATATATATATATATATATATATATATATATATATATATATATATATATATATATATATATATATATATATATATCTTTCTTATATATATATCTTTCTGATCTCTTGCAGGCTGTCGAGTGTATCTTATCTTATATCAGTTATTGATTCATGCCTTAGATTATAAATTTGCTACATATATTTGAATCTAATGCATTTGGTATCTGAGACAGCCTTTGTTTAGAGAGTATTATGTAATAAACCCCAAGTCTTATTTTAATAGTGATAGTCTTTGCATTTTGTTAAATAATACTCCTTTTCAAAAGGTGCTGTTTGTTTTGTGTTGCAGTCTTGCTGTGCCAGGAGTGGTAAGACATGCTTAAAAGTATATATTATTCAAAGGTGTAATGATATATTTGCCTCCCAGGTGGGAGTGCAGCGATTGGATGTGGACTATTGGTGAGAAGCCACATTCAAAACAATGTTGCACCTGTCTATCGTGTCCACAAATTCAAGATGGAGAGCTTTAAACGAACCCTGTGGTCATAGTATGGAAGAATGTATCACCTTCAATGTGGGATTTGTAGAAAATTGTTGAAAAACAATACAATTATGAAAGTATATGGTAAGCATATCATGCAAATTCGGAATGAACCAATCTTGTTGTATTTGCATAAACAAATAATCTCTCGAGATATGAACTGATAAATGCAATTGATCAAGAGCTATCATAAGTAAAGCCTGAGGCATCACTGGTTTACCTGTAGATATTTGTCTATAAATTAAATCCTCCCCTGATTGGAAGCACCCTCTCGCCTCCCCTAACTGTTTCTTATGCAATGGAGCAGCTTCCTGCAACTTTCTAAGATGTAAGAGCAGTGTCTCAGCATAATGGAGTGTAACATTATCTGTTATAGCCTTTGATTCAGACTGAGATGGTGAGGCAATCTGGTCAACTAAAGCAGGTACAAGGTGGGAACCTAATGGCACAGACAGGGGTGTGCGTCTAGCTGCTTCTTTTGCTGCCCAATCTGCAAATGCATTTCCCTGTGACACAAAAGCCTGTCGATTTGTATGTGCCACACATTTCACAACTACCACTGCCTGTGGTAAAGCAAGAGTCTCTATTAACCCTTTCGATGCTGATGACGAGCTCAGCTCGTCATGATGCACGGTTGAGCTGTGCTGATGACGAGCTGAGCTCGTCATAAATAAAGTAATAAAGCAATTTCCAGCACAGGGGGGGAAAACGCCTAGCAGCCAAGGTGTTGAAGCCTCTAAGATTCCTATGCATAATAGGACTCCGGTCTGAACATTGACCGGCCAATTTTATTACCTGTGTAAAGAACCTGAGATTTTCCTCGAACCAAACGCCCAGGTTCTTCACTGCCTGTCCTGAGGAACTGGGAAGTGGATATCCTGATGGCTTTCGTGAACTGTGGGGGAAAGGATCCAAATAGGAGGATTTCAGACTTGCCCTAATTGCACTTTAACTGGGTGGCTGCAAGCCATTTGAAAACGGCTGATAAACAGTTTTTAGCTTTCACTGGAGAAACATCGGAGTCCTTTCAAGTGAAGAGGAGCTGGGTATCATCTGCATAGGCGATGATTTATGCTCCTAAGCCAGATAGACCATAGGGGTGACATAAACATTAAAAAGGAGGGGGCTCAGGTTAGAGCCCTGAGGTACTCCAGTAGTCACCTTTGGTGGGTTTGATGAGAAAGGAGGTTGCCACACTTGCTGTGATCTGTCAGCCAAAAATGATTTAATCCAGTCCCATGCAGGGCCGATTGACACTAATATTCGCGAGGCGCACTAATAGCAGTGAGTGTGGCACTGTGTTGAAGGCGGCAGAGAGGTCCAATAAAATCAGAGCCGCTCTCCCGCCCCCATCCAAGCATTTTCTAATGGCTTCTGATATTTCCACAAGCGCTGTCTCCTTGCGATATGTAGATCTGAACCCTGACTGAGCAGAATGTAATGATCCTGAGGTCTCTACAAAATTGGCCAGCTGGAAGGAGGGAAGTAGGGCGATAGTTGGCAGGGTTGGCCTGGTTGGCCGGGTCAAGAGAAGGTTTTGTAAGCAGAGGGAGAAGTTTGGCCTGCTTCCATGCTGGCGGAACTGTGGCAGATCGGAAGGACATATTGATGAGTAAATTAACTTCAGGATTAACAACTTCTGCCACAGACTTCAGCAAGCGGGCATGGCAAGGGTCAGTTGGCGAGCCAGATTGGATGTATGTCGTTACAACGCATACTTTTACGACGCATACCTTTACAACGCATTCCGTTACAACGCATGCCATTCCAACGCATCTCTAAAAACTACCTTTACAATGCATTCCACTACAACGCATACCATTACAACGCATACCATTACATTGCATGTATGGTAAGTATTGGATAGTGTAGGGGTAACATTTACTATTCTAACTCCAGGGGGTGCAACAGTAGGGTAAGTGTTAGATAGTGTAGGGGTAAAAAATACTATTCTAACTCCAGGGGGTGCAACAGTAGGGTAAGTGTTGGATAGTGTAGGGGTAAAAATTACTATTCTAACTCCAGGGGGTGCAACAGTAGGGTAAGTGTTAGATAGTGTAAGGGTACTATGTGTATGCGTTGTAATGGTATGCGTTGTAATGACTGCGTTGTAATGACATGCGTTGTAGTGGTATGCGTTGTAGTGACATGCGTTGTATTGGTTGCGTTGTAATGGCATGCGTTGTAATGGATGTTGCATTGTAAAAGTTTCGTTGTAAAGGTAGTGCGTTGTAAAAGCTGCGTTGTAAGCGTTGTTCCCCAGCCAGATTAAAGGGATTTAAAAATAGTCCGTGAGTCTTGGTGAGCAACAGCAGAAAATTCAGATAGGGAAAAGGATGGGTTAAAAGCATCATGAGTGGGGATGGCCATGCTCAGCGGGATAAGCAATTCCTGTTCATGGTCAAAACTGGCTTGTATAGTCTGGCTTTTATCAATGAAGAAACTCCAATGTTTCTCACACCAGATGGCTGACTGCGGTGGCGCTATCTCCTCTGCCCTCGGGGTCACAAAGCTTGGCACAATGGAATACAATTCCTTGGCATTATTGCGGGACTGGGCTATTCGTTCTGAATAATGCTGACTTTTGGCTATGTTTATGAAGGCACAGTACCCTTTCTGGGCCTTCCTAAGTGCTATTTTAGCAAGAGGGCAGTAGGCCGCTCTCCATTTCCGTTCTAGTTTTTCTACAATATTTTTTTTCTCTTTGAGCTCCTTTGAAAACCAGGGTTTGGATGGAGACATTCTAACCCGCTTTACAGAGCCGGATGGAGCTATCTGTTCCACTGCCTGTGAAATCCAAGTCTCAAAATTTGTCACCACTCCCTCCAAGCTGGTTAAAGGGGGAGGACGGGAGTCTATCAAGGTTAAGCATAAGACTGAGGGATCAATTTTATGGATGGGCTTCCCCTTGACCTGCTTGCTAGGAGCATGAGGCGCCTGAATGGTCCAAGAGAAATTGATCAGAAAATATTTGGACCATGGTATTTGGAGGGGTTCGGAAATGCATACAGGAAAATTACAGCAAATCAAAGCTAAAGTATTCCCTCCCTGATGTGTATGGGCATTAACCCATTGAGTAAGTTGTGTGATGTTCAAGTAGTCATATAGCTCCTTAGTATCCCTCCCCTCTGCACAGTCAGTGTGAATGTTAAAATCCCCAAGGAGGAGAAACTTAGAACATTACTGATTGCTGCACATTTTGTGGTGGTGTCTGAGCTACATATATTATTTGCCAGTTTGACTGTGGCTGCACTACTATATTCTATTGTAAACCCCTGTTCTTCTATTGTGTTCATCCCATCTCATAGTCCTCCACTCTTTAATAAAAGGTGCATATCTGTGACAATAATAACATTTTTGATCCATCCTCTGGTGACCGATCTTGCTCTTTCCTATACCTGATTCTCCTTTTCTGCTACTTCCTTGTACCCTTACACTATCCTGCTGTTGTGGGTACTGCTGTTGAGCGATCCCAGAGACTAATCCCACAGACATTGCAGTCATCTGAGTGGTAGCTGCTACCACAGCTCCTTCAAATACTTCTTTTTTTACCAGCTTTTGCTGCATTAACTTGCTGCAGCTTTATATGTCACCTCTTGCTTGTTTCTATGTTTTTTCCTATTTTCTCCTACAAAAATGGATTATATGTGCTTGTATTTCTGTCAAAGGTTTGCCTTTCAACGCCACTATATTATCAAGAATATCCTGCAAGGGGGGCGTGGCCAAGCGCGAAGCGAGATGGCCGCTTAGTCTGCGAGCTCCGCTCGCCGCGGCATGAATCCTGTTATTATCCTGCCTTCCCCCGCTTGCACAAGCTCGGAGCTGATCCGATACGGTGTCGGAAGACCTGGGGAGTAGCTGGTGGCAACCTCGGAGTCCGACGTGGCCGGCATCCCTTTCTTTGATCACTGCCGCCTGAGTCGTGACGGAGTCGGGCAGCTGGCTGAGGGGCTGGATGTTAACGCCGGCCGTTGCTGGTACCTGAGGCCGCGGCTGTGCAGGCCGAGACGCCCATGGATCGGGACTGCGGGAGGTGGCATTGGAGCTGCACAGACGGACGTGGTGACCGAGCGCAGCCCCAGAAACGGACGCACACATTGGAGATTCCGCTACGCCAGCCCGTAAGACCGTCCCTTTGTTCTTGAGGCTGCTTGTTTGGATTGACTGGACGGGCGGAGGTCGTCATTTTGGATCGGGCTCAACATTATAGATACTTGTGGGTTTGGGCCAGACATGTGTCTCGGACCTCAGTGACACGGAGGTCGGTGATCCTGCATTGTCTACTCTGGACATTATGACCCCGTGCCACGCAGCGCGACTACTGCCTGCGCTTCCTATAGGGCGTTCGAGGATTGAGAGCCTTGTATATGACCATGGTGGAAATGGTGGATTGCTCCTCACAGATGTGTGCTTTGTCGGCCCCAGTTTGATGGATCTCCTAAGAGCTCCTTGGCTAGGTGGAACTGTGTGAGCTTCTGGCGCTGGTTGGGGAAGGAGCTACTTTGAGGTGTGAGTGCGTTTGGACTGGCCACACAGGATGGAACCCACGGTTCGGGACCTCCTTGTTGCTCTGGACTCCCTCCATGTGGCTTGGGTGGGAGGAGCCAGGGAACTTGGTAGAAGGCTGGACTCCATTATTGCCCCACCGATGGATGAGAGCCCTGACGATCTAACGGGGAGTGGTGCCGCAAGCAACTTTCTGCTGGCAACGGGAGAAACTGCTACGCATTTACAGGTGGTCCCGTGGGGGACCCTGGCCAGTGTTGGAGACGGATCCAGGTCGCCCGACTGCGTGAGTGCAACATTGGGACCTGAAACTGTAATGCAGGCAGATTGCTTCCGTGGAACGGCTCCTTTGCTCACCCAACCTGTTTTGTCCCTACTGTGTCGCGACTTGGGAGGATGGCCCGGTACTTTGTTGTTGCTCCTACATGTCTGGAAGGACTGGTTTCTCAGCCCTTTGATGCTGCGGTTTCCCATGCAATTGACTCTGCCTTGCTTGTCTGCCCACCCTGATCTTCTGAGGTTGTACTGCATTGCTAACTTTCAGTGGCCACGTATAGATGGAAGGTTCAAAGTGGGTCAGGGGTGACCTCTTCTTTCGTATAACAAAGGACGGATGCCCGGACAGCTACTGCGATGAACATGCTTTAATGCTCTGTACTGCGACGCCGCCATTGCTTGTTGACTTGTTGGCTTAATTGTGATGGAGCCTGGGTTATTTTGTGCGAGTGGGGGGAGGGCGGGGGTCTGATTTTAATGACTCTCCCCCATTTTTCCCTTTCTTTGGGATCTTTTTGGGGCGACAGGCACGCTAGTCGGGGGGTGGGCCATAGCCTCTTTAGACGTGCAGGGTGGGGGGTTGGGGGGGTAGGGGTTTCTTTGGGTTAGTATACTCTTCATTCTATGGCCCCTTTCTTGGTTAAGTCTTTCTTCTAAATTTCCCTCTTGTGGGTTTTCTGGGGTAACAAGCATGCCTATGTGGGGGGGTGGGCCGTGGCCTTCCGCTGCATGCAGGGTGGGGGGTTGGGGCGGGACGTGTTTTTGTTTTTCTTTGTCTCTATGGCCCTACTTTTCTTCTTCTTTTCTTGCTCTTTCTTGATGTACTGTCCTCTCTTCTATACTTCTTATAGTTGGAGGCGGGGGTTTGGGTTTCTTGGGAGATCATCGCTTGTGTCCCTATTAGCTACGGATTTTGGCTGTTATTGCTCGCTTTCGTGAATGGGGCTCTGTGATTCAGTTTGATCGTATTTGGCTTCATACCTTCCTATTGTTTTCCCAATGCTGTGTTCGACTAAAGGCTACTATCCTGTCCTGTGTATTGATTGCTATACGATGTCGTACTAATGCTTGCCGCTTGATCCTTCAACTCTATTATAAAATGGAATCCTCCCATATCCTGTAATAATGTGGACAATTCTGCACGTCGATCCTGCTTTAATGTGGCTGGTCGGGCCGGGGTACACCTTACTGTTTTCCCATTGCTGCATGACATTCTGATGTCTGGAACTATGTTGCTTGGTGGCCCCCTGGCCTATACTTGCTTTGCTGTAATGTTTGAGGTTTTCCAAATAAAAATTTAAAAAAAATAAAAAAAAGAATATCCTGCACACTAGAAGGTAAACTCTTCTTCACTACATTCTAAAACAACACAGCATTTCCCCCTGTTGTTTCCCAACTCTGACCTATTTCTTGAGTCAATGTTTCTTTTGTACTGCTGAGATACTAAGTGGGGTCCTCATTCTGCTACATTAGTTGAGCCATGAAGGAACCAATGTGTGGCCTATCAGAAAACATTTTCCTCATCTTATCCTAGACTACTGTGAGGACTAAGTTGAATTGAGAACCATCATACCTAGTCTCAATGAGAGTAACATTTCTCACTCCGGTCTTATGGAAAACAGTATCTGTCTAATCTCTTATAAGAGAGCACAGTTAACGCTTTATGTCCCCTACTGGCAGGTTGATGCCTGCTGTTTGCTTCTCAAATAACCTAATCAATCTCCTTGCTCCCTCTGTACGTGGCAGCAACAACTTTTTAAGATTCTCCTTGTCTATTTGTGGCAAAGGAACATAATGAGGTGCCCCAGGTACCTTACCTATCAGGGGCATCTGTTATATAGTAGTAACAGAATGTTGGGGGTTGTGCTGTCTGACACATTTTTGCCACATGGGCAAACATGATCCCAGTCTGGATCTCCCTCACCATAAAGAATGCAATCCTCAGCATTTGCCATGTCACATTGATCAAAAGACCCTTTTCGTGGCCATGGACTCATCCATGGGGCTAAATCTTCAGTTCATCTTGCTAAATTATCCACATAGGGTACAACACTACCAACTATTTTCCTCCTCTACAACTATCCCACTAGGGGTGGGATAAGTTCCGCATAGGACGGATTGAACACTCATACGCTGCACTGGTCTATCATGTTGTGTCAATCCTCCTATAGCTTCACAGGATCCCATCCTGCGAGCTGGCTGACTGTGTATTACCTGAAACCACATATTTTTCTTTTTTCTTCATGAACTGTCTTTTTTAATTAAATGTTTTTTTATGAATAAATATGATGTTTTTAACTTGAATACATGTAATAATTAATAAATTAAAAAAACAGAGATACAACTTATCTTCTTGTTTCACCACTCTCATTGTTACCTTTGATGCCTGATGTAGACAATTGAAATACCTCAATATTGCAAATATGTGAATTTGTTAATCTGGTTGCAACTCTAAAGGCCCTCCTTTGTTTATTACCTTTAACCAAGATCCTTTTGAGACTTAAGTCTCACAACTTAACATTAGAGGAAAAGGGAACTTTTGTATTTTCTGCGCATATATAGACCCATTCCCTTTTTAAACAAAGGGTTTCTCCCAATATTTTATTGTTACCTGAAATCACACCTGCTCAAGCTCTGTTGCTTGGCATTCCTATTTCTAGAGAACATGTCCTGCTCACCTTCTCTAGTGTTGGTGCGATTAGGCAATCCCATCGCTCATTTTATGTGATCAAAATGTATACGGTGCTTTTCTAAAGTTCTAGTGTCGTAAGTATGGTGCCTAGCCTCTGGAGACTGAAGCATTTCACCTATGTTGTTTACACAGCTATGCATTGACTCTATTCCATTTGCTACTCTCCCCAAACTTCCCTGAATCCTTCCTGATAATTTATCATAATATCCTTCTCTCCTTGCGTCCGTAGCATCTCTTCTATCCTCACTTTGTGATACCAATTTCTGAACACTCTCTTGTGAAACTATTTTATTCCCCTTCTCCTTTTGCCAAGGTTGTAAATTATCTTCAGTCCTCCTAAAAGCATCATCTCTTTCTTGAGATATTGGCCATCGCACCATACGAACAGTCCAGTCTACATAGTGATTCCATCTAGCATCATCTACCTCTCTCAGTTGTGGAGCAGACATTCACTCTTTAACTAGCCTTCCTGTTATATCTCTCTTCTGTAACAAGTGTGATGTTGCTGAGGAAACAAGCAACTGATCATCCCTGTCTCCTGGAACCTGGTCTTCACCTCCCTCCTGGGGAGAGGCTGGATCTATATGCACTGTAAACCATGCTTCTAATTGTCCTGAAAACTGAGAGTCACCTACCCTTACTTGTTGTTTGGGAGTCCTGGTGTGTCTCTGTTTTGACATCTGTGGGGCGACATTAGGGGATCCCTTTGCATACTGTGATGGGGTATCAACCCCAGGATTCTGAGAACCTACTGTGGCGTCCTATAGCTGTGCCAATGCATAATTACCAGGGACCTTGGGGGAAGTATTCATAGAATCATATGGAGGTGGGAGACCAGACAGGGCATTAGAAGTGTCAGTATCTGAGGACTCCTTAGAGTTTTTACAAAGGATTTACCATGAAGCTAAGGTGGCTTCTCACTTCTGAAATGTAACTCCTACATATCTACTCTCATGATGTGTAACAATGTGCTCTAATAATTTTTCATCAAACATCCCTTCCTTTAGCCAGGGATGTGTGTGTTTTTGAAAGGTTTTAAACCATCCCCTGCAGTGTTTTTGTAACCTTTTCTGATCACCTGGAAACGTTTTGTGCATGTGTTCTAAGGGAGTCTCCATAGTCCCCAGTAGTATTATAATCTAACTGTTTTCTGTCTTTTCAATATGTCTCCTTTTAATTTCTTACACTAGTCCTCACAAATAAGAAATGTGTCAATATGTCTTCAGTCATATATTAAACATTATACATCACAACAACATGACTCTGTGCCCACATTTCAATGTATATACCCCCCCCCACACACACACACATGCATTCATTAACATATTTTAAAAACATAAACACTTCAACTTCTTCTAAATGATAATCATCAATTATTTGTCTCTAAAACTGCATACTATGTCTGTAGCAACTGGTCACTTCCATCTGCGCTCAGGAAAGGATAACCCTCAAGCCATGTGTCTCATAGACCATGGAATGACCTCTGGACATTAGGTCCAGGGCAGCAATCTGAGTGTTCAGTTTGTACTTGGAAGTAAAGTTTTGTGACATCGGCTTTTCAGCCGTCCCTCTAAAATCAAAATATTGGAACGCATATTGGACTCCCAACTTCCAATCACCCACATTGACCACTTTCAACTTTATTTAGGATAGACACTCTAACAACTACAGACCACTTTAAGTTAATATTGTACAACACATACACAATCTTGCATACAATACCCTTATTTCCATTATATCTACATTTACCATTGCCAAAGAAATAAGTCATATAATATACAAAATAGAGAGTGAAGTCCACTTTGTCCGCACCTTAAAGTTGGCAATCTCCGGGTTCTACCTGCCCCCTGAATAGGCAGAACTTTGGGCAACACAGTGCCTGCTTACCTCATCAAAGATGTGCAACGATCAATGCAGCAGTGGTAGGCAGTATTCCGGTGGCAGCAGTAATTTAAGGGCAAATGGAACTCCTATTGGGCTCACCAACTATTGCGGGGAACTGAGATAAAGAAAAAGACAAGTCTCCTCTTGGCAAGGCAAAAGTTGGTTTACTGTTGTTACAAGGAGAGTAGCTATCTCCATACAGGCAACCAGCGAATCTCAAATGGCTACTCACAGGCAGTCCCTTAAATAGTCACACAAACAATGTCTCTTACAAAAGGTCAAATAATAAGATACTCAATAATTACATATTTGTTACAAAACATTACATCACCTGTGTCTTTAAAGTCCTGAACTTTTCCTCTCCACATTCTTTATTGTTATTCTAACAATGCTTAACAAACAACATCTTTACTTCTTTCATATGCATGTGTGTGTGTGTTTTATTGCTCTGCTCCGAAGACTTCTTATCAGATTCAATGTACCCCTGGCTAACTCTATCTCCTGCTCCGATTCGTCAATCAAGTTTGTAATTTGCTGAGAACAGAGCATGTGCTTGTTGTGCTGTAATATAAATTATTTTAGGCTGGCTAATCATGCACTATTTTTCCAAGTGAACTCTTCATCTGTCGTGCATCACTTAGGGACTTTGAGCCCGCACTGCTCTTTCATCACTTATAACTCACTGACACTCTACTGATGTCTGCAGTGGTGTAACTTTTTTACATTTACGGGCACATGCATCATTGTAAATTGCATTCGCAAACGGTGCGAATCGCAATTTTCGGTCGTTTGCGAATGCAATTGACAAAATTGGGATTCATCAAGTTTTTCGCAATTTTAGAAATCGCAATCACATTGCGATTTCTAAAATTGCGATTGCATTTAAGAAATCGCAATTTTAGATTTCTTAAATGCAATGCATGAACATTTTAAATTTGCGAATTCGCAAATAGGGAGAGGTAAATTACCATGAAGTTGACCTTCATGGTAATTTGCGAAAACTTTCAAAAATGCACAAAAGTGCATTTTTGAAAGTTTCATTTTACACACACACATGCCCTTGGGGCATGTGTATGTGAAAAATGCACTTAAAGTTAAATTTCAGGGGTGCAGGGAATGTCCTTTGGACCCCCCACTGCACCCTTGAAATTGCATTTTCAATTTCCGATTCGCAAATTGCTAATCGCAAATTGAAAATGACTTCCCATTCATTCCGAATCAATGAGAAGGGATTCCTTAATTGAGATTCGCAAATTGTGAATCGCAATTAAGGAAATTTAAGAAATCACAAAAAAATGCGATTTTTTTGGTGCATAGCCGTTTGCGGTTTCTTAATTGCGATTCCTTAACTTTCGCAATTAAGAAATCGCAAACGGCAACAATGATGCATGTGGCCGCACGTTTCTTCTCTAACACTACATAGTACACCATCGCCTTTGAGGAGGCTTTTTGGCAAAGTGCTGTCCAGACACTATTTGGAAAACTGATCCAGCCACAAAGGAGGAGCTGCATCTAACCTCCTGGTGTAGCCAGTAGGTTTAAAGCTTGAAATGTTTGTCACAGCTCCTGACAACCTAAAGGAGAGTGGTTCACAGCACGGATCGTTTGTTTGGTTTTCCCCATGCATCCCATCTGCAATCAACATTTTTGTTTGTCTTGGGTTAACCAAGGAACCGACCTAAGCATTAAAAAAAGAGTCTGCGTCAACCATAAAATGCCAAACTGATTACAAACAAGTACAGAAGCACAGCTGCAGCATCCTCCTCCTGGTGTTCCTTGTTATTACTTTCATTCCATTGAAAAACACTGTAACTTAGCCAAACACACCCTGTTTACCCTTCCCAAAGGACACTTTTTCCTCGCTCTACCGCCACTAGGTATGCGTGTTTACTGTGTTGAGCAGGTCCCACTATATGTTCCTGGCACCTTCCTAAAACTCACGTCACTTTCTTTTCTGGTATCTTGCACTGAAATTCCATCTCCTAATCCATTCATAGCAGCATCAATTATGAGTGCCTTAAAAAACACACACCTCTATGACCTTAGGAGTACATTTCCCCTGCGGCCAACAGCACTTCCAGGATTTACATCAAAGAAGCTTTAAGGTCTGCTACTTAACTGATGTGAAGACTTACACTGCTTGTTATCTGCCTTCAACCCCATATCCTGCATTCTGTTAATAATTACTAAAATGAAAAATATACGTCTCCTCATGCTATCTCTGCACAGCATTTCAAGTTAGAGATGGTAATGAATAAATAAATGCAAATGCCATATTATTTTCTTTCACCCTCAATAGGAAGTATTTTTGCTTGGACCGTGTTTCATCTTAACAAACTTTTGCCCAAACAGGTGCTGGTTCTCCAGAGATAATGAAATTGCATTTTTGTGTTTTAGAAGGGCTGCGCCTATTCTGCAACAACAAGTATGAGGCTTCTTTAGCTGTAGGTGTGTTTCTTAATGAGGGTGAAACAATGACCGAATCTCTTTACCCAGGCACATCATCTTTATATGTGAAGCATGGATGGACACAGGCAATAGGGAAACGTTATAGAGGCACACTGCAGGAGCTCCACCTGGGAGTTGCATATTTTTCACAAACACCATGGGAGGTCAATGTCCTCATTCCAAAAACTGGCAGGTACTGACTTCCTGCGTTGAGATACACAATAAGGCAACGCCGTATCTCTCTGTTGAATACTCTATCACCTGATCACAGGTGGCTTGTTTTCCCAGGTGTGAAAACACTGGACCTGATTTTACCAACTGGTAAAATTGTATGAGGTTTTTGCTGTAAAAGCAGTCAAGTCTCTTCTCCTGGCCCCTACCAGGTTTTAACATTGGCAAAGGGAGAGCACTATTCTTCCCTCAACCCCCACCCCATATCCTCCTAGTGCCCCTTCCCTCCATGGCCACTTTGCAGCAAGGCCCTGCTCCAATTTACCACCTGTTCAGAGCAGAAGGTAAATGAAAGCATTAAACCCCTCAGACCAGTGAATACTGCATGGTAATTCCATGGCTGCACAGTTATTTCCCATTCTGAGGGATCTAACTCATAATAAGTGGACTACCATGAAGCAATACCAGCCGGTAACAATAATTCTGACCAACAGGAGTCTCTGCATGGAATTCAGCCTAACTCATAATCAGTGCCTAAGAATGGTACAGAAGCCTTGCTGTTAGTTTTGGTGTAGGAAATGCTGCACATTGGCCTAGAGCAATGGCCATGAAGCTCCATGAAGTGGGTGAAGAGTCCACCCCACCTCTTCAAGAGCTGGGGGGCTAGCTGCTCAAAAGCACAGTGGCAAGTGGACTGCTAGTTGGTGTGTGCCACAGCTTGTTGAGCACAACCTGTGTGTAAACTTACCATGTGCACAGAATACTAGATTTTTTTCTGGGTAGGTTTAGGGCAGCCTGTGCCCAGTATGCATGGTTTAGCCAAGCTCTTGCACATAAAGGTGATGATCAAAAAATAAAGAATTTGAATCTCATTCATGCTAGAGAACACCCAAAACTGTTTTCCTGAGACTAGCAGAAGACAAACGACGGATTTCACAACACCATCACTTTCAACAAATCACAAGCAAGCCCCTAGTGCCTTTCGGGACCAGTCTCAACTTTAGGAGCAGTACACAAAGCACATGCTTTCAAATGTTTCAGAGGTGACTGATGAATGGAGAGTTGCAATATCATGAACCAGGGCACAAGTTAAGGGTACTCACTGGTAGACAGCATCTACTCATTCTTTTCACAAAGTGGACATCATCTCCCCTGCCAAGAAGCTGGGCCTCAGAAATATGCTGAACTTGTCCCAGTGTAATTTTCAGACAAGGGACACATTCAGCAGCACCTGCAAGTTGTCCACTTTCATTCTATGCAGCAACGTGCAGGCAAGGGGGCTTTGTTATTTTAAATTCAAGCAGACCCCAAAACAGAGGCCGAAGTTAAGGGGCCATCAGGCCTCCTTTTGATTGAGTAATCTGGCTGTGAGTTACCTGGAACCTCATACCTGGATGCAAAGGCAATGGAGGGGAAACAAAGGCTCACCGCTTATTAATCCACGGGTACTTAAGAGAAGCATGCTTTTGACTTTGTTCAGTCCCTGTATATAAGAAATATGGAAGCATTGTAAGAATGTAAGATGTGTGGGTTTGTCCTAATATTTACATAAATAACAATTTAAATACAACTATTCGGTTTGATAGTGCTACTCATCCCAATCCAAGGTGTTGGATTGCTTCAAATCACATGTACACATTATATATAGACAATAAATCATATGTGTGTAAATCAATGTACATGATGTGTTACATAAGACAGCGAAGATTACAAGGTGTAGAATGTCCTTCACAACTCACTGTGCTGTATTAGATTTACAGTTTATAAACTGCAAATAACAAAGCGACATCTGTGTTGCAACCAGTAACCCACTTACCCATCTACATAAAATAAAAATCTGTCATCTGCATATCACATGATGTGCTTTGCGGGAGACATATTAACACTCTAAGCTACTGTGATTCAAAACTGGGACCAGACAAAGCTCATATCTCTCCAGCCAGTGCATTACGCTCCAGAGTTATCTTACAATTATTATTATTCCCTGAGATTTACTGGGCACCATACGATATTTTAAAATGCAGACTTTGCAACCAATTAAGCAGAATACATTTACTGCCACATTTCTCCTTGTTGCCAATTTCTTTGTGGTTGAGTTAAAAAAAAAATTAGAAGTTGGGGCCCAAATTTTGCGTCTGAGATGCGTCACATTTTTGTGACACAGCCTGGATGCAAAATCTCATTTGTTAAATATTGAATGTGCTCAAATGTACTCATGATAAGCCTGCTGAACATATGTGTGAGGTCTTAAGATCTGATGTCACTTCTTGTGGTGTCCCTTTCTGTGAGGTCTGGGTTGTGAGTCCACTTCCTGTGCCACTTGTGATGTCACGCTCCATTATGTCACGTGCTGTGATGTCACTCGCCATGATGTCACTTGCATTTTGCCTAAGTTGGTTAGTCACCCCACTTCTTTTTATTTAGGACGTGTGCCCTGTTATTAAACGGGTTTACATCACCCCTGTGTTGACCATGTAGGTTAAACTTTGTGCTTCATACCAAAGACTGGTGTGTGATTAGCAGTCAATCTGAGCAGGACAAATCAAAACAGAACCTCCTATTGCTGGAGACTTTAGCTTCATATTGCATTCCTCAGCACACTGCTCTCTACCCTCTATATTAACTTTAAATTACTGGCAGGAGTTAGGAACATTACAAAGGCAATTTGGTAGAAAAAGGCTGGCTAGCACTGACATTTTAGCCTGAGGTGCTTTGGAATAAGGACTATTAGGAGATAACTTTTGTGAAATTAGCTTTTCTTCCACCATGCTATGGAAGTTAAAGCTCGTAGAACAAATGGTGGTGCACTACATCTCACAGGGTAACTCTCCCCTTGCTAATTACTTAAACACCAATCTCGAGAAAAAAAATCCTTGTGTAAAAATGTCTTTTTTTCTACTTGAAAGGGAGATGTGTCACAGATCGCCGTGTAAGAGATTCGTAGTTACAAATGTAGATGGACCCTTATTTGTTCCTCATGCCACCCCTAAAAAAGCTGTTTTATGTATTTCATTTCACTAAAGGTTTAGTTAAACCATACAAACATTGAATGCCGCAACAAAGAAAAAAAGCATCTCCAAAGCTATTAGATCTAGGTTATGGTTTATGTTCTGACTAAAACATTACGGAAAAAACTTGTTACGGTGAAAACATGTTAATAAATGAATGCTTTCTTTATAAAATACATCAGTGGCATGAAGAATTTAACCTGCCATGATTCCGTGTACTTCCACAGTGCAATAAAGTAATTACCTCCGTGTTTACATCCTCGTTACAGTCATTAACCTTTAATGAGCTCATTTCCTCAAATTGACCCCTTCATCAGTCTCATCTCTGTTTCCAAAACTTAGGCTGAAATCTCCTCCTCTATAAAGGGGCCATCTACCCATTGGCCTTCCTGTTTCGTTTGTCTGTCTTTGAAGTTCATTAGGCTTAATTTTTAGTTTCATCGGACTCACTGTGATACTCCAAGTATTCAGGTGCACTTGTAACCTAGGGCAACATCCAAGGGCATTCCCTGGGACCTGCGGTCGGGGATGCAACCGTCTTCTAAGGACTCTGAGGGGGTAGGCCTAAATACTAACAGCAGAGCGGCAATAAGGGACATCTACACAGAGGCTCTGTTCGCGCCGTCAGCCACGTGCGCTGACGTCACCCTTTATTAAATAATCCCCGGTCCGAGCCCGACCCAGAGAGTTGCATGCGATACAAAGTATTGCAGCAGCCTAACTACATCCTTTCCAACCTAGCAACCTGGAACAAAACAGTTAAGCACAATGTCACTCTGTCAACTGACGGAGACCACTCCCTAAACCGGTCCCCCAACATAGAACTTAGTCAGCCTTCCACCTGGAGCCTTTAACACACAAAGTCTCGCAGCAGGGTGCTCGGCGCTGCATTGTTACGTAGCCGATAGTGAGGGTGCCTACTCCGATCTTCTCCATGCTCGGCACCCTTGGGGTTTCTGTCATTACTCTAGTCAGCATCATTTTGTTTGACCACCTCCCTCGGTCTTTCGGGGGTAGTGTTGACTGACGGGCTTCCTTCCCTTGGCCCTTCAGCGTCTCCTTCTTTCTACACCTCTATTTCGGGCTCCACAACCGCCTCACTAGGACCGGGAGCCTTCTTGAACCACAACATGTTCCGGGCTATTCGTTGATGTCCCTTCTTCGCAACCACTAAAGTACCTTTGATCTGCACCACCTTCCATAGGTCATGCTTGAACGGTATGCGGAACTTGGACCCTGGGTGTCGATCTTTTCCTACTACATAGTCTCCCACCTGGATGTCGGCCGGCCGAGCCCTTCTTTTCTTGCTGGCCCGTTCATTGTTGCTTTGGCGGCGAGCCTGGGATTTCTTGACATCCAGAACCGCAGGGATCCATACTTCACTGCTGGGAATTCCATCACACACCGCTCTTCTCAGCAGAAGATTGTGGGGTGTACATTTAGTCGTGCAGTGAAGTGTTTGACGGTAGGCCCTCAAAAACTGGTGCAGGCAGGTCTCCAGATAGCTACTTTGCATCATTCCAATCCATAGAGCTTTATTTAGTATCCTCATGAAACACTCTACTTCTCCTTTGCCTTGGGGCCACTGGGGTGTTATTTTCCGATGCTGTATACCATGCTGGTCGAGGAAATCCCGGAATTCCTGTCCTTTGAATGCTGGCCCATTGTCTGTTCAGATCTCCTCTGGCAGTCCCAGCAGAGCAAACATTTTTCCAGTGCCGGTTGAAGACATTCAAAAGCCGTGGATGCAACTACTTCCACCACCGGGAACTTGGAATAGCTGTCCACCAACACCGCCATTTGCCTCCCAGCCGGAAAGCTCCCAAAATTTAAAATCACTCTCACCTAGGGTGACCTACTTGGACCCTCCGTCATGATCGGCACTTCTGGCGGGTCAGCCCCCGTTATCAGACACACATGGCACTTCCGTACTTTGACCTCCACGAGCCAATCCACACCAGGGAATCATACTTTCGGTCGCAGGCGAGCTTTTGTCTTCTCGACCCCCTGGTGTCCTTGGTGCACCAGATCCACCGTCCGGTCTCTTAGCACGGCAAGTATTACAATGCGCGGGACCCTCAAGATTATGCTGTCCCCCGTGGCACTCATCTCTTTTCGGCACTTCCACAGGCTCTCCCAGTACTCTTGGTCATCGGCCGATCTTCTATCATTTCCACTGAGGAACCACTTCCACTGATGGTCACGTAGCGTTCGGGCCACCGCCTGTAAACACTCATCTTGCAGTGACGCCTTCCGGATGTCTTCTAGCAGTGGAGCTTGGGGGCGGGCCTCTTCCAGCAGTTACCTCACAAATATCTCAGCTCCTTCATCCACCTCCGGCCCCTGGACTTCACTCGGAGCCTGAGGGTGTTGTGATAGGAAGTCAGCTGGGTTGCTCGCTCATGGACAGTACACCACCTTGAACTGGTATTGCTGAATCTGCACAGCCCATCTCTCAATTCACGGAGCCCCATTCCTCGCCGTTCCTGCAAAGAGGGGCACCAGCCGCTTGTGGTCCGTCACCACGGTAAACGTGTGTCCACACAAGTAGATATTAAAGTGTTGACACGCCCACCGGAAGGCCAAAGCTTCCCTCTCAATCTGCGCCTAGCGTGCCTCCACGGCCGTGAGCGCCCGGCTGGTATACGCAATGGGCACCCACTCATCCTGGTCTGTCCTCTGCAAGAGCACCGCTTCAAGACCCACTGGGCTAGCATGCACGATCAACTCTGTGGCCACTCCCGGACGAAAGTGTGATACAAAAAGCAATATATATCCTGAGCTAATAGCAACAATCAATAAAGTTCTTCAAATGAATCTCTAGGAAGATGGTCTTCGTCTCTTCATTTATTGGGATGTTGTTCTTCTTAAAAGAATCTAGCCGCCAACACGTGTTTTGTCTTTGGTGGAATAGACCACAGACTTCTTCAGGGCTAGAACATCATGATACACAGAATCAGGAGTAATCATAACACAATAATAGAATACAACAACATTACTACAGACAAATGTACCAATTATACCAAAGTGAATCAATCTTACTCCTTGCCCTGAGGATCTCAACGAAGCGGTGCTTATCTTTAACAATGATCTGATGACCGCCATTGAGAAAGTAGCCCCTCTGCAAACTCTCACCTCTCGCAGACAAAACCCTTCAGCTCCTTGGTTTACTCAGGAACTAAAGGATCATAGAAGTAAGTGTAAAAAGATGGAGCGTCAATGGCGGCAGTCCTATGACCCAGAAGCTAAGGCTCGTTACAGACTAATCCTCAAGGAGTTCCGCAAACACAAACGGAACTCCATGAGTACCTACTTTGCAGACACTATTGCTAAGGCCAAAAACTCCACTAAAGCTCTCTTTAATATTGTTAAGGATTTCACTAATCCCAGTGCTCTGTCTGTCCCAATTCCACCCTCCCAAGCACTGAGCGATAACTTATCTGATTTCTTTGAGGAAAAAATCGCAAGCATTACGGCTACTATCCTTCAGAATGGCACCGACAACACAGAAGTCCCTGTCATCGACTGCAAACACGCCTTTATGTCCTTCCAACCACTTACCATGGAATACGCCCTAAAGCTATTACTGAAATGTAAATCGGGCTCTCCACTGGATCCAGCCACAGCCTCAATCATGAATGAAATCGCCCCTTTAGTCATAAACCCCCTCCTTGAAATTTGGAATTCCTCCTTAGCCTCTGGCGTGGTCCCCTCCGCTTGGAAGCACGCAATGCTAATTCCTATCCAAAAAAAAGCAGGCATTGACCCTACCTGCTTAAGTAATTATCGACCAATCTCTCTCCTGCCCAAACCCGCCAAAGTGCTTGAAAAAGCGGTACAAGAGCAGCTATCTACTTACCTTGAATCAAACGCTTTGTTCCATGATACTCAATCAGGTTTTAGACCAGACTTCAGTACGGAGTCAGCTCTGCTTGAGGTATCCGAGTCAATTCGGGAATGCCCGGATAGGGAGGAGGAGGCCATGTTGGTCCTCCTCGACCTATCCGCTGCATTTGACACCATCTCCCATGACATATTACTTGCCCGTCTGCAAGAGGTAGGGGTTAGCGGAACTCCCCTCACCTGGGTTAAATCTTTCCTGACGAACAGATTCCAACAGGTGATGCTAGGCCCCTTTCTGTCTCCCAAGAAATCATTGATTTGGGGCGTACCACAAGGTTCCGCCCTGAGTCCGCTCTTGTTCAACGTGTATCTTAAACCACTGGCAAAAGTTGTTGAATCATGGGGCGTCAAAGTAACGTTCTACGCTGACGACACCCAACTAGTTTTCTCCTTCAAAGACCACTCCGAAACATCATTTCACAACTTTCGACACTGCATGACGAACATCGCGGCATGGATGTCTGCCAATAGCCTAAAACTTAATACTGATAAGACAGAAGTCTTATTTTTTAACCAGAAATCCCCCATTCCTTCTACTCTCTGGTGGCCTACTGAACTTAACCCGCCCCCGGAACCAGTCCAAGCGGCCCGTAACTTAGGCTTCCAATTTAACTCTGCCCTCTCCTGCAAGACTCAAATAAACAAAGTCACCTCATCTTGCTTCGGAAAGCTCCGCATGCTAAAAAAAATCATCCCCTACCACAGAGAAGGCTAAATCGCTAGAGGCAGAGCTCAAAAGCGCTGTGGCGAACCTTCCCATCGAACGACTGCATTTGAGCGATACCGTCTCTTCAACGGAGTGTACTTATGCAAAAAACAAGGCAAGATGGGATACATTCGAACTGTACGACCAGCACATGATCGCCAAGACGCTCTCAGAAATCAAACCAAACAATCACTATCAAGACCCACTTCCGGCAAAGTGCTTAAGAGAAATCAACCACGTTTTAGTTCCAATATGGACCGAAATAATAAATGCCTCTCTGTCACAAGGGATCCTCCCTGACTGCCTAAAAACAGGTCAAGTCGCACCCATAATCAAAAAACCCTCAGCGGACACCTCAGATCCAAACAACTTTCGCCCAGTGACCAATATCCCTGTACTAGCCAAGTTAATTGAGAAATGCGTCCAGAACCAACTCAGCCAACACATCACCAAGTTCTCCTTGCTTGACGAATGCCAGTCAGGATTCAGAACAGGACATAGCACGGAAACAGCGATTCTCCATATTGTCGACGATGCGATACAGGCACTTGACCAAAATCAAGCATGCCTACTGATTCTCCTTGACCTGTCATCGGCGTTTGACACAGTAAACCATGAAGCACTACTGACCAGGCTGCAGGACAGGATGGGACTGTCGGGAATTGTACTGGACTGGTTCAACTCCTTCTTACAAAACAGAACACAGCGATTCCGGGTCAACGAATCTATCTCATCTGCATGCCCTATCTCAATAGGAGTCCCTCAAGGATCGACGTTATCCCCAGATCTGTTTAACCTATACGTTGAACCACTTACAGAAATTCTCCAAAAATCACAGATATCTTATCACACGCAGATATACATAAAGATCGCATCCCTAAAAGACATTGAACTAATGAACGAGACATTAAAAAGGGCACTACAATGGCTAACTAACAACCATCTGAAACTAAATGCTCACAAAACAGAGTTCCTACTAATCTCACCACCAAGGAGCCAGGCGGAAATAAAGGAATGGGCGAAACTCGTGACTGCGCTCAACTGCACCCCAACCCTAGTCAATTCAGCTAAATCGCTTGGAATAACTCTAGACGAGAATCTAGACATGAAAGCCCACATTAACTCAATGGCTAAAAATGCCCGCTTCCACCTGAACTACTTAAGAAAACTGAAACCATTCATCTCAGAGCCAGATCTCAAACTGGCAATCCAATCCTTGGTTATCTCTAGGATTGAATATGGCTGCACCACCTTAGCTGGCCTACCAAAAACATCCACAGCCCCACTAAAAGCCTGCCTCAACGCCGCGGCAAGACTTATCACTGGATCTAGGAAATATGATCATATATCCCCTCACTTGAAAGCCTTAAACTGGCTACCTTACGAAGCCAGAATCCAAATGAAGATAGCCTGTATCACACATAAAGCGCTCCACTACAACACCCCTGGATACCTAGCCAAGAAAATTCAGCTGTCTGGAGGTAACCGACCAGCCAGAAGCGCTGAGGAGTTGCTATTACGACCAGCCATTTTCAGAAAGAAAAAAACCTATGACAGAGCATTCTCAGGAGCTGCCCCCAGAATCTGGAATTCACTCCCTCCAACCATTCGGAAGATCAAAAATGTGGCAGCATTCAAGCGGGAAGTGAAGAGCCTTTTGATGAACAAATACAATAAATAGAGAAGAACATCGATCACTGCCCTGATCTATTGCTGCTTGACTTCAGAACATTTATGACATCAGAAAGGCGAAGTATAATCAATATTATAAAGATTTGCTAATTCTAGGTTATGAAACGGCCCAAAACTTACCTCCAAACGGTATCTTTAAATGACCTTATAACCGCATCCCTCAGGGACTTATAACTATCTACCTCACCTATGTGTATATACTTTGCTTTTGATACAATTGGAGCTGCAACACACTTTGATCACACTGGCACATGTGTCAAGAATGATTGCACCTCATCTACCTCATATCTGTGATTCTTTTTACTGTCTATATATATGTTATGTTTTTCACCTACCCTATGTGAAGCGCTCTGATACCCACGGGTCTTGTTCGCGCTATACAAAACTCTATAATAAATAAATAAATAAATAAATACCATTAGATTATCGTAAGACAGTAGTCCATGCCCTTATCACCGCTCATTTGGACTACGCAAACAGTCTTTATGTAGGTGCACCGGCGTACCTCATAAACCAACTACAGAGAATCCAGAATGCAGCGGCTAGGCTGATCTGCAACATCCCCTACCGCCACTCTATCACACCCCATCTGATTAAACTCCATTGGCTACCAATAAAACTCCGTATTCACTTTAAAGCCCTAATCTTGGCCTTTAGAGCACTTAATGATCGAGGCCCCATCTACCTGCGTCATAGAATGAAGCTCTCACATGCACCCCGAAACCTTAGATCCAACTACCTTCGCCTTATGATTTCTCCCCGTTATCGTCTGGCACGCATGGGAGGAAGGGCCTTTGCAGTGGTCACTTCCAAGCTGTGGAATCAGCTTCCGATAGAGCTAAGATTCATGACGTCTGAACCCCTTTTCCGTAAAAAACTTAAGACCTGGCTGTTTTCCCTCATTTAACCTTCCCCTTCCTTCTTTATCCCTCTGTTCCTCTTGAGAGAAAAGTCTTCAGCGCCGGGACACCTCCGTCGGAGGTAGCTGTGCGCTCTATAAACTTCTAAAATAAAATAAAATAAATACATCAAGGGTCTGTCCTCTGCAAGAACACTATTTCAAGCCCCACTGGGCTAGCATGCACGATCAGCTCTGTGGCCGCTCCCGGATAAAAGTATGATACAGTTGCACTCCTCAGTAGCGCCTTCTTCACGTCTTTCAACGCTTGTGCTTCCTTATTAGCCCATTGCCACACTATGTCCTTTTTGGGGAGTTGTCGGAGAGGTTCTGAGATAGTAGCCAACCGTGGAATGAACCGGCCACAGTAGTTGGCCATCCCTAGGAAACTCCGCACTTTGGATGGCGTCTGAGGGATTGCAGCTGTTCTGATGGCTTCCACCTTATCCGGATCCACCTGCAAACCTCGGGCCGAGAACCGATACCCAAAAAACTCTACCTCCTTGGTATAGAACTCGTACTTTGTTTGGTGAAGAGTCAGTCTTTGCTCCGCCAGTCACCGAAGAGTGGCCCTCAACCTCACATGGTGTTCCTCCAGCGACTTCGAGAAAATCAGAATGTCATCGCTGACATTGATGACTCCCACTAAGCCTGATAGCGCTTCCCGAACTGCCTCCTGGAATACCGCCGCCGCCGTCGACACCCCAAAGCTCAGTCTTTTGAAACAAAGTAGTTCCACATGGGTGGAGAAAGTGGTGATATGGCAGCTTTCTTCCGCAAGCATCAACTGATGGTAACCAGAGTTTAAGTCCACTTTCGAGAACCACTGTGCCCCATTTAAATCGCTTACAATTTCGTCAAGTGTTGAGGTGATGTGCCTCTCTCGGCGGATGGCCTTGTTCTGCAGCCTCATGTCCACGCACAGCCTGATGGCCCCGGTCTGGTTGGGCTTGGGTGATATTACCAGAGGCGATACCCACGGTGTGGGACCGGACACCTTCTCAATTACACCATCACGCTCCAGACGGTCCAGCTCAGCTTCCACCAGCGGTCTTAGATGGAAGGGCACTCTACGGTGGTGGAGCGCCACCGACTTGATAGACTCATCAATGTGGAGTTGGGCTTCTACTCCTTTCAGGCAACCCAGCCACCGTAACCGTTCTGGCAATTCTCCAAGAATCCTGTCCGCCTGTGATTGGTGTGTGTGCTTCGCAAACATCACCAGCCCCAGATCCTTGGCTGTGTGGCAGCTTAGTAACAAGCCGGCCTGATCGCGGGTGACATAGAATCGTGTGGCAGTGACTCTTACCTTATACTTCACTTCTGCATCGATGAAACCCTGGAGTGGAATCTGAGTACTTCCCCCGTATTTGAGAATTTTGGTTGTCGTCCGCATCAACCGTGGCCACGGGTTAAGCCTCCTGTATTGATCAGCATCAAGTATGTTCACGGACGCCCCAGTGTCAATCAGTGGCCGTACACACGACTCCCCTATCCACACTTAGCATGTAGGCGGTGGTCTCTTGGGGGTGTTCAACCCCTGATGTGTGAGATGACAAGCACAATGTCCTCCTCATCCTCAGTGGCCGTCGACGGCCGATAGCGGCTATTCCCATCTTCCTCTTCCTGCACAGTCCTAGCTGATTTCGTGAGTCTCTGTCCTGGGGGCCTACTTCCCCATGCTGTGTTCCACTCTGGCACACTTTTGAGAAATGTCCATATTTGTTGCATTTTAGGCACTGTCTTCCTTGTGCTGGACACACTCTTTGGGCATTGCCCCCATGCCACAGTTCCGACATTCACGCCTCTGGCGCCTCTCATCCTGTTTGGCACCTGCTCCAGCTCCTCGGCCAAAGGACTTTTGAGTGCCTCGACCCTCTCCTCCTTGATAGGCGTCGGGAACACCTGCTGAGCTCCAGCTGACTTCTTCGCCAACGCCACCTCCATCTCCACCTCCACCTCCATCTCGCCTTTGCGCACATCCACCAGCTCATGCGATCTTCCTAATATGAGTATCTCGTCCAACGTAATCCCCGGCTGGCGTAAGATCAGTTTGTGCAGCTCTATTGACTTGCACCCTGCAATCAGCTGGGCCCTTGTCTCAAAGGCCCAATCGATCCCCACACACATGCCGGCCACTTTCCGTAGTCTCGCAAAGAACATGTTAATCGATTCATCAGCTCGTTGCTTTGCATGCCTCAACTTAATATGGTCAAAGTCCGGGGTAACCTGCGGATCAAAATGACGGTTCAGCGCCTGTACCGCTTTCTCATAGTCATCACTTTCACCCGTATCAGGCAGGTCCTGAAACAGTTCATGAAGCACATCGCCACCCATCAGCAGCATTAACGATCTTTTCACTGTATTTTCAGTCTCTCGGGTGGCGACAAAGTAGTTTTCCAGCTGCCCCAGCCACTTCTTCAAGCGTGGAGCCGCCGTTGCGGGGTCTGCAAGCTGACTGAACTCCGGGAGGGACTTCACGGCCTCACAACTAGGCCGTCCTCCCGCCGCCCCCACACTCGGGGCAGCCTCCCTTCCTGCTGAATCAGGCATCCCTGCTGGGTGCTACGCACCACACCGCCGGGGCAGTCAGGAGCCGATGTCTTGACAACAAACTGGCCTCACCAGGCCACGCCTCCCCTTTAGCAAGCAGGCCCAAGCGTCACCCACCACTCCGTACTTTACTGCGTGCACCGGTTCCTCCGCCACCAGCTAGGCGTCCTCCACAATCTCCGCCCTCCTGTGGAACCCACCAGCTCGACTGAATGCAAAGGCCAGCCTACACACCAGACACGTGGCCGCCCGCGGGGCTCAATCTCATCTTGTGGCCAATGTAATACTCCAAGCATTCAGGTGCACTTGTAACCTAGGGCAACAACCAAGGGCATTCCCTGGGACCTGCGGTCGGGCTGCAACCGTCTTCCAGGGACCTTGAGGTGGTAGGCCTAACTACTAACGGAAGAGCGGCAATAAGTGACGTCTACAAAGATGCTCTGTTCGTGTCTACAGCCACATGCGCTGATGTCACCCTATATTAAATACTCCTGGAGTCGGAGCCGGCCCAGGGAGTTGCATGCGATACGAAGAAATGCAGCGGTCGGGTGGCTCACTACATCCACGTTTCACAAACTTTTATGCTTTTCCCGTTTACCTTTCTCTGTAGGACTCAAAGAGGTAGGAGAAAGCCTGGACCTGGTGGTGCACAACGGAGTTCATGGTGCACCGTTCATTCTGTGGGGTATTATTAGTGGGAGCAAAATGGCCACTATCAGTGAGGTGGACGCTATGCGGCAGGTCAGCACCCACTGGAAGTGCCAAACAGGGTGGTGCGCATGCTCAGCCCCAAGGGGAAAGAAAAGAGATTGATTTGAGGAAAGTTTTACTGTAGTATGGCATCTTGTTTTTAACCTTTTGGTTTAAAGAGTTTTTGTAGTACCTTCACTAATGTTTTTTTGAGATCTAGCCAATAAGGTATTTGGATTTATCTCACATGAACATCAGCTTCGCAATTCTTCTCAGAGGATACCGAAATGAAGAGCACGGACCACAGGTGTTGAAATACCTTCAGTATTTTTTTTCCATTACAGGTACAAAAACAGATGGGGCAGCCATGAAGCGTTTCGCCCCTGGCTTGGGACTTGATCCATTACTGACATTACTGATGGCACCTTAAATGACATCACTGATGTCATCTTCCAGTGAATGTGAGTGTTTCGCAAAAAGATTTAAGACTTAAAGAAAGATACTAAGCTCCTGTATAAGGTAAATCACTATTCTTTCTGAATTAGTGAGTGATACTGTTTCTAACATATGTTATCTGAGTGGCTGTGTGACTGTCTGTATCAGTGTGTGTGTGGGTGTATGAATCTGTCTCTGGTTTTGTGAGTATGTGAGTGGTTGTGTAAGTGGTTGTATGGGTCTGTAAGTGGGTGCGTGTGTCATTGTTTTGGTGTGTAACTGGGTGTGTGAGGGGTTGTATGGATCTGAAAGTGTGTGTGTGAGTGGCTATGTGGGTATGTGATTGCTTGTGTGAATGGTTGTATGGGTGTCTGAGCAGTTTTGTGTATGATGTCATCAGTGATGTCTTTTAGGATGTCCTCAGTGATGTCTCTGACAATGCCATGAGTGGAGTTATGTAATATGTGAGATCAAAAGCAGTTCATTTTGGGGACGTAAGTTATAGTTAGCTTAGGTAACTCTAACTGCTGAATTTCACTTATTTTGTATGAGTGAAATATGAGCCTAATTTTAACCTCCCTGTAACCTTTGGGCACCCCGCCCCCTTTATTTTGGATTTCTGGTGCCGGGAAGGTAGTTGTCCCAAGGTCCTAACGGGCCAAGGAGGGTGTCCATGCTGCTCCCCTTCAATTTCCTATTAAAGCCCTGAGGAGGAGGTGGTCCCCAGGACTCCTAAGAACCCTACGAGGGGAGTCTGCACGGCCCCCTCTGAAACAACAATTAAGCCACAGGGAGGTGGTATTTTTTTGAATGACACATCTTTCACCACTTTTGCTTTTTTTTGTTACAACCTTTTCCAGTTGACCTTTTATGAAGAAAAAATGCAAAAAAATTAAAAAAAAGGTTTCAAGAAAGTTCCGAAAAATCAAAAAGAATCAAAGGTTTATGTTAGAACCACCTTTCTTGGTTTAAAAAAGCTAAACTGTATGTGTCTATGTATAAGAAAAAATATATGTGAGTGAGTTCCTGTGTTAGTGGGAAAGTGGCTGTATAGGTTAGTGAGTTGGTGTTTGAGTGGCTGAGTGAGTGACGGTGTGAGCAGTGTATGAGTGAGTGAGTGGCAGTAAGTAGTTGTGTCAGTGTCTGTATGGGTGGGTGAGTGAATGGATGAGTGGCTGTATGTGTGACTGGGTGACTGAGAGAGTGCTTTATGAGTAAGTGCCTGAGTGGCTGTGTGGGTCTGTGAGTGGGTGTGTCAGCGTGTAATTGGGTGAGTGAATATATATTATTGGAATTCACAACTTATAGTCAATTGAAAAAAGTATAAGTCACGCCCCAGCCGTGCACAGTGTTTTCATCAATAGTGTCACCATTGATCTTATCAACGATGTAATAGAAAATTTCATGAGTAATGAAATATGTGAGGTCATAAGCAATGCACTGTTTTTTCAGTGAACAGTTATATAAATATTCAGTAAAAAAACAAAGGTTAAAAAAGTTATAGTTAGGTATTGGAATAATATCTTACTTTGTATTTAAAAAAGCCTTAGAAATTCATTGACAAAACAAAAGATTACAGAGATCTTATAGTTAGGTCAAAATGTCATAAGTTATAAGTAACAAAACCACTGAATCTCATCAGTTATAGTTATCTCAAGTAATTATATCTTGTGACCTAAATTAACTATAACTTGCATCCCAAGGCCGCCAGCCAGCACCATACTGGGTGCTGTCACCATTCTTTTTCTCCCGCTCAGGCGGAAGCAAGATTCTGTTCCTTACCTGGGAGAGTGTGGGTAGGTTATGCCTCACTTTTCCATGCAGGGAACTGCATTGTCTGGGTAATGAGGTAAACAGGACACTGTTATTGTGCTTAGTCGGATGTGGTCCCCAAAGCTGAACTTCTGGGAGGAGGTCCCACACATGCCCCCTCTCCAATAAAAATACACTGGTCCCAGGGGATGGTGCCCCCAGGTCCGCTTGAGGCTTAGGGAGGGAGCTGCCACCCCCTCCACATATTTAAAGAATCAGCACCGGGGATGGCGCACCAGGGGTCCCACCGTGGCTCACGGATGGGGCAGCATGCCCCATCACCAAAAGATACAAATACGCCATCCTCTTGGGCCCTGGCCCACCCCTGGGGGGCTGTTGTAATGAAAGGCAAGAGACCTCTATTTATTATTAGGGACATAGATCCTCGGATCCTTCAGGATCCGTAACAGCATTAAACAAAATCCTGTTTTTGCCTAGAGGTGACCTGTGGGACCACCCCACAAGGTCTAGGACGGCCTACCCCGCTGCCCCCATAGATCCTTTTATTTACTTTATTCTAGGACAGGGGATTGAGTTCTCAAGTCCTAAGATGGCTACAACCACATCCAGCAAATCAGATATTATCTTGATATCTGTCGGCTTTCTGGATCCTTTGCAAAATTAAATATACAACCGTAAGTTCTCTAAGCATACATTCAACAGTATTACACCAAATCACAAAAGCATGTTTATTGGATCAAAATCTTGCTTTCAGACAAATTTGGTGTAATTCCGATCAGCAGTTTTGGCTTTAGCTGTGACTAAGTTTCCTATGGAAAAATGTGGAAACTGCAGTTTCGGACCCCTCCTTCTTCTTAGCCCCCACTTGACGGATCACCCCCAAACTTTCCAGTTAGGAGCTGGGGTGAAAGAACGTTTTTGGGAAAGTTTTGTGAAGCTTTGACTGCATAAAACCAATAAGCAAACCAAAAAATGTTTTTCCTATGGAAAAGTGGTTCTAGCTATAACTACTCAGTGGCGACCTCTACTGGGTAAAATATATATACACACACACACACCCAGATGTAGGGCACGGCCTAAAATTAACATATGACCAGATCTTTTGCTGAATTATGCCAGAAAGTGAACAGTGGCACTGTCCTTGAAAGTCCAACAATCAAAAAGAGCGCACATTGCAACCTCCTTTATTTGCTGCCGTAACAGGGCATTAAAATAAAGACAGCAAAGACCTCCTTGAAGCCCGGCAGATAATACATTTAAGTGTAAGATTTTCTAATCATTCCAAGAACAGTATTTTGACTTCTGCTGCCTTACTATTTTCAATTGAAATTTGGGTGCAGTTTGAGTGCAGCCAACTAAGATGGCTGCATTAAGCATACCCTCCAGCATTTCGTGATTTCACGAAAAAATCACAAAATTGTCTGACTACCGCGATGGCCGCGTTATTTGCTATTGTGGCCGCTAAAAATGGTATCCCAGAAGCAAGGAAAAAATGATGGTTTCTTATTGGTTGCATGCACGCACATGTCACTGCGTGCCACCATGCAGCCGTAAAATAGCTGCTTCAAGCAACAATCAGAGGGGCCTGGGATGCTTTACTAAAACAAGATATAAATATTCATGAATCAGATTACTCTAACAGTCTCCTGCACATCCTTCCACTATAGTTCTATGGTCTTTGGATGAGCTATCAGTATTGGTAAGTGAATCCTATTTTCTCTCTGCAGATACACTCTCATCTGGTCTTGTCGCCAGTTGTATGTCTCAGAAGAAAATTAGGCTCTCTTTAAATTTTGCCTCCTAGTTTTTAAACTCTTTTATGGGCTCTACCCCCTTTCAAGACCACTCTGAACGCATATCTCATCCTGTCTTTCTAGGTTAGTTTTCTCTCAATATCTCCAAATAGTTTTCTATTCCCCTGCTTACAAGAGGGGTGTCCAAAGTACAGCCACTCCCATAACTGAATTTTAGGATATGCACTTGAGGTAAAACAAAATACACTGAATCGAAATGGGAATCATTAGATCGTTCATAGTTTATCCTGACAATCTGACATGTTGTTGGGCCTTCTGGATGTTTGCTATGGCTACTGAAAGCTGCTCTTGTGTCACCCACTTGGAGAAGTGTGGCTCAATGGTTAGAGCGGCAGACCCTGATGCAGAAGTCTAGCCCGGGACCAGGGTTCAATTCCCCGCCTCGGCAGGTCTTGGGCTCAAAATTCCACGGACCTGATAATTCTCGCCTTGGTGCCTATTCCAATCATGGAATCCCACTCTGCAACTCTGGGCAATAGCTTGCTTAATCTCCACAATGGCCCCCACAACGCTAAGGATGCCTGGCCTCCACCTTGGGGGTGCCCAGGAGTGGACGCCTCACAGGGAAAGGCCGGATAGGTTACACAGCGGTATTCGTACAAGCGCCTTGAGACCCTTGCAAGTGAGTAGTGCGCTATACAAGTATCAATTTGAATTTGCACTTTACCTTTTACACTTAAACTTCACACTCTTACTTGCCTGACAACTCCAAACGGCCAGACTCCCCCATACCTTAAACTCCTTCGCACTCTTCCCTTAAAGGGACTGATCCAAAACAACATTTGTAAGCACCTGCAGAGTGTGGCGTGACAGAGGGGACCATGCACAATCACGCATGTCAGTTGCAGGTGTGAGCACGCAGTGTGGATTGTTGTGCTCAACCTATCATGCAGCGCGGCAAGAGTGTTTGGCTCCCTCAATGCTTTGCCCCTCAACTTATGCCTTTTATCTTCGAATACCTGGCCCCGTATTACAAATAGGTCTCACTGCCACTGTCTGCGCCATGGCTCCCCTTGAACTGAGTGCACTAGGTTGCACACCAGGACATGCACCCTGTTACAGTAATGTGCTGTCCCATGTACAACACCGAACTCATAACGGTTTTCAGGGCATGACATTAGTGGAAGGTAGATCAGATGTTTGAAGCTGCAAGTTTGCCTTTCACTGTGCAGACCGTAACCGGGCCTGCATTTGAAAGAGGAACAAAGACCCCTCAAAGGTAGGTGAAGAGGGTGACCACACCTGCTTTCAGGGGAGTACCTAGGGCGGACCCACCCAGGGACCCCGAATCCTGCTTTCAAACCCGCCTTTAGAGAATGCACTATGGGACCACGTCTGTGTAGAGCACAGTCAGTGCACATATCAAACCTCTTTTGCCTCTGCACCCATAACTGTAATTTGCAAGTGTGCAAAAGTAAAGAGTTTCCTCATTTGCATGGAGCCACACCCCCATGCAAATGAAGAAATGCCACAATTGATTGTGCTAGCGCTAAATGTGCACCATCATGATCCGTACTATAGAAGTGGCCGCAGAAGAATCTGCGACCCCTTCTAAAATACACACCTAGGTTTTGGAAAACTATTGCTGCTCCTGAAGAGTAATTTGGTGCGGGAATGCAGCCTGGCAAGGGCACTGACAGCACATAAGGGGTGAATGGAGAAGGGTTTGTTGAGTTGACCAGGCCATGATCACTGCAATATGTATGCATTTTGCTGAGCATTGAGCCCTCACCCACTTAGGGCCCGATTACGATGTTGGACGCCTAATGAAGAGGTGTTATGCCTCATGGGTCCAGGAGGCAGCGGTGCCCCGGCAGGGGTGTGTAGATGAGCGCTAAAACAATCCAGAGAGAAATAGGGTCCCCTCTCACGAGGTTCAAATTAGAGCTGTGCTTCCGTAGAGTTGCAGGAACTTTAAACATGCCTATTTCAAAGTGGAATACTCTACTAAAACAGTTTCCATTGATTTAAGGCTGAAAAAGAATGATTGTGAGTAAAAGAGAGTGCCGCAAGAATGACGCTAGATTTCCATTTTTATGACGCTAAATTTCCATTTTTTGTGGCTAAATTTGCAAATCTATGCCGCAATAATCTGGGAGTCTGATTAAGCACATCAGTGGGCACAAAACTGGATAAACTCAGGTAAATCAGAGCTACATTGGCATCCATAATCGCCATATAACCTGTAAAACTAATTTCACCACTATGGTTTATAATAGTCATGCCCTTTGCAAGGTAGGCCTTGTTAAAAGCACTAAAAAGACAGTTATTTCTAAGGCACTCGCGGACAATCCACCTGTCTTTGACCCAGTGGGAGATCGCCCAGCCTACCGTAAGCTCATGTGAAGCTTTACTAACTTGAATTTGTCTTATGACGACAGTGTAGGATATGACTAGATTCGAAAGACATAAAATATTCACTCCCACATTATATATTAGAATAAGTATGCCGAAATGCTAGACTAAATGATCAGGAACCTATATCAGTCGGAAACATCTTAAATAATATCCTTCCCTTATTACAGGGCAAAAGATGAATTTGGGAAGCTTCCAAATGCACATGATATTTGGTTTCACATGCTTTTGGGAATGTTATCGAAAGCACCTTTAACCACATCGCTGCGGCGGCTATTCCGCCGCAGCGCTAAGTGGGCGGGGCGGCCGCTCGGCGGCCGCATGCTGGTGACAGAACCGCTCCGTCACCAGCCACGGGTGGGCTGTGCTTGTGACGGAGCGGTTCCGTCATGGCCCACCCGCTCAATAGAACGCGCCGCGAAGGCGCCGCGGCAGGTCCATGATGGAACCGCTCCGTCATCAGCACAGCCCAACCGCAGCTGATGATGGAGCGGTTCCGTCATCAGCACGGAAAGGGATAATGTACTTTAGACCCGGACAGTAAGGCCAAAATCTGTGCAGACTTTGATTGCACCATTTTAGCTCTACTTCTAATATAAACTAAGTACCAGTTGTACTTGCTCTTGTTTAGTGCTTTAACTTACCTCCAGTTCCTAGCTCATTGTACTTGCCTGTCTACAATAGTAAGCACCGGTTAAGAATGGACATGAAATTGCCCTTGGGTGCAAATACTGACCCAAGTCTGTGTAGAGGTTCTTTGTGTGAGGGTGTTCTTGAGCCCTATTGTAGAATTCCTGGAGACATACATCAGATCTCAATACAACCAGTCTGAACAGCACTGACCCTGTAGCACAACGTTCTTCCCTCTGGTGGGAAATATGCCAGCAGCAGATTCCCCTACATCAAGCCAGAACGTCCTCTAATTGCAGCTGCCCGCCAATACCTGGACTGTGCTGAGCCCGTGATATTTATGAACGGCGGAGGCTTTCTAAGGCTGGACACCATGCAAAAATGGTGTTGTATTTATGTGTGGGTTTTAGTTTAGATGTGCTATTATCTTATACACTATCTCTCTTTATGTCTTTATTTGATTTCAAATACATAACGTGCAACCAAGTAACATGGACCAACTTTGCCAGCAAGGCGTTCTGGTGTCATAACCATGAAGCTGAATGCTGAGTGATTTGAAAGTATCACCTGAACCCTAAAATGGCAAAATAGGCTCATATGACATGTTCATTGTTATATATTTAGTGTATTACATCGTTATTTTGCTTCAAGTGGCTAATTCTTTCAAAGTGCAGCTACCAAATGGGCACATGATCGTGAGTCCTTGAGAATTATGGATTTTATCATTATAATGGTAGGCTTTAAACCACTCAACTCTGCAGAATGTTACTGGTATCAGGGCCACTAAGATTATGCAGCACAATTATAAAATTATGCAAAAAGAAAAGGCACACTATGCAGCATTATGCAGCACATTCTCAAGTATTATTAGTTTGATCTATTAGAAATTGAATTTAGCAAATTAAGCTGCAATTAAGTGACAAGTGCATTACATTTATAATTATATGGTGAATGGTACAGAGGATTGCATCTGCACCCATAATTTCCATAGCCTCAACAAAAGTTCCTATGGAAATTAACATGGAGAAAACACGTTATGGGAGTTCCCTTTTTACTCGGCCCCCGTTTGATGAATTACTCCAAAACTTTCAAGACAGGAGACGACCGGAGCAAGTCATTAGTTTTGAACATTTCGCGAACATTCGTCAAAAGGCGCCAAAGATATTGTGCAAATCAAAAAACGCTTTTCCTATGAAAACTAGGACGTAACTATAACTACCTACTGGCGACTGCCGGTAGGTGTGTGTGTGTGTGTGTGTATGTGTGTGTGTGTGTGTATATATATATATATATATATATTGTATAGCAAGGAGCCCTTGAGCTTCGAGAGGGCACGCAACACCAACTCGCACTTTCCAGCAGTGCATGCCTCGCTGTAACTTGATTTCTGGCATTCCTTAAAAATTATAACAGATCCGACGCGTTTCGAGGCAGAACGCCCCGTAATCATGGATTCCCTTTCGCTGAAGAATTGACGACTCTGTGCTTGAATTGTTCATCATTTATTGAACTAACAACGCCCTAAGTGGGTGTGGCCTTCTAGATGCCGGTTAGCATGCTGGTATCTGAAGTCCATAGTGCACAGAGTTAATTAATACCTGTAGTAGGTTCAGTCCCGCTGCGATATTTGAGCTTGATTATCCAACCTTGAGTAGGCAGGGTAGTCCGGAAACCAAAAATAATCACCGTCCAGTCAGTGTGCTCAAGGGAAAAGACGGTTCTTCTCCAAAGCTGTTTCCCATATGACTGCTTAGTCCGAGGAGAAACTGGTGCCCCGCCCCATGGCCAGGGCAGCCGTGTAGTAAATGTTGTATAGCAAGGAGCCCTTGAGCTTCGAGAGGGCACACAACACCAACTCGCACCTTCCAGCAGTGCATGTCTCGCTGTAACTTGATTTCTGGCATTCCTTAAAAATTATAGCAGATCCGACACGTTTCGAGGCAGAACACCCCGTAATCATGGATTCGCTTTCGCTGAGGAATTGACGACTCTGTGCTTGAATTGTTCATCATTTATTGAGTCCTCTACTCTGTCCTCTCCTTGAGTGCCAGGACCCGAGAGGACAGAGAGTCCTACATTGTGGGAAGTGAAATAAGCAGCAAAACCATCGTTTTCTATCCCTAAGTAGCCCACTTGGGAACAAGAACTGTTTTTATTATTTTTTGAACAACTCGCCAACACCCACTGTGGTAAAACTTTGAGGAACTTCAAGGACCATAAGGCATTGCGACTATACGCCCACCGGGGCGGGTCTTAATAAGTTTAAAAATTGTTTCCTCACTGTTGTCCGGACTTTTGTTCAAGCAGTGAACAAGGGAAGAGGGCTGCCCGAAACGCGTTTGGCCTCCATGATGCACTGAAGGAGTGAATAATGCTTTTGCTTTCATCCCGCAATAAAGAATGGTGTTAACTCTTTGCTGAGCAGGCGTTTCCATCGAGGGCAACCTTTGTGTGTGGATAAGTATAGCGGCAGCCGAGCCGCAGAAATGCCCCTCCGCATGCAAGCAGACCTGCGGTTCCTGGAGTGCCGGGACCTGAGAGGACAGAGAGTTCTACTTTGTGGGAAGTGAAATAAGCAGCAAAACCATCTTTTTCCCTCCCTAAGTAGCCCACTTGGGAACAAGAACTGTTTTTATTATTTTTTTTAACAATTCGCCAACACCCACATGTGGTAAAACTTTAAGGAACTTCAAGGACCATAAGACATTGCGACTATACGCCCACTGGGGTGGGTCTTAATAAGTTTAAAAATTGTTTCCTCACTGTTGTCCGGACTTTTGTTCAAGCCAGTGAACAAGGGCAGAGGGCTGCCCGAAAGGTGTTTGACCTCCATGATGCACTGAAAGAGTGAACATGCTTTTGCTGTCATCTCGCTATAAAGAATGGTGTTAACTCTTTGATGAGAAGGCGTTTCCATCTAGGGCAACCTTTGTGTGTGGATAAGTATAGTGGCAGCCTAGCCGCGGAAATGCCCCTCCGCATGCAAGTGGACCTGCAGCTCCTGGCGTGCTGGGACCCGAGAGGACAGAGAGTCCAGGGAAGGCATGGCTTGGCAGTTCGGGCTGGACTGTTCCCATGAGGCACAGGGTCAGACTGATTTGCATATGGCCATGTCTGAACTGGGGTGGCAGAGTGGGCTAAAGAACTTTGATGGATTAAACCCAGATCTGTTGACTGGGTGTGAGTGTTTGATTGGTTCAGATGCTCCGTCCATCACCATCCCCTTTTGTCCCGCTTTGTTCACCATAAGTTGGCAGGGTATGCTCAGACGTAAGTCCCTTGCTCACTTTGCCACTGGATTCAAGCAAGCCTGGCTCAAGACTGCTGTATTGCCAGAAACCGGTCCTAGGAAGCTTGTTTCCGGTCCAGGGAAGGCATGGATTGGCAGTTCGGGCTGGACTGTTCCCATGAGGCACAGAGTCAGACTGATTTGCATATGGCCATGTCTGAACTGGGGTGAAGTTGAAGTTGAAGTTGGGGGGATTTATAAAGCGCGTATTTACCAAATAGGTTATATGGCGCTAGGTGGCTTCGGCACAGACCAGGTAGCAGTTAAATCTCAAATGCTCTAGCAAATAGCCAAGTCTTCAGGCCTTTGCGGAACTCAAAATACGATAGCGAGAATCGAAGTGTGACCGGGAGGGCATTCCAAAACTTAGGGGCCAAAAAAGAAAAACTCGATCCCCCATGTTTTTTCCTAACAAAACGTGGGACAACCGGAAAATTCTTAGAAGAAGACCGTAAATCCCTAGAGGGGATGTAGGTTAAAAGCCTGGATGCCACATATTGGGGAGCCAAGCCCGCCAGTGATTTAAAGATAAGACACCCGAATTTAAATTGGCATCTATGAGCAACCGGCAACCAGTGCAGTTGTCTTAGAAGCCGAAGAGCATGATAGAATCTGGACCTACTATAAATCTGCCTAGCAGCCTGATTTTGAATATGCTGTAATCGGCGTTATTCATAAGCAGGAATGCCAATATATAAAGAATTGGCGTAGTCAGCCTTAGAAATAACAAGGGCAAGAAGAATAGATTTAAGATCATCGATGGTGGAAAACCGGGAAACCCTCCGGATGGTACGGAGACATAAAAAGCAGGAAGAGACAATCATGCTAATTTGGGTGTGCATCGAAAGGTCATTGCTGATTTTGATGCCCAGACTTTTCACAGATTTAGCCGCAGAAGGGGCTGGTCCAAGAGAGGAGGGCCAAAAGGTAGAACACCAAGGATTTGGCAGAGTGGGCTAAAGAACGGTGATGGATTAAACCCAGATCTGTTGACTGGGTGTGAGTGTTTGATTGGTTCAGATGCTCCGTCCATCACCATCCTCTTTTGTACCGCAATGGATCAAAGACTGACATTAACTAATAGGCGGAAAGTCAGGTTGGCATTGCTAGAAAAATCGGACGAAAAAATGGCCCTCCTATTCGAAGCCATTATTCCCAACTTTGAGGCCATGTCAGAGATTGTGAAGCATGGAGATCTTGCTGCTTCCCTTGTAGAGGTTGCAAAGATTAATGAGTCCACTACCTCTAAGCTGGAGGAGGTGTACTGGACCGTGTGCACCAAGGGTCGTGGGAGGAAGCTGAAGCATTCTTGGTTTAATGATAGTTGCCGAGCGACAAAAAAGGCACTGATAGAGGCTATAAAAACAAAGTGCAATATCGCAGTAAAATCCGCTGGGTCCCTTTATAAAACCACCATTGCATCTGCTAAAACCACATAGGAAATGGATCAGTGGGATAGTTTGAAATTGGCTTTGGAATCTAAAGACATGAAAACATTCGGGAGTATTATATCTACAGGTAGTAATAAAAGACAGGCGGCCCTCAAGCCAAACATAGTGGCCGATACCTGGAGAGAGCATTTTCTGGCCCTTTACGCCCAACATGATGCTGTGGCTAGTAGTGAGACACTAGTAAATTCGACATCTCCAGTGTCTGAGATAGCCATTCCCGAGATCGCCCTGCCAGAAGTCACTAAATCCCTAAGTAGAATAACTCCTGGCAAGGCTGCTGGCCTGGACAAGATACCAGGGGATCTGTATCGGGCTGAGCTCAAAATTTGGGGTCCTTATTTATGAGTGGTCTTTATTTGCTATTTTGCAGGGAATGGCTCTTCCTGCGACCTGGCTAGATGCTGAGATCCTCCCGGCATATATAAAGGGATCACCGTTATTACCCATAAATTATAACCCAAATCAGTTTGATCGACGTCTCACAAAAAGTATTCGCCCGGATTTTATTAGATCGGTTGCAATCCTGGTTGGAGGAACAAAAGATCTTGACCCATTTGCAGGCCGGCTTTAGGGAAAAAACGTCAACAATAGACCAGATTTTCAGGCTCCCACTTTTCTATTCTCTCTATCAGGGCAAAGCCTGGAATCTTTTTAAATCTTTCCTGGCTGACAGAATTCAGACGGTGGACTTGGGTAGGCATAGGTCAAAGCTGTTCTCCTTTCCTTGCAGGGTCCCGCAGGGCTCTTCCCTTAGTCCCACGCTTTTTAATATCTATGTGGGCCCACTAGCATCTCTGATAAGATCTTATTGGCTCCAGTTAACATCCTATGTGGATGACACACAAATTGTGTTGTCCCTACAGCGAGGCAAGGAACTGGAAACTGGCCTAAAATGCTGTAAATGCATGAAAGCTATTGCTAGCTGGATGTCCTCAAATGGCCTGAACTTAAACGCAGGCAAGACTGAGGTCATTATTTTCGGCAACAACCCTAACATCTGGACCCCTGACTGGTGGCCTGAAAAAATGGGAATGCCCCCGGCCCCTACTAGGAAAGCCAAGAACTTAGAGGTGATCATGGATAATAAACATACTTTTGGGGAACAGGTTAGCGGAGTTCTTTCAACAAGCTTTTATCTCCTAAGAGTTTTGAGAAAAATAAAATTCTTTCTACCTGAGGATAGTTTTAGGACGGCAGTCACAGCGCTCATTTTGTCTCAGCTGGACTATTGTAATAGTCTGTGTCTGAACATTCACAAGAAACATCTAAACAGACTCCAGCTGGTGCAAAATGCGTCAGCCAGGTTGTTAACCGGCACACCTAGGTTTGTCTCTGTTAGGAAGGAACTTAGGCAGCTTCACTGGCTCCCAGGGAAACAGCGTGCACAATTCAAAGTGCTTTGCACGGTTTTTAAGTCTGACAGGCAGGGGCCCGGAATATCTGAGGATACGCCTTCAATGGTATGTCCCTGTGAGAACACTGCGATCCGCTGAAGCAAAGCAAGTGGCCGTCCCCCGAGTTAAAAAAGCCAATTGGGGTGGCAGAAGTTTCATTGCTTGTGCTGCTAAAGCCTGGAACAACCTACCATTACAACTCAGGTATGCTATTGAGCTTCTCTCCTTCAATAGGGGGCTGAAAACTAGGCTGTTTTCCGAATAACCATTTTTTATTTTTGGTAACCAATTAGGCACGGCTCAGCCCCAGGACACCTTTGGGTAGAAGTGCGCTTTAAAAGCTTATTAACATAACATAACATATTGGTAAACAGTACATCTAGAAGGAGGTAGCCAGTATCTGGTCTTTGTTGGTCTCAAGAGTGCATTTGACCTGGTACCCAGAGATGCTCTGTGGAGGGTTCTCAGCGAACTAGGACATCCCCTTTATCTTTTAGATATATTGAGACGGCTACACAGTAGAAACTATACCCAAATTAGATACGGGAAAAACAGGGAACTTACGCAGCCGATCCTTGAAACAGGGGAGTAAGGCAGGGATGTGTGTTTGCCCCAACCGTGTTCTGCATCTGCATAAACGGACTGGTAAGTGCGATGAAAGTTTATAAGGATATAGACGCCCCTAAAATAGCGCAAAAGCAAATCCTGGCCATGATGTTTGCAGATGATACCCTACTCCTCTACAAGTCTCCTATGGGTATCCAGATAATCTTGGATGGGTTCTGTGAGTTTTGTAGGACTAGGGGGTTGGAGATCAACATTCAAAAAACAAAATTTATGGTCTTCAACCCTAACAAATCAACCCGCCCCAACCCCTGTATGAATGGCATTCCCCTAAACTGGGCCCATGGCTGGCTTACAGTTCAATCGAACATCACACCCTCGCCTCAAACCTATCTGCAGATAGGTTTAAGGTAAAAAAATAAAAGAGAAATTCTTGAAATTTCGTCTAGGGCTACTGCCATCAGCGGCCCATCCACCTCCATGGCTACGGCCACACTCACCAACAATATGCCGACTTTGCGGGAATGGCAAGGAAAATATAGCCTGTACCGAGCTCACCCACGATCGACTCGTCTTCCCGTGTCCACTTTTTAATTTCCGCAAGATACGGACTTGCAGGCAAGCAGTACTAGCCTGCTTCAAAGGGGATGACATCCAACTGAGCTGCCGTATGGTAAAATTTCTTGAAACAGCCGAGGCCCGCTTCAAAACTTTGAAGGAACAAACAAATCGAGTAGTACCGTAAACGGTCCGACGGAGGAGTTCAACGTTACCCCAGAAGACCAACCTCTAGAGTGACACCTTTGACTTTCCCTTACACTGACTAGTATTGCGCACACAATAGGGACATCCGGAATCGTTATTATAATTTAACTATTTTTCTCTGTACTTTGGCCTTTTTTTATCTCTCCTTGGCTGGCAGTGAAGAAGAATCTAGTTCTTAAATTGTTTTTAAGATAATTAGACCGATCGACAAGATGTTAAGCTTCCTTTAATTGTGTTGCTGCTATTTCACCTTGTATTCTTGTTTCTCGTGTTTTATGGACGGAACTTTTGTTTTAACACGTTTAAATCTGATCTACGCTTTATAAATTGAATTTCTTTTCTTCAATATTGTAAAGGTTTTAAATAACCATGTACAATAAAGTATAACTATGTCAACTAAAGCGAGTATCTGAATTCAACTACCTGGGCCTTACCATCATGGAAAACATGACCTGGAGCCCTCAAATAGATAAGTCAAACTTTAAACTGACCCAGACCACATTAGGCGGCATGGCCAAGTTATTTAGAAAGTCGTTCCACAAACCGGTAAGCCCTGTTATGGAGAAATATAAAACCCAGGTAAGGAGTGCTGCCCTATATGGGGCTGAACTCTGGGAGCACTCTAACCTTAGGCCTATTGTTAACACCGAGAATGAAATGAAAATGAAATGAAAAACAACTTATAATGTGCAACTAAAACCCGAAGGCATAAAGGCGCCTAACAAACCAAATTCCTAAAAAAGGCAGAGACAAAACTATGGGTAGGCTTTGGCAAAAAGACGAGTCTTTAGAGCCTTTCTAAAGGAATGTAGAGTGGGCAGAGACTTAATTTCATCCGGTAGGGTATTCCACCATTTCGGCGCTAGGGTCGAAAAAGCTCTGCCCCCCCCACTTAGCTCTCCTAATGCGGGGCGTACGTAGCAGAGACTTCTTGGCAGAGCGTAAATTTCTGGAAGGGCTATAAGGGACCAAAAGGTCAGCGATTCCTCCTGACCTATTTGTTGCCTAGGCTCCATATGTCAGGCAGAGAATTTTGAAAAGGATCCTATCCTCCATCGGAAGCCAATGAAGGAGTTTCCTGGCAGCAGTGGCTGAGGAACGTCTGGGCAGGTCTAAAACAAACCTCGCTGCTGCGTTCTGGACCATTTGTAAGTGGTGCAGCAGGCCCCTATTGATCCCTGCATACAGCGCATTACAATAGTCCAGTCTCGACCCTATAAGAACTACCACTACCTGCTTTCTCGCTTGCGGAGACAGGTAGTGTTTGATCTTCCTTAGAATATGGATCACCCCCCCAGCAGGTAGCAATTGTTCTATTTACCTGCTGCTGCATACTAAGCAGAGGGTCAATGAGGACACCCAGATTCTTAGCTAGGCCCGTGGGTGCTGGACAGGCTCCCAACAGGGTGGGCCACCATTCCGCCGACCATATCTCCTCCTTCCCTCCGAACACCAGAATCTCCGTCTTCTCGCCGTTAAGCCTCAATGAGTTGTTAATCATCCATTGGGCGACTGCCTCCATACAAGATCTAAAATTGGAGGCAGTCAAGGTAACAGACTGTGTGAGAGACACCAGAATCTGGGTGTCATCGGCGTAGGAGACTACCTCCATACCAAAAGATCTAATAAGCCTGGCTAGTGGGGTTCTATAGATGTTGAAAAGGGTCGGACTTAATGCCGACCCCTAAGGAACCCCACAGTGCACAGGAAGGGATGGAGATAGAAACTCTCCCAGCTTGACTCTCTGTTCTCTGTTCTCTCCGATCAAGGAAGGAGGTCAGCAAGCCAAGTGCAGCCCCCTCCACCCTTATCTCCCTCAGTCGAGATGTTAATACCGTGGGAGAGAGGGTGTCAAACGCAGCAGTAAGATCCAGGAGGACAAGCAGGGTAATCTGGCCCTTATCCCCCCTAGTGCGGATGTTATCGAGCGCAGTGGTGAGGGCAGATTCCGTACTATGCCCCCTCCTGAAACCATGCTGCGAATGATCTAAAAGGTCGGAGTTTTCCAGGAAGGCTGAAAGATGCTGGTTCAGATGTATTTCCAGCATCTTCGCAGGGGCTGAGAGCAGGGAGATGGGGCGAAAGTTTTTTAACACCCCAGAATCAAGCGTAGGTTTTTTCAGCAGTGGTTTCACTACTGCCCTCTTCCACTGCGATGGGAAAACACCATCCCTCATGGCCTTGTTCATGATCTCCAAGAGTGGCGGAAGCAGAGTCTCCTTACACTGCTTTAGGAGCTTAAGAGGGCAGGGGTCTAACGGGGAGCCCGACTTGATCCTGCTAAGCAGAACAACCGAGAACAACTTTTCTTAGGCAACTATTCAGATTACTGGTAAATTCCCCTCTGATTCCCCTGCGTATGTATCTAGGGGTGAGATCCATAGCAGAGGAAATTGGCTGCAGGCCTTTATTCTTTTGGCTGCGCCTCTGGGTGACACCGTAACTGGCAGAGTACAGATACGAGCTTTTAGAAATTTTGAGACTCCCCGGCATAGGAAAGCTGCCATGGTTTGCACATATTAGGGAAGGCCGTTGTGCAATCGGGCAAAATGACTTTTGGGATAACCCAGATATAGCATGTTTGAGAACCTCACATAAACATCTAAGTACTAGTTACTGGGGTAGACAACTTGCTAAACTACATGAAGATTCTGCCTCTGGTTCTCTTAAATCACATTTTCTGGATGTGAAGGTCACATATAATCTGGAGCCATGCCTTGACTAAATCCGTCCAGCTTTAGCCAGGAAACTATATGTGCAGTTTCGGCATGGCTGCCTCCCCTTGCGTGCCCTTCACCCACAAATGGTTGAGTGGCACTCCATTGGGGTGCCAAGCCTGTAATTCGGGTGAAGGGTCTAAACTCCATGTTTTCTTTTTCTGCCAGGGATACCATTCAATTAGACACAAGTGGCTGGTCTAGTTGTGTAGAATCCTTAGCACACCACATTGTATGGCAGCATTCAGGCTCCTAAAATATAGTACCGAACTCCACATTGCCTATGCAGTCTCACGCTTTCTAAGCTCAATGTGGTGGGCAAGGATGAACTTTCTTAAAGTATAAAACAAGGATTTGGCAAAGTGTTTGACCTCTTCATTGTTTTTAACCTATGTATCATTTTAGATTTAAATTGTTTTAAACTCTTTTTAATTTTTTTGCTGTTTTAGCTGGTTTTGTACATACCTGTGTTTGTTCTTTGATGGTGTATAAACCGAAATAAAGAAAATATTATGATGATGATGATGATGATAAAGGCGTTATGCACTAAGAACAATATCTCTTAGGAAGTTTGAGAAACGTTGGGGACCTATAGGAAATTAATATTTAAAAAAAAAAGACTTGGGTAATAGTATTGCTTTTTAAGCAACCGTATAACATATGGTCTTAAAAAATATTTGATATAGATGTATGTGTTTAGTTGTTTAATTCCATTCCGTAATGAATGTATGCATATGTCACTTTATACTAATGATTGTGGAATAGGACACTGTTTAATATCTGGCTATATATATAGATCTATATAGAATATGTGCTTTTTAAGTATTTTAAGTCTACTGTTTATAGAAAGATGTGCCTAAGTATTCTTGAAGGGTCGCTAAATGTCATCTATATTGAGCACGTATGCACACTGCACTTTGTTTTGTCTTCTATGTATAGTTGTCTACATTGTACCCTGAGCCGAACTCTCAATAAGAAATATATAATAAAAAATAAAAAAAGAAACAAGCCTTGTCACTAGGGTTGCTACCTGATGTGAATGTGTGCAGTTGGTTAATCAACAAACCGAAATGCAGCTTATTAGACAGTTTATGGCTTTTAGTGGTGGATCATTTGAGGCTTCATGGTGACAAAGAGGTATTCTTTTAGTGAAATAATGAAAGGGTGTTTCAGCTACAGTCTGAAGCGCACCCCACGCATAATTAAATACTTGGCAGTCAATGCGCATCAATGCGGCCACAAGTGGCTGGAGGTAGATGTTGAATAGGAGAGGCGACAGTGCTGAGCCCTTGGGGACACCACAGGTGAGTGCACCAATATTCAACGCCTGCTCACCCAGTTGGACCCTTTGAGACGACCGGATAAGAAACACTCGAGCCATTGGTGTGCCAGCCCAGATTGAAAAGTCGGGTCAGAAGTTGTCGGTGACTGTGATGAATGCAGCTTACAGGTCCAAAAGGACCAGGGCGCTCGGCTTTCTATTATCGGCCATGAGCACTAAGTTTGTCCACAACTGACAGCAATACCAGTTTTTGTACTGTGGTGGGCCCTAAAGCTGGCCTGCCGTACCTGCAGTAGCTGTTGTTCTTTGATAAATAGTGAGTGTTTTGAGGACATGTTGCTTCACTACTTTCGCCAGGAAAGGAAGCTGGTAGATGGGCCTGTAGTTATTTAAATTAGCTACATCTGGCCCTTATTTTTTTATTAGTGGCTTCCTTCAGACTGGCAGGCATACAGCCTCTCACCATAGAGCGACTGAGTAGATCAAAGATCTCCCTTTCTATCCCGGTAAGGGCCATTCGAAATACTCTTGGAGGACCAGGGTCCGCCGGAAAGCCTGATTTAACCCGGGTCATCAGGAGTGACAGGGAGGCATGGTCTTACCGGGGATGCAGGGGATGCTTACGTTTTGGGCGCAAATCCCAGTCTACCCTTTTATTAGATACAGATGTGCAACAAAACCTATGGGTGATTGCATGGGAATGCCCATTTATCATCCATTGAACATCCCCTTGATGCAAAGTAATGTGCAGAGCTACGTTGCATTAAATTACAGTCTTCCAATGTATATTATGATTTGCGTTTGAAAGTACATCACATCATCACACTTTGGCCTGGCTGGCACAACATGTTAGTAAAAATGTACCTAAATCTCATTGTTCATCTTGTGACAGCCTATTTTATTTTATTTTAACAATAATGACTTGCAAGTTCAGTGCTTTCAGTTGCATGTTGGGACCTCATAGCACTATAAATACTGCATTACTATTCCCCAGTGCACTAACCAGAATTCAGTTCTGTAACTGGTTACAAACACAGGCAGTGATCTCCTTAACCAACTCACCTTTCATAACGTAGAGTACATTTCACATCATTACTTTAACACTGTTCCCATGCTTTTTATGTACTTAGCCTAGGAATGAACATCAAAATACTTTGTCACTGACGCCCCATCGCCAGCGCAGTCCAGCCCAAGTCAGCTGAAGACTGTTTGTCCAAGAAACGACAGCGGCACTGCTAAGGGGCCCGACCAGTGGAGGGTGGGCATACATGCCAACATTTTACAAGAGGAAAGTGTGTGATTTAAAAAATAATAATCGGGAGAAAGTAATGCTCTTATTGACTTCTATTGAAGCCGAGGCAATTTCAAGCGAGAGACAACCAAAATAAAGATATTATAGCCAGGGTTTTAAGTGGGATGAAAATACTGGGGGGTCTCTCAAAGGGGTGTGGCTGATGTAATTAGGGTGTGGCTTAAAAACACAGAAGTTAAAAATCTGTGCTTAGCAGAGTGTGCTGCCTGACTTGTATTTCGCTGTTTCTGTCATTGCATCCAGATATATGATACAACAATTAACATCATACCTACAACAAGTCAGGACTATTGGCTTTGTCAACAGTTGTTAGTTGGATAAGATTAAAAAGCAGCAACTATGGCTTGTGTATAATATTGAAAAAGCTTCGACTTAAAGCCCAGGTGACACCACACAATGTTGCTGATCTTGGGTTTAAAAAGAGAAGGGAAATCCAGAGAGAAAATGACTCTCTTTAAAGGATTTCCTTTCCCCTACAACGCTCACCTGGCATGACGTCATGCCATAACTTCTCCACTAGTGAGAACTGAGCAGTGTGAGCAGGCGCACAGGATGTGCCTGCTGTCACTGCAGTCCGGGAAAAAACGGACGGCCTGTGCCAGGGCACAAAACAGAGCCCGGTAGGGACCCGTTTCTAGGCCCCCCTTTAAAAAACCACTGCCGGTGCTCAGGACCGGTGTGACCCCGCCCACTTAAAGCCTTGACTATAGCTTTAAAAATCGAGAGTCCCCCTGCTGAATTGGGTATATTGGCATGAATGTGTGGGGATGAAAGAGACCTTCTGCGCGCCTGCAGGCCTTGTCTCAAGGATGCTGTTTGCGCTGGGCACAGGTGCCGAGGGCGCCCGCTGGCCTCTCACAGATGCTGGATGGGCGGCATCAGTGGCCCATGCGTGCGGCACTGAGCGCCAGCCGGGCAGCAGAGGGGCACCCCGGTGCTGCCCTGCCCCCAGCCCCTTGGATCCCATGCAGGCGGCAGGTTGCAAGGTGTGGGCGGAGCGAGCACACTGGCTCCGCCCTGTCTAGCCCGCAGCCGCCCACCTTCCCCTCCCAGCAGCCCGGTAGAGCCGGCGCTGCCGCTGCCCGCTCCGCAGAGCTGCCACCGCCGCCGCCTGCCTGCGGGAACCACAGAGCGCCCCGAAGCCGCCGCCGCTGCTGCTCCGCTCACCCCGCCTGCAGCCATGCGGGAGCAAAAGAGAGGGTGAGTACCGCATTCCCCATGGAGGTGGGAAGGAGGGAGCGGTCCATGGGGCCCTGATCTGCGGGTGAAGCGGCCGGTGCCACCCGCTTGAGACAACAGCTGTCACTGCTGTGGGTGCACACAAGACTCCTTGCCCCCGGCCCGCGAGATGTGCAGCCCGCCCCCAGCGAGATGCCTCCGGGCTTGTGTATGCGAGGCAAGATGAGTGTGACATCGTGCATGCGTGGAGATAGCACCCTGAACATGCTGGTGCATATTTATCAAGAGCTGCTGATTGCGCCCCCACCACCCCCACCTAAGCACCACAGCTGCCCCCCCCCCACTCCCTGGGGTTCTTTCCGAGGATGATTGTTTCCGGGGTGGTTTAAAAAGCACACCTTATGTACCTGCACCCTGCCTTTCCTCGAGCAGCTGACGTTCAACCTGTACTCCAAGGGTCATCTTCATCCCTGGATGCCCGTAGGATCCTCCATTGCCTGCACACAAACACACATCTTCAATATACGCTGCTTGATTTGCTCTTTAAATTATATTCCATTGACGAAGCTGGAGGAATCGTGCCGTTGGGACCAGCTTTTAGCGAAGAAACGGGCCCCCATACAGCGTAGCGTTTCTTGTTTGCGACCACATGCACGTATTCGTGAAGTAAACATGCAAACGTGTTTCGAGTTGTGAGTAAAGAGGTTAAACAGGTGTTTGTTCTTCGGTAGCCAGTATAACTCTTGCTAGACCGATTCTTTTGGTAATATTATGAACCGGCTGTTTAAAAACCGATTGGACGCACCACTCTCAAAAAGTTGCCATCACTTGTGTGTGGCCGTTACACCTGTCATCGTCCAGGGGAATAAGGACATGGCTGGACTAGAACCACCGTGACCTTCAGAATACCGACAAATCTCTGCAGAGGACATAGTCCACAAGTATCAGGAAGGAGGACTGACCCCCATCACCCCCACTGAAAAGCAGTGTGCTCTGGGGCGGACAATAACAGTCTTCAGCCATGGTCACCCTTGGAATCCAACTTTGAAACCGTCCTCAGTTTGCTGGTTTGTGAAGAGGATTCATTTTTGATTTATTTGCAAAATGTGAAAAGTGAGTCGACAATAGGTAAGATATGTTGGGAAAAAGAAAGGAATCTTGCTGTTTTGATAGAAGACCACGCGACAGTTTTAAGTGATTCTGACTAAACACACGTGTGTAAAACAGCATAACTGCACTACGTACAGCCTAGGGGCCCTTTTATTGGATAGAAAACACGCGAGGATTATTTAACTCCAAGGTGCATGGGAGCAGAGAACGGCGGTGCCATATCACTGATCCGTCTGTCGGAAGTAAACATTCCGCGTAGTCTAATGTAAACATGCACCGTTCCCCTGGGCACAGTTAGAGGACCATCGAAGAGCAGGGACCCCTCCAGTGCTTCCTCCAACGTATGTCCGAGCACCACTTTCCTACCAGCCGCGGCCACATGGACTTGATATCACATCCGAGTGAAAGCGTGAACATGCTTATGCAGAAATACATGGGGGATGGGTGCATAGCCTCAAAAAGCAAACATGCCAAAGGGCATGAATCAGCTAGAGGGGGGCTTTTGACAGCTGATTAACACTCCTTTCCACCACCACAGACTGCATGATGCAGCACGTAAATAAAATGTACATTGCAGTGGCACAAGCAGCAGGGTGCCACAGACCCCCCCCCCCCCCCCCCCCCCCCCCCCCCCCCCATATGTACTTTGCAAACAATCCGGTGCACTCCGGTCCAACAGTTTCTGCGTTACCAACTTTTAATTAACTGGGCGCTGCAAAGTAATCCCACACGGGCGGCGTCCGCGTGAGTGAAGCCATGAAAAGAAGGGCCGGCTCCTCACAGCGGCTGATCCCGGGGTTTAAGGGAAATCATCGCCGCGCGAGGCTCAACGCGCTGCAGGTTTAGAGATGAAGACTCACTGTAATCTTTCACAATTCACCGGAGGTTGCCCCCGCCCCCTGCGCCTCCCCTCCGCAGCGCTCTGCTTTCTCTCTCTCTCAGCCGACGCACGTTACACTCCCCCCTTCTCTAAAATGTGTCCTCATTTCCTATGTTTACAGTAATACATAACTGTCAAGGGAAGCTCTATTTTTAAATATGCAGCGGCAAGTGAAATTTCATTAAATGCAGCATTATTTTCTCATCTCAGCCTGGCTTCACGTAGAATAATTAAGGCTTTTTTTTCCCGTACGTTATTTTGCACCTGCCATGGACGGTTCGCTACCCAGGAAAAATAGATGTTTTTATGCACGGCCGGCTCGTGATTTATACAGGCTCAATGGCATTCCCACTGTTATTGATGTACGCAAACCGTCAGTAACCGTACGTGAAAAGTATTCTGATATTTATTTTATAGAATGAGCCCCCACCCCGTTCGCATGGCGTTGAGAGTGAAGGGGGTGTCTACCTCTGTATGCATAATGAAGGGAGAGTTACAAGCCATCTGGGCTAAGTGGGGGGCACAGCGCCCATACACATTCAGATCAGCAAATACGCTCTTCCCATAAGCACGCGGGTACACAGGGGACAAAGGAAGCACTCCCTGCTGGCCACAGGCACAAAGGTGGGAGAGGAGGTCGGGGACAAAGGCAGCCGGAAGGAATGCCTGTGCACTCTCTACACAGCCTTGCAGCGCGAGAGGAGGGGGAGGGGGCCAAACCCAGGCGGAGCTGCCAAGAACGGAAGGTGTTCACCTTTCCCTTCCCGAAAATGCGGGATTGGAAACTAAAAATCCAGTGGGAGTCAGTTCAAGCTGAGGCAACAGGATTAAAAGCAGATCCCAGAAGACATTGAGCAGTGCTGTTGGGAGAGCGCAGGTGCAGCGTCTTTGGAATGTGCTGCTCTCACCTATGTCTTATTGCCCCAGCTGGTACTGCTAGGGAAGATGTCGTCTGACTTCGCCCTAGTCACCAGAAGGGAAAAAGTTAAGATAACCACACAGGCTTACATTAAAGAGAAATTTAACAAAGCAACAGGGATTTAAGGACCATCCAAAAGGACAAACGCCCTTGAATGCTACATATCAAAAAAAGTAAGTCCGTTCCAGATTTCGGTCTAGAGAGAACAGCATCCTTCGTACGTGAGCTCGCTCGAGGGACCCTAGAACTAGGGCAGAATTAAAGCACTAAGTCGTTCCAGTGGAGAACGTTTGGAATCTTTCACTGAAACATGATTTTTCCACAAAACATCTGTGTTCTCCTTTTCCTCAACCTTGACCCACATTTTCTTTTGTGTTTGATATAGCACCCTAAGTGAGCACGTGTGTGCCTAGGCGTGGGTTCCGTCCTCACTGTGCCATTGGACCTGAACCGCCCTTAACTGAATAGGCCAAGCAGACCCAAACTGGTCTTGGGTTCGAAGAAGACCTGGATTGGCAGTTCAGGCTTGATCGTTCTAAGTGGTATAGGACTAAGACTGATTTGGGTAATACTGGGTCTAATTGTTGACTTGGCATGGTGGACAAAAGATGGTTTGGAATGCTACCCCGAGAGATTGCCCATGGAAAGACTATTTGGAAGCATTCCTCCCCTCGCTTTTTCTGTGTTTGGCTATAGAAGACCTTCATGGCCCTTTTCCTCAAGCTTGAACTCCATTCTTTATACAAATGACATTCATACAGCGCTGCGTTGCCAGGGACATAGTTAGGAGCAAGTAGGCGATGATGTTCTCTTAAGGCCTTTTGTGTCTATTTGCGCCTTTCTTCCAAATAGTATCACACACCTGTGAAGTACTTTGTTAGTAATAGTGTTCATACCATCACCTCTGGAATGGAAGGTCTAAAGGTATTTAAGCGCATTCCATCGCACAGTTGTCCCTGGTGTAGCTGGGGAATATTTTGCTTGAGTAGTTGAAAGTGCATACTGATCAAATAGTGTGATGCTTGGATCCAATCTTTATTGTTAAATGCTTCTAGGGTTAGTTGTCACTGTCGATTCTTGTTATGCAGCTCTACAGAAGAAAGTTTGGTGTTTCTTGGAGGTTGAACAGTCACGGTGAGAGGGAGGTGTGACAACTGGGAGTGTTTAAGGGTGAGATGCTATTAATCCACAATTTGAGCATCTTCTGCCGATATGTTTTTTTGGTGTGTGTGTGTGTGTGTGAGTATAACTAAAAGCCACAGGCTGCAATCCCAGCAGGGCCTTGTCAGCCTCCCACCCTGCCAAGTTCTCTGACTTCCGTTGAGTTGCATAAGGACAACTGTTTCAAACATCAATCGAGAAATCAGTTTGTGACCTAACCGGAGTAAATAGGCAATGATGTTAGTTACAGGGCCATCATTTGTTTTTTATTGGAGCACAAAGTGAATAAACGGCAGAAGTTAAATCCAGGGAGGAGGGCAGGCTGTAGATTGGGAGTTCTTGAGCTGAGATTGAAATGTTAGTGAAGGAATGAGCTTCGCATTGTAGAGGGCGATGTATCTTGCTGACCTGCAGTAAGGGCACGGACAGCCCTGATCCTGCCTAAGCCAAATGTGCGGCTTTTCATTTGTGACTTACACATACAAAGCTGACCAGTGATCTAAGAGAGAGAAGCATAAAGTGGTACCATCAAAAACCTAAGTACCAGGCATTATCGGGGCGGCAGGTGCAGAATTTCCTGACACATTAAGGCCAATCTTTTGAAAGCGAATGGCAAGCTTGTAAAAGAAGCCATGAGGAAAATACCTTGGCTCATGCATATTAAGTGCACTAAGCATTGGAAGGAACATGTTTGTGCACTATGGGATCGTGACTATACCTGCTTTAGCGGGATTCCGCAATCTAAGGTTCAAGCCAGTGACTCTCAAGTAGTATTTGATTCAAGTTCCTTTACCAGTTATCAAATGTGTGTAATCAGCATTGCAAACCACGAGAAATATGCGTGTTTCGCTCCTTCAAACATATTCGCTGTTTACTTTGCTTCTAACGGCTATGGTGCTGCAGCGACTATACTGTGCTACGTGACACATACGTATGTGAAGTACACACACCATGTGAAATGTAGGCCCCATTGCTTTGTTTATAGATTTTTCAATATCCTTTTAATGCAGCAATGAAGGGTCTCAGTTGTTACTTTAAATGTCAACTCCACTTAGTTCTCACTGATTTTCATTATCAAAAATCTTCAGATAATGGACTCTGCAAGCCATGTGACAATTGCTCATCCTTTGTTTGCTGCCATCCCTTTTTTGCGTAAAGATTTGGCAGTTTTCAAGTGTGGATAATACTGTGACGAACTGCTGAGTTGACATTTCTACTTTGTATGGGGGTTTTTTTCTTTCTTTTTTCAGCAGAGCGCTCCTAACCCAACCCCCACCAGGCCTATCGTTCTCTCTCTCTCTCTCTCTCTCTCTCCTCAGCCCCCCACTCCCTCCCCCGAGGTATCCCAGCGCTCACAATTAAATGGCCTTTGAAAATGGCAGAGCAGCTTATGAGGGAAAGTCTCGCTGGAGCCTAACCTTTCCGTGAGCTGTGATTGTGCGTGGAATTGATGATAACTTTCCAAGAGTTGATCGTGTGCAGGAAGTTGCAACAGTGTTTTTTTCTAAAACACTGGAGCAGAAAAAACCTGCATCCTCCTTGTGTTATGCATTTAAAGTACCAGCAAAAGCCAGTGTCACATTGTCTACGGTCGTCCAAGCTTGTCAGGAGCTGCAGCTTGGGATATGTTTTTATTTGCCTGTATCGCACTCCTGCTCCCGGCTGTGTACTGGTGATTGTCTATACGTGAACCTTTTTTCATCTATTCATAGTGAAAAATGGTTCTGATTCGAATTTACCACAAATCATGCTGCGCAGTGGGTGGTTGTCTGTCTGGTGGAGGTTCCAGATATTAGGTACCCCAGGGAATCGCAAGAAATTTATCTCCTAAGAAAATTGTTTTTTCACTGATCGGGGCGAAGGTCACTTTCAGGATAGTTTGAAGGTTTGGTGGGTTTAAATATGCTCCCATTTTAAGAAAACTGCACCACACAGAGCAGTGCTGCTAGGTGGGGCAATACTTCTGTGTCTTTGACTCTCCCACGCTGCCTCTGAATATTAGCACAGTTGCAACGGCAGACACTGCTTTTCTGTGTTGATTGTTGTAGCTGCCAATTGATATGTGCCATGCATTATCATTTACATTTCTCGAGGTTTCACACTTGTAGAACTGGAAATATCCCATAGGGAAGTGAAAGAAAAACACGCTCAATTTCTGCAGTGATCTTCAATAGTCCGATAAGGCTATAGTCAAAAAGCTGGCATACCGCACCTGTGGCATAAAGGAAGCTTAGAGGATATTAACCAAGTGGTCGTGTGAACTTATTTTGTCCCAGACTCCAGCAACTCCCCGACAGGCCAGTATTTCCAACCTGTTTGGCTAGACTTTAAATAAGTTTTGCTCCATCACCTCTTGGGCAGACGGCAAGGGTATAGGGCTTGAAGACATTTTCCACATAGTGAGGGACATATGTGGCCTTTGTATACACTATGATGCTCCCCTCCCCTTATTTTTCCCAGGACTGGAAATAAAATGCATTGAATAAATGAACAATTAACATTACTCCTTTGGCCTCCCAAGTGGAGAAGTGTGGCTCAATGGTTAGAGCGGCAGACCCTGATGCAGAGGTCTAGCCTCGGGACCAGGGTTCAATTCCCCGCCTCAGCGGGTCTTGGGCTCAAAATTCCACGGACCTGATAATTCTCGCCTCGGTGCCTATCCAATCATGGAGTCCCACTCTGCAACTCTATCAATCAATCAATCAGTGACACTTATAAAGCGCGCTACATACCCGTAGGGTCTCAAGGCGCTGGGCAATAGCTTGCTTAATCTCCACAACGGCCCCCACAACGCTAAGGATGCCTGGCCTCCACCTTGGGGGTGCCCAGAAGTGGACGCCTCACAGGGAAAGCCAGGATGGGTTCCACAGCGGTATTCGTACAAGCGCCTTGAGACCCTTGCGGGTGAGTAGTACGCTATACAAGTATCAATTTACATTTAGAAGATGCACGGGTCACGTTGAGAGCTCTTCTTCCATATTGAGGGGGGGGGCTAAAATGTGCATGAGCTTTGCACTTTGTTGAAGTCTCAATTATTGATTGATTAAAGGGTGGGGAAAATGGCCCAACCATGAGCTGCAGGAAATTGTTGGATGCACACAGTAGAGCAGTGCACAGTAAGACAGTGTCTCAGCTGAAAGTCTGACTAAGAAGAGATGAAGAACCTAGATGATAACCTAATGGCTAGGAAAGGACAACCCTCCGCATAACCTTCCTTGAAAAATACATTTGATTGATCGTAACAGGTTAACATCAAATGATGTTTCAATTAAATGAAAGATACGTAGTCCAGAGATGTATATTAGGATCACAGCTTTATTCTTCAGATAGGATCCAAGTTATGTCCCATGCTATGCACCATCAGGAGCCGCCTCCTTGCCGCTCAGCCCATCCACACGACCTGATTCCTTCTTCCACTCAAACACTCTCAACATTCTGATGACATCGAATAGACTGAGCAGCAAGGCAAAGGGCAACAACAGAGGATGCATTAATCACTTACTAGATTATAACAGATGTCTTTTACATTACTTAGATATTCAAAACTACAGTATGATATGCTTTGTAGAAAACAAGCTTCTTTCATATTGCACATAAATCCCTGCATCACCTTCCGAAAGGTTAAGCCCGAGTGCACTCGACCAAAGAATTCAGCACACCTGTTCTGCGCAGAACTGATCCTCGTGGCAGCAAAATACGTTTTCACTAAAATTTTGCCCAAGCATTATTAATGTGGCGTGATCCCACTTTTCAATGATCTACTTTTATGAGGCAAATGCCCTTTGTTGAAATCAGCACATACTTTGTCATCACTGTCTATGATTCAACGCCAGATAGGAGTTGCATTCATCAGTCAACCAAGTAATGTGGCTTTTGATAAAGCTCATTTGCTAGACATCATACCCAGTTTCTAGGTGCTTATGACCCACTAGTCCATATTTGATTTAGAATTTGGGACATGTTCGGTTCTCGTAATTTTTAAACATTGTAATTTTTCTTGGAGCTCTACATGAGCACTGGACGCAAGTAACAGTATGATCCAATGAAGTCAGCCCTCCATGGGCAGTCATGGAAGACTCCCGTCAGTCCTATATCCCCAAAATATTCTATTATTTGGCTAAGGTGCTCGAGTAAACTGGTGATGGATGGAATGATATTTTAAAGAATTAATGATCAATCCTGGTTCAGGAACTTTCAGTCACTCAACTCGGCCACCTTTTGAATCGGCCCCAGCACATTTTACAAATGTTCTTGTCTAAGCTGTTTCTGTGCTAAAACTAGGAATTTTTGGATTCCCACAGACAGAGGATTCTGCTTAGAAGAGACTTCCCCAAAAATGTGGCATTCCTTGGGCAGTAGAGTGGCAGGCTCTTTTTCTAAACGTGACTGGCAACTCTTGGGCAGATTCTTATAGAAGTTGAAGAACTCTTTAGGTGTAGGTGTTTGCCTATTACTAATGGAGATTTCTGTCTACTGTGCATAGTCTCATAACCACAGCATGCCCTGTGGACAAGTAGTACTAGTTTATCTAGCATGCCCCCTTCCCTATTGTCAACTCTTTGTGTGCCGGATACCCTAATCACACAATTTCTGCAGGTCTACTGTTGGAGAAAATGTGAAATTCAACAGTTTGTTTACTTGGTAAACATTTGTCCATGTGACGTCCCATTTTTCCTTAATCGGCTTAATGTTTGGGTAGGCTCAATGCTCTTTTCCATCGTTTCAGCATCACCTTTGTCTAGGTCATAGGTGATGCTAAAAGTATCACTTACACGTGTATAAAGTATGAGAGATACTGTGATTGTTAAAGTCCCTGGGAACACCCATGCTCGTTCCTGCCTGTCAGAGCTGTGGAAAAATCTGCACACTTGGTAAACCTTTTTCTGTTGTGAGCTAGATCTCTGTATGGAACATTCCGTAGTTCTGCCTTTGTGAATCCGTGTTTCGCCTTTCTCTGACTTTAACCCTAATTTACATAGTTGGTAGTGAGCTCAAGACCGCAACAGTCTATCCAGCACACAGGCAGGGCCTGCCTTGGACATGGGTGAGCTGGGCCCAGGCCCGGGGCCCCAATATACCGAGGGGTGCAGCAGGGAGCGGCCTGTCAGTGTTATGCAAACAGCAGCTCGTCCATCCCACTTGGTCTTGATTGGGCCCCGTTCAGGACTTTGCAATCGGCCCTTAATGTACCTCAGCGTAATTGTTACTACCCCATCAACTCCCTGTCATCCTCCCATCTTCCTCCCTCCTCTGGCCGTCACACCTCAACAACCACCAGCCCCCACAACAAACACCACATTTTCTATCTGCCCAGGTCGCTGTCACGGTCAATCCGATTTAGGGCCGGCCATGCAAATAGGCTTAACATTGCTAAAGGTATCGCATTTTGTATGAGGGCTGATAAGGAGGTTTGGCTCACCAAACCTAAAATGTATTGAGATTGTTGTCCCCAAATCCAGTTTATTTAAACATAAATGGGAAGAATGGGATTGACTCTTCAAAGGAGATTCCCCTTTAATTTAATCCGGGTTGTCTATGCCTTGGGATATGACATGGGTAGGTAAAGTACCGAGAGGTTCTGCCAGTTTGTTCAAATTTAATGCAAAGGGATCCTCCTAATTTGAAAATTCCAAGCATAGCCCTGAACAAAAGGTACCGGTGATGGGGAGGATGGGTGTTACAGACCCTAGTTGCAAATCTGGGCTACAGGCGATGACTCGTTCGCTCACTGTTTCCTAGTGAGTAATAACATCCTTTCCAAGAGTCAAACTCACCGAAGGTAACTGCAAACTCCGCAGAAGGTTTAAAAGGAAAAACAGCTAGCTCAAAAGTAAACGTAAAAAAAAATAGAATAATCATTTCTGTGGTCCCTCCAACTGAGCTGCGTGGGTATGTGAGTACAGAGGGAAACATAAGAAAAGGGTGGTCGTGCCTATACCCTTTCCCCAGAAGAGAGGTGTCCTTACTTTGGTAGAAAAATGCAGCTTAAAATATTAAAATATTTGAGAAGTTGGATGAGCTGTGTTCTTTCAACGCTTGCTTTCCGATACCTGAAACAGTTCTCAGCCTCAAGACCTCATCAGTGCCATCCACTGGACCTCTTACAAAGTTAGTCATGTGGCATTAAGCTCACTTGAGTACATTCCCTCTTGCATGACCAGGGATTAATCACAGGTGAATTACATAATCCGTGTTTGTTGAGGTTGTCAAAAATGTATGGCTTTATCAGTTTATGGAATGGTATTGGCCATGCACAATACTAATGACTTGTCTTTTATGCAGCGCTCAATAATGCTGCTCCGACACTTCTAGGCAAGGTAAATAACGTGTTACTCTTCGAAGAGGTTGATAAGAATAATCAATTTGCCACCCATGGAAGGATGAGATGCTGAGTTGACCTTGAAGGGATTAACCTTAATTCCTGCAGATCACACTAAATGTCCATGGTGAATGCTTAACTCTGAGCCGTAAGGATAAACAAGCATTTGGGTCAATATTAAAAAGCACTCATTCCAAAATGTCATCAGTTGTACAGGGGCCCCCTGATCCCTGCATGAAGCGTTCAAAGATCTACTCATAGGAAGGGGATCTAGTCCTGATTAATCACCTCAGTGGCAATGTTCAAGGGAATTGAAAGCTTGTCCTCCTGCATGGGAAAACAGAAAGGATGCCAATGTGGCCTGTTGAGAGAACCCCTGGGCACAGTCGCCTGACTCAATGGAGTGTCAGTTAACATCACCTATGCATCAGCACTGCAGCTAAATGATTATATGCAGATCATTCACTGTGGGCTGAATTTCTCATGTAGAGCCGCCTTTTTGATAGTGCAGATCCAAAGTGGAAAGCTGTACAGTTCTGTGCTATGTGCTCTGCTGGGAGTCCTTGGGTGAGACATTGTCTTCACCATATCTCGTTGTCTTGCCTGAGACCTCCAATGCCTGGAAATGCTCATCCACTGTAGAGTGCTGATGAGCTGTGGGTTCATCTACTCCAGGCTTCTCCAAAGAGTAGCTCATGAGCTACTAGTATCTCGCCAGCTATCTGTAAGTAGCTCTCCTGTGTGCAGACCAGCCTAATAAATTAGAAATCTTTGCTTGGTTGTATTGCTATATGTATGCCAAAATTAAAATAGCTGTATTCGAGACCAAAATGTGTGTTTTTCAGTACTCAAAACTGATGTTTGGAGAAACATGGTTGAATTTTCAAAATCTATTTATAGTTGATGGTTGAGTGATGAATCATTTTGCGTTGGCGAGAAGGATTACTAATACTACCTAGGGGTATAGCAGCTATAACTGTTGTACATTAGGTACGTAAAGGCATTCTAAACTGATAAAGCCTTCCTTACGTTACTGCTGGCAACCCTAACTGGTGCACCAAGGTGACCTCTGCTGGTAATCTTTCATGGAGTCGCCACTGATGTCATTTGTGTGATGTGTTATTACACCACCAATAATATTAATAGCGTGGGAAAATGTTCATTGTACATAAGTAGCTTTTGTTACAGAAGGTTGGAGACCCTATGTCAGATCTCTTCTTTAGACTGCCTTCCCCAAAAGTGTACATTCTAGGTGATATAGTTCTCGCTCACAATTCAGTAGGAGTCCTACCCAACCCCAACAATGCATGCACCTCCCCTTTTTCTTAAAGATTGATTTTCTGCCTCCGACACCTTGCTCCGTACCTCACCTTCACCTCAGGTTGTATCAGGTTTTCTGCCTATCTATGATTTATCCCACATTCCTTAGGGTTAATTTTAAGGATGTGCCTTACAGAGGTTCTAATCCACCAACGTTTGACACTAGTCAGTTACTTTCCATAGAACGTCCAGTATGGAGTGGAATGCACTCTACCACCTGCCCATCATGAGTCTGTGTGATGTGCGTTCATACTCTGAACACTGTAACTCTATGGATTTTTTTTTATTTTTATTTTTCCATTGAATCCTCATAAAAATTAACTGTAACACTCCATTACAAGATGCTGTGGAGAAATATGGTTGCCAGTGGGAGACCTGTTGAAGATTGTGAGGAGCAGAGGTGTGGTGCACTGCACAAGCTAGATTTAGAGTTCATGAGTTAAGGCAGTACTTTGAGATAGGTGGTGGTAGTGCATTTCTGCCACTCTGGTGGCACTACTGGGCTATGGTGGAATTTGGAATGGGTTGGATAACTCGGCAGTATGATGCACATTTGACGTGGTGCAGTCATGGGAACTGGTGGGGTATGATGTTCCACAATAAGCCTGTCCATTGTGCCAACTCAAAAATGCATTATGAATGCAACTGTCTGGTTATGGTGTGATGACTGCGCTGGCAGAGCAGGTGGACCTGTGCAATTCAAGTTGTGCTGTTGCCTGGGCAGCACACCCAGAGACCTGTGGCTGGTGACACCACCTAGATTAAAATGACTTTGTAAGAGCAGGATTGCTTTCACTTTCTCATTCTGACCCAATCTCAGTGTCTCACTCAATCACTCGTTTTCACTCGCATCCTCTCCCCGCTCTTTTTGTGTGTCAATCTATGTGTTCAGCTGGTTCAGTCTTTGAGTAATTCCTCTCCCACACCAGCCCCTTCAAGCTTTCAGCATCTGAGGACAGTCCTTTGGGATAGATATATTAACGCAGCTCAACTCCGCGGATTGCCTCGGTGCCATTAACTGACCTGATGACGGGCTCGGCTGCAGCAATACATGATACTAAAAACTTGACCTTAACCTCTTTGCTCGTTTTGACCTTTGCCAGCCTTCACACTATGCCCCTGAATTTCCAGATGAAAGACTTTAAAGCTGTCATTATTGGGTCTGGCATCAGCCATGACCATTTTGTTGTTGTTGTGTATACTATACGGGCTTATGGGACTTTCATTTAGCCCTCTTTTCCCAGTGGTCTAATGCCGTGTCATTTACATTTTGCTTCTGCCATGCATCCAAGCACTGCCATAGCTTGAGGCACAGGGTTGGTCCACTGGCCATTGGCTTACCAGACTGAGTGACTGCATTCAGTGAGCATCCGCATAATACATATGTAGTCCTTTTCAGTGCCAGGGACTTCTAGTGCAATGAGGGCATTTTTAGCAAAAAAAACGACCTTTTAGAGAATGTTTGTTTTTGTAGAATGTTTGCCTTCGTACAAAACAAGCGTTGATAAAATCAAAACGTCCGCACCAATGCCAGCCCTTTTGAATTTGCCACTGCTTGTACTCCCTCACAATTTTACTCTTAGCCGCCAGTTGTATTGTTCATTCAGCAGGCATAGCCTCCCCTTCCCTCGAGAAAAACCGTGCTGGAGGCGAAATTCTCAGGTTCACAAAGGGTGTGTGCAGCTTTGCATTCCGCAGGCGCGGAGCTTATATGTGAGATACAGCAGTAGCAGTTCACAGGTTAATCAAAGCGGGCTCGAGTCACCTGGAAATGAGCACATCTACCCAGAGTAGATTTACGCCTTTTGTCTTCCATATATTTGCTCATTTTTTGGAGTTTGCAGAATGCCAAGGTATGCGCTTGTAAATGAATTACATTTGTAGATTGCTCTGCTTAATGGTGTTGTCCACACTTGTTATAAAGACTGCCCACAAAATGCATACTTACACCTGACGTCAGGGCCGCTTTTTATATGGGTCAATGTGAGGTGTCAGTTTTTATTTCTCACCCGTTTTTTCGCCAGTTATGTTAAACTGAAATCACGCCAGACTACTTCACTCCATTAAAATATCGGGGAGTTTTGAGAACTTCCTCACAATAATTGCATACTTAATGTCAAATAAACGTTCGATGTATTTGGCACATATTGGGGATGAGAAATGCCACTGGGGCTTTTTTGAATGCCCACAAAATATTGAACCTATGGGGTATATTCAACACTGTTAAGGCTTTGCACCCGAGCCCCTCTCCCCACGGAAACACGCATTTACCAAGGGCTCGGGAGAACCCCCCCCCCCCCCCCCCCCCCCCCCCCCCCCCCAGGCAGGCGTTCTACCCTTGAAGTGCTATCTACCTCCGTGAATATCCAGCGATTGATATCAGGGTAGAGCCAAAAGGCCACAAACTTGAATTGCAGCCGGTCCGACTTGGCTTTCCTCCATTCTGAGATGCGATAAAGTAATCTGATTACCGTTGGCACCAGTTGTTTACAGTAGTACACAGACCACAATACTCAAGATAGCACGTGCTGCGAGCATGTTGTATGATACGTTCCATTGCTCGATAAATGGTTGTTTTACCCAGAACTGCCTTTTAGCAGGCTTCTTTGTGCTATAAAATGGGTACCTCGTCACGTTATGGATTGAGAAACAAATACACCGCAACCACCATGTAATATCAGGCGATGCCACATTTCCTCAGTCCTGCTGACACGGCCAGTGCCTCCATGTCACTCCATATGAGCTGTCGTCAGTCACCAGGTGAAGAGCTGACCACACATGGTGAGCTGGAAACCCTGGCACAGTGTTGGTTTCCAGCTCATGCGTGGAGGAGTGCAGATCCAGTATAGTTATTGCAGCCTCCCTGCAGGAGTGTTATATGTGTGCTTTTGGGCGTGTAGGAGAGGCGGCTCAAGCACAAAGCTCCGCCTCTCCAAGCTCCACCCATCTAATGTCCCTTCATTAGGATTCACGCTAGGGCCCTGAATGTCCAGTCCCTTCCTCAGGCCCGCCTATTCACACAGAGAAGATTTTTTCAAAGTTGGCAGGTCTGCAGCCTGTTTTGGGTTCAGATAGAAACAGGCCCCCATAGTCTGCTTTAAACAGCGGGCTATGCAACTGATTTGAATTGGCACTGCCCCCTATCTCCATTCCCCCAACCTCCTCCCCTTAATTCTCACACCCTCATGTACACTTACCTCAAGTAGTGCCCTCTCTTCATTCTAACTGGACTTAGGATGTAATGTACTAGAAGCACCTCCCCCTACCTAATCCTACAAGATAAGTACATTGTTTGGCTTTAGTGATCTCACTCTTTGTCCTGGGTCGCTTTGCTGCTGTTGACCTTTGTACGCGGCTGATTTGGATACAGAAAGACTTGATTAAATGTCAGGGCCTTAGCTTCAGGGGGGTGTTTGGAGTGTTACACTTCTCCTTTCCCTCCCACCCAATAAATGCATTTTGTGATAAATAGTTGGGTCCAGGTGTTTTCAGTCGGTTATGGTGAAGTGTCTGTCGGATTTCACCAGGACCTTTCCCATACACACAGACAAACTGGCACACACTCTCTCCCACTCTTAGGAAAGACCTGGTTATTTCCCAAAATAATGTGCTTTCTATCACTTAGAACCTCTCCCAATCCCCATCCCTCTCCCTTTCCGCTGCCCCTTAAGCACCACTCGTGCACCCTGCTTGCCCTATAATGTATTTGAACATTATTTACCAGCGCGATTGTTGGGAAATCTTAAAGCTCACCCCTCAATCTTACTGACCAAGCTACGCCCCTGTTAAATGTATACACACAGACAGGCTGCCGCATTCACAGATTGTACCGGCACAGGCAGCGGATCAGGTGATGCTTAATACCGTCTCCCCGCCTGAAGCATACACTCATAACTCTTATGTGGATTAACATTGGACTGTGTTTATTACAAACTCCAATAAAATGAAATCCAAAAATCATGAATTCAAATTGAAACATTAGCATTGACTTTTCCTGGAACATTATTTAATATTCAGGGTGCCAGGCGCAATAGCTTGCAAACACTGATGACAACTGCATCCTAATATAAGTGCTCAAGATGATCGCCCCGAGAACCTGTTTTTGTGCTCACCCAGGGCAACTGTCCAAGACACACTGTCTTAGACTTAGCCTCTCACCCATTCTGTGGACCCAATGGTCGCGGTCAAGCAGCGCCTTTCCATACAGCCCACACCTTTGAAAATATACCAATGCAAGTAACGCCTCACCAACCAACCAACCAAGTAAAAAGAGCTGGGCGGGTGGGAAATAAAGTTTCCTTAAGCAGCAGGCAGCACTTTTCATGGGTGGAGAGTGGAAAAGAGGAAGACTAACTTGCAGCAGGGGCATTTACAGCCTACTCCTCACTCCCTCAGGCCCACCCCAGGAACATCCAACCCACTCAGTGATGACCCACAAGCACTTGCTGGAGCTGGAATTGAACCACGCACCAGCGTGGCCCAGTGTCCACAGTCCCTGGAAGTATAGGCAGAGCCACTGGAATTATGAGGCAGGACGGGACCAAATTATGCGGCAGGATTGACTAAATTATGCATGGTAACACTGTCGGGGGGGGGGGGGGAGGGAGACTTTCTCTCATTAGTACCGTTTTCTCACTCCGATATAGCAATAAGCAACTAAAAGACGACAGTCAGCTTTTGCTAAGGACCTTACACTGCCCAGAACACTTTTCCTCCTATAATTACTAACCTTTGATCTGTTTGACCGACATTCTATTTTTCCGTTAAAATCTGCAAATTTTGCAGCCGTTATTGGATTATGTGGCAGATCAATAAATATGCGGAAAACCTCAGCGGTCGCAGAATCACATAATTCCAGTTGCCCTGTGTAGAGGAGTCCATAGCTGGGCTGCTGCCTAGTTGCAAAGGCCTACATTTTGTGAGCCGATTCTTGCATTGGTTTACCTTGTTCCCACCCCAAAATGCGGTGATCCGCAAACAAGCCTGGAAAACAACCCATAAAGCTAAACATTTCAGGAGTGTGGAATCTTACCTTTTTGCTGTCATGCTGGAAGCACTAGAGCGCTGTATGAAAGGGCAGGCATAATTTAGGTTCTTGAGTAAAGGGGGGGGGGTGTAAATGGGAGTGGGTAGTTCATACCTCCATTTTCAGTCTCCAAGGAGAAGATAAGATTGAGTGTTTTCGCTAGGGTGATTCCCCCGAACTCAGTTGAAATGAAAAATTTAAGGCAGCTAGAGTGTGATTTTTAGAACGAATAGCGCTTTTGAACAGGGTCAGACAGGGACAAAAAATAGACCCAGGCTCCAAAATAAAAACGTCTCTCTTAGTGAATTAGCTAACTAAAAAATTAAATGGCCAATATTTGTAAATCAGAGCAGTTTTGAATCTGAAAAGATAAACTGTATATGTGTATTTCAAGATATGGGCAACTGTGTGCAGTTATATTTGCTGCGCAGAGGGAAAAAACTCCCACTATACCATAAAGTCCCACAAAGCCAAACAACTGGCCCACACATTGACCTGTCAGACCAGCCCTTCTTCAGGCACTACCAGATTGACCTATAAGCCACCACAACTCTGCTTTTCAAGCCACTGGCATTCATTTATCTTGTTTGGAGGTTGAAGGCGGGTCAAAAGAGGATGAACTAGGAAGTATGGTAGGTAGTTGGAGCATGTTTCGTGTTGAGCCTAGGTGGCTGAAGAAACAGTGTTCGCATACAAACGTTGGCTCAATAAACCATGTAGTTATTACTTTGCAAGTGAAATCCCAGAGAAATTGCTGGGATAACCGTACTGTCATCTTATCTTCTTAGCTGGTGAAGCATGGAGTTTATTGTTCACCCAGTGTTCCGCGTGGCCGATATTGGCATAGTGTGCCTTATATAGCCTGTGTAAAGCTACATGATGGGCAGTGAAGTGAAAAGAACTGGATGTTTGGTATTAAAAACAAGGTCATTGGAGCTCCATCATGATGGGAATCGTGTTGGGAGCAAACCTTTAGTATTGCATGTTGAGACGGATGGAGAGGACAGAGCTCTGTTTCTGTTCTGTGGGATGGAGGTCATTTCACTTTTTTTTTTCTGTCTCCCAAAACGCAAGGAGGCAATTTTGCTCAGGTCACACTTGCAAGGACTTCTGCAGTTATTTAGGGCACAGTGCACACCTACCGTATTTTCCGGCGTATAAGACGACTTTTGAACCCCTGAAAATGTTTTTGAAAGTCGGGGGTCGTCTTATACGCCGGATACAAAATTAGACCCTTTGTTTTCATGGATTTTTCGACAGCGCGGACTACTCTTGGGTGCGAGTTCGAGCTGCACCATTTCCCGCCCACGCTTGCGACCCAGCGGGAGCGTGGGGGGGGCTCTAAACTGCCGTCCGACACAAACGGGTAAAGTCCGCGCTATATAAAATCGCATGCCTGCAGCCAGGGATACCGAGCAGCTTTGCACCATTTCCCGCCCACGCTTGCGACCCAGCTGGAGCGTGGGGGGGCTCTAAACTGCCGTCCGACACAAACGGGTAAAGTCCGCGCTATATAAAATCGCATGCCTGCAGCCAGGGATACCGAGCAGCTTCCACAGGCGTTTCTGTAGGCACAACTACCGTGGAGCGGAACGTTTATTACATAAACCCAACGTTAAGTTACATGGATCAAGTGCCTAGACTGACCTGCACACGCGCCTCCACATCCCCAGGCAGATGGATGAGGCAGCAGGAGGTCCTGAAATATAACAGGCAGCTCTGAAGATGGCGGCCCCCACTGTGTTCCACATGTGCTGATCTCTCTCTCCTTCCAGAAATCTCATGCTCGTCGGAAGGAGGGGAGTGTCAGTACCACGTGATCTCCTCAGTCCATGGAGATAGAAAGTTGGACTGCGCTGGAAGTGGGGGTCGTCTTATACGGCGAGTATAGCATGAAACCTAAAGTTTATCAAGCAAAGTGGGGGGTCGTCTTATACGCCGGGTCGTCTTATACGCCGGAAAATACGGTATTCATGTGCGTCCTTTAATACTGCTTGGGTGTTTGAGTGCATCCCTTTGGCTTCGTATGGAAACGTAGCACACGCTTTCTTATTTCTACACTTGCATACTCTATCCATGAGTAGGGTTAGTGAAAATGTGAGATTCTCTTTATACTCGTTACCGTAGTTTATTCTGTTAAATGATTGTGTTGACTGCTTCCTACTCAAATCCTATTGAATCTGTACAGTTTTCTGGAGTTTCCAACAGTTTATTCACCGCTTCCCCCTGAGCCATTTGGATGTAAATTTGGTGGGCGGTTTAAGTGTGGAAAAATGTACCCCTGTGTGTCTGTGAATACCTCAAAAGTTAGTACTTTGTGGGTGGTTATTTAACGCGCAGTACCTTTCACTGCTAACTCCACGGAATAGCTGGCTTTTCTTATGCCAGTCTGTATTGACTTGTGTGGTGTGGTGTTTATGCAAACATTGTGCACAGTATGCGCTGCCCCCCTCGACCTGTGTATGGTATGGCTATCCAGCCATTTGAACCATACATAATGGAAGCATGACTGCATTACAGCCATAAATCTCATTTTAAACATTTGAGAAAATCTCCGTGAATGTTTTCGGGTGTTCTCTGAAATGGACCAATGACGAGGAGGGGGCAGCGGAGGGTCTGCGAGCAATGCTCGGCTTCTGCGAGTCTTGCTTGCAGATATGTTCACTCCTTCCTTTTTTCAGCAGATCGACAGTGAACTCAAGGGTGACAGACGCCTTTCTGTCCGTCGCGTAGGGTGACTGCCAGCCCTCGACGTCTGTGACCTCGTTTTGGACTCAAATAGAGCCATCTGAGCACAAAGCCTGGCTGAAGAGCTCTTAGCGCGGAGATCGTAAAGCATCTCTCTGGTGGTTACCGAAGAAAGGGGACTTTTACAGGAGGCAGAGTATTTGTGCTCCTGAAAGGCTGACCTGTAAACGTGCTCCTCTTTGTGGCGGGATCGTACAAGTTAAAGTGTGCAGGTAGAAAAGGCCGTAAATGCCTGGCTTCCGGCCTATCATAAAACGCCCGGCCTCCGATGGAGTGCGAAGGGGTGAAGCATCGAAGGAACAGGGGAGAGATGTTTTATTTTATTTTATACAGTCCTCTACATTTATTGGTATTTTATGCTTTCACAGTCATGAATGGTGCCAGCCCCAGTAATCTCCTTCAGTCTCTATGTTAAATGGCGGCACTATTTTTATCATCAAGCGGGCATCTCCTTGACTCCCTCCATGTTTCTGGAAAACTTACCAGAGTTTTGAAACACTGCAAAAGCTGAGCCTTTGTGACAGAGTGCAACAGCACTGCTGTTGCACTAAAAAAAATGACATTCTAAACCTAATATGTGTTCATGTGTCTTCATGGTGCCTTCCCTATAGGGCTCAGTCTGAGAGGTATTTAAAAAAGAGCTCCACCTTCACTTTGGAAGCTGTTACTACTGAGGACTAACCGCTCCCACTAAATTAATAAGGACAGGCAGCGATATGGGGACTGATTCACCTAACTCCAAATTGCAATAAAAAGCATTATTTTGGTTTAATGGCTGCTATTATAAAAATTCAGCTTCATCCAAATTCATGTCTGCTATACTTCAAACAGCAATATACATGCAGGAAATCTAGATAAAGCTGAACAGTTAATGCATTTTAATACAGTCATATGATCTGTAATATTACTTGAAATATAAAATGAGCAGGTTAATAATGAGAACAGAAATATAAAAAAAAAAACTTTGGAATGTCTGTCGCTATATCTGTCTCCATGCTTGCCTGGGGGAGTTCTGGTGTATTATTTTGAGCGCCGGTTTGGCTTTCCAACTGTGAAGATAAAGCTGAATTAATTATTTCCTTGTAATTTTGTGGTTAATGCGAGGCAGCAGGTGGGATCTTGCAACCTGGGCTAGTTTTCATGCTTTTATGATGCAAACATCGTTACACAGTAATTGCCTTTGATTAAAAGGACCCAGGTATCATTCAGCGCTCTCCTGTCGAGCAGTTCTCTGCTGAGAATGTTCAAGCGATGAAAGTGACTCAGGGGTGGGAATCCATTGAGGTGCGAAGGCACAGTTCGGCGGTCGGTCAAGCTGGAGCCATTGAGAGGGCACAACCAGTTAGGGAAGCAGCGCACTGGAATAGTTTAGTTTGTCCATAATGTCCAAGGTAACCTTGACTGAAAGAAACCTGCAGCGTGATAAATACATCTAGAATGTGGAACCCTGTCTGCCCTTCAACTCTGGCACCAGTTGCTGAGGGGAGGGTATGAAGTCGCTTGCTCTATCCCACGAGACATATGCTTTATTCGATGACAGGAAGGGCAGACTATCGCTCTTGGCTAACTGGTAGAAGGCCTCCTGATCAGGCTAACCTTGTGAATCAGGCCCATAGGTGAGTTCGACTAATGATTTGAAACACATCTATCATCTGACCCATAACACCTTGCACAGACCATCTCCATTTGGACTTTGAGAGGGCTTCCACTACCCACAGGTCCTTCTATGAGCACCTCCCAGTGCCCGTGTACTCTCCTTCCCAGCTGAGTCTGTATAATGCTGTATAATGTTCAGCGTGGCTGCTGGAACCATCTCCTAATGAGTCACTTTGAGCTTTTCTTAGCATCTGCTATTAAGTATTGTTCGATGCATCCTCTGTGTGGTATTCTTGTAGGAGATGCTCTGCCAACAAATTCGTGCAGTGCGGGTTTGCTCCACGCTGCCTCGCGAGGCTTAGGACTTCACTCGTTAGCATTGGGGCACAATGCAGGCATGGTGGCAGTACACCTTTGCGGGGGATAGTACTCTGTCCCATTTGCACTTTGGTCTCTTTCAAATACTATTTCATTTAGTCATGTGTATGAATTAGGTTAATGGTTTGCTGCAATAATCCGTGTCATACTCCATTACGATTCTTTTTATATTCTGTACCTACGCACTAGTGCTCGGCTTCTGTTTATGCACCTTTTTGCGATCCATACGTATACACTTTTCCTCATACAGCGCTCAGAGATCTGAGAACTCAGGATGGACAGCAGTATAGTTAAAGAAAAGCTTGTCTCATTAGTGCCATGCTTGTTTTTTCGGTAAAAGAATACATGGTCCCAGTGGAAACGAAATTAAAGCATTGGTTTATATGCGCCTGTTAAATTAATTATCAACACTCCTTTGCATGTTTAACATATTTAATCATATTAAACACATGTTAGCATGTTCAAAATACAGCACGCCTCAGTAAAAGGGCAGGCGGGATTGGTGCAGCAATGTGCAAAAGTGAGGGTAAGTGAGAAAGAAGGGCAGTGACAATATATACATAAAAAAAACATGAATGGCCTATCCAGCCTTAACCAAGGCTACAAAACTATGTACAAAACCATAATGTTAAGTTTGGCTCAGTGAAGCCATCACTGTTGTCCACATTTAGCACACAGAGTGGAGCAGTCGACCAGTCGACGTTACGACCCAATGGTAGTGTAGGGAAACCTAAATCCTTACGGGAGGGTCTTCATCAGGACTCTGTGGGGCACCCTGTGTCCACCAGTGTCTGCGAAGGAAAAATGGTCACTCTGGGCCCGTGGGCACCAACGACAAAGAGGGATTCTTAGTGGCAGTTCCGCTTGTAGGCTTAATTCTATTTCTTTTGTAGTTAGGGCAAAGTTACTTCAAGATGCTCCTTTTATCTCCAAGTAGCAAAATAATCTGTTCGCTGACTTGATGTTTTTGGGTTATACTCATTGTTTTGTAACTATGCTTGTTTTTTCAAGCAGCTCTATATATTGTACTTTTAGCTGTTTAGATTTCACCTGCACAGCGCTTGCACTGTACTTGAGAAATCTGTTGTTTTTAATATAAACTTAAATGGAACTTACATCCTGGTTTCTCATTGATTTCTGTGCATGCCCCTTACCTTTCCTCCATTTCAATTGGCTGTGGCATATTTTCCGGCATTTACCAATGCTTTTTCCTCATTTGCTTCTCCTATCAGTTTCCTGCCACCGAAATACTGTTAACCTCTGCTTTGGTGGAACAATATTTTCATAAAGTTTTGCCTTTTACTATTGCAGCATATCTATATAACAATTTATGACACAGAGAGATTAAGTGATTTGCATAGAATCACAGGACGTTGAGCAGTGATGCCGAGACTCGAACGGTGGCACCAGCTCTGGCCACTGCACCACATCCTGTCTAGTTTCGTGTTATCTGTCAGAGGGCTCTTTCCTTCTCCTGGACAAATATTGATGAAATAGCTCTTTATTCATTACAAAGGCAAAACCGATGTATTACCAATGCTTGTTTTATGAGCCTCCTCACACCAGGAATACTTGAATGGAGGCTGAGCAGAATGGCACAGCTGCTCCTGCACATTGGGAGTAAGGTGTGTCTACCTTGGTTTACTGAAAGGAATCCCATTACGTTGCGATTCAAGAGCGTAAAGAAACCACAGAAACAATGGAGATCAATTGTTGAGGGCCTCAGAGCATTTCGCCTGTTATGTCCACTTTGAGAATACTGCTTGTTCCATCTGTAGCATTGTATGACAATATATGACAGTGAGTTGTTCCTAAACTAGATCCATAAACTATATTTCCCCTAAAGAAATCAAGGGTAGCTCCGCCTCAACCAGAGCAGTTGGCACAGTCGGCCACAAGAGACCTGCTTAATGCCAGATTCATGCTGAACTCTGGTGACTGGAGTGTATCATTTGCATCACTGATAATGTTGAACAACCTGTCCTTGAGTCTGCGGACCCCTCCTTCAGTATGACGCTCCCATCACGACGCTTAAAAAAAGATATTGTAATCAAAGAACTGGGGTCCTCCGAGAGAAACATACACAAGGGTAATGCCTTATCCGGTGCTCGCACGCGTGACTATGGCATTTACACCGTCACCCAAGGGGGCAGGTCCAAAGGTCCATCTAAATGGGGATTCATTGTGGAGTGCAATTCCTGACTTTTAACTTTCTGCACCGATGTGGGCCCAAGAAAAATGATACATACAACCACGAGCAACAATGATGTCTCCATATGTGTTGGATTATCTGGCAGCAGAGAGTGCGTGAAGCAGAGTAGATCTTTAGGCCCCTCCCTCATCATTCTCTGAATGTCAGTGGCTACAGAGGGGCACTGTGAGCATCTCCGAGATCCCCCTTCACTCCCATCCCTGGCAGTTAAACAAAAGTCAGTTAAGTTGAGGTTTACTTTTGGGAAATCGACCTCCAACATAACTGTGTGCAAGTCAGACAAGCCTAGCCTTTGCCAGTGCCTGACATGAAAACAAGTTCTTCCTGTGTCTTCCAGGAGCTCCAAGTGCCAGTCCATGCCTCAGTAGTAGGCCCTCACTGGTTGGTACAAGCCCAGCTGTTTATGTGTACCTCACCACCAGGTCCAGGGAGAAGGTAGCTGAACCCATACACTTAGGTTTTTATGCTATATGATGTGATGCTGAATTACCACTTTGCTGGGAACAGGAAGGGAAAAGAGGAATGAACTGGAAAAAAATATTCACATACTTATGTGCAGGTACAATTTAGACTGTTGAACTTGATAAAGCACCTTTTGTCCCCGGAACCAAGCGGAGGAATTTCCATGCTAAAGAGATGTAGCCGTGGAAGCATTGTACTGGACCTCTTCCCTATGGGACCAGGTTTTCCAAGGTAGCCATAGACCTATGCTACAACAGTAGTTGGGTGAAGACTCTGCCGGTGGAGTGGGTCTGGCAGGAAGTACCAACGGAGCCGTAAGCAATAACGAGCTTTCTTCAAAATGGTACTGACTTGCAGTAGCAAGCAAACTTTGTACAATGAAACTTGCGGATGGTCGCTTGAGCACACGGTTACCATACATTCTTTCAGTATAAAAGGATGGGGCTAGCTTACTTCATCGCCTTACCGTCTGCTAATAAAATGGATGATCCCAAGTCAAGTTTAGACCACCTGATACAAAGGTGGCTTTTCTTGTGTGACCAGGCACTCGGGTATGCTTGTTAGAAGGGTTAGTTGGCATCCTATCAGATTCCCGTATTCCGCTATCCTCTCTCTTGGTTCTACAAGTCTCTAATCCTTCATCTTTGTGGTGTTTGCGAGTGCACTGGTTCTGAGCTCTAATGATTAACTTCTGTAGGGCGAGCATGACATGATTAATGTCCTTGTGTTAGACTCTTCATTTAAGCTATCAGAAGATGCATTTGTGCATGTGTTTTCGGAAGATGGGAGTGGGCTGTGAGAGCATCTTTTTAGCAGAACATTTCTTATGTCATTAGTTTCTTTGCGTGGTGCTAATAGTAGGGGGTAGCGTGTGAATTCACAATTTGTGATAAATGCTTCTTGGTTAACATCTTTAGGCAAGAAAAGTAATTTAAACGAGCTAATCTACAATTTTGTATGTGCAAAGTTATGTTGAATGTGAAAAGCCATATGCTGATCTTGTGTTGAATGCGAACAGCCATATGCTGGGCTTGTGCTCGGCCTTTAGAAATGGATGCCTATTCATTGCACAGGCTGTACTGTCTAAGGAAATGATGCCTCTGTACGAAGTGTACATGTTCTCAAAAGCAATGGTGTCTTGACGAAAGCGACATTGCATCAGTTGCTCACATACATTATTGTTCATGTTGATAGACAATCCTCAGCATGCCTACTGGTTTACTTCAATAGTTTGCTGAGTTTAACAGTTCTCATTTGTCCATTGTGCTTTCATGCGTCTATCGAAATTCTTGTTTTTTTGGGCTCCCCAGATTTTGGCATCTGCTGTGGTCTTGAGTCCTGATAACCAGTACTTAGCCACTAAATGCTCTGCTAAAATAGTATTAGGTTCACTTGTATTTAAGAGTCAGCCTGCACAATGTACAGCGATGATGGGGAAATTTATTAGGCTGAGATCAGACAAGGGCATTGTGGAGAGATCCTGTCAACTTTTTTAGGTTCTGCCTACAGTGTGCATGCACTGTCAATAAAAGCTATTGTTATTTAAATAGAATAACTTAGAAGGTGCTTTAACACCTTAGCTGCGTGTAAATATCCCTCCCTAGTGCTGCGCTGTCCATTGGAACTAGTGCTGAATGGACGTCCAATGGACGTGCGCAGCACTGGGGAGGTAGCGCTCGTGATGACCGTTGGTCGTCAGCAGCACTTAAGAGGTTAATGCCTGCCCGTTGCTTATCTTTACCTACCATTTTTTGTTTCCCACGTCACTCTCGTTTCTTTACTTTCCATTGGTCAGCGCTTCCTGTTTGCCTCTAGCTTCCACCTGGGCTTTGACTCCTAATCGGTGCCATGGAGCATGGATCAACTTTAGCTTCCTATGGCCAGTGTCTTTCCTCTGGCCGCAGGATCCTGCAGATAATCTTTTGTAACTTTTGGACATGCATTGTTATTGAGTGTATGTTCAAAAGTAACTCTCCATCCCACCCACGTTCCCGCCCCCACCCAGCATTGTTTTTCAACCTCCCCAGCCACCCATCTCCTGTTCTCTGATCTATTGAACAACCCCCATAGACACCCTGCCACTGCTTTTTTAGGTCTCGCCTAGCGAACGCAGCGCCTGCGCTGGATCGCCTTGGCGAGACTATTGTTGTCGGTTTGGTGCGCGAAGGGGACAAAACATGTGCGCATCCGGACAGGCGATGTACACGCTCACGGAGTCTGTATATGCTTGGCCCCGGACAGCAGATGGGCACGCGCACAGAGTGTCTTTCAGCTTGCGTCTGGCCAGCCAATGTGCGGGCTCGCACGATCATTGCGTCTTGCTGCTTGTTTTGTTTTTGTTGTTTACTTGTAGCATGCCATTTGCTTTTTCCCATGCAGCGCCTGGCACAAGCACGCGCACCGCTCGGGCTTGTTTGTAGATTGAAGTGAATGAAAGGCAGCCTTGGACATCGCCTCTAGGTCACGCCGAACAAACTCATTTCCGTAGCTACAGGCTTTAGTTTGTTTCAGGCCAGCCACGCCTTTTGTGAGTTTTATGACTATATTTGGTGGCAGGTACGTGCCCATGTGTGCTTGTTTGATTATGCACACAACCCCATGTAGCACCCCTCTCAAGCCTGCCTCCTTACCCCACATGCGAAGGACTTTACCACCATTGCACAATCAGTGATCAGCAAAACCCTCTGTAATACCTGTGAATTTGATATGATAGGAGCGGCCGAGGGCGCCGGAAGCAGGAGACACCACCATGAGAAAGGAGTGGGGTTCAGGCGGAAGGGGTGCGTTGCCCCCTGCATTACGCAATGTACATATGTTTAAAATGCACAGGCCTTTCATCATTTGCTTATCTTCTGTGCGTGCGTATATGTGTGTGAAGGACACAGTGTTTGTTCATGTGTATGTCTGCCTGGTGTATGCGTGATGTAGTCACCATCTCCTCAGATAGTTACATCAACAGTCCTGTGTATGTTTTGTTTTGTTTAACGCACCATCCCCCGCCTAGGCTAGAGCTGCTTTGAAGGTCGCTTTGACACTTTTATATTTACAAAGTGCTCGCTCGCACACCGTAACTTCGCACTTTAACTTTCATTATGTGTGTTCCTTCCTTGTTTAACAGTTGCCAAGCTGTTCACCCCTTCCCACCCCCTCGTAGGAGCCATGGCATCCCAGGAATGTCAGCCCCTGCTTTGTGTAAGCAGCGGTCATGCGAGGGGCCACTTGCCATTGCTGCTAGAACTGGCATCTGTACTTGTTTTCAATTTTTGGTTATCACTTCTTGTTTATCTTTATTGGTGATGTTTTTGGTGTCGCTGCTTTCCCTCTTCCCTTGCAGCAGTCTTCTTTTGGCCCGTTGCCGTTTTCAATCCCCTTCACATTATAAGCCCTCCGAGCACGCACAGCCCCTGCAGCCAGTGACGTGTATGGGGTATGTTCCCCGATGCCAATCTATCGTCAGTTTGAAGTTCAGTTATGACTCCAAGCTCTCCACCCTCCTCTCACACATTTCTTTCCTCGGGTCTTCTACATCTTGTACCCATGCTTGCTGCGCTCTGTGACACTCTCCATAATTTGTGTGACCTAGTGCCTCAGAGGCTCCTGTACACATACGTGCTATCCTTAGTACCTCAGTCATTCCCTACGGTGTTACTAGTCTAAATTAGCCGCCTCTGCAGCTCTGTCTAATTTCTGATTTTCCCCGCTTTCTCTCTGCTTTGAAACTCAGACAGATGTTATAAGAAATTTGCGGAAACTAAGTTATGAGTAATTACGAGTCGTTCACAGTGAGCCTTCCCACCTATCTATTTTGTACTGTGTTCGCAATTTTGGGATCTCTAATCTTTTCGGGCAGTCTATTTGCTGGAAACTCATGCAACAACCATGGAAGAAGATATGGTTTGTTTGTTACTGTGTTTAGTGACCTCGCTCACATGGCATGACATGTCCGTGGGCACTACTTGGCCTCTCACTGGATTTTGTCCTTTTTGGACGTGGATGTGTGTAGGTTTACATAAGCCATTTGTCTTACTGGCAAAGGGGGTGTTTAAGGGGGCATCTTGCTGAATGAGTTGATAGAATTTCTTTTACACACGATCTCAGTTTGAGCCACAATTTTTGCCAGATTTGCGCTTTGTTTTACATTGTGTTGAATCCTAGACTAAGACAGTGGATCCGAATAAACGGAATCTATGTACCGGAACGCTCTTCCTTGGAGCGAAGAGTGCTGTTACTGAGTTTCCAGTAAACTGAATTAACTGCTTTTTCAATTATATCCAGCAGTAAAGCAGCTTTATTCCACTTTGCATCAGGCATGACTAAACTGTTTCTGTCTAGGTTTGTTTCTGAGCTAGCATCTTACAGTGTGCTTCTATCAGTATACGGGACTTCAGACCATCCAGATTTTCGAGTGTGCATACACTCAACACCGTCCGATCCTCCACACAAAGCGGATGCTTTAGGCATTACTTTGCTTTACATAAGCTCAGGACACACGTCCTAAAAAGCATTTGCAATGCAATACGTCTCACATTTCCGAGAGTTTGACCTATTGTCATTGTAAATGACCATACCTTTTTTTAACATGTTTTGAAAACCTGTAACCGATGTGTAAACCCACACTTTATACTTATAGTCCTTGCTTACGAGAGCAAGACTGCCAGTAAAACGGGCACAGTTACTGCCAGTCTTGCTTCTCGTAAGCAATGACTATAAGTACAAAGTGCTTGTTTGTGCACCACTTGCAGATTTTCAAAACACATAAATAAAAAGCACTGTCATTTACAATGCCAATAGCTCAAACTCTCACAAATGTGAGACCTATTGCATTGCAAATGCTTGTTTTTTTTACATGTTGCACAGCAGCGCGGGCTGCTGTGCAACATGACTTAAAGGGAAAAAAGCACTATGACATGGTCTACGCTGGCTTGGCTATAGCATTTTTTAACTTGACGTAAAAAAACATTGACAAAGCGATAGATTTAGTGTAGGTGTGAAAGCCTATTGGCTTTGCCAATGCTTGTTCTTATACCAACAAGGATGTAGTGCCAATGACTTGCTGTATTATCCGCTTTAAATCCACGTGTGGCACCAGCTCCACTGATTCTTTCATCAGACATTTTCAAAGGAGCCTCAAAGTATGACTTCCTCCTTGGCCTACTGGCAGAAAATTCAAAACCTTAACTTCCATTTGAATGTCTGGCTTAAAAACATGTTTCAATACAGCAGAGAAAGGCTTCTGAGCAGACTTTCAGGGAGATTGGAGTTTGGTTGTGGAGGGGTTGGACCCAAATCTTTATTAGACCGGGTGGGGGACTGGTCCATGTTTCCTAATGAGCTTGCTTGATCACTCAGACTGCTCCTTACAGGAGAGCTTACGGGTAAGAATCCACCCGGAGGTGGGACCATGACAACGATAACTCTAGTGATTGGCATGCTATGGTGGGTGCTTTGGTGGGGCTGTTATCAGGTATTAACATTATTCAATTCAAATACTTTATTTCGGCCCATAAGGCCATAAAAGTAAGAAAACATTAATATACAATACATGCATCAATAGAATGCAAATACATTCTCCATTGCTCACATTGTCAAATTTATGTGCATGTAATATATTACAGTTCATATTGGATCTTGGTAAGTACCGCCTTTTTTTCTTAATAATCTAGGATATTAGATTATCAATTAGATTCACGACAGGTTCATCATTCATTTGCACACTGTTGGTGTTCATTGCTCCTATTTCAAACACCTTAATGTGAGGCTGTTGCTTTCCAGATAACATTGTTATGGGCTGTAGACCCTTCTTTAAAAGGGTTATCTTATCCAACACGGGTAAACCAATCTCTTTTAAACCAAACACAACTTTGTAGGCATTTTAGGAATATTTGACAACAAAGTAAATATTCATCTTGCACTTCAAGTAGGGTAAAATGCAGTTATTTCTACAGTCTTAGACAAACCGTTCCCATGGTGAGGCTTTGCTGTAGCAATAAAAAAAAATGTAAGGAATTGCTTAGAGAGTCCGAATCATACAATCCGTAGTAGTCATGTGAGTTGTGTACCTTTTTACTGTTTTTTTTCACAAGTTGTTGTTGACAATTCTCCCTGACCCCTGCTTTGAGATTACGCCCAGCCTGGTTTATGTACCATTCCTGAATGAATGCATACCTAATTAGAAGCAGTATTGTACCTGCTTGTCATTAATGCTATATGGTGTTGTGTTTCATTGGCATTTATGTAGTACTTCCTCCCCCTGACAAGGCACTGAAGTGCTACTCTGTGAAATCCCTTCTTTAATCGAGCTGTTTCCATTCAGTGTCATGCAATTAATAATGTTATCCCCATACACATTTCTGCCGATTTATGTAAATACCGTAAGTCGATGCTAATTTCATGCCATTGAGTTATCAGTGTACTTGAAGCGATTAGTATAATTGTAATGCATACAAGTGTCCTTATCATGATGCTAGTGCCCTTGTTGTCATACTATTCCTTCACAGATCTACTTGCTGTTAATTGTGAGGAAGGACCTTTGATATAAGAGTAATATAACTGTACCCACTAGGCTGATGTGCATGTTTGTTTGAACTTTATTAGAACATTGGAACTTTGGGAGGTCCTCTGAAGACTGTGGATTGGCCCAAGGCCAATAATGACTGGTACAGTCCACTTGCTCCAATAGTCCAATGTTTGTTTTTCTGTTTCTCAAATTTTATGTGTGGCATTCTATCGCAGGGCCAGACCGGGAACTTAAGACAGCCCTGGCAAAAATTCTAAATTCGGTCCCCAAGTGCAGACATGCTAATGTGCGCTAGAACTAAAGCAACCCTTTCAAGTTGCCGCTGGGATCACTTCACGTGCACCACCACTCCTGGAGGACACAAACTGGCCTCAAAGTGTCAAAACCTGGGCCGGACTGGGAAACAAAACCGGCCCCGGCAAAGTGATCGGCCGGCCCCCCTGGGGGGAGGTTGGGGGTGCCGCCGAGCTCTTTGCCAGGGCCGGTTTTCGGCCGATTTTGTTACAGGCCGATTTTGCAGCTATGCTGCATAAACGGCCCTTTAACAAAAATGGCCCCCAGGGGCCCTAAACCGGTCCCCACCCTTGCGGCACACCGGTGTTTGCCCAGTGCCAGCAACCGCCAGTCCGGCCCTGGTCAAAACTGGATTCCTAGGGGTCCATCCGCCTTAGTATTGCCCGCTTACCCGGCTGACCATTCCGGCCATGTTAGTGGGTGTAATGTTCTAATATGCCAAGGGCTCTATTGGTTGTAAAAGGGTTTCTATCTTGTTATCGACCCCTAGCTACAGTCAGGGCCTATAACTCTGGTTGAGGGTCTTTAACAACTGACTGAGCCCTCTGCAGCGAGCTATAAGACTATAGTACACAGTTGTTTTAGACTAAGCTACGAAGTTAGGATCGGTACATCTTTGCTACATTTATTTGTAGCTCATTCATAGTTAATCTGCTAGCCAGATAACATCTATAGATCACATGCAAGCATTTGCCAGATGCAGATTGTGTAGTAACGAAGCACACATTCCAGAGTTAGGTTTCAAGTTATTTTATTTGTGAGAATTAGATGCATATTTTTGTTGGATAGAATGCACACAATTCTGTTTTACTGGTGGCGTAGAATACTGCCAACAGTCTGTTATTGTCAATATATTTACATCTGGAATGCAGTCTTCTTTTCTAAGCTTATTGCTTGAGCTTAGTCTGAAGTAACATTTAACACTTCCATTCACTGCCTTGTGGGTAGTGCAGAGTAATCTGGAAAACTATCTTCGGGAAAAGGAGGCCGTGAAGGTCTCAAGACAGGAGACATACGGTGTTGTAGGTGAATATATAGGAGTTGTCTTGCCCTACATTTGGATTTCTTTGGCGGCACCTCATATCTGAAATTGATGCTCAGTGGTACAAACAATTGGCTTAGTCCAGCTATGACATGACAAGAGAATGAGTTGACCTGATCTTTTGTGGGAAATACAGATATAAGAACATACACCTCCATGTGTTAGCACCAGTCATATTAAAGGACTCGGGAGCTCATTCTTGAACCTTTCGCTGTGGTCAGTTCTGACTGTTACACCTACAAAATACCCACAGTCATTGGGGTGCACTAATTAATATAAAATTGGAAATGTAATGTCATGATTAGTAAACATTTTGTAGTAGTATGTCAATATCTAGAATGAAACCGTGCATCTTTTATCAGATGTTTTAAATACATTGACACTATTGTAAAAAACCTAAAGTATATTTTATCAGGAGTTTTGAAAAAGATTTAGGTGAGATTGTAATAATTGTAAGGATTTTAAATGATTCTAAACAATAAAAATATTCATTTGCATAACTGTGTGTACGACATGAATTGTGGATTTTGGTAACTGGTTAACTTTAGTTTTCATGGCTTGTCTAAGTCAATGTTCATTTCTAGGTTTCCTATTTCTTTTGAGGCCTTAGCGGTGCTCCTATTCACGGCAGGTTGTTAAAAGATCATCATTTTTCTAATCTTCACATGTTAAAATCTCAGTTATTGAGTCGTTGGGTTTAAGGTGTATTTATAAATCATCCCATTGTTACTAGCTCTGTGACAAGCACCTACTTTTCAACTGCTCTGATCATTACGATTTTCCAATGTAGGTGTTATCTGGGGATCCGTTGTTAACAAGTAAAGCAGATGTTCATTTTTTCCCAATTCTCGAAGTTTGTTAACTGCATTCGGATGATTTGAGCTTCTTCGAAATTGTTCTCTTCTGGTGCAAGTACAATTATATTCTTCTAAATTTCTGCTTGAGCCAGTCAAACAAAGAAGACCTTGTGTGATTGCTTGCAGTTTGAGATTTGGTGCTAATACATAGATTTTCGGCTGAACACTGTTTAAAAGAGCTGGAAGAGCAGGTTGTGAGTGATTTTAGAAAGTTTTTTTTTTTTGCAGCATCAGGTTGCATTATTAAGGTTTGATCCCCAATACTATGGGTGTTGTTTTTAATGCACAAACTAGAGGACTATCTGCCCTCCTTGCATAAGCAAAACTGTAGTACAAGCTGTTTTGATTGGTCTCTCCTTTCAGTCTATTTAATTCAATCCGCTTCTGTCCCAGTGGTAGCTGCTAACTTTGGCGAGTGGAGGGGCGGGCAAATGGGTAGTTTTATATAATTAAACAATTAAGTAAATAACATCAAATTGTTCTTGCCATGGTTGCCTCTGAGTCATCCTCACTTTGCCGTCTTTCCTTGTAACTCTAGGGCCCCAGCTAACTTTCTTAACCAATCCTGGCACTGCTCTCACAGCGTCAGAGCAGCGCCAGGATTGGTTGGAGTGGCCTCTATTAGTGCTCACAAGAGCACTGGAGGCCTTTACTTTTTCTAAAGCAGCTGTCAAGACAGATGGGTTAGAGGGGTTTATGGTGCGCATGTTGGCAAAGAGACATGGGCACTTTAAACAAGTGTAAAAGAGGACCCACCCTCCCCGCTACCATTCAGCATCAGCCCCACCCCCATCCTGACTCCCCTTTCAGGACGGGGTGACAAAAAATAAAATGGCAATGAATTAACTTCCTTACTATTTTTCCATCTCTGGGGGCATTTTAGTGAGGCCACGCTCCTCTTCTGTAACGGAGGACCCGGTCGTCCCTGTTCTGTCCAACTTTTGTTGTCATTTTATCTGATCCTCTTTGGGTTTGCCAGTTCTTAACAGAATTGTTTGCCTTTCCATGTTAATCTTGATTTACGATTGTAGTAACGTAAGACACGGTCTAGTGTCTCAGTTCCAGTGTAACCATACACCTAACACCCACACACCACCAGGCGTCACAGGTCAGATGACCCTGGCGAATAAAAGGGGCCGAGCGCACGTGCTCTGGGCCCATTACCCATCCCCAGCCTCTATGTCCGTGTCTGATTGCGTGATTGTGCATGCATGCAGCATGAGGGCCTGTTGTGTTCCCGGTGTGATGGGCTCCGGGAATTATTCTAGATGGGGCACCTCTAAATGCGGCTAAGGCCTAGAACAAATTACTCAGAGACGTATGTTGCATCTTGCTCGTTCACTCCACTGTCGCCAACTGGCGTACGTGCGGACGTGACGTCATTTATTAACAGCGGTCACATGGGCAATGACGATGTACGCCTGTTACGCCACAGGCGGAAACACAACATTCCTCCCCAACCAATAAAAAAACCAAAATGTCATTGGAAAAACACTATCACCTTCAAATGTCACTCTCAGCCTGTCACGGCTCATAATGATGCAACACATCCCAAAGCACAAAAAAATAACCAGAGCAGTCTTACGTGAAATAGTCTCTCAGACGACTGAATGGTACAGGATTCTTCTGCAGTCTCTGTTGAGTTGCGCCTCTGCTCAGACCTTCAGCTGCCATAGGACGCGGGGTAATTTCTTCATCGACTCCCTCATGCTCGTCCCCTTGATGTTCGGAATCTCCATCTTCTGTTCCTTGGCACGGGGATGGCACATCATCAGGGATTGTAGGTCTGCACATTTGACTAGATACATCTAGGCAGTCTCGGGCGTTGCCCCTGACCCTGACAGGTGATCTGGCCGGGGAGACAGAGTCCTCGCCACATGGTGTGGCAGGTATCCTGGCGTTCCCAGATTGGTATTTCTTGAAATACGAAACGTTTCTAGTCACAGTCTCATTCCCTCTGGTGGCAACTATTCGGGTTCCCTTGACGTGGACTACAATCCACGGTTGTCGCTCATAGGGCAGTCGGAATTTGCCGCTGGTGATCCTATTCTTGAGTAGCACAGTGTCTCCCACGGCAATCTGGGATGGCTTGGCCCTTCTCCGTCTGCTTACTTGAGCATGCGTCTTCTTGCGCCGGGCCTCCACTTGGTCTTCCTGGGGAGTTTCTGGCTGCCATTTACAATGGTGAGGAATGGAGTCCATAATTACTCGACCCATGAGCAGGTGTGCTGGGGCAACGCCCGTGGTGGTGTGAGGCGTTTGGCGGTAGTTCCGGAGAAATGTGAATAGAGCCAGTTCGAGAGACTGTCCCTTGTCGTGCGCGATTCTGATTACCTTGTTGAGAGTTCGCATGAATCTTTCTACCTCGCCATTGGCCTGTGGCCACCTTGAAGTGATTCGGCGATGTTGGATTCCCAAGATCCTGAGATAGTTAGCTAGTTCTTGGCCTTGAAAGGGAGGGCCGTTGTCAGTCTTCAATTCCTTTATTAACCCATGAGCAGCCATTATTTTCCCTAGCTTGGGGATGACCTGAGCAGCGCTAGGTGTGGAGATGATCTCGACTTCAGGGTACTTAGAATGGTCATCAATGGCTACCAGGGTGTGTCGACCATCGGGGAGGCTGCCAAAGTCCAGACTGACACATTCCCACAGTGATTTTGGCCGTGGTTCTGTCATGATGGGGGCTGGCCGAGGTGCTTCTCCGGCTGTTTGACAGGCTGCACAGGATCGGACTATAGATTCAACCAGGTCGTCCATCAGGGGGAACCACACCTTGGTACGAAGGCGTGACTTTGTTTTGACCATGCTTTGATGGCCCACATGAGCTAGTTGAACAACATGTTCGGTCAGGGATTAGGGAATTACCAGCCGATGACCACTCAGTAGACACCCAGTGCTGTCCTCATTCAGCTCTTCTCTTACATGATACAGGCTGTCCATGATTCTTTGCGCCTCATTGGTCAGGACTTTCCACTCCTCCTTGGTTTTGTGCCAGTTGCCATGTCGCACCGCGGCAATTGCTCTCTGGAGACATTCATCCTTCTGGGTGGCTTCCGCTAGTTTCTCCATAGATATTGGTAGTGGACAGGATCGAGCAGTAATGCATCTCACATATTCCTCCGTGTCAGCTGCATCTTCCATCTCTTCTCTAGTTGCCGCTCGAGGATGACGTGAGAGATAGTCCGCGGGGTTTTTGGGTCCGGGCTGGTATTCTACCCGACCGTTATAGTTCTGGAGTTGTAGCATCCATTTCTCGATTCGCGGAGGGGGCTTCGAGGACGTTCCAGAGAAACGGTTTCCCATAAACATAGAGATGAAAATCGTGGCATCCCCAGTGTATCGCTATCGCTTCCTTCTCGATCTGAGAATATCTTTGCTCCGTTTCGGTGAGCGACCTACTGGCAAACGCCACCGGCATCCAGTCTTCTTCCATGTCTCTGCATCAGCACAGCGCCTAGTCCTGTGGGGCCGGCGTCCACGGCCACTAAGGTTAACTTTCTCGGTCAAAGAAGGCTAAGGTAGTTGCTTCGGACAGTGCTTCTTTGATGTCTCGAAAAGCCTTGTCTTGTTCCGTGCCCCATCTCCACGGAGTGGCCTCCTTTGTGAGTTCCCTCAGCGGTAGCGTTAGGTTGGCCAAGTCGCGAATTAATCTGCCGCAGTAGTTACATTTCCAAGGAAGCTTCGGACTTCGGTGACCGTTGTGGTGGGAGCAGCTTCTTTGGTGTCCTTCACTTTCTCTGGATCCGGGTTGACTCCATCAATTGAGAAAGTATATCCAAAGAATTGTAGTTTCCTCTTTAGGAACTCACACTTTTCACGGTGCAATGTGAGCCCAGCATCTCTCAATCTTCGTAGTACTTGGATTAGTCTATTGTGATGCTCTAGGATGGTTCTGGCGTGGATCATGATGTCATCACTGACATTTATCACACCCGGGATGTCTGCAAAGAGTTCCTGGATCACATTTTGGAATACTTCTGCAGCACTGGAAATCCCGAAGCTGAGGCGAGTGTACCTCCGTAGCCCCAGGTGGGTCGAGAAGGTGGTGATGTTCTGCGACTCCTCGTCTAAGACTAGCTGGTGATAGCCTGATCTCAAGTCCAGCTTGGAGAACCAACTCGCCCCTGCCATTTCACCTATCAAATCGTCTATCGTGGGTGTGATGTGTCGTTCACGCTTGATTGCGACGTTAGGAAGAGGCATGTCTACGCATATCCTCACCGTTTCCAGTTGTTTGGGTTTTCGGGTGACCAGTATCGGGGAGACCCAGGGGGTGGGACCCATGACTCTTTCTATTATTCCCGCCATTTCCAGTTTCTTAAATTCTTCTTCCACCAATGGACGCAAATGGAACGCTATCCGGCGGTGTCGCAAGGCGACAGGCTGGACCGTACGATCAATGTGTAGGTGCACCTCCTTTCCCTTGAACCTTCCAATTCCTTGGAATACTTATTCGAACTCCGTCAGTAGTTGTTGAATTGTTTCATGATGGACTCCAAAAGCGAAGGTCACTACGCCCAGGTCTTCTGCCGCCTGGCATTCTAGCAGCATGCCTTGGCCATCTTCGGATACAAACACGTTGGTGGTTACCGATCGGTCTCCATGTGATATGGTGGTCCGAAATTTTCCCCGAATCCGGAGTGGTGTGTCTTGTCCATACGCAAACACAGTTATGGCTGACTGGGTGAGCACTGGCGGTGGAGATAGGGTTTTGTGTAGAGCAGACGCCATCAGATTGATAGTGGCACCCGTGTCCACCACGGCCATGACTTCATGAGACCCAATGTGGATCCCGCACTGTGGCAGCCGTCGCGCTGGTCGGGTCGCCGTGCCAATCAAATGTACTTTGTGTACTGTACGCTCCTCTTCATCATCATCCATATCACTCGGATCTCCTTCGGGTACTGCGTTTACCACCTGTCTAGGCTTGCGATACCGCTTGGATCGGCACACTTTTTCAAAATGGTTGTAGCGTCCACATGCCGAGCACCGCTTTCCTTTTGCTGGACACTCCGCCGCCGAGTGAGGTAGTCCACCACAGTAACCACACATTTTTTGCGACCCTGCGAGGCTGTCCCCGTGACTTTCTTAGTCCACTTTGTTGGTGACTTTACAGTTACTTTGTTGACCGGTTCTGCTTTCACCGGAGCCTGGAGAGCGGCCTCCATATGGGCGGCCCGCGCCTTCTATAACTCCTTTGTGCGCCCTAGTGTTAGTATGTCCGCTAAAGACTTGCCCGACTCCTCGAGGATTCTTTCCCTCAGTTTGACTGAAGCTCAGCCTTGGATGATTTGACCACGGATTTCCTCCGTGACATCGGCAAAACCGCATGTTGATGCCAGGTTTTTCAGGCGCGCGTGATAGGTGTCCAGTGACTCCTCTGGCAGCTGTCTGGCCTCTCTGAAGACGAAGCGCTCATAGTCCTGATTAGCCATCGGCTCGAAGTGAGCATTCAGGACGTTTATGAGTGTGTGGTGGTTCTTTGGGGTGACCTCCACTAACGTTTTGGCAATGTGATGCACATCCTTGCCTCCGAGATGAAGGACCATGGCTCTCTTTTGGTCCTTATGTACTTTTGTGGCCTCAAAGAATATCATCAGGCGATCAACCCAATCCTTCCATTTGGGCGCGAGTGGAGAAGGGGAGCCTTCTACCACAAAAGGCTCTATCGGGGGTATTGTGGCCATTTCGTTCATTAACCGCGGGATTGTCAGTTGTGACTCCACTCCACCCTATCTTCAGTGTCTTCGTAGACGAGGCGTTATTGGAATGCCCCTTGGTTGCAGTTGCCAATGCTTGCTGGCTCAGCGATTCTCTCTTTGAGGCTGCAATGTCCACTGCCAAGGCTTGATGACGCAGGGGCCCTTGTTCGTGAGGGGTAGCTCACCCCCTTTTGGGCGAGACGAGACGGAGTACAGGCCTCTCTTGAGTTGGCGGGCGTCCCCGTCCACGTGGTGAGGAACGAACAAATGTTCCAGAATCGGCCCACCGAGAGTGCGTCAGGGTCTAGGTCTACGCAATCATTCGCGTCCTCCCCGCCCTGCGCTGGGCGACGAGTCAGGATTCGCCCTGGGAACACATTTGCTCAAGGCCCTGAGCTTGGGCGCGAGCGCCAGGCCGTGTTCTGGGCCTCGCCGGGCCTAGCAATGCGTTGCGCGCCACTTGGGCGCCACACCCCGCCGCGGGGGAAACTAACAGAGCGACCTGGCGGCCACGCCGGGGGGGCCAGAGCGCCTCACCTGGCTCGCTCCGCCGGTGTAGGAACGCCTCCTTCACCGTCATCCAAAGCCGTGGGAACCACCGCGGCTCCGGCCGCACAGTGCTGGACACGAGCACCGCCAGCCAGGAGTGTAGCTCACGGCCGCCACGCGGCACAACGTGTGATCAGAGAATTACACGCAGCAAAGGTACGCCCACCCTCGTCGCCAGTTGTTGTGTTCCCGGGGTGATGGGCTCCGGGAATTATTCTAGATGGGGCACCTCTAAATGCGGCTAAGGCCTAGCACAAATTACTCAGAGACGTATTTTGCTTCTTGCTCGTTCACTCCACCGTCGCCAACTGGCGTACGTGCGGACATGACGTCCTTTATTAACAGTGGTCACATGGGCAATGACGATGTACGCCTGTTACGCCACAGGCGGAAACACAACAAGGGCCTAGCGCCCCCACCCCAATCACCATAATGATTACTCTTCAAATATTTGTAAGATGGCCCAGACTTTTGCTGGAGTGTCCTAAATGTAAGCAGGGGTGCGTGTTTGTTTTATTTCTTTTTAAGAAATGTCAAAGATATTTCATCATCCCTTTTGCCTGATTGAGACCACAACATAGGCTCGTATTTCACCTCACTTAAATGTTGTTACTTATCTACGTTTATGAAACACTTCACTTGTAGGTCGTATTGCATAGAGGCAGTAGTAGGTACCCTGTTGCCCACTAACTTCCTCTGAGAGGGACTATAAACTGATGTCCTGGTGGGAGAATATGGCCACCTGGAAGAGAAGATGGGCAGGTATTATTGGAGAGGCAGCAGGGAGAACAAGACGTTTATAGAGGTTTCTACCATGGGAGAAAATCTAATCAAGGAAATGGGAACCTACCAATAAGGGGTGCCGCAGTACCTTCTTCCGTGATCCACCCTAGCTAATGGCCGAAGAGAGATCGGAAGGTTGGTAGTCGCTTACTTACCTTACACTCTCTCAGATCATTCAGATGTGTCCTATTGTGCAAGTCCAGGGATGGAAGATACCATTATAAAACATGGGATTCTGAAGTCGCTGTATAAATGCATGTCTCTAATTTATTTATAATACATGGGATTCTGTAATCCCTGTGTAAAAAGCGGTCTCTAATTTCTCTGTAATCGGAGATTTGTGATGCATTCAGTCGCGGATTATGAAGAAAAGACTTCCGAATTTGACTATTCTAAATGATTACATCCGAGTTCTGACATCACCATGCCTGCAGCCAGAACCAGCAGCTGAGGTGAAAGGCAGGTCAGGCCACAGATCATAATTGAAGCAGCTGTTTAAAGCAAGGAAAAGAGAATGTTCATTTTCTTTCTTTTGCTTTATTTTTATGACTTACAATGACAAGCAGAGAGAATGTTTACTTTGTGCACTACTTATAGAAAAGCTAAAGCCATTCTGCATGTTTCTACGCACTCCAAGCTACTGTGGCCTATTTTTTTTTTACTAATTTGTATTCAACTGTTCCTATTATTGTTTACAACAAATATCTAACAGTTTTTTATGTGTTTAATTTTGTACTTATTCTTCATGTTTACAAACATTCTCACTCTTTCATATCAAAGAGCTATACGCCAAGGTTTTAAGTAGTTTGTGGGAAAGGTTTTGATGTGACCATGTATTATATACAATAAACGGCTTAATTTGAGCCAGTGGTTTCCGGTGCTCAGCACTGGCACTTAATCATCAAAAATTGTGCTTCAGCGCCAGTTAAGAACACACTAAGTATACCTTTTGCACCAGTGTTTTTGTATTGTTAACGGTCTGTGCGACATAAATTGTCGACAAAGGACCGATTTTCATGCTAATATACTGGTTCCACAGCCCCAAAGTCATCCGATCTGGCCGCTAGGCCACATCCCCTTCCCCACTTGTAGGATTTGTTGGTTCTGTGTTAGGCAGTATTACAGGAGAAATGGGCTGGTTGAAGCTGCCTCCTCACAAAAGACCCCCCCCCCCCTTTTCTTTTTTTTAATCAAATTAACCACTGACGATATAGTACCCCCTGGCATACATGATAGGAATATTGCAAGTCATCTCGGACTTCCATAACTTATAAAGGATCTCAGCTTCAGACTTGTTCCTGGTTATGGAATTCTCATCCACTGGAGATACAGATTCCTAAAAGCGGTTGAAAGGCAACATGTTTGCCACAACATGAAACATAACAATACATAGTTGGTTACAGTAGAGCAGTGTCTAGCCTATCAGGGTTGGTATACAGGCACTAAACCCCTGTGGCAAAAATAAAATGGCAAACCGAGTTGGACCATTATTTTCACCAGTGTAAATGAAGGATACGTGAAACAGAATACTGGGTTTAACCCTTTCGCTGCGGCGGCTATTCCGCCGCAGCGCTAACGGGGCGGGGCGGCCGCGCGGCGGCCGCATGCTGGTGACAGAACCGCTCCGTCACCAGCCGCGGTTGAGCTGTGCTGGTGACGGAGCGGTTCCGTCATGACCCGCCCCGCTCAATACAACTGCCGCGCAGGCGCGGAATAAGCGCCGCGCAGGCGTGGCGGCCGGGCCATGACGGAACCTCTCCGTCATTAGCACAGCCCAACCGTAGCTGATGACGGAGCGGTTCCGTCATCAGCAGGGGAGGGGTTAAGGCAAAATCTATTTTCCCAATTCCATGTTAGACTAGCAGCAGTAATATATCAAATACATTTGCCTTGTTTGTTGTCCTAGTGCTGCTTTTTGCTACTATAGATACATGTGTGATGGTAGCAGGCAGAGGCATAGGTATTAGTAACACTGATCATACCTAGAGATTTTTTTCTTCACACTACGTCCTGCTACTTACTACCACTTTTGTCAGATTCAAGATCCTTTTACTCTACCACTAGGCTGGACTGCCACTTTTTTGCTACAAGAAATAACTAATTAGATGTGCCTTGTTCCCTTTTTTAATGGAACAACGAACTCAAAAACATTAGAATGGTTACCATTTTATAATGGAGCCACAAAACAATAGAATGAAGTGCTACCCAGTATCCTCTTTATAAGCATCTTCGTTCATCTCATTTTTTTGTTCAGTGTGTATTCCTGATATTGGCCTTTAACATTTGCAGACTTTTTTTTACGCGGTAACAAATAGTTTTCTATGTATTGCAGCCATAAAATTGAGTTTTTAAATAATCTTTCTTGTGTTTGGGCGCACAAGCAACCTGACCATATTCTACATGTCACTATGAGTTTCCAGGAAATTTACTTACTTCGGTCAATCTTGCTCTGGTATGGCATGCACCAAAAAGAAAAATAATAATAATGTATCTGTTACTTTGCTCTGTTGTCCATTTGGTTGAAACAATACCATGTAAGTGAAATATATTAGCATATGGTACATCTTCCGAGAACCAAGTAGCTAGTTCTTCGATAATAAGCACATTTGCATCCTTGTAAAATACACCTGCCAGATTCTCCTTGCCCAATCAAATTTTATTGGAGGATGTGTCATTTTGCACCCCATTCATAAAGCTGTGAGTGTACCTAAATTGAACTTGAGTGCACATGCAAGCTTTATTTAAGAGTTTAAGTTGGTATTCTCAGAGTCTGAATTTACACTCGCAAATAGATTTACTTTCACACAAAATGATACCACCATGATGTCATTTTGCACATCAGTAAACCTTTTCATGGAGGCAGGCAGTGGGCGTTCCTTGTAAGGGTGGAGGGATGACATGAAATGTATATGAACACCATCAAATTTCAGGACTGTTTGTAGGCCTTTGTAAGGCACATTTCTCCTGTGGATTTAGTCAAAGTCTGCTGTTGTTAATGCAAGAAGTAGAGCTGTACCTGGGGTCAGAATGGGGTAGGAACATCTTCAAAATTGATGGGTTGTATACAAGAGGTTTTTTGACGGGTGAGGAGGAAATATTTTCTCTGTGGAATAGCTTAAGTGCAAATGCTATTTTTCTAAGCAGTTATGTATGTGTAAATGTACATCTGGTACAATTAACAGAAAAGCTTAGGTGTGTGTGCAGTGCTATAATGGTGAGTGTTGTAGCTTTCCAATAGTGCACCAGAAATGTTGTGTATTTCAAAACAGTACATTTAATTAATCCAAAATGTATGATTGCCATTCAATCATCTGTAAATCATACCTTCCCTTACATGTACCCTCATTTTATGTGGCAGTGGAGGATTAAATGATCCCTGAGAGTTCCCTTCCACCCCATTTTTTGGTTTGTTCAGGGATATAATTTCTGCCGCTTTCTTAGGGTGCACAATTGATATTTTTCTGCCACAGATTCTTCATTACAATCGCAGGAGGCTACCAAAATGGGCAACCGAGATCGTTTGTTAGGTTATACCATCTCCATGCAACCCCCTGCAGGGTTGAGCCTCTGCAAGATATATTATGTCATAGACTGCTTCGTTATTGTTTGATTGACTCAGTGGTTGTATTTTATCATCTTCTTTACTCTTTCAATGGCCTATTTCAGTACTGGCCTGTAGTTAGTGCTCTACAGTGGTTTTATATTGCCAATGGAAAAGTGATGGGATAAAAACATATGAGTCTTTACACATTGGCATATATAGATAGGAGGCCTATTATTTTTGCAAAGACGTGGTGGCACTTTCAATAGTAGATTGAAACACCTTGGGCATAAAATGCACAGGTAATAATGAAAAAGTTAGAACCGAGCTTCCTAATTTGTTTCCTTACATGCTACCCTTTTTCAGTCTGGATGAAATGTTCCTAAAACAGGAATGTGTGGGAGAAGGGAGGTTGTAAATTTGAAGATTTATTTTAAAGTATTTGCTTGACTGACATCCATGCTGCTGTGTTCTTCCTATTAAAAATTGAACTCTGAGCTCTCATTGGAAGAGGCTGTGTTTAAAGCTTCGTTCCAGGATCCTCCAAAAATAGCATCTTTTGTGACATGAAAGCACTAAATGTTTGAAGCATCAGAGAATGTTCAGCGTGGGTATGTTCAGTGTCTTTTAAAATGATGTTTCCCAAATGTATTATTTGTGGTTAGGAGATGAGTTTCTTCGGCGCATGCATGTTTTCTGGCGTGCACACCATCTCTTTGAGTACGCAGGAGAAGACGGAAACAAATAATTCCAGGAACTAGGGGCGAGGGAATTATCCATCGCTTTGGGAGAAATGAACGTGACCCCAGGAGGGATGTCTCACACTGTGTCAAGTGTTGTGCCCGCTTCAAAATGTCTTGACTACTATTGATCTGTGCCCCCAACATCTAACCTTAATTTCTCCTTCCCTTTTTGTGTTTCAGCCATGAGAACCAAACAACCTGCTGGGATCATCCCAAAATGACCGAACTCTACCAGTCCTTAGGTAAGATAAATTCACATGTAGCTGTTCCCCTATTGTTTATGCTTTGAGTAGTTCTACCTTGTTTTGCTTACTTGTTATTTATGGTATGTTACTACTGGCCTGGCTGTTCTTCTGGGCCCCTCAACTACCACTTCTAGACCGCAGGTCAGTGGCAAACCTGTTTACTCAGTATTCTCTTCATTGTGCAGAACAATATAGTGAAATTGACCACGGTCAAGATTGGTTCCCATTGGGAATGGGGCTTTGTATGCATTGCATCAGTGCTCTTTAACGTTCTTAGCCTTTGCATGCTCAGTGGACATATTTGTGTGCTAATCCTAAAGGGATAAAAGGGAAGTGAAGGGCAGAAGAAAAGTTCGCCAGACAAATATTATGTGTGCCATAAAATGCAAGATTGGGTCTGCTTAACAGAAACTACTTGCTTTAGGCTAAGCGATGAGGGCTGAATTGCCACATTCTAATGCGGTCTCGAAAGTTTTCCTTTGAAAGTACAATATTTATCTCTACTAACCGGCCTTTGTTTTGGTGCACATCTGTAATCTACCGGACATTGTCCACCAGAAAGAAGTGTGAGTCGGCACAGAAGCCATTTTGTAGTATGGGTAGCCAGGAAGGAGTTATTCCAGTATGTGGCTGTAGTGGTCAACACGTTTGAGCCCCAGAAATCCTTCTGAATGTTCTGTCTAGGGTTTTTTTGTATGGTGGTCTCTTTTGCCTTCTTCAGCAGCTTGGGCATTTAATGCTAGGAAAGCAAAAACCACAAAGATGCATTTTCATGCTAACAATTGAGCTCTATACTTTTCCTTGAACTCACATGGAATACCAACAAGATCCTCGGACACAATAGGGTTTATTTCGAAGTCTGGCAGAAACTGGACTGACCGGCTAATCACGATGTATACTCTCATTCCTATATTGGAGCTTGTGTTACGGTCATAAACTGGCCAAAGCACAAGCTCCCATAGAGGAATGGAAGTCTGTGTTCATCTCTGCACCCCATTGCAGGCATCTTAAGGTGCCTGCGAGAAGGTGCAGGGATCACCAAGGGGGCATCGATGGCATCCCCTGGGCCCCCAACTGGTGGCTGAAAATAGAAGTGGACCCTGCTAGGGGCCCGCACACATGCTTTCTGACAGGGATTCCATGTCGGAAAGTCCGGAATGGAAACCCTGCTGGAAACTGCATCACAATCCAGAAGGCAGAAACGCTTTACATTTGGATTACAGACCAGTCTCCAACTGGAAGACGGGCTCCTGGAGCTCATCGCAATGCAGCCGGAATGACCGGCCAGTTTCAGTTCCGACTGGCTGTACATAATCAGCCGATCAGAATTGAAACCGACGATGAGTGTCAGAAAGCCTCCGACCTGAGGTTGGAGGCTCTCTGACACTCATATCAGCTACAATAATTTTTTTAAAAGGTAACTTTACAGGCTATAAACTACTAAAATATACTTTAGGTGTGGACATCTCCATATTTGGTTATTTTTTTGCGGGGCACCTATTTAGTGCAGCTTGTTTTCTATGTTTTGTATTGCCTATGGATTTTAATGCCTATGTATGATAGAAGTAATATATTTTTCCTTTTTGTTAATCTTGCCAATCCCTCTATCAAACTGGAATTGCCTGTGATTTGAATAGTACAAGCCTAGGTACAAATCCATAGGGCACTGCAGAGACTATGATTTTACAAGGTGGGGGTAAGTGGGGGATAATGGTACAGAAGTGAGCTGGAGGGTAAGCTAAAAACTGTTGCAGTAACTTGAATGAAGGGGTACATGTTTGTGGGATTTCTACTAAAAAGATAAAATTGTAGGTTGCGGAGAAGAGGGATTTGAAGGAGTAGGATCAGGAGCGTGGGGACACTTAGAATGTATGTGTGACAAAGATTTTGGCTATACAGGAATTAAAATAAGAGTGAACGATCAGATAGAAAGGAGGAAAGAGGAATACTATCGGTCTGTGGCTGGGAAATAGCAGTGATATTTTCACGGTTGTCCATTTACGAGGTGGTTATAGTAGTATGAGGTGTTACTTCAACGGATGAAGTGGGGCATGGATGGAGACTGTCAGATTCACAAGTGATGCCCATCATTAGCATATAGCAGGTGAATCCTGGCTTCTTTGGCCTGTCTTGCCTCCGTTTCTTGGTACCGTCTGGTGGTGCTGCAGGATAATGTGTATTCTTCAGGTGGACTTGACCTTGGTGGCCGGATATAGTAGATTGTGCATGTTGAAGGCCTTGCAGATGTTTCGGCAGGACTTTAATGAGATGTTTAGAGTTCTAAGAGTGGTGGTTTGCTTCTATTGTACTTTTGGAAATCTTTAATGAGACTGCACTCTCGTAGGGCATTCCGCATGCATACTAGATGAGTCTTGGGGATACTGACCGGTACTGTTGAGCTGGGATAGGATTAGTGCCTGGATGGCAGTCTTGAGGTCTCCTTTTAAAGCTAAGTACTTGACTCTGTGGAGCAAGGTCAGCTGGGATTAGGCTCTCTTAGTTTTGTGTGCAATGTTGGACCTAAATCCAAGATCTGTGTTTATTTGGAAGAACAACTGACTTGGCTGTATTGACGAAACATAGAGTGCTGCCACCTAGGCTCATAGCTAGAGCCATAATTGACCATGCTGTGTGTGGCTTCTTGCAAAGAGTATACATGCCATTATGGTGGGGCAATGGAATGCTGCTTTGGTTCATGATTGATTCTCCAAAGCCTTGGTGCTTGGTTCTGACAAACATGAACCGGATACATTGCTGCCTTTATTTTTAAAAATGTGGTGTCTACAATGGTTGACACTTTAGTCTTATTTAAGAGTAAGGATTTTCAGGACTTCCTTTGTGCTTCTGGTATTGAGATTTGTACGATTCCCATTAAACTACAATCACATACAAAGTGTGCCAAGACCCAAGGCTTATTTTAGGAGACCATTAAAACTGAAGAAGTTCAGATTTTAGGTTGGGTTTCTTTTGTACAGTTTGTAGTTTACTTCCATTTCAGAAATGTGTCTGTGAATTTTATCTCAGTAACTTTAAAACTGATAAGGTGCCTATCATGATAAAATGAATATTAGCAAATGCTTATTACCCGAGGTCCTCTACTTCTTTAATACACCTCTGATACATACCATTGTGAAGCCTATGCACCCCAGAATCTCAACACACGCAGAACGTGTTGGAATGTTGGATGTTAGTACAGAAGAATTGCCTTGGTTTCCTATTATATTTTGTGTTTGCAGGAGTGAAACATCCAGTGAACCCTCACAGCCCATCTCTATTCATCCTTAGTTTGTTCCCTCTCTCACTTTGACAAGCTATGTGAAACCAATGACTAGGATTTAGTAATACTTGTCTCTAAAAGCAGTCTAAAAATTAAGACTTTGTCTCAAGTTTCACCAGGGAGGAACTACCCAGGAAAGGACACCCAAAGGAGAGGCTATAATCTGTATTCATTTCTTCAGTTTTTTATTTGATATACACAGAATTTGTAACACTTCTGTTATTCGGAGGTTGAGTCCTGTTTCAGGAGGTATTCCTGTCTTCAACGAGGATTCCAATATGTACACCAGGGATCACGAATCTCCGTCATTTTCCTGTAAAATAAAAAAATTAAATAAAACAAGGATCAGTCAGTGGGACCGAGAAGTCCTCAGACTCGGGTAGAGGTTTGTGAGGGAGCATCACCAATTGCCACCACCTTGTGCAGCCCAGATAGGGTTTAGGATACAGAAACAGTGTCCTCCCTTTAAGAAGTTCTCTTCCTTTCATAGTGCCCAGAAAACCCCCGTAGCTGGAGCCGTACCTTGTCCAGCCACGCTCCTCCTGGAGAGTGGCGGGCAATTTGTTGTCTTGTTGGCATCCTGGCGTCTCCTTGTCCTCCGGGGCATTGGTTTGGGGTTCCTCTTCAGCAGGGGTGTGGGGCCTCATCCACAGGATCTGTTTGGGCTCCGTTTCTTCGCGTCCTCCGGTGTTCACGTTTCCTTCCTATCTCTGAAGCGTGTCCTCCTCCCCCTAGCTAACGCTGCCTTCTTTTGATAGGGCTGTCTGGTAGATGTTATCCGGTACGTCATATGGGGCTACTCCCGAGGCCACTCCGTGAAGAATTAAAGGAACACTCCGAAGCCTGTGTATGGAGTAATAGTATTTCAGTCTCCTTGCTTATCGGGAGTAGGGCGTCATGTCTCTCAGTCCATCCTCAGCCCCACGACAGACTATTGTCTCTTTAATCAAGACAACACCGAGTCCAGCCTAGTCTTGTCTTAAACTTTGGCAACCCGTGTAGGAAATCTGACTCAAGAATTCAGACAGCAGTAAAGTATAATGAGATAGGCATTCTTCGACACATTACATATTGATCAAGATAAAATGAAGCAATTAGTTAAACACCCCTTTTTAACAATTCAACACAGATGTGATATAATTGCTGAGATCTTCATTAGTCAGGACTGCCCTTCTGAAATTTAGTTTTGGGGGGTGACTTTGCTCCCTCTTGCAAGTGCATAGTAAACACCAGTTTCGTTGCTTAACCTGTCTCTCTAGAGGGATTTTATGTGCATTGTGTTGTTTTCATGGTACATTATTGTCCATCAAGGTGGTATGCTCTGTTATGTCCAACCATTAATAACTCGTCCGCTCCAATCGTTTGTTTTACTCTGTACTTCTACTAGCTTCTTTGATAGGCAAAATTGGCTATGCAGAGAAAATGAGGAGGCATACGACGCATTTTTTTCTTTTTAGTTTACTTTTACATTCTTTTTTTTTAATCATCAGATATTTGCATTTGATACAAAGTGGAAAATAAGTACATTACGGAGATAAGCAGTACACTCCAGTTGCGGGAAAGAGGAAAAATGCAATGTCATCAATTTTATGTTATTTCTGGTCACAATATGCCAATACGTCAGAGGTATAACATAGCATAACAAGTGCTTACTGAATGTCTCTTGTCACAAAACAAACATGGCAGTAGTTATGTCGAGCGATCGACGGGCCTTGCCAGTGCCAATTGAGCTTGTCTGCCTGGAGTGGACTGCTGGCTCATGAGGGGGCAGAGAGAGGGTATGGGGGAAGAAGGGAACCCTGAGGGAGAGGGGCAGGTGGGAGAGAGAGCAGAAAGAAAATAGGAGTAGAGAAAGAGGCGAGGAAGATTGCCTCGGACTGGGCAGGGAACACACCTGTCAAGAGGGTCAGGCCGGAGTGAGCAGACTGTTGGGGTAAAGTTCGGGCATTACCGTAGTCTGTAAGGTGATGTAAGAGGGGAGTTCACAGAGGTTTGTTCTCTAAGTATTCAATATAGGCTTTCCAAATGCATCTGGGGCAGGAAGTGCAGAGAAGGTTAGTGTGTGGAGTGTTGTCAGTCCTCTGACAGACAATATTAAATTCCACCATTTACCAAAGGCACTTGGAGATGTTGAGTACCAGTATGAGAGAAATGCTTTGGTGCCAAAGAGGAGGAGGAGGACCTCTAACAAGGAAGTGTGGGAGTCGAATTCAGAGGAACGGGGTTGGCATGTAGGCCCAAGACAGTTGCTAGGAAGTCAATCTCTATTGTAAGCCCTGTGATCTGATGTAGCAGGTCTTGCATCTTTCTCCATAGTGGGAGTGACAATTTGCATTTAAGAAACATATGTTGGAGGTACCCTGGGCTCTCCCTACGCCAGCAGCATGTATTAGAGTACCTCCGACCCAGTATGTGTAGCCTGGCTGGGGTCCAGTATATTTTGTGGATGGACCAGAATCTAGATTGTGTTTGTGCAGGGGTGATTTTGACATCCAAGGATAATTTCCATTAAATAAAAATGTGTTTCTTTGAAGTTGGAGGAGCTTGCTGATCGTGTATAGGGTTTCCATTCTCAGTTAAATAATCTCAGAGCCTGACCATTAGATGTGTTGAAAAGTTTGTACAGATGTGAGGCAGTATGGCCTCTCCCTTTAAAGGTGCCTAATAGTCCGGGGAGGTGTGGTTCATGTAGGGGTCTCCGATAGTTCAAACACTTTTGAGTCTTAGAAATTTGTAAAAGTCAGTATTGGGTAGATCAAATTTCATTTGCCAAGTGGAAAGCAAGATAGGTTTGGTGCGCGAATCCAGATTTTTATGGAGTTTATGCCTTGTTGAGCCCATGTATCCCAGAATAGCGTCTTCCACTTAAGTTTAATTGTGCTGTTGAACCGTAGGGATTCCAGGGACGAGCAGTGTAATCTGTGTTCAAGGCGTTTGTCGAGGAGTAGGAGTGACGCAACCATTATTATGGTGTTTCGAGATATTGTGCCTTGTGAGGGTGGAACTGAGGGGTAGTGGTACAGTTAGGCTGGATTCAATGCTGAGCCACAGGCGGCTGGATTTCTGTGATCGCAGCCACCTTGCACCCTGGGATGTCGGGAATGCTCTTTGCTAGCAGGTATAGTCTGGGATGTTTATCCCCCAGAAGATTTGTTCCTTTTCAAGATTTTCATACAAATTCTTGAGTTTTTACCTCTCCATATGAACTTGAAGGTGAGGTTATTCGTAGACCTAAAGATGAAGGAGAGAAGACTACTGGAAGCATGCTAGTTAATCAGGGTGGCTATCATAATCCCCACTCACCGCCACCATGTGATATTTTTCGGGACCAGGTATTTGAGAAGTTCCTTTATTTTGGTAAGTGTTTTTTGTTGTTCATTAACTATAACAGAGAGATGAAGATCAAAGCTAAACCATATGCCCAAGTATTTGATGGTTGTCTGTTACCACTTTAGACCTAGGTCACCGATTACAGTAGATGTACAGTGAATGTTTAGGGGGGATACCTCCGTTTGTATCTTCATTCAGGGACTAGTCTGCTACTTGTGAATATTTTTCTACTTCTTCCATGATTGGTATGGCTGTGGGACTTCCTTGGTGACTAACAATACATTGTCTGCATAACAGCTACTACGTGTCTGCCTGAGGAGTAATTAATGCATGCGATCCGTGGGTTTTCTCGAAAGGTGGAGATTAACAATTCAATGACCACAAGGAAGAGAAGAGGTGAGAGCAGACCTCCTTGATGAGTACCTTGTGAGAGAGTGAAGGGTTGTGGTAGGTGGTCATTGACCCACACTCTTGCAGTGAGGCTGGAATACAGGGCCATAATCATGCAGATAAATGCATTCCCCAGGTGATATCTGTGTAATGTGGCATGTAAAAACGGCCAAGAAACCTTGTCAAAGGTCTTTTCTGCATTAAGTGCTAGGGTCGCTGTTAGTGATTTGGACAGTTTGGCTCCTTCTGAGACGCAGCAGAATGTTCTGATATTGTCCGCCATGAGTCTGTCTTTGAGGAAACCTGTTTGTGAGTTTGGCATCAGGGTTTGGATGACCAACTCCAGCCTGAGGTCCGCAGGCTTTGTGTGATCTTGTAGTCGATATTGATAAAGGCGATCTGTCTATAATTTTTGACATTTAAGTTATTTCTCCCTTCCTTTGTTATCCCCACAATAGTAGCTTTAGTGGCTGAGCCAGTAATATAGCTCCCTGATGCATACTGTTGGAAAACTGCATAAAGGGGACCTGTCACTTTGTTGGCAATTTTTTCATAACATTTTGCAGAGTAGCCATCTAGGCCTGGGGCCATCCCAGTTTTAAGGGATTGTATTGGCAAAATAATTTCTTCTTTTGTGGTGGGTTTATTGATGGTGATAGAGTCCTGTTGTGATATTTTAGGGAGATGGCAGGATTTGAGATGATCGTTAATCTTAGTTATATAGATCGGCGTGTTGGAGTTCTAGAGTTCCCCATAAAATGCTTTAAAGGAGTCAAGTAAACCTTCTGTCAATGTGGCAATCACCACTTCTGGGCTTTTTATGGCTGATATAAGGGATTTGTTTTTTGTGTATTTTAAGAAGTTGGCTAGCGATTTGTCCGCTTCGATGTTATTGCAAAGCCTGCCTGCATTGACCACTTCGATCCATTTCAGGCCCTCTGGCTAAGGATTTTGTTGTATTCATATTGCGCTACTCCCAATTTCGATAGGAGAGATGAACCTTTAGAATATCTAAGTTGGGAGTTTAGCCTTTGGATATTCGAGTCTAGTTCTTTGAGTCGGTTGGATATAGTTTTTTTTTTTAAGGACACAATGTGACTCTGTGTTCCTCTTAATGTGGATTTGGGGGCATCCCATCAGGTTGTAGGGGATGTGTAGTTAGGACGTTTTCTTTGAGGAAGTTTTCAATGGTCGTTGCGATCTCCGTTCTATTGTTGGGGTCATCTAGGAGATCATTGTTCAAGTGCCACTTTTCGAGAATAACATTAAGTGTTATTTGGATAGACACATGTGATCAGAGATCACAATCTGTTCGATTTTCAGGGATTGAGAGAGGTGGAGCTCACCATAATATAATATATTCATGAATATGAGTGTTGGGGAAAATTTTTCATTTGTTTGTGAGCTTTGTTGCCTATACATTTGTGAATTAATATTCTGTCTAGGTTACCTTCCATAGGCAAGTTAAAATCTCTACCTGAGATAAAAGCTTAGGTTGTCTGAAAGGTCCGAGAGCTGTTTGTCTAGGTCCTCAGAAACCAGTTGCATGGTCATTCAGCATGTAGATGTTTACAATAAAAAAACACTAGATCTCTTTTGTTCTCCTTAGAGATGAGAAGTCTGCCTGATTGGTTGTGAGTGTATGACCTGTCTGGGGTATCAGATTTTGTACATATTAGTGTTGCCACCCCATTGTTTTTTATAGGGCTGGGGAGAGGCCAATGTCTGCAATCCATGAGCGGTAGAATTTCGGGTAGTGAATAGATTTCAGGTGGGTCTCTTGTAAGAGGATGATATCCACCTTCAGTTTGTTACAATAAGCTACAACTACTCTACGTTTTACAGGTTGGTTAAGCCCCTTTGTGTTTAGTGAGAGTATGTTTGAGAAGAGCCATGGTGAGTAAGCGAGGTCACTTGGGTCGTTGGGTGGATGTTTTGGGGGGGAAAACCTGCGGGGGAGAGAGAAGAGAAGGCACCTTGAGTTTGATTGGGTTGTTTAGTAAGCAGTTGCAAGCTTCCGCCAGTATTGTGTGTGGTGCCCTGGGGATATTGTGTGTATTGAGGCAGTGTATATTAAAGGTTCGCCCAGGTAGCCGAGGGAGAGAGTGGAAGGGCCGGGGAGAGGGGAAAAAGGTAGAGTAGAGGAGATAGAGAAAAGGGAGAAAAGCTGGTGTAATAAAACATAAAAGTAAAACTATTTAAAAAAAATCAATGGTCCCAACACCTACCCATCCTCCACTCATCCCCTGGAATGTGTATAAGATGCATTCCCCCGCCCTTATTCTACGTGGAACACACTGAGCCACAAGCTAGCCTTGCCAGCCCTGCAGGATAGCTGGTTGGTACCAATCTGAGAGAGAGGGTCATACTAGAGGAAGTCGCAGGAGTATAATGTGCACAGGTGATGTGGGAAATGGATCATGGCGAAGGTCTGTTGGGACTGGAAGGGTGTAGGGTAGTCGGGTGTCTTACCACTATTACTGTGAGGAGACCAGTTTTACAGAGATAACATGTAGGTGTGTTAGCTAAAGGTTGTACCTTAGAGCAGTTATGGTTGGTGGTTTGATATGCAATAGAGTTAAACAGATTTGGCTAGAGAGGATGCATTTTAGAACTATGTGGTATGCTGAGGGTATCAATCAGTGTATGGGTGTGGTGGGGTTCACTCACTGAGGCATTCATTGTTGGACTGAAAGGGCAGGATAAGTGGTAGAGGCCAGTGTGGGTAGTGCAAATGATGGGGACTCTGTTGCCAAACGCCACTCCTGACCATTGTCCGAATGCACATGTGGGACGGGTCAGATACTGGCCTATATAGACCAAAATCAATAATATGTCAGCTGAAAACCTCAGCAGTTTGAACTGAGACATCAATCAATCATTATACATCAATCATTCTACTGAGATCATCAAACATTTCTACTGAAAAGAAGTACTGTATTCATGCTATAAGACATGCATACAGATATTACGTATCCGGCATGATGTTAAGAGGTATGAGTACATTACAACAGTATCAAACAGGGAGTTTCCTGCTGGTCATTGTGTCCTTTAAATAGTCCTGTGCAATATTGATTCTGGTTCTGTTCTAGAGGATGTGTTGAGATTTCCTCATATGTGCAAGCATGGCTTCTGAGTGGCAATATTGTGGTGGTCCAAATATCATGACTCTAGGGTGCAAATTAGGAGGGTTAGAGTGGGGCTTGCCCATCCTGAGTCTGTGAGCCCGTTCTATCTCAATGTTTCCGTCAAATTGGATTCCCAGGGTGCAGGGTATCCAGGCCTCCAAATATCCGACACAGGAGTTTGCATCGACTACCACCTTTTCTGGTAGCCTGAAAATGTGCAGATTACTTCTGTGCTTCCGATTCTCCAACTTGAAGATGTCTTTCATCAGGAATTTGATTTTGTTGGTAACTGAATCCACTCTTGTCAGAAAACGCAGTTTCCTCCAGTGTGCTAATCCTAGCCTCTGCTTCTGTAAGTCTGCCTGCCATATTTTGAAAGTCATTGCTTAAGGCTTGATGGTCGTGATGCATGGCATCTGTTTACTTTTGTTTTTTGGGCCAAGTCATGTAAAGCTCCGAGTCACTATAGTATAATATCCAGGCTGGCCCCGGATTCCGTCTTGGTCCATTTTAGTGTAGATTTGTTGTCTTTATTGTCTCTGTGATCCGCCATCGTGCCAGCTGTGGTGGACTCGAAGGGATGCTACGTAGTTGTGTATCCACACAAGCTGTTTACAGGGTCAATGTTGCTCATTTACCGGTGTCGGAGCACAAGGTGTTCAGTTCTTGTGGAGCCAGAAACTGTTTAGTTGGACAATTATTGTGGCAGGGTATGTTGAGTGTAGCTGTACCGTTACCCAAGATCGGTTTAAGTTGCGGGTGCAAATCTCGAGGTTGAATTATATAGAGCACTATTTATTGGGATTATTTGCAGCCCTCGCAACCTTGGTAGGCAAAGCGTTGGTAAGCAATGAACGCCTGGCTTCAGTAATCCTTGGACATAGGGTAGGCCTCAGGGGTGGGCGCATTCGCCATTTTGTTTTTCCTTGTGCGGATGCTGTTAAACTGCATATGACGTTAAGATTCAGAGTTATTCTTAGTGCGTGATGTTGAATATAGCCACTAATCAGATCCCTTAATGTGTGGCATGATTCACCATGATGCTGATTAAATTTGGTGGCATGGAGGTGGGCTGTATCGGATAGCCAAGCATTGTCCGCAGATCAGAAGCGCCTCACCTGTGCTTAGTGACCAGATCATCAGGTGCAGAAGTGTGTTAAGTGGCTGTAGGGAACAGGTACCGAGGCTGCAGTAGGAGGGCACTCTGTGCTCTTGGCACAAAGATTTCTGTAGGTAATAGACCGGGTTCACAGCCAAAAGTAATTGTGTGGCTAAGGGTAGTCGGCACCTCTGGGACACAAGTACATGCAGTGATGCAGACAAGTGAGCTATTATATTGGGACCCCCATTGGGTACAGTGTTGTGCCTACTATCCATCTATCATTGATGTGTACAATAGTGGGGTTCTTCACGAAGTGTGGAGGTAATGAGAGCCACCATTTTGTATTCTAGTGTCTGGCCTGTCCATGTAGCGGAAGCGTTTCACACGTGCCCTGTGACCTCTCCAGTGGTTGCAGGCTTGTGTAAGTGTTGGCAGGATAAAGGGCCGGCAATCTCTTTGGGAGGGTTCTTTGCACTTGCTAGTACAGTGACATGAGTTGTAGGCTGTAGGGAACAGCCACAGATGATATTGATTATGCGTCCATGGATCGAGCAGCTCCTCTGAATCGCTGGCACAAGCACTTCTGCACCCAGCTATGCAGGCTAGTTAGTGTTCCTCAAGAGAGTACCACTTTAGGGTTAGCACACTGTGCCTCCTACCTTACAATCGCTTTTGTGTGTGACCATGGGGCGATCCACATGGCACAGAGCCTCCAGAAGCCGTCATATTTGTCTTCCTTGCGTGAGACCGGCGAGGAGCCCAATCCGGTCTAGTCCATCAGTCGAATGCCTCGATTTTCACCACATCTCAACCCCCCAGTGCTTAGTTTGCCTCCGTAGATTTGCATCGGGCATCTGCTGAGATTGCGCTCCAATGCACTAGACACTACAGGGCTGGGTGCAGAGCAGTCTGGTTAGCCGCCAACTTGCCCTGCCTCAGTCCGACCCATGTCAGCTTTAGACAAGTTATACACATAAGAAACATCACCCCATTCCATGTTTTAAAACTTTCACTTTTAAGCACACCATATGTTTAGAGAAAGTTGCCAAGTGGCAGCAAAGGGGTTCACTGGAAAACCACTGGAATGGGTGCATAGTGGTTACGTACAAAAGCAAATAGAAGAGTGCATTACCTGTGATGGCTAGATTAAAGGGGAATAGAGGCTTGTTAAATGGTTGCCAATATATCACATCCCTTCAAGGATAACTGTCAGAGTTAGTAATGGATCAGCCTCCTGAGTGTGTTTGGAGGGAGCTAAAACAAAAACAGTTTTTTTCCTGTCTACCCCACTCTGCCATTGGATGTGTGACCTGAAAAACCCCACCCCCATAAAAGGAAAAATTGACATGTAGAGAGAGATTGACAATAGGTGCCCTGAGGCAGCTGGGATCCGTGGGCAGACTGTGAAAGGCACAATTTACACTTTCTCATTGGTGCCGCAGCCAAACACAATACGTAAATGGATAAACACAGAGCCTTTCTCCTCTGGGAAAATAACAAATAAGCATAAGAAATAGATACACAGCGCAACTATTTATAAATACAACCCTAGACACCTCGCTGCGTGGATTCCCACCCAAGAAGGGACTCCACTTCCTGCGGTATTCGGGTTAATAGGTATACACGTTTTAAATCCCCTGTGTATTGCAAAGAGTCTCCCAACTGCGGGTCCAGTTAGTATCATAGGTAGCATGAGGTAGATCTGGCAGATTTTGCATGGGCAAAGACGAACAGCAAATCTGTGGTGCAGTTAAGAATCACAGTAAATAAATTATCAACTGGAAATATCACTAATAAGGAAATACACTGCTATCTTGGTGAATGAATGGCCGATCTGCCGCAACTCCACATGTGGGAATCTGGAGATCTCCTGGCTCTGATAATGAGCCCCAGTAACTTGCCTAAGTGCATTTCCTAGAGAGCGTCATTGCAGATTCCTCCCTCAGTACAGCAAAGGTCTGATGGTTTTGATTCCCACAGTGGGCCTCAGAGCCTCTCTAGTCTCAGATCAGGTTTCATACTCCCAAGGTGGTTGTCAGTTTAAGAGACTAAGACCACTCAGTGGGCCAAAAACAGGCTTAGTTTACCAGGGAAGCCTACCAGCACTCCAGCGAATCCTTTGAAACATGGTTGGTTCTCCTTGAGCATCGGACTGAATACCACGCCAGCATATACCCTTCCTACGGTGCATAAGATGAACCTTTTAAGAATCTTCTAGGTGAAGTCATCGGACTACCTGATCCCACCAACCAATTGGGGCCAGGCAGCCAGCCCTGCTTTTCCTGTCCATTCTTAGTACATTTCTGAAACATAGCTGTCCATGGGGGCTCTAAGGTATTAGGACCTCAAGCAGAGATGCAATTCGCCAGGGTCAGGAAGTGGCCATGCGGAGAGAAGGCTCCGGATATAGGCTTGACACTATCTGTGCACATGACACAGTCCTCCGAATCGTGGTCATACTCCACAAACTTCTGACTGCCCTTCCTTGATTGGGCAAGTTCAGAAACCTGAAGCTCCACTGTCTTTAAAAGATAAGTAATTCAGAAGATGCAAGTGAGACGTTCCCACTGAGGTCTGTCTGCACCATAATGATCCACACTCCTATTCCCATAGCACCCAATCATGATGTCCTTTCGTGGATACGTCAGACCTTGAATGGGAGGTTCACCCCTGCTTATGCTAATTTATACAAAACAGAGTAGATCCAGAGATATTTCCCCAACATTAGATGAAAAAAAAACAAGATTGAATGAGTCTAAACATGCAGAAGGTAAAATCCCTATCAGAAAACTAATATCATACTCTCAAACTTCCAATCTGTTTGCCATAAAGTCCACTATACCATGTCATTGTTACAGATCGTACCAGGTCAGGAGCTGTACAAGCTGCTGTGGCTGCAGATGAAATCCTCTCATTGTTAAAACTTACAAGACTTAAAGTCAGAAGCCCACAACACTTTGTTGTCTGGCTTTTTGGGCATGATAGTCTGCTCTTTCGGAAGGTATCGTCCTCTTAACACTGAATATGGTTGTCGCTGTGCTTTCTGTGAAGCACCACCTGGATTAATAAGTACTTGACAGTGTCAGCTCAATTTCACACCCTCCTCTTGGGATGAAGATGTTGGAAAAGAACGTTACCCAGCAACTGCAAATCCACACCGCACAATGTCATCCTAGAGATGTGGTACGAGAATAACATACTCAAAATGGCACCTGACCAAAATATTGTACGATAAATACTGCTCACAGACATACTGCTCTCTTTGAGATGATGATAGGAAATCTACACACTTTAGAAATATATGTTTTGTTAACAATATTTAGGACATATTCGTCAGACTATATTTCTGACTGCGATATTGTGACTACAGAGCTGTTGTTTATTTGGTAAGGCTGATACTGAGAACCGAGACCATGCCAAGCTCCCCTGTGAATGACATACTAGTAGAGCCAAAGAACGCCAGTGTGTATGCGCACTTATCGTTCTCCCTGTTACCGGTCCTAGGCAGTGGCACAGCTAAATTGAGGACCTTACAAAACATCTTGGGTATTAAGGAGGAACAGCCGTGTGGTGCAGTCCACCTCTTTCACTATCCAGCACTACTTTATAGTATCATTGCAGTAGCTTTCCCAGTTCCATCTGAAACTTCCATCTTCAGCTCCACATGTCACTGTACAAGAAATCAGTCAATATGTCTGGTTAATAGATATATGGTTACTTACCTCCCAGTAACAGGCCCAAAATGAACGCTAGCTGTCCCAAACCATGCTAAAGTGTTGAGATGTACAGTGGCCCATGCCCTGCTAACTACATCATTAGCCTTTCAGGTGAGCAAGGTTTGTAACTACCATAACCCTTTCCATCTGTTCACCCGGCAATGGTGGAAGATTACTTATGATGTCCGTTTTGATGCATCAGTTATGTTTGTGGGAATGAGAACCATGGTCACTTTGCCCTATTGGGAGTAGAAACTCCTTATAAAAACCCAAAATGGCAACTGTCCCTAAAAGCACAAGAATATATGTGAATGATCTTGCTTGCCAAGAATTCCAGGATTCTTTTTTGGCATGTGGGTTGTAGATGTTCAAGCAGATGATACCTGTTGACAATCACACCCCTCCTAAGATTGAGAACTCACACCTCACATTTATTTGATAATGCTATACGTGTACATTCTGTACAACCTTTCAAGCCCATTCAGATGCAACAAGTCGGCCACAGTGTTCAATCTGGGAAGGCCTCCATTCAAGGAGGATGGGGCCCATATCAGATGCTCTGCGTTTACAAGCACCTAAAATTAAGAAAGTCAGTAAAAAAAATGACTAGTTCTGTTTTCAGGAGTTTACTGAACCAAACGTGATGCTGGTCACAGAGCGGCTCAGGTGTCAGCTCCACTGGCCCTCATCCTACCCCAGCTGCTCGGCCAGGAAAAGAGCTTAAGATAGTCTTAAACAATCATGCTTTCCTTACCGCCCTGGTACTAAGCAATCACTGCATCCCTGCTTCCAGGTGAGATGTTTTATCACCACACCTTTTCGTCCATAAATTGTAAAGGACCAGAGTAACCTTTGCAAGGTTTCGGTACTGCCTGACCACGGGCCAGGGCACTTACTCGCTGCCATGATCTGTGGACAGCAGTGGAAGGCAACGGAGAACCAGGGCCGGTGCTAGGCATGGGCAGTGTGGGCAGCTGCCCAGGGCCTCACACTCTGCCTACCAGGATGGGGACCCGCACAATGGCAACACTCCACCATTCCTGGTGTACCCCTGCCGATCAAAGTGGAAGAAATGTGTCTCTTTACAATTGGGCTCATGGGAGGCGGTCCCTCTCCTGTGGTCTCTAAGGGATGGTGTGGGAGGCCTAGGGGAGGGGGACACCTCTCAGGCTACCCCTTCAGAGACTCCACAGGGCGCCCATTGTTAGCACTTTAGCCCGCAATTCTCACACCTTCAATCCAAAATCGGCTGTACAAGAGGTGCTTGGGGTGGCTGAGAGGAGGGCCTGTGGCCCAGTTGGAGTCTGCACCAAGCAGCTTCCCCGAGATCAGAAGGTGTCACTTTAAGTAAAATTCGGGGGCCTCGCACATTTCCTTTTCCCCAGAGCCCCGAAAATCCTAGGACCGGCCCTGCAGAGAACTATTGAAGATTTGTGTCCAGCTGGTTTGAAGGTACTGAGGGGATGCTTCAAAACTCCAAACCCGCATTTTATGGTTCTGGACCGTGTTTCTTTTGAAACGTGTGCGATATGTGCTGATTCAATATTCTGCTCCCCGAACAATACATCTGGTGAACTGCATCAGTGTTTCCAGTGTAGTTGTTTCTTCTTCACCCCGCCGGGCGGTATCAGCGTTTGTGTCCTTGGGTGAAGATAACATTCTTTCGTGCCTTGAAGATATCCAGCCCCGGCTGTGAGGGTGAAGCGATCCTTCCAGAAGCCTTGGCACCGCTTGAACTGGTGTCAGCAGCAGGCTTCTCGTGTTTGCAGTGGGCGGTAGCGAAAGAACCCGAGGCGTCTACTTGGAAGCTACAAGAAGGGGTACGCTGAGGTTTCCCCTCCGTGTTGAACACAAAGCAAACACATATGCATATACCAAAAATACAGAGGCTTTTAATGGATGAAACATGTATGATTATTAGCACTTCTTTCTGTGTACCATCTGTTCCCACTTTGGTGACTCATAGGTAGCGTTGCAGTGCCACACGAGGCAGACGCATGCTGAGACTGTAACTTAGATACTACTTAGTCTGAAGGGCCACTTTTAAACGCTCAGTGGTAAGAGGGTGTATCTTGGAACCCCAATGCCCTGTTCATGTGGTCGGAACAGGGTCTTTTTTATTTAGAACCTCAAGGCTTGTAACTGAAAAGCAAGAGACGCTGATCTTCGTACCTCGTGAAATGAGGCCTCGTACAACCTTCTGCGTCTGGTGATATAAAGTGTGTGTGTGTGGGGGGGGGGGGGGGGGGGGGGGTCCCATCATTTACTAAGCGGTTTTGTCACTAAGAAACACTAAAACTCTAGTGAGAAACCTGCACATTAATAAGAACTCTGCTGGAAAGTGGAGTTTTAACTTAACATCGCCTAGGCGGGTCAATCCGCCCGTTCTCCTGCCATGGAATATCAGAGGTACATGCCACCTGCTCGCTGCAAGTACCAGACGTGAACCTGGCCAGACATGCATGTTAACCGTGCCCGTTGAGCCTATGTTTCCGTTGCCTGCATTTTAGGTAGTGTTGAACAGGTCGCCCTCGCCTGCTGGACACTGCCCGGACAAGGATCGAATTTCTCTTATTATTGGTCATCTGCATGATTTGCCGGGATATGCCTCCCATTTTTTAAGTGCAAAATGTAATCTTTTAACAATCTAGCGAATTACTAAACTGTTCCACTTCAGTGTTCTATTTCTCATTTACGAAAAATGACGCATTTGAAAACGTATAAACAAGTCATTTGTTATGTTGACATAACTCTGCTTGTCCACAGAGATGAGCCTTGTGCCTGCTTAGCTGTCACTAGATCTAGTGCCACTAAAATTATGCGGCAGGCAGTGGGCAAATTATGCGGCATTGTTTAGTAAATTATGCTGCATGAAAAGGCTACTTATGCAGTAACATTTTGTGATAGTATTATTTATATTGCAATACTCTTGTTAATGCTTTCTGGGCATTGAGTGCATCTCACTAGTACCAGTTTAACACCCAACTGTACAAGTAGGCCACAGAAAGGTGACAAGTCAAGCTTTTTAAAGGGCCTTCCTCTGTGCAGCAACATGTGTTGCTCTGTTTTAGTAACTTTTTTAACCTTTTGAGCTAGCAATTTTTTTTGTGTGTTTAAAATCCGCAGATTATGCAGCAGGTGGTGGATTAAGTGCGGAAATTACATAATTATGCGAAAAAAGGTTGTGGCTGCCCAATCGCATAATTCCTGTAGTGCGGTCTATGGCCTTAGATCTAATCACTTCAGTGTCCCTGTGTTTGACGAATAGACCTGGACAAAGATGTGTTGGTGGGAGAGATCAAGGTAGTATGACAGACCCAAAAATACCTAACATTGATGTACAGCAAGGAAAATGTTCCCTCGCTATAGGGAAGAGGGCCGATCGTTGTCTTGTTGGACAGAGCAACAGAGTTAAGATAGATAGCTTAACATGTTGTTTTCAGTAGACAATTTGTCCACATTCCCTGCAACGTTTTATGAAATCGTGGAAGTTTCAGAAAGGGTATGAGTTGCCATGTGAAGCAGTGAAACCAGTAATCTCGATTATCTGTACAATTTGGATAAAATCCAAAATGAGAAGAATACAATTAGACATTTGTTTAAAAGGGGCATCATGTATGTTCCCTAGTTAGTCACAGGCATGTTCGAAGTACTTATAAAGTTTGGGACAAAAATATTGGGTTGCCATCGATATGTGGCTGGTGGTTTTAAGCATTAGCTAACGTTAACAAACAGGCAGGATTGCTTCAATAACTATAACGAGATTTTACATCAAGTGCACCGGGCTGAAAATATGGGGGAACTGGCAATAATGTCCCCTCTGTCCATATCCCCCTAACGGCCATGGGTGGTCATTTTTGTTCCTGTCCGAGTCACACATTGGACATGCAAATAGAAAGATTGTCCGGGTCATGGGCACTATGTATAATCTAATGAAAATTGTTTAGGGAAATTGTGTTTCAACTAATGTAAACACGTTGCCCTTTTCCACGATGCATATGCTTCTCTTGAGGTACTCAATTGAGAACAAAAACCTGAGTTAATATTTTAAGAATTCTACCCCATTGGCGATCTTTTTCTTGTTGAAAGGAATTTAGCAACATCAATAGCCTTTGTTATCTTGTACATCAGCAGGATAACTTGCAGGTTATAATGGGCTTCTGCCCCCTTTCTTTAAAATAAATGCTCTTTTTGCCCCCTTTCTTTGGAATAAATAAATGCAGCATGATTGTCCTTAAAACTCCAATACGAAATAGTTATTCTAGTGCATTAATAATATTACTCGTAAAGTAGGTATAGCAAATGCAATTCATGTTTGACAGAAGGCATGCAGGCCTATGGGCTAAGTTGTTTTCTGTGGTCCCAGGAAACAAGATTCTAAGGGCCAGATGTATCAACATTACATTTTACGAGTCTATAATGGCAACTTTTACCGATTTGCTATTGTAGACTCGCAAAATGCAATGTATGTTGGAATCTGCTAATATTTTGCGATTCCTATGCATTCCTTATTTGCAAGTCGCAAATTGTGAGTCGCAAATAAGGAATGGCTTTCAATTCATTTCTGTGGGCCAAGAGGCCCACAGGAATGAATGGGAATTGAATGCACAATTTTGGAGTACCCAATAGGTACTCGCAAATTGTGCATGCAATTTCAAGGATGCAAGGGATCCAAAAGGACACCCTGTTGCACCCCTGACATGTGCATGTGTGCACATGTGGGGCACATACATGCCCTATGGGCATGTATGTGAGCCACATGGCACTTTGAAAAATGCAAAAAGTGAATTTTTCTAGGAAATTGCAAATAACCACCAACTTGAAGTTGGTGGTAATTTACGATTCCTTAAAGCAATATCGCAATTTGCGATGGCTACTTGAATAGCATTTAGGCAATCGCAAATTACGATCCTCTAAATGCGTGCGCAAAATAGGGAATCTTTAATTTTGCGATCCCTTATTTTACAAGTGGGTTTTTTCTTCCCTACATTGCACAATACGACTTTGCGATCGCAAACGGTGAAATTCTGCGATTTTCAGTTTGCGATCACAATTTTGCTTGATACATCTGGCCCTAAATCCCTGCCACCCGACCTGACCAAAGTGTGTGATACTTGTCAAAACAGTCTCTTTAAAACTGATCCCTTATCAGCTAGACAGTGGGAGATTGTCTAAACAAATCAAAATGACATGCATTTTTAAATGTTCAAATCTTAACCGTAGTCCGTAAAAGACTAAAGAATCAGAAATGTAACCTGTTTCTCCCCTCCACTTTACATCTTTTCAAATCTGGAACACCTACACCATGAATAAAATCAGCCTTGGGTTTGTCTTGCAAACAGAATCCCTTTGTCTTTATGCTAAAGATGCCGCGTGGTGTTTGTTCTCCGGGCCCTGTAATTAGCAGGCTTCCACCCGTGCTGTGCTTTACTGCCTCGCCGCCAGGTGATGGGAGATGGGCACGGGCCTGGCGTGCCCGCCCCCGTGCTGGCAGCTGCTTCTTGAGAGCAGGAATGCGGGGGACGGGCGTGGGTTTATCTGTCTGCTCCCTCAGGACTCCCCTCAGGTGAAACGGTGCCGCCGCCGCCCAGGTAAACCGTCTGCAGGGCGTGTAATTACGATGCAGATGTCTACATTCCTCGCGCATTCTTGGCGGCCCCTCGTGACAGTCTACCCCTGCCTTCCGCATTGCTCTGGGTGCAGAGGGAAATAGAAGTGCTGGGCATGCATGGTTACAAACGAGCGAACGGATCTCAACTTTCACCTATCTACAAAAATGTGTCCAAACCAAAAAGATATGTAATTGTTCCAAGGCAATATTTTTCTAGGTTTTCATTGCGCATGAGCATTTGACTCACTTCATACGAATGCATTTTTATCAAAGCAAAAAACATTAAGATAGGGCAAGTTTTAAATTTCGACAAAGCACAATACTGGGATTTTCTCGTGGTGCAACAAAATATTCTTTCACGTTCATCATAACTCTACTCTTAAATATAATCTTTCCTTTCAAAAAGTCTTTTCAAACAACGTACAGTTAATGAAAGGACTGGGCAGTGTCAGAAGCAAATATTATAAGCAGTGTTCAGGAAAGGTTTAAGGATCGCTGTAGGCAAAATAGCACTTTGCGCGCTGGAGTGCGCCCTATGTCCGAATAGGCATTTTGGGGGGCATTTAGTAGTGCTGTGGCACCTCTACAAGGCTGCTGTCTTACCTCACCTAGGGAAATACTGGCCTTGATAGTGATAGTCCATTTTGTACCGGCTCGTTTGTGACTACAAGGGGCATATACATGTGAATCTAGCTAAAGTCCCAGCAGATGCCAGGGGTGTTTTTTTCTTGAATAGTTATTATTTAACCCCTCCCCTGCTGATGACAGAACCGCTCCGTCATGGCCCGCCCGACGCTCCTGCGCGGCGCGGATTCCGCGCCTGCGCTGAGCGTTCTATTGAGCGTCATAAGCACAGCGCAACCGACGCTGATGAAGGAGCGGTTCCGTCACCAGCATGCGCCTGCCGCATTTCCGCCCCGCCCCCTTAGCACTGCGGCGGAATAGCCACCGCAGTGAAGGGGTTAAGGGCGATAAGTGACCATCAAGAACTAAGTCACCATATCCACATCAAGGCTCAACACAGGATTCTTGAAAACAAGGCGTGGGTTACAAGGGACATGCAGCGGCTGTAGAATCATATAATTCCAGTGGCCCGGCTTACCGGTTATTGGCAATATGTTTAAGAAGCTGTGCATATTATTTAGGGTGAATTGTGAGCTTCAGATCTATGCCTTATGCACACTTCAAAGTCAAGCAAAATAGATGTTAGCTATTGAGTGAAAAAGGCCCCAGATGTAGCTTCAAAGAAGGACGGTGAAAGTTTTTAGGTCTTGCCTAAGCAGCACGCATGCGCTACATAGGAGACCTTTAGCCGTCATTCAGCTCTTTTTCGAAGCACATACTCGTGCCTGTGGTGGCATACACCTTGCGGGAGCACGTAGGGGCGCGCCACAAGCACGAGTATGTGTTAAGAAAAAGAGCAGACTGCTCTCCCCAGTGCGCGTGCGCACATACCACTTCCGGGTGCACCCCTCCACACCTCTCTCCCGTCACAGCCTTCATGCCTTTTTTTTTTAAAACCTTCAGCGCAAGGCGCTCCCAGACTGCAGTGCAAGCCCTATCTTACACCCAAGATGCTTTGTGTCTCTCCACTGACTGCCTGCCAGGTTATAAACAGAGGAGAGATCTTCAAGGATGAGTCCCGTGCTGATCGCTAAGTTGAGCCCAGGGCGAAATGGATTTTATATAGTTCTGAGGCTATCGATACACATCACTGCAGCAGTGGCACACATCACTACCGCAGCGGCACACAGCATTGCCACATCAGCACACAGCAGCTTCTACAGAACCATCAGCATGCAGCACTGCACACAGAACCAACAGCATGCAGCGCTGCCACAGAAACAACAGCATGCAGTGCTGCCACAGAAACAACCGCATGCAGCGCTGCCACTGAAACAAAACTTCTTGCGTCCGCTGCCGCTCGTGAGCCTTATTCCCTGCGCTCGTGAGCCTTATTCCCTGGCTCCCTATACGATTTGTTATTGCCGCTCCGTTCTATTTAGGTTGGATCCTTTTCATGTTTTTAGGTTTTCAATCAGTGCACTTGGCTATGTTTTAATGTTGCACTGTCTATTTACACAGACTGCAATGTGCCACAGTGAGATTCCTGCACTAACTTGGAACTCAACCTCTTACACCGACTGCCTTCCACTGGTCAGTCGCCATGTTCATTGAGCATTGTCTCGCGGTTAATTTCGCCCTTCTCTTTCGGCTGTATTGATCATTCAACTAGCAACCGCACCATTATCACAATCGCACTCTGCAGCCGTGCCATGTTTTTTAGCTTGTTTCACACCTTGTGTTGCACACATGATTGACAGCTCTCCATGGGCGTGCAAACATTTGTCTGTGCCTTGTGTGCTGTGAGTGATTTTATTCGTACTCCGTGATGTTGAGTTTGGAACCCCTTTCCACCGTAGTTTACCAATTGATAAAATTGAAAAGAGGCAGAAAACACATTTGCTTTACAGCCAGAGCAGTATTTTGTGGGTGGGGTGGGAAAATAATGTTTCAAACCCCCACTGTAGACGATATTGTAGAAAGAAGTGGCCTTGTGGGTATAAAGTTAATTTATATTCTTTGTCTAAGGTTTGAGGAATGGCTTTTTTTTGCAACTGCTGAATTTTTTGTTAATATTGTTACACATTTCACATGTATGTGATGTTGGTATTTTCCATCTTAAAGGGATATACTGTAATTGATGGCCACCCAGGGATTTAGCAAGCCAGCCAGATTAATGCCTGAGTTTCAGACAATCCACATAAAATAGTTTAATTTTAAATATATTGAGTGTAAAATGAATTACGGAGATAATCTGTGGTTGTGAAAATGTGGTAATGATCCAGGCCTCGTGGACCAACATCTGGTGCCACTGTTGTATTGTACTGTATATTACAGTACCCTACAAGCCACTTATAGAGCGCACAGCTGCCTCGAAGGAGGTATCCCGGCACTAGTGGTAGTGGTCAGAAAAAGGGAAGGATTGGTAACCAGATGCAAAATGTTCTCTAGACCGAAGTCAAAAAACAGAGTTTTAAGATTTTCTGAAGACTGATTTAAAGGAGCTGCACTATAAACTGAGACGAGCATTCCACAGTTTGAAGGTGAGAAAGACAAAAGATCTGGTGCCTCTTCTAGCCTTCCGAATGCAAGGCTGTTGAAGCAGTTTGGGAATATTAGATCTCGGGGATCTGACTTGACAGTAGGGCTTAAATCTCCTTCTAAGATAGAGGGATCTTTTTGCAAAAAGGCTCTAAAAGCAAAAAGGAGAGCTTTAAATTGTATCCTCTTGATGAGTGGGAAGCAGTGAAGATGGCGTAGGTGGCATAACACTAAAACTCGTGGAGAAATCTTCAAGATTAAGCAAGCAGCGGAGTTCTGAATTGTTTGTAAGAGTTGAATTAGGTATGCTGTAAACCCAAATATAAGCTATTCGAATATTCCAGTTTGGACGTAACCAAGGCATGGAAAAAGGCATGGACAATTGTCTTGCAAAAGTTTTCCGGAAACAGTGGAGCATCCTTTTTAGTGACCTAAGTGTGGCAAAACAAGTTGCAAAGATGGTCTTGATTTGGGGCTCAAATTAATGATTAGAATCAAATTTCACACCTCGGTTTCTCACCATTGGTGCTGGAAGAAGGGGAGCACCCAATTCTGCCTGCCACCAGTTGCTGGGTTCCAGAGATGCCTTAGTGCTCAAAATAGAATTTCAGGTTTTTCGGAATTAAGCTTTAGGCAGCTTACATTCATCCATTCAACCACTGATTCCAAGCAAAGCTTATAGGAACTCAGAGTTACTGGCAGGTCTTCTTGAAAAGCCAAAAGGAGCTGGGTGTCATCCACAAAGACCACCCTCACACCCCATGCCTCAACTTTTTTCGCCAATGGCTCCAGATAGATATTAAAGAGAGTTAGACTGATTGCCAAGCCCTGAGGTACACCACAGTCAAGTGGCTTGGATGGGGAAGTAGTATAAGGGGGGAGGAAGACTGTTGTGAGTGTCCTCGATGAAAGACTTTAACCACAGCAGAGCCTCATCTCTAATGCCAAGCCCCTTGAGTCTGTCAAGCAAAATGGGATGGGAAACCATATCAAACGCTGAGGGCAAGTCAAGTAACATCACCATAAGAGGTTAGTTCTGGTCCATATTTTCCTTTATTAACTTTGATACCTCAAGCATGGCAGACTCACTACTATATCCCGCACGAAAGCCAGATTGGGAGTAATGCAGCAAATGGTTGGACTTTAGGAAATGAGATAGCTGCCTTTTAATACTCTGCTCCAAAGGGTTAGCTGTTGTAGGCAGCAGTGAAACTGGTCTAAAGTTGCTTAATATTTTCTGGGTTTGCAGAAGGTTCTTTTTAAACAAAGGAAGCAACAAGCGAGCTACCAGCTCTTGGGTTCAAGAGCCAGGTACAAGGACTCATTAATCAATTTGTTTCAGACCGGATTTACAACAGGGCAGCATATATTAGAAAGGTAGGTCGACAAGGATCCAAAAGGGATCCAGACTTAAATTTATCTTGCTCTGCTACAAATTCCTCTGAGGATATGTGATCAAACTTAGTAAGTAGAGGACCAGGGTGAGAAGAAAGCGCAGCACCCTAATCCAATGGAAACTGCACAGGAAAAAACTCGTAGATGGCTTGAATTTTCTTCAAAAAGAAATTGTAGAGGTCTTCACATAACTCAAAAGAGGGGGAAAGAACATTCTTAGTTGCAATAGGGTAGAGCAATTAGTTAACTTTTTTTAAACCACACACAAGATTTATTAGAGGTTTCAGAAATGGAGGAAGCAATGAAGGTTCTTTGAGCATTCCGGATGGAAGGGTATTAGCTTTTCAAGGTGGCCTGATAAGTTGCTTTAGCATCTTTATCACAGGAGGACCTTCACTCTAACCTTTAGCATAAAGAATTCTCCACCTTTAACGTATCCGGGAACCATGGGGCAGATGGTTTAGATCTTTTGGAAGTGAAGGATTTTAGATGGACAATAATATCCAGGGCACTGACCAGTACGTTAATAAAGCTAACCATGTCATGTTCTAAAACGTCCCTGCAATTAAAGGGAATAGACTGTAATGTCTCCATAAGTTGAAAATCAGAAATGTTGTTTCAAGGTCTAGATGTTTTACATGTCAACCCTTGTGAACTGCAAGGAGCTGTGGAGAGCACATTAAAAGGAATAAAAAATACTCCGACCAGGTAAATTTCAATGCAGGTTTAACTAGGACTGTTGAGGGTTTCGATAGAAAGAGATTGAGAGTATGGCCCGCTTTATAAGTGGGCTCCTTTACTAGATGTTCTAGATTAAACCCTTCCAGGGAAGTAAAGAACTTGCTGAGCAAGTCTATTATTCAGGGTGTCCACATGTAAATTGAAATCACTATATGCTATAAAATCGGTCTGAAAAGGAGGTAATTGGCCTCACCCATTGGACAGTAGCTGTAGAGAGCCGATCAGGGGTACGGTAAATAAGCTCCCGAGATAGGGCAGAGGAGGGTATAAAACAAGAGTAAATGCTAGCCCTTCAATATTGATAATGTTTGTCAATTTAGAAATGGAGAAAGAGCAGGAGGAGCGATGTATGATTGCCACCTCACCCCCGTTTTTGTCCAGCCGGGCCTATGTGCCTAATTAAGAAATCAGAAAATAGCCAAAGCAAAATCAGCAGCCGAACAATCTTTAAGCCATCTTTCTGTTAAGAACATCAAGTCCCTTTGGTTCTCAGCAAGTAAGTTAAAAACATCAGGGGCATGTGTGGGTAGGGATGACAGTTAATAATGCAAGCAGAAAAGGAAACGCATGAGATGAAACCATAGCATTGGCCCAACTGTGCGTGATAGTATTGCCACCCTTAACCGAGGACGAGCTAGACTTATCTGAATAGTCAAGGGAGAACCCAAAAGGGAACATTTGTTCCCACTCCCTTATGTACAGGGGCAAGATCACACAAATGGTTGCAGAAAGCAGTAGGCAACTTCAGCAACTCTACCCTTGAATACACCCGGAAGGGAGCGCTGTGGCAGGTTTTACCAACAGCATGGCTGGTGCCGGCTGTGATTCTGACAGGTTTGCCTTAGGCGCGCCTTTGGCATGAGTCCGCTGCACTTCCGCGGCATAATGCATCTTAAATCATTATGGGGACTGTGATTCAAAAACACTGGGGCATGCCAAAACATGAAAATGGCATCTGTATGTGGAATCGCGGTCACAATACAGAGTCCTATTGTGTGTAGCATAGAGCGCAGTCAAAACCGTATTGCAGGTCCATAAAAGTGCCCAGAAAGTAAAAATAATAGGACTTTTTAAGAATAATCCCCCCCTCCCTGAAGTGCAAATGCAAATTCAATTGACCCTCGAATTTATGGAGTTTAAACTGGAAGGTGCCTTCGAGCCATATTTGGAAATTATTAACAATGCCCAGGATAGGAAAGTTTTTATGCAATTTATATTTGGCACTCTCCCTTTTAATACTTTTGTAGCCATCTGGTCCCAACATTCTTCAGCTTCTTTGATCTGCCCCGGCTGTTCTCTTGCAAATGAGTCTATTAGCCACATATTATTTGTATGCTCTAGGTACCGCCACTTGAGATCTAGGTGGATAGTTCCTATTCGTAAACAACTAGGCACTCGCAGTCATGGCGTTGCACTGCATATTTTAAAAACCAACGCCAGCACGCCAATGGTCTGTGCTGTTGCCAAATTTGTAGACAAATTGTGGATCAGTAGAAGATACTCTGTGTCCAGTCAATTGTTATAGTCACTGTGGTTTTAATTTTTTAAAACAAGTTTTAGAACAAGTTTTTAAATATATCAATTTATATAATAGTATTATATTAACCATAAACTGTACAGCATGACGGGTCATGGCCTTAAATTATGCGGCATAGGCTTTTGCTAATATCGTTTCTGGTTCTGACTTTAAATTAATTGTATTGTTCTTGTCCAAATTCTGTTGTAATACTGTATTAATTAGCCCGAGATGAACCATCTTTTGGTGCTTGTAATCCATTATGATTTTTTTGTACCTTAGGTACTTGCACTTTAAAAGTCCAGGAAATGAATCCTTAGGGGCCAAGACAGATTTTATTAACTCTGTATCTTGCTTTATGAGAAGATTGTTCACCTATTATACCAAAAATATATACATCTTTGTGGACTCTCTTTTCCTCTCCTTGGACTCTTATGAAAATTTGGCCACGAGTGAAAATCTATAAGTAGTATGGACTGCTATTCCATTTTGACTGTTTTAGTATGTTTATCTTTTATTGTTTGTATGTGATACTTCTATGGTCGTAATAAAGTTACTTGACTGACTGAAATTCAATTGGGCAAACAGTCAAGAATTAAGCAGTACATAACAATTTTAAGATAGTTGAGAGCTAACCGCAATATTGCAGTATTTGTATGGCTTCATGCCACAGACGTGGCTGTGAGTACTCCGATTTCCATTGGTTCCTTGACTCCCTTTCGGAGTGTGTGGTTGGAAGAGTGTTTTTATGTAGGATGTTCTATCTGGAAAATAATTGTTGAGGTTAATGTGGATCAGAGATATGCTTGAGCACTGTATTTTTGCAGCATGTTAGCATGTTCAGTTGCTTAGAGTATTAGTATAGACTTAGCCGCACATAATTATTTTTCAATTTTCATATTTCCTACTCTTTTGATTCTAATGATAGGAAGAGTCACAGTTTTAATGCTTTCCAGAATTGGAGATGATTGGCTACTCTCCTTCTTAGCCATTTTAGAGTAATAGGAAATGCAGTAGTACTGCAGAAATGTCAAAAGAAAACTGGGAATTGAGCATCAAAGTGCACATGGCGGGAAATCATTTTTGGGCAAGTGTTCTAGGATTCTCAGATGTGCTCTGTATTGTTTTGTGGGCCAATGAATGCCGGGCTGAATACAGAGTTTAGCTGGTAGGTCTGAGCACACACTCAATGAAGGTAGACTTGAGTCTGAGTTCCCTGCTTAGTGATTTGCATGACACTGGCATCTCTCAAATATCCCTGGGTGAAATGTAGTGCCTTGCAATTGGATTTGGGCAGCATTGGTAGCAAGACAATAGAGTGCTGCTGCAATGAGAAATAATGCTTTTATTTGAGAAACTTGAAAACAAGTTTGAGCACAGAGCCCGAGATTTGTGTCGAAAATTTTAAGACAAACTCACTGGAGAGAAGGTATTTATGATTAACATGGTGACAATACTGCAGCCAAAAATACACGTTTCCTATCCAGCTGTGGAATTTTGAAGTTTTCCGTGACTTGCGCAGAATCATGCCTATCGGTTTTGTTTTTATACCTTTTATTGAAATACCCTTGATATCAAAAACCCAGAGCATTCAAATTTGAGAGAAGCCATTACAGCTCGTGAAGGCAGCTAGCTGTGGGAACCCGCGGTTCCAAGTGTAGGCAGACGCACGGGTACCTAGATGGTGTTAATGGGAGATTTTAATATCCACCCCTGTAATTTGGGTTGCACTATTTTAGGAGTCACGGAGGCCGGGGAACAGGAGGGCCCACACTTCGAACATACCAGGCGTGGTGAGGATTTGGAGGATTTTCTAGCCAAATTTAACCTCCTTGAATTTTCAGCAGGAGAGGGGGTACCTAGAGCAACAACGTTCAAGGGCTCCCCCATGGGTTCTATTATTGATTATATTTTTGTGACCTCTGCCATTTTTAATTGTATTATTTCCTACTGTACTGTGTTTTCGCCTTTTAGTGATCATAATCCTGTTTTCCTGTTCATCCGTTGGGGGGGCGCTCTGGGTCCCATGCCAGGGCATACTAAACAGGGTTTCACCCTTCGCACAACAGACCAAGGCAGGCGCTTGAAATGGGGGAATGTGGTACCAGATGAGTTTTACACTAGCATCGGCCAAAAGATTGAAGAGCACATCAAAATCTGCCAAGATTCGACCGTGACAGGTAGTGACACCATGGCCGCCTTTCAATCTATATGTCATATAGTGGCCGAGAATCTTACGGTATCAAGGGGTAGGGGGGAACAAAAGCTGCATAAATGGTTTGATTCTGCTTGCACTAGGGCCCTTAGAGACCTAAAATCGGCTCTTAAAGCACAACCGAGGGACCGGGCTTTGGTCTCAGCATTAAGAAAAGAGTATAGGGCCGCTACTAAGTCCAGAAGGGATAGCATCAAGCAGGAGGCATGGGACCAACTAAATGACATTGACATCTTGAGAGACAGCAGGCAATTCTGGGCTGTAATAAATCACCCTTATTTCTCAGACTCTCCAAATTTAGATACCGATTGTGTAATACCCGATGAGAAGTGGCTGGCCCACTTTAGCTCTGTGTATGGTGAGTCTGGTGCCTGCTCGCCTCCACAAAAGGGTGTAGGCTCTGTGGCCACTCCTATACAATTCAACAGCGGGGAAGTGGAAAAAGCAATCTGCGCCACATCAAAAAATAAAGCCCCCGGCCCAGACGGGGTACCAGCTGATTTTTATTTACATTCTCCCAAACTCTGGGCTGGTATCCTGGCTAAAGTGTTTACAGCCGCAAACACCGCCCCCCCCCCAAATACATGGGCTACGTCCACCATAGTGCCTATATTTAAAAAGGGTAGAAGGGATGACCCAGGGTGCTACCGGCCCATTTCTCTCCTGGACTCTGCTATTAAGATCCTGGGCAGAGTCCTTTTAGTGAGATTAAGAGATAGCCTGGAGGACTGCGGTGGCCTGGCTGACATACAGTATGGCTTCAGGGAAAAAAGGGGCACGCTAGAGCAGTGCTCAAACCTGCACCTTCTGATTTCCAAGTATACGGTGGCCAAGGAGGGGACCCTGTATTTAGCATTTATGGACCTCTCCTCGGCCTTCGACTTGGTCAACAGAACGAAACTCTGGGAAATCCTAATTAATATGGGAATTGACGCCGACTTGGTGGCTTTTATAGCTTCTTTGCATCAGGACTTATTCGCTGCTGTAAGAGTAACCAAAGAGGGAAGATGCACGTCGGGATTTAGATCACTACGGGGCGTTAGGCAGGGATGCATATTGGCCCCCCTGTTGTTTACCATCTATATAAATGACCTAGGCAAGTATTTACTTGAGGCAGCATGTGACGTACCGCGTGTAGGAGAAGTCAAGATCCCGGCGCTCCTATACGCGGACGATGCTGTACTCATTGCACGCACAGGGGTATGTCTCCAAAAATTGTTGGATGCTTTTGGGACCTTTATGGACTGACTGGATCTGAAGGTTAATGCATCCAAATCGCACACCATGGTTGTAGGGTTACAAGGGAAAAGCGGCAAGAGAGGAACTAAAACCTTCTTCTGTAGAGGGGAGATTGTGTCAGGAGTCCCCGTGTTTCCATACCTGGGCGTGCTTTTCGATAGCAGGGGTACCTGGGGCCCACAGATACGTGCAAAAAGCCTAGCGGTTACAAGAACATCCAGGGCCATCTTAAGTTTTGCCAAAAGGCTGGGACATAGACCCATGAAGGCAATCATCCAGGTTTACAACAGTAAATCCCTTCCCGTGGCTCTGTATGGCGCCTCCCTATGGGGCTACGCACGACTAGAAGAAATCCAGGTAGCCGAAAATAGCTTTTTACGTTCAGTCCTGTCCCTCCCCCAATCCTCCCCGGTTTTTTCCATTCACACAGAACTTGGTTTGGAATACATCCAGGACAAACTGAGATTGGCCCCATTAATATACTGGCTAAAGTCTTGGTTAAACCCTGAACTTCTGTTAAATCACATGATTATGAGGGATGTGATGAGTTTAGAGCACAGTCAAAAGATACCATGGATGGCGTATTTGTTCAAATCTTTTAATGAATTAGGACGACCAGATCTATTTACCTCTCCCTCGTGTATCACAAAGCAGGATGTGAGCGCTATAAAAAAACAGTTTTTGTCTAGGGCATATATGTTGCGAGAAGAAGTCGAACTATCAAAATCATCTGTTCGAATGCATTATTTGTCACTCCAGTCACCTGCAATTGAACCCTATTTATGTTTTGTTACTAACCCGTTCCATAGATTTTTGTTAACAAAATTCAGATTCAACACTATTCATTTTTATTTAGGCCATTTTAATACCTGGATGAAACCTGAGTTAGCTCCCCCATGTACCTGTGACAATTTTTCTGTTCAGGACAGTTTACATTTTGTTATGTTTTGCGACTTCTTCTCCGACCAAAGGAAAAAATACCTGCTACCAGTCTTAAGAGATGCGGGCTTCTCCCAGGTGAGACCAGCCATGTTATATTTGAAATCAATGGGTAACATCTGTATCACTTTCGCCATGGCCAATTTCCTCGTGGCAGCAACCAGAGCTAGAAGGGGTATGATTTTGGAAATTTGACGTACATAACGTGTTTCTTAAAATATTTTAACGTACTGATTTTTCGTCTAATTAACTTGCTTATAAATGAAATTGTTTAATTCCTTTTTAAATTGTAAATAATATTGTTTTTATGTACTTTGTATGATTTTAACAAATCGAATAAAGTTAATTTGACTGACTGACTGACTGAGAGAAGCCATTACAGCTCGTGAAGGCAGCTAGCTGTGGGAACCCGCGGTTCCAAGTGTAGGCAGACGCACGGGTACCTAGATGGTAGAGGAGGTTCAGACGAAATGCAATGGAAAACTCCGTAGGAGTGGACATGGAATTAGGCGCCTGTGAATGTACAGCAGAGGGGGCAAAATGACATAGCAACAAGCTGAGATCCGTGCAGTAGGTATACTACTCACTTAACCCAATCCACGCTGCTCCTTCACACAACGTCACGCGGATGGATACACCGCTACAACACCAGCGCAATGTCCGGCTAGGGGGCAAGTGACGGCTCAATTATTAAATCATGGGAAGTCCAGTGGACTGCAGTGATGCAGACCTTGTTTAGAAAGCTGCCTGCCGACTGGTGCGTTCGCACCCTCCTTGCGTTATTTATTGCTTCAGGATCAGGGAACAGTTCCTTTTCTGTTATGAGGCAGCGGATGCTGCAGGAATTTGTAATGGGTAATAATTCAAAGTGCCACCTCGCGCTCATTAAGGGTGTTTGCAGTGCTTGCGCGTGCAGTGGTCTTTGCGCAGGCCAGATTCTTATCAGTTGTTGAATAGCGTCCGGGGTGATCTAGAACGGGCTGAGATCCTGGTGTGCTTCCGGGTTCTCGCTTGGCTGACGTGGTTATTTACTATGCTGCAGTTTACTCTGGGAAGCAAAACCATTCCTGTGCTTGTCGGCTTTGCCTGAACAAAAAGTGCGCCCTGGAAGTGTGCCTTTAATTCACTTTAGGCTGCATTCAGCAAGAACGTGCCGCTTGACAGCCAAACCTGAAATTTCATTTGAAGGTTAATGGGGAAGACTCACGCAATCATAACTGCCTTCAGCGTGGCTGTTCTTTAGATTTCTTTTTTTTCCATTTCCATTTCCATTTTTTATGCAAAATGATGATTTTGTTCACATAATGTTTGTCATTGGTGCTTCAAATCCTTCTACACGCATACAATTCGAAAGCACCCTGCACACACGAATAATGAAGGAATTATTTATTTACAATTACTTTGCTCGTTCTGTTGAACTGGATCTGCAGTGGTTTGTTGCAGTCCCTGCAGCCTGAGGGCAATAGGGTTTAAGCCTTCGTGGATTTGTTAATCCGCACAACCCAGCTCTTGTACCACTACCATGGTCAGTCTCCAGTTAGGCGTTATCTCAAAGGGGTGCTGTGCACTCCAGAACCAGGTGGCTGCATCCCTGGAGTGGCCCTTATTTTTATTTCAGCATTTGTATCAACTGCCCTCCAAGTCTTCATCTACCATCAAAGTGTTCCTGTGCAGGTGCACTGTGTGTATCTGGAAGCCTCGAATCCAAGTGGCTACGTGAGAGGCCAGGCAGAGGCTGCAGCAGCCAATGCAAGAGGGACTCACTCCACAGTGCTATTGCTTGGAGAGGTGGAGGCAAATAGCTTTCTGCTGGGCGGCAAGGCTGGTGATAGCAGTCTGGAGGGGGTAATTGTGAGAGGAATGTTCCCATTGAGGAGACAGACCGCCACTAAAAGTGGGTTTGCCCCACATCATTCATGAATGTAGTTGTAGGCTCCTGGGTGGAAAATCAGCAAAGGTATGCCAGAGTGTACCTCTAGAATTATCTCTATTGAAAACCCTGAGTTACTAGGAACTTTTTAAAGTCTAAATAAATTACACGTGAAATAATGAAGGCCTAAAATCCTGCCTGCTGCCTCTAACTCTTCTTTTTGCAAATTGTTAAATATATTCACTACATGCACCCTTAGAAGTTTGTAATTTTAATATTAATGGGAAGGGATGACAATATATTTTACTTACTGTTTTTTTAATTGAATTATTGTGTGACCGGTATTTGTTTTCACTGTGCCACAGCTGTACACTAGTGGCGCAGTGAACTCCATATAAATAGGCAGCAGAACCAAAGAACTTGCATTTTCTGGGTAACCTTGATCTTGGGCTGTTTTATTGCGATGCCCCTCCCCCCACATCAAAGGCGGTGTGGCCCTCTAAACAACAAATGCATTCTTGCTGAGTTTGCTGGCCCTGCTACAATCACTGCTACGAAAGCTAATGATGGGAGATTTATTACCTTTCATGAATAGTTAAAAATGTAGGCTGGACTTTTGAAAATGGTATACCTGCTAATATTTTCTCACGCTCAATCTGTGAAATATTGAGCCCAAGTATGGTGTTTTAGCTAAAATATTCTGATATATTTAAAGGGGGGATATCCACCTACAAATATATAGGGCAATGATGATTAAAAGTACTTGGATTTGATCACAATCTCTCTGCTATGTAAAATTGGGAAGTAAATGATGTGGGTGCGCAAGCGGGCTATCTAGGTTTAGGAACAATTGGACCGGGTATCCTCCAAATGTGCATCATCGTAGGCTCTGACATTTGCTAGTGCAGATCTTCTGTTTGTGTAGCCTCCTAGTATTGGTGTTTTGTTTAGGCACTTTTCATACTGCTGTTCACTTCATAAGAGGAGGTGCCTGTTCCGTCTACGGAAAGCATGTGCTGTCCTGAGCAAGAGCAAATTATCTGTTCCAGTCCTATTTCAGTAATCTTATTGCTGCTGTTCAAGCACGGTACTGTCCTCGGGAAGTTAGATGACAAAGAGAGCACATAAAAGCTGCAGATTAGCTCTGATTGTAGCAATTTTTTAGTGCTAAAATACCTTCGAGAAGTGTCCTGGCAAGTGAAGAAGCATGTGCCTGGCTTAAGCAGGGTCAAGACTGATTTGAGCCATTCCATCACTGCTTGCTTTTAGGAAAGAGATCAAGACCTGTTTTTTTAAATAATTAATGCGCCATCTTGAGCATGCTTAGGTCCAGTCAGCCCCAAGACACCTTTAGGTAATTGTACGCTTTATAAATTCTTTTAACATGACCCAACATTTGCATATGGCTGAGTCCAAACTGAGGTGACATGGTTGTCAAAGGAACAATGGTTCGGAATGCTTTCCTAAGTGATTGCCAGTGGTTAGACTTATTTCATCATTCCTCTTATCCCTTTTGCGTGTTTAATGTCATACCTGAAGGGGCCAAGGGCATGCCCAGAATTGGGTCCTGTGTTCACTGTGACGCTGGATCCAAGCTACACCCAACTGAAGAGCTCTAATCAGGGCAAAACCGGTCTTGGGTTGCTTGTGTTTCAGTTCGGGGAGGTCCTGGCCTGGAGGGTCAGGCTGGATTGTTCCGACTGAAAACAGGGTAAAGACCAATTTGCATAAGGCTGGTTCCAAACTAAGATGGCATGTTCAGCAAAAGAACGATGTGTAGGAGTACTACCCATGTGACTGCCTGTGGTTAGACTCATTGCAAGGATTCCTCCCATCACCTTTTGTGTGTTTGAAGCTTGTGTCTCCACACGTCCCATTGATGGATTGTGATTCTGTGTGGAGGCTTCAATCTAAATCATTGTTCAATGGTTCAGCAGGCTGTTTGTAGGCAGGAGACGGGCAAATGTCCAAATGCTGTTACAGGAGATTGGAGCGAATCCCATTTTAATAGCTGTCTGGAATGCATGTACGTAGTTATTTTTAAAGAGTCTGCAAGGGTGAATGGAGGAGATCATCCTAAGAGGTGAGCCTTGGTAAAACCTGGTATTCAAATTATCAAATGACTTTTGGCGTGCAGACTATGTCTGACATGGTATGTGAGCCGTTAAAAACAGTGCATCAAAGGTAGCTGAGATTTACTGGAATTAACTAGTCATATCTATGCAGGATAGATGATATATTAAATTGGCAGAGAGGTTCTCATTAACCCTTTCGATGCTATTGACGGAACGGTTCTGTCATGAGCGTCGGTTGGCCTGTGCTCATGACGGAACCGTTCCGTCATGAGCCCGTTGGCTCATTAGAACGTTCAGCACAGCGCAGGAATCTGCGCCGCGCTGATGAGGTTAAACAAGACCGTGGGTATTGTGAGAGTGGGGGATGGGGTAGCTAAGAGTTACTCTGTAAATAACAAGTAGATCATCTCAGGTTAAACTTGAAAGAAAGCCATTGAAGGTTCAATATTACTTCAGCGTCAGAAGGAGACACAAGGGTTGTGAGGTCATTCCCACAGAGGAGCAAATCAGAAGAAGGTGCGAAGTGGTAACTCGAGCTTGTCGACTCCCATCTGCCAGACACTGCCTGCCTTCAAGTGCAGCTCCTCTGTCGCCATCCTGCTCTGCGCCATTCTAAGCGAGTTGGCAAAAAGTGTGAGGTTGAAACAAGATAACTGACCTGCCATCCGGAGGTATTTCTGAATATGTGTGCAGATAAAGGCAGTTTTCAGAGCTTGATTACCATCTTATTTTGGAAGAAAGATATCTGCAACAAGTAAAAACCTGCAGAAAGCCTGCGTCGTTCGGGAAAGCAAACATTGCAGGTAAGTACATTTCCTTTTGAGTTTTGTAAAGGTGCTTGCTCGGAAGACGTTTTAAACTTGCCATAAGACTACATTGACTTTTTTTTAATGTTTCCATTGTGACTGGTTATTGATGGTTTCGGCCATCTGTTTTTGGGGCCCGCAGCTCTGAACTCCAGTTAGGTCAGCAGCTCCTGGATTTTAAATAGTCCATTTGCATATCCACACCGGTGATCTGTGTTCCTGCGAGGAAACGAGAAACTACTGATTCACGGGTTTAGAAATAACAAAGTGCTGGAAGCAGCTGCCAGAGTCAAGGCTGGCTGGCCAAGTTCAGCGAGAGAGTCCCACTGTTGTACTCGGAGTAGCTGAGGTGTAACTGCAGTCCTCTGAAATGACTAATTTAGACCAAAATGCCATTAAATGAAACTGTGAGAAAAATAAATGCCTAGCATAAGAGTTGTTCTACATGGATTTGCTATGGCGGACGACTTTATCAATGCCAAGCAAGTCTCCCTAAACTACCATGGCTAATTTCACAATTATTCTTCTTTAGAATTGTCTGCGACTCTTCTACCACAATATGCCGATTGCTGTTGCAAGGAAATGAGACTTGCTTCAAAGTGTTTGGCAAAGGTCAACCACCATGTCCTATTTGACAAAGCAACTGTGCTTCGATTGGCTGAGAACCAATGCATTCTTGAGATGTTATGTTACTTTACGTGACGTTAAAATAAGTTATATTGATTTTTGGAGCCACTACGTTATTCACCTCCGAGGTGGTAACTTTGTATTTGAAGCATTGGCTGAATGCAGTGCTTAACTTGAGCAGAGTTTTCTTCTGCTCCCGCCGCCGTCCCACGAATTCGGAAATCCACCGTCTGAGGAAGATCCTTCTCCTACCTGGCAGCCAAGACTTGGAACTCCCTCCCCACTCACCTATGGCTGACCCAGAATCACCTCTCCTTCAGGAAACAACTCAAGACCTGGCTGTTCGAGCAATAGCGACTCTTCCCCCCCCCCCCCCCCCCCCCCTCAGCGCCTTGAGACCCTTACGGGTGAGTAGTGCGCTTTACAAATTATTGTGATTGATTGATTGATCAGCACTGAATTGTCAACTCCGGGACCTATAACAGTCTGCCATATGCTGGTGCTGTTTTCTGAATTCAGTGATGAGCACAACTATTGTTTATTAATTCAATGTACATTAAGAATGACTAATACCTGCTGCCAAAGCCATTCTTTAACTTCGGGGTCCTGAAATTGTCAGAATTGTCACACTTGTAAGAATGTTACTTATTAGTTATGTCACTGTAATTGACAGCTGCAATGGGCAGTGCAAGCGTAAGTTGCCTGCTGACGAGAGCCATGGCGCTTATTTTCTAACAAATTAAGCACTAAGTGAATGGCCCTGCGGAAAAACGGGTGCTTAGAGAAAACATGTTTTAAGCTATTTTTGAAAGTTTGGATAGTAGTGATCAGAAATAATGATAAAGAGAAAATATTCAAATTAGACACAGTCTTGTAGGAAAAGGCGCGTTCTTCTATTCTCACATCACAGGTCGTAGGAACAGATGCTAGATATAAAGGGGAAGAGAAAAGCACTCGGGGTAGCTTACTAAAGGATATCCTTCTGTTGAGATAGTGTGGGCTTTTGAATGAAGAGTGTTGACAGTGTGTGTGACGCAACAGTTTTGAAAAAACACGTTTGCACATGGGAAGTCAGTGTCAGGTTTTAAATTGGGGGACAGCAGAGGTATGGGCCATAAGTTCGAAAATCAATGAAGCAGTTGAGTTTTGAGCAGTTTGCATGCTCTTCGTCAGATAGTTGGTGAAAACAATGCAAAGGGCATTCCCGTACTCTAGGTGGTCGGTCATCGTAGCATGACTGACAATTTTATGAGTGCCTATGGGGGGCCACGGACTCAACTTGCAAAGCATTCGAGGATATCAAAGCAGGATGAAGATATAGAGGTGATTTGATCAGCTGTGGTGAGGATTTTTCCCAGGATTATGCCTAAATTCCTAGAAGAGTCAGAGGGCTGGGAAGGGTTTCCCAGCTCTTTGGGCCACCAGCTCTCAGGTCAGTATGGTTTTGACAAAGACGATCACTTCGGTTTTGTCTCCATTTAGTTTGAAACAGTTTGCTTTCATCTAGATGGCAGTTTTAGAGATACAGCCATTAAGATTTCAAAATTAACTCCAAGCACTCCAAGATCAAAACCACAAGCTTGTATTTATATGAAAATGTCCAGTGTCTTTTATTCAGACATTAGGTTTCTCATTCAATGCAACACTTCTTCAGTACACATTCCTGGTCAACATTACAGCTTCATGCCAACATTGACTTCTTTGAGGAGAAGACTGTTGTGTTCTGCGGTCGAGGAAGACTTGGTGGCTCTCCCTCCTCCTTAAGCACCAATCATAATATTTGAAATTTTCTATGGACTGCTCTAGACCAGTTTTGAGTGTGCACCATTTCCCCAGCCACCATTTGTAAAGCATATAGCTATTAAGATTTGTCTGAGTTTTGGAAAATTATCAGCAATGGAAATGGTCAACCGAGTATCTTCCACATGGGGAACCATTTTGAAACCGTAAGATCTGATAATCCTCCCAGCAGGGTCATACATGTATTAAAGAGTCAGGCTCAGGGAGAGGCTGTGGGGCACTCTACAAAAATATTGTGGTGGTAACTGAGTAATAAAGGGATAGTGAACAGTTTTGTATCTATTAGGAATGTTCTAAACTAATTCAGAGTGTCAAGGTGGATGCTAAATTCATGCATGCTCTTGAGTAGAATGGCATTGGAGACTATGTTGGTCTGAGAAATCCAACATGATCATGGCAGCTGAGGTATCCTAATCCAGGATCCAGCAGATATTGTCAGTTGCTGGCTCTTGAGCTTTTTCTGTGCTGTGGGTCATTCTGAAGCCAGATTACCAAAGGTCATGAAGATTGTTGGTCTCTAAATAATTGGTGAGTTGAAAATGAGCCATTTTTTCCAGCACCTTTGCAGGGAAGGGCAGCAAGTGCATAGGTCTATAATTTGCATTATTCTAGGGTTCTTTAGATGATTTTCAGAAAGGGAAAGATGCTACTCTGCTTCCATTCGAATGACAGTTCAGATTTGGTGATAGAGATCGAATAGATTAGTTAGGGCGGCACTCAAGAGGAGAAAACGAAGTATGGGCAAGGATTACATGGGCATTCAGTTTTGATGGAGCACGTGGTTTAGTGGGCAGTGTCTGCATTCACCAAGGCAAGTTTGGCTTTGGAACTATCCTGTGAGGAAGAAGAGAAGATATTTAAGAAAGGAAGAGTTCCAGCAATAGGGTGGGCGTTCATTTATTGTGGGCAAACCCCTGAAAGGGTGTGCAGAGCATGCGAAGAAGGGTTCAATTGAGACCAAGGATTTGGTTGTGAGAATATCTTAATGATATAAAAGATTTCTCTTGAGGTGCTCAATCTAGAGTGAATGTTGTGGATTAGGAAAGCATAACTAGCGCTTCGGATTTGCCAGTGATAATTTCTTAGAGGATCTTTGTGTGTTTTTGTCTGCTTCAGGCTGGAATCGTCTCCAAGCATGCTGTAGTCAGTTTCAGTGGCGTTTGAGATCCTTCAGGCACTAACTACTGTACCATTTAGCCAAAGGAGTTGTGTGCACAGGGGACACTAACATATGCAGGCAATTGAATAAAGTGCATTGGTGATCCACTGATTGAAATCTTTTGCTGTCAGAGAGTTATCAGTCTCATTGCCTGGGGGTATCTTTATTTAATGATGGGTTATACTGATGTTATTTGTCACTTGGGGGAGAGGGATAAGAAAAGCTATGCAGTAGGGGTCATTTTAGGTCATGGAAAAAGGAGAGTCTGTCTTGAGATTCTCTCTTTTTGAGAAGATAGGGTTGAGTATGCTACCGCTTGCTAGTTGGGGCTGGTGTCCATTTGCGAAAGATAAACCACCCTTAAGTCATCAGGTAGTCTCGCAGAGTCCTTATTGGAAACATTGTAAAGATCTAGTTGAAATCACCCATTAACATGACTTTTTGATATTTGAAAAGGTAAGGAGACATAAGGTCCTAGAGTTTGTGGCTAAAGCCGTTCTTTGAGGCATGGGGCTTGTGATCAGGGCACCAAAATGGGTGAAATAGGTGCTGATCTTTTGACTGAAGATCAGCTATGTTTGCCAGTCAAAGCAGCCACCCTCAAGGGTGGTGCCAGAAATATTAAAGCTGAAGAATAGGGCTATGCTACCACCCATTCAAGGGGTTTATCTAATTTGAGCAAATTGTAGCCGTGGGAAGGGTTCGTGTGGCTGCGGCTGCGGCCATTGATGGAGAAGAAGTAATTTGGGTGTGTCTTTCTCGTAAGGGATGGGGAAGGGCTGTGGAAGGGCTGAGGATTGGAATGGAGAATGTTATATGTCTTTGCCAGTAATAGGCAGATAAAGGTCAAAAGAAGTACTGAGTGGTGAGTTGTGAGAAATCGGGTTGTTGGCTGACTGGGGTGTGAGCCCTGGTCAAGCGGTTACCACAATCCTTGTCAGGGTGAGGCACAAGCCATGCCTAAATTAACTTGTGCTCAACCCTCTGGTCGCTTGGCACAGATCAGTTAGGCTTGAAATAGAGGCAATGTATGAAAAAATTGTGCAGCACTTCAAACAGTAATAACGTGAAAACAACAAAAATCCAATTAGTAGAACTGGAGATATGGAAATTTAAAGATGTTGCTGAAATTAGTGCCAAAAAGCACAAGGTGCCAACTATGGATATCTGGTCGTGGTCGACCGGGACAAAGTCACAAGTTCAGGCTGACCGCGATAGAGCACAGGTTGGCTACAGGGTCCCAGTTAGGCCTGCTGAAGAGAGTACTTTAAATCGTGGTTTGCAGAGTGTTGTGAGGATCCACAATGATGTGTTGCGAAGTCGAAGTGATGCATTGGTTCTGAGATGCAGCAAGGCTACAATGTTAGGTCCTGTGTCGCCGTTGAGGGTCCTCTCAATGTCGCTTGCGCAGTGCAGTCTGGCGTTGAGGATGCAGCGTGCAGTCGGGGCGATGCCTTGGTTCTGAAGAGCTGCAAAGTTGTGATAGAGAGGTCCAGTGGCGTCTTAAAGTCTGACATTGATGACGGATGCAAGGGCCTGCATTGAGGATGCGTTGCACATCAGCTGTTCCGAAGCCGATGTGAGCTGTGATGGGTCCAATCCACGCAGCAGGGGAGATGCGTCAGGGGTCGCCCCACGCAACAGAGAAGAAGCATCAGTTCCGCTGGATCTACAGAGTCTGGCAGAGCACCTGAAGCCCAAATCCAAGGATCCAGAGGTGGGTTGGCACTACTTGGCAGAATAGCCTCCCAGAGGCAGAATGCAGGTGCAGATGCAAAGTTGTTAGAAGCCTGTTATGTCCCTAAGGCTTGAGATGAGGATGCCGGCCAACTAGCCCTTGTAGTCGCTCTGGTTTCTGGGTTCAAGATATGCATGTTCAATCCTTCTCACCCAGGCAAGAGGGCAGGTCACCACAGAAAGGCAGAAATCCCTTCAGAACAGCAATCCTAGAGAGTGGCAGTCCTTGCAGCAGCACAGCAGTCCTTCTTCGAGGCTGGAAATCAGTGTGTGCTGAAGTGGTGGTGTTTGGGATCCAGTATTTATACCCAGTTATGCCTTTGAAGTGGGAAGAAGCTTCTAGAGGCAAACCTTTGACGTGCACAGTTGCTCTGCCTTCCGGGCCCTGGCTCCAGACTAACTACAGGGGATATGCAGCCCTTAGTGTGGATACAGGACAGAGCCTATTCAAGTGCAAGTGGTGCTGGCCCAGCTCCTCCCTCACATCCTGCCAGCGATGGCCCATCCAGTCACACCCAAGCTTTCCATTATGTGTGACATTTACATTTACATTTACATTTACATTTACTGTCTATGATGAATACGCTAAGTCCAACTGTCACCCACACCTAGTCATGTGACCCAGAGACAGGCTGCAGACATCAAATTGCTATGGTAAGAAAATACCAATGTTTTAAAAAGTAAAAGACATATAAATGATGGACCGAATTTGGAATGAATCAAACATTCACCCCCAGTTAAGAGATCTGGATTAAATCCATTGTTCTTTTGCTCACCATACCACCCTAGTTTAGACTGAGCCATATACAAATCAGTCTTGACCCTGCTCTTTATGGGAGCAGTCCAAACCTGGCAAGCCAGGTCCTCTCTGAACCCTAAATAAGCATCCTGGGACCGGTTTTGTGGTATCCCCCTCATCAGCTAGGCTAGCTTGAATCCAGTGCCACCTTGAGCTCTGGACCCATGTCTGGGCATACCCGGTGTACTTAGGGCAAAAGAGACACAAATGATGGATGGAATCCAGAACAAATCAAACATTCCCCCCAGTCAAAAGATTTGGATTACATCAGTTTTTCAGATTTGCAGATTAAAATCTGACTTCACCATAAATTAGCATTTTAAATTGCAATTCCAGAGACATCGAACATGAAGGGGTTATCTGTTCCCATTTTGAAATTACCAGTATAAAAATGTAATAAGGTAATTCCAATGCTCTCCTATGGGAGAGGAAGGCCTTGCAGTAGTGAAAAATAAACATAATAGTTTTCACTGCTAGGACTTGTAAAACGTAAAGTGCATGTCCAACTTTTATACTCTGCACCCTTCCTTTGGGGCTGTCTACGGGCTACCTTATGGGGGACTTGTATGTATTCAAAAGGAAGGTTTGGCCTGGCAAAATGTTTATTTTACTGGGTTGAAATGGCAGTTTAAAACTGCACTTACACAGGCTGCAATGGCAGGCGTGAGACCTGTTTAAAATGCTCTCTAAGTTGGTGGCACAATCAGTGCTGCAGGCCCTCTGATAGCATTTAATTTACAGGCCTTGTGCACAGGTAGTGCCATTGTCCCAGGTACTTAAAAGTAAATTAAAAATGCCAATTGGGTATAAGCCAATATACCATGTTTTAATGGGAGAGCACAAGCACGTTGGTTAGCAGTGGTAAAGTGTGCAGAGTCCTAAGGTCAGCAAACATAAAGTAAGCAAAACTGGAGGTCTAAAGGCAAAACGTTGGGGAAAAACTACACTAAGGATACCTGGTCTAACATGGGTTGATGGTTTTTAGTGAATGTACAGGGTTTAAACAGGGTAAACAACATTCTTGACCGCTGAAAGAATCCTCAATAACGATTGGTGGGATTGCAGCAGACGGAGGAGCAGGCCAATTAAAACTTCTGAGAAAGTTTAGCAGCAGGAGGCCCTTACTAGTTGAGCATAGCTCAGGGGGCAGGGGTCCTGGTGCACGGTGTAGTCTGGACACAGCCCACCTTCCAAGTGGTGCTTGCGCACTGCATACGCAAGGGATATGAAAAAAAGTTATTATCCTGTACCCCTTTATACTTAAAGAAGACTGTTCAAGAACATTACATTTCATGTGATAACAGAACCTCTCACCTAAGGAGGCAACAATATACTTCGCAAGCCAACGCAAAAAGTAAAAAAAAAAATGTAATAAGGGTTAACGATACTTAAAAGTTGGTCTTCCAATAGTAGCAAAAGAGAGAATGACTTCTTGTGTTTGTTGGTAGTGTCGGAGGGAGTTTTATAGCTCCAGTTTCCACTACTTGAGTCCAAGGCAGTATTCTAAATCAAGCGGGGCCTTTAACCATTAAGGTTCTGAAACTATAGTTAAGTCTTTTGACCTGGAAGCTTGATTGTTGATGGACAAACTTCAATGTGATGAAGATGGTCCATCGAAGGTATCCACTGGCAACTATGCAGGGAGCGTTTGTTTCGTGGTGAGAGACTTATGCTAGCATGGAGCCTCTCCACTGTGCACTTGTTGTGACCCGTTAGTCACTGCTGTGGAAGATTTGTGAAGAGGGCATTCATGTACTACAAACACCACCGCACACATCTTTGGCATACAAGACCTTTTAGGCGTTTTAAGAAAGAAAACACCATTGCTAACCACTGTGGCAGTTTTTGGGAACCTGTTTAAACCTTCACCAAGCCATTCGTCTTGCACTTCTGGGTCATGGGTACTGGGCTCCCAGCATTAAGCTGTAGCTAGCACATGCCTGGACCAGCCCCAATCATCTCTCTACCAATTTTCATCCCGTCTACTGGGCTGAGTTCAGGCAGAATGTGATGTGTCAATGCGGGTCGCTGCTAAAGCCACGCAGGTTGTGGGGGAATTAGCAATGTCTATGGTCTGCATTGGAAAGAGACCTATAATCAACGCCACTGGAATTATGTGATTTAGCCATCGCTGCGGCTACCGCATAATTGTGGATGTGTCGCATATGCACCATAATCCATCATCTGTTGAATAATCTGCATACCTTAACTAAACAAAAAAATATTTCTAGCTCAAGCAGATCAAGAGTTACTAAAAATGCAGCAGCACATGCTGGCGTGCAGTGGAGGGCCCTTCACAAAGGTTGATTGTCCCAACTATCTATTTGCAGCCCTATTTGGATGTTCAAATTGGTACTAATGGGATAAAACCTTTGTCCAAACATTAACACATGTAAAAATGACCAAACAATTAATACGATCACAAAATGTGCTGCATTGTCACATAACTTGCCTTTTGTTGCCACATAATTCAATACACTCTGCCGCATAATTGACTCGTCCCATGCTGCATAATTTATATGGTCATGTTTATATTTAAGTGTTATCAACACCCTGCATTTTCTACAGTCAGTGGCTCTGGATAATGCACAAAGCGGCTTAACAGCCGCATTAAAGATAATTCTTTGCACTGTGATAGTATTATATTTAAGAAGGAAGACTAACTTTTTATGTCATTATCCAAATCCGCTTTGCCCCTTTCTAACTAGATTCATTGTGGTCACCGTGAGTAAAATGTCACAGGGGGTAATTGCTTGATGATCGAGGTTGCAAACTTCATTTGCACTTAAAAGCAATATCTCCCCCTCCAGGCATTGTCTGCTTCCCTTGTAAATCGTAAATTGATACTTGTATAGCGCACTACTCACCCGCAAGGGTCTCAAGGCGCTTGTACGAATACCGCTGTGGAACCCATCCTGGCTTTCCCTGTGAGGCGTCCACTCCTGGGCACCCCCAAGGTTGAGGCCAGGCATCCTTAGCATTGTGGGGGCCGTTGAGAAGATTAAGCAAGCTATTGCCCAGAGTTGCATAGTGGGACTCCATGACTGGAATAGGCACCGAGGCGAGAATTATCAGGTCCGTGGAATTTTTTAGCCCAAGACCCGCCGAGGCGGGGAATTGAACCCTGATCCCGGGCTAGACCTCTGCATCAGGGTCTGTCGCTCTAATCATTGAGCCACACTTCTCTCTTATATTTAAAGCATCAGCAATTTTTAATTACAAGGTCATTTCTAAAAAAAACTTCACTTTTATAGTATAATTCTTCCAGATTTCCAGATCTGTTGAAAAAGGTTAAAGATCAAGTATTAATAGTAAAATTTATATTCAGCTTTGGAGATCTGGAACAAATGTTAAAACAACCTACAGACAGGCAGGAATTCTAGGCGTTGTATTAACCAGACACCCCATTAATGCAACTAATGATAGTTATGAATGCATTAGTGAGTTGTACGCATCTTTCATAACCGTAGCATATCTATTAAGGATTGAAGGAAGTGACCCGAATAGGGCCACCTGGGTCACACGCGACCACCTCTCAGCCTTCCACACAAACGAAGAGTCGGTCAGGCTGTAGAGAATACAAACCAAGTTATTTTATTAGTTTTCGCTCGAGCGGAGTCCAGTCTGACCAGCCTCCTTAGACAGCTGCCGAGGGACTGAAATCCGTCTACAGAGTAAAACAAAATATGCATTTCCAACACCTCTAACACCCGCCCAGACTGGAATTTTCCAGCCTGGGCACTAACAAACAAAGGGAGTACAGAAAGGCCAGCTACCATCTTGTGAACGGGTACATGTTATCTTGGCTTCAAGGTTACTTTGCCCGTGCTTGTCTCTCTAGGGTGGGAGCAGGGCTTAATCGAGAGGAAAGGTATGCAAAAAACAGAACTATCTAGTCATGAAGGCAGTGGAACTCAACCTTGGATAACACTAAAGAGAAACAATCGAAGCTGCTTTTCTGCTGAGGCAGACACTATGAGGCAGGAGCATATATCGATCATGGCACAAAATGGCAGCTGAATACAAAATGGTGCCGCAAATGCTAGGAGGAGTCGGCTAGACACAGTCTCAGTCCAACAGGTTGACTGACCATCTTGGCATCATTATCAAACAAAATGCACTGAAGGCCTGTGGTAGACGCCAATATTTAACTCTGCAAAAGTTGCAAAGACGTGATATCCCACCGCCAGCAAAGAATGGCGATTTGGTTTCAATCTGTTTTTTTCCTTTAGATTCCATCCACATGTTGGAGCACAAAGACCTAGTCCCTTCCTAGCCTCCTAATCTGATCACCACCGCACACAAAATCACCACTCTGCACACTACACCGACCCCTACTTGCGCATTAGGCATTCTTGCATATAATAGAGAAGAAACCATGGTTCCTAAGAATTCATTTAGAACAAGCATTCATTGAATGATGCTAATAGTACTTTATCTAGGCCAGTAACAATGAGTAATTTTAGTTCTACAGTCTTTGATAGGCAGGCACTGGGAAAAAGATCACCTTATTTCACATATATTATTCTTCAGGCAGTTAGCAAATCAGACAATTCATCAGATTTCAAATGCTAAAGTGATTGGAGGGGACAGGAAGTGTTCAAATATTGTGGCGTCAACCTGAAACGTAATATACAATACATTAAAAACACATGAAGAAAGGCTAGAGTTGGCTGCACAACGGATTTCACTAGGAAAAAAAGCCAAGATAATCAATCTGGTCCAATGTTGTGAAATTCTTCATCCAAAAAATGGTCCAGATCACTTCCTGTCGCCATTTGGACTGGGTATGCACTAAATTCCAGGGTCTGCATTAAACAATGGTAACCAGGGGACATTTGATGGAGTACTCTAGTTGTAAACAGTAAGGGTCCTAATGTGTCACTCAGACAGCAATGTATGTCACTTGTGTGTGTAAAGGAGTGAACAAAAATGACCGAAGAACTAAAGGGTAACTTCTTGCAAATTTACACTTAGTAACTGGGTCATAATGTGAGAACTGACTGGGCCAGCGGGAGCGGGAAAACTTTCTCTCCACAGGCACAGGGGACACAGAAAAGCAAGCATTATCAGAGCCAAAAGGTCTCGCCTATGCGAGAGCTATTGGCTTTGTCAATATGTTTTAGCAATGTTGAGCAGGGCTAATAGTGGGTAAAGGAGAGTGGTGTGGAGTGGCGTCAGTAGAGTTGAGTGAAGAGGAGTGAAGTGAAGTGGAGTATCATGAAGTAGTGTACAGTGCTGTAGAGTTTCATAGAGTGGAAGGATGTACAATTGAGTGGTGTAGAGTGGAGTACAGTGTCAGAGGTAATTAGTGTCATAGAATGGCATTGAGTGAAATAGAGTGCAGTGGACTGGCATAAGGTGATGTTGAGTGTCAGCTGAGCAAAGTTTAATAGAATAGAGCATCATCAAGTGGTTTCTCATAGAGTGGAGTATCGTAGAGTGGCTTAAAGTGACATGGCAAAAAGTATAGTGGTGCTGAGTAGATTGGCATAGAGTAGATTGCATGGTGTAGAGTGCAATAGCGAAGATTAAAGTGGTGCAGAGTGGAGTGGCGTAGAATTAAGTGGCACAGAGTGGAGTGGTTCAGGATAGAGTGGAGTAGTGCAGGGTAGATTGCAAAGGTGTAAAGTAGAGGGTCGTAGAGTGCAGGGCATAGAGTGTTGGGGCTTAGAGTGGTGCAGAGTGGTGTAGAGAGAAGTGGTTCAGAGTCGTGTAGAGAGCAGTGACCTAGAGTGCTGCAGAATAGAACAGAGTGACCTAGAGTGCAGTGGTGCAGAGAAACATAGCCTGCAGTGGCGTAGAGTGCAGTGGTATGGAGTAGAGTGTTGTATAGTGGCATGAAGTGCAGTAGTGCAAAGTAGTTGGCGTAGGGGCAATGGTACAGGGTGCATTGGTTTTGAGTAAAGAGGCGTAGAGATCTGTGGTTTAGAGTAAAGTGGCATAGTGTAGACTGTAGAGGCATAGAGTGGTGCAGTGTAGAAGGCAGTGGCCTTGAGTAGATTCTTTCAGAGTGGAGTGGTGCAGGATAGAATGCAGTGGTATAGAGTAGTGGTGTTGAGTGGTATCGATTAGAGTGGTGCAGCTCTGATTGCAGTGTCATAGAGTGAAGTGGCGCACAGTGGAGTAAAGTGGCTTAGAGTGCAATGGCATAGAGTAGATTGTTTCAGAGTATAGCAAAGTAGTGCAGGATAGAGTTCAGTGGAGCAGGGTAGTGTGCTGTAGTATAGAGTAGTGATGTAGAGTGCAGTAGCATGGAGTGGCGTAGAGTGCACTTGCGTGGAGTGGTGTAGAGTGAAGTGGTGTAGAGTGGTGCAAAGTAGAGTGCAGTGGTACAGAGTTAAGTGGCATACAGTAGAGTGGTGCAGAGTTGAGTGGTGTACAGTCGAGCGGCATAGCATATACTCTCATAGAGTGATGTATAGTAGAGTGGCATGGAGTGCACTGGCATAGAGTATTGTGGCATAGAGTACAGTGATGCAGAGTAGGATAGGGTGGTGTAGAGTGCAGTGGTAGAGAGTAGATTGTCGTAGAGTACATTAGCTTTGAGTTAAGTGATTTAGAGTTTGTTGGCATAGAGTGCAGTGGAATAGAGTGGTGCAGAGTACAGTGGCGCTGAGTGCAGTGGCATAGAGTAGATTGTTGCAGAGTGGATTGCAGCGTCGTAGAAGGAATTGGCATAGAGTGCACTGGCAGACAGTGGAGTGTGACAGAGTGCATTGGCATAGGGTGCAGTGCTGCAGAGTAGGGTGGCATAGAATGGAGTGATATAGAGTGCAGTGGTGAAGGGTGCAATGGTGCATGGTAGATAATTGTGGGGTAGAGTGCATTGGGTTCAAGTAGATTGGAGTGCTGTAGGGAGGCGTAAATTGGAATGGTGCAGAGTAGAGTGCAGTGACATGGAGTGGTGTAGAGTGGAGTGGGTTAATGTGGAGTATGCATGGTATAGTAGTTCACTGTCATAAACAAAGCATCTTCAATTGAAATGACCATTGCATTTGCACTCCCATGCAGTTTTACTGATAACATTATACATAAATGATAATCTGTGGAAATGTCATCACCCAATGCATTGTTTTGATTTTCAGCACATATCATTTAAAGACATTTACATAAAGACATTTACATTTTGTTGTTTGCTAGAAAAAATAACATTGTACATCCTTCCTACAGCAGAACCTCAGTAGCCAGCATGAATGTCACATAAATCCTCTTGCTTTGAAGTCAGAGAAATAAAAATAATCACTAAGCGACCTGGAAGACAGAGCCTGACATTTGATCTCTGTCTTTGAAAGCACAGCATATGTGACAAGATAAAAATAAGATTTAAAGGCCTGTTTACAGAAAGCGAGTTCGTAGAAGAGTGCGGTAAACAATGTTTGGGCAACGGGAGGGACGAACACGAGCTGGACAGCGTAAAGCAAATAAAGCCAGCAAATGGTAAGCCAGAAATTGTGAGTTACATACCACAAAGCCAATGGTAAGTAACGGGCAGAATGCAATCCTGTGTACATTTTCTGAATGTTCCCAAGAAGTCTTGAGCAAACTGCTAAGTCCTCAGAAGGAGGAGTGGCACTATGTACTTTATATGTATGTCTCCAAAATTTCCAACTACTTTGTCTTGTTAACTCACCTCTCCATGGTTAGCTAAAGCAGCAGAGACATGCTCAGGCACTGGCATTAGATTTCTGCCCATTTCAAGTCATTTCTGTGGGCAAGGTGTGAGGAGGGCATGATAGAGAATTAGGTTTATACATGCACCAGGCTATGATTGGATGGAATTGTACCACGTGATTTGTGATAGGTTCCTGCCTCAAGTCAAGAACATGCTTAAATTAGGAAAATGAAGCACTCCGTTTACAAAGAGTCATCTGAGTTTAAAGAGAACGCCCTCCCAATTGCAAATTAAGGAATGAATCAGTTTAAAAGGAATATAGAAACAACTGAGGTGAATTCCAAATGCATAATAAACATGCTATTTTGGTGGACAGCGTCCAGGAAGTGTTATAGGTACAAAGTTCTGCGGAATTTCACTTTTATCATAGCCTCCCTCCTTGCACTTCAGTGTAAAAGTGCGTGGGAATACCTCCGTGATGAATGTATGTCATGTGCAAGTTAATTCATTTCACACATTTAGCATTTAAATTTTTTTTGGGGGGGGGGGTTCTCACATATTTTAGGAGTGAGGTTGAATGGAACGCGTTAAGCAGATCAAGTAAAGAGGAACTGTCAGGCTAACTGCAAAATATCTGGTCACTAGAGTAGAGATACAATAATTCAGATGACTTTGAAGGAGCCATGGCATACCCCAAAGGCTGTAGGACTCTCTGGGAACTTTGGCTTTAAGGGCTGTTAATATTAACACAAGCTAGAAACTCTAGCTCTTTTGGTAGGAATCCCACGGAACCAATAGAAGCCAGGAGGTAAGCTGCCATTCTCGGACTGGGCTGGGTGTGTTCTTGCTGAGCTATGTATTTCAATGCCAGGGATACCTTTCTGGAATCAAATTTGATGGAGTATTTATGTGATGACAACATTTTTGTTGGCTGATGGGTCTGCAATAGTGCAGCGTCGGTACATGTGCTATCTTTGCAGAGGGTTGGGATTGTTCTGTGCCCCAAATCTTCCACCTCCCATCCCCACAGTTTCCAAGAAACCTCTTGAGGTGGAGTTGCCTAAATGGGTATACAATGGTATCGCTAGACCTCTGTTTTTGGAAAATGGTCTATTGCAAGGGTCTAGACATTAAAAGAAAGATGTCCCCTTTGTAATGGTTTACCGTGGCAAACTGGAAACGTTACTCATCATCATCATAATAACTTTATTTGGTCATTTGTACAAAACACCATCAAAGTATACAAAGATAAAAACATAAATAAATATGCGATTAAAATAGTATTAAACCATTTTAAAAAGGGTACAAATGACATCCCGAGTCAAGTTAAAAAACAACCGTTTAAAATGCAGAAATTCCCTCGACTTGGTCAGGCTAAAAAAGGAGTGCTATACTACCACAAGACAGTTGGGGTACTGAAACATATGTATCAACTTGATATTTTGAGATACATCTACAGTGTAGAGAGAAAAATAGATAAAAAAAGCTTCATTACTATAAAAACTTTTTGCGAATCAGCCAAAAAAGAAAATAGAAACCGACTAAGAGCAAATACTATTGCCCTGAGGTATCTGCTTTTAGAATCCTGAATGCAATCTGGTGCTGCCTAGCTCCCAGATCAAGGCATAATGGTCGAATCCATCTCTTGAGCACCTGCTGGTACTTTGTGCAAAAAAACATATGTACTTCAGTTTCATTATCTTCGCGGCAAGCAGGACAAAGTTCTAAAATTAGGTCAGTCAACTCTGCCCGCGGGAATTTCAATAGCAGATTGCTATATCTAAACCTAATATACAAGCTCTTAGCAAGAGGGGTGAAATCGGGTCAAGAAAGGGTTCAAACAGAGGGCTAGATTTAATATTTAAATAGTTAGGTGTTAGCTGTCTACTCCTTTGATTATTAGTATAATGTTCCCCTACTACACTCCAGCACGTAGCTTTGAGGGTCACAATGTCACGTTTAGTGGCCCTTTCTGGGTGCTCCGACAAGCCCATCAGGTTCAATAGTTTGCACCATTTAGCAATATGTCTGAACCAGGGTAGTTGTTTTGCCCCGTTGAGTACTAGGACCTCCCATAGAGAATTACGATAATCAGTTAATTGCGGAGTGGTCCATAGGCGCAGCCAATAAGTTAGTGGTCTTAGGGATGCCAGATCGCCTATTCTTTTTATGCCAAGATCATAAAAAAGTGGGGTGAGTGGTGTTGTGACAGGTAGTGAGGTGAGAGCCCTTGCAAAATTATTCTTGCAAATCGTTAATTTATTAACAGAGATAAATCCCCAAATCTCTGCTCTATAAAGGGCACCACTTTGGGCTTTTGCATGATAAATTTCAAGGGCCGGTGAGAGGGGTTGGGTATATGATTCTTTTAAGAATCTTAGTATTGATTTGGATCTTTGGCAAAGTATTAAAGAGCTCTTCCTCAACTGGTATTCCCAACTAAGCGTCTCATTTAAACCTATGCCTAAATTGCGCGGTACCAAATCAAATGTGGTCCAGAGGTCCACAAATGCTACATAGAGCCGCTGTTTCCTACGTAGCACGTAGGAAACATTACTGTTTACACTGCTGTACTCTCCTACTATCTCAAGACATTCATCAGTGCATCCGGTGACCATGGACTGAAGATGCTTTGGAGATTCTCACATCTATTTACTTAACTCCACTTTCTTCTTTTAAATAAAATGTAAACAACGGGACCTCAACGCGTTTGCATTGATAGAGTGAATACATTCAAAAAGGAAATAAGTGTATGTAAGAAGAATGTTGGACGATTACTTTTTAAAATATATTTTGAGTATGAATTCAGCCTTTCTGAAAGTTCTAATGCCCCTTGGTTGAAAGACATACACTATAAACACAACCATATTGCTAAATATCCGATATGTCGAATGTGGGTCTATATTAATTTGGTAAACCAGGGCCATCTAGATGGGAGCACTATCTGAACATTTTTAATTCTCATTTTCTTATGCTGCTTTCTATTTTGTTGCAATCTTGCTCATTGAAGATATGATTGGTTGGCAGCTCTAATGATCGTCAAGGATTAAAACCGAGCGCCTTTTGTAAACTTATGAAGTAGAGAGCAGGAGGGGAAGGTCGGAAAATGGCAGTCCGGTATAGAAAACTGAAGTCTAAAGTGACAGAATCAGACTGATGAAAGGAAATTATGATTGTTAGACCTGGCATCTTTGGTATGTTTTTCCCTTGTCTTTTTGCTACTGATGACTTTTTTTTGTTTTTTTTGACTGAGTGCTACATTTCGGTTTTGCTGGTTTTAGAACTCTGGGCACTTCACTACTACTGCTCTTTGCTAAAGTGCAAGTTCTCTCTTTGTACAATGTGATTGTGATTTCTTATCCATGATTGGCATATTTGATTTACAGGTAAGCCCCAAGTAAAGTGCACTGTGTGCTCCCTGTGCTTGTAAATCAAATGTTGCTAGTAGGCCTGCAGCTTTGATTGTGCCACCCACATGAGTAGCCTTGCAAACATGTCTCAGAGCTGCCACTGCAGTGTCTATGAGTGCAATTTTAGACTGCCACGTTGACCTGGCAAGTGTACCCACTTGCCAGGCTTTGACCATCCCTTTTACTAAATTTAAGGCACCCCTAAAGTGGGCCTTAGATACCCCCAATGGTACTGTGCAGTGTATGTGGCAGATACAACATGTACTGGTGTGTTTCACATTTTGTGATAGTAAAAAACTGCAAATGTTGTTTCTTCACTATTTAAAGGACTATCTCTCCTCTAGGTTATCATTGGAGCTGCCTTGTAATGTCGTACAAGTGTAGCTTTCAATTGGGAAGAGATGGACCTTTGGAGTTTTTGTTCTCTGAAATCAGGATTTTAAAATACATCTTTCTGTGAAGGTGGTTTTTAAATTGTGTGTTTGAAAATCTACTTTTAGAAAGTGGGCATTTTCTTGCTTTGCCATCTTGTGCCTCTGCCTGCGTATGGAATCAATGGTTTAGACTGACAGCTGGGCTGTTTGTGCATTCACTCCAGACAGTCTCACAAAGGGAGCTGGGGCATGCCCTGCATATCCTGATGGCCCATCACCAGGCTGATGGGCCTTCCTGAGCTAGAGTGGTGGGAGTAGTTGACATTGACTAATGAATAAAGCTGTGCCTGGCCTCTCACAATGCTGTCTCCACCCCCTGTAGTGTGTCATTAGCCAAGATAGGGCAAGTCCAAATCTGTTTACTACAAAGACTATCCTTTGAAGTATGCATACTTCAAAGGCTATAACGGTTTTAAGTATTGGACCTGTAACGCCACATCTTTGGAACACTTATGGATCAAGAGGAAACTTTGCCAAGAAGAGCTGGAGAGCAGTTAGGAGGAGTACTGCCCCTATACTGTGTTTGCTTTGCTGTGTTGGCCTGCAGTTGCTGCTTCTGTCTTGGAGAGACTAAAGGACTGGACTTTGGCTTTGGTATCCTGCTTAAGAAGATTCTCCAAGGCCTTGTGTGTGCTTGCCTCTTTTTAAGAAGTCTTGGGCCATCAAAGACTTCACCTGTAGCCCCTGAACTCCTCTGCTGGGTGTTCCGATCTGCCAAGTGGTGATAATTCCAGTTCTGGGCCCTTGGAGGTGGCTTCTGCTGTAAGAAGAGCTGAGATTCTGCACATTGCCCTTTAGCGCCATTTTTCCAGCCCCAAGCTTGCTGTGCGGTTGAAAAACCAAAGCATAGCTACGGTGCGGCAGAAAATAACGATACAGCGCCTATTCGGGGCAAGAAGAACTGCCGCAGCCAGAGTCTAGAGCACCATGTCTCCGACGTCTGAGACCCTGTTCTGCCACTGTCACATTGACTCCAGCGCACCTGGATTTGCCACGCATCACACCTGTGTGCCATGTCTACATCAACGTTGGGCTTCATTAAGGAACTGGGGTCACCTGTCTGGAAAAACTATGCATCCCCTCCCCCCATAGTAAGACACTGACGCATCACCTCCTTTCACAGTAACAAACCAATGCATCTACTCTCCTGTGTAGCAGTAAGGAACAGACGCATACCCTCGCCTGGGAGCAAGGAATTGATGCATCCCCTTCCCTGCATGTAGGAACCGATGCATCGCTTGGCTTTCTGGCACCTCACTTCCCCTGTTTTTGGCTTTGATTATGGCGCATCCCAGGTACTTTTTTTGCTAAAAGTGACGTATCCATAGTTTTATATGGACTTAACTATTTTAAGCCTTTAAAAGTTATATCTTAATTTATGTATATTGGATTTTTGTCGTTTTGGTCTTGTCTAGTTTAGATTGAGATTGCTTATTTTTTTAAACTGGTGTGGTGTCCATTTGTAGTGTTTTCACTGTGTTACTGTGAGTTTATGTGCAAATGCTTTACACTTTGCCTCTGAGATAAGCCTAACTGCTCGTGCCACGCTACCAAGGGTGTGAGCTGGGGTTATCTTGGTCGTTTAACTCCCTTACCCTGACTAGAAGGAAGAGTCTCTACTTGGAAAGGATTCAAGCCCCCGCCAACTAGAGACCCCCATTTCTAATTGTAATGTTAGAGCACAGAAGGTGAGGAGGAAGGATGGTCTTTGAGTTTGAAAAGAAATTGAAAGGGACTTAACTTCAATTTAGGAACGGAGCTCGCCACCTTTGTAGCTCCCATAACAAGGGGCAGGCAGCTTGTTCAAGCGACTACTCATAGTGTTATAGTTTTAGCTGCCAAAATAAGTACTTGGAAACTACAAACAGTCCTTTACCCTGTTATGACGAACAACAGGCCCTTGTTTGTAGAAAGTCTTCAAGATAATATCGGATCTCAAACAAACAAACCCTTGTGCAGATTTCTCAAAACATTTTGTTTTCTGGGAGATGACCCTGAAGGCTCACTACTGTGCAGACATATAGTTGAAGATTTCAAATAAAGGGTGACCCTTCCTTAATCATGTCTGATTTCTTCTGCTGCACATCCTATGCCATTAGTCTCTCACCAGTGGTAAGGCATCACATTTTTCATACCTTGTTGTCGGAACTCTTTTTAGGGGGCCACAGGGCAAGCAAGAGCTACTGGGCCCAACCCTGGGGGTTGATGTATTTCACGGCTGATGTCCTGGGGCCTGACCTACTATAGATCCTGAGCAACTGGGCCAACTACCCCTTCAGCACTTGCTGTTCACTGGTAGTGTGGGCTGAGCAGTCCAAGGATTGTAATGGTGGGTAAGGGCGACACCTGGGGTGAACTTAGGTTCACAACTCAAAATATGTTTAAGAGCAGCAATAAATAATTGTCAGGTCAAAAAATTCATTTTATGACAAAAGGACTATTTAAATGACAACAAAGTGAAATATGGATTGTACAAACAATGCACAGAGACACTGAGGGCAGGGTTCTGGTTTTTGATAGGCAATCCCTTGAGTCACACTTCCCTCTCACTAGAGGTAGTGGTCATTTCCCATTCACTATAGTAGACGTTCAGGTTAGGCCTCCACCAGAGTCCCACTCCACTCCAACCGCAGTTGGGAAATCTGGTAATACAGCAGAAGGGAGGCCAAGCAAGGCCACTCTCGCCTGTCGGATGGGAAATGATATTCTTGTGTAGGCTAGGTTCCGCCCCTCCAAATAAACCTGGTGATACCCACTTGCACCGTATGAAGGGCATGCTTGGGCGGGGTCAGTGGTAGAGCTTGAAAAAGATAAAGATGGAGTGGTAAAGTGGCCATTTTATTGGGTGCAATTCTGCCCAGCCAGGAAAGACCTAAGCATTTCCAACTGCTTATGTCTGCCCTGATTTTCTTGGCCCAGAGAAATGGTTTTCTGGATAGAATTTGCAATCTGGAACCCGAGGTGCAAGCAGAAGGAAATTGAGCTAGCAGCAAAATCCTCAGTAGAAGGTGAAACCGAGAGGTTCAGGATTTGTGATTTTTGCATATCGACCTTGAAGCCTGAGAAGGTTCTAAAAGATTGAAACTCTGTGACCAGAATGGATAGAAAGGTCAAAGTGTCTGAGACGGCCATAATACCATCGTCAGTGTAAAGGCTGATTAAGTGTTGTTCAACTTCGAACTTGATGCCAGAGATATCTGGGTGAGCTTGAATGTGTTGGGCAAGATACTCCATATATAGGGCGAAAAGGAGAGGTGACAAGGGGGAACCCTGTGGCGTGGCAGAAAGGTAAAAGCAAGGAAGAAAGTCCATTAACCCAAATCATAGCCCTGGGGGAAACTGTAAATGCTCCTGATTCATACTAGAAACTGGGTGCCGAAGAGCTCTAGAGTCCTGAGGAGAAAGGGCCAATGGACTCTGTCGAACACCTTTTCTTAGTCAATTGAGAAGAGAACGGCCTCCCTTTGCGTCCTCAACACTTTGTCATGCAGGTCGTAGATGCGCCTAATTTTGTCCCCGCATTGACGCATTGGTATGAAGCCGGCCTGATCTGGTCTAATCAGTCCCGGCATAAGTGGTTTAAGTCAGTGTGCCAGTATTCTTGTGAATAATTTAGGCTCGACATTTAAAAGGGATATAGGTTTGTAAGACCCTCAAAGTGTTGGGTATTTGCCTTATCTAGGAATGACCTATATAGAAGCATCTAACATGGAATCTGTAAGGGATTCCATTGAGGCAAAGGAATGAAAGAGCCATGTGAGGACGGGAGCTAGTTCATGGCAGAAGGTTTTGTAAAATTTAGATGGGAAGCTGTCATGTCCCTGGGTTTTTATGAGCTTAACGCTTGCAATTACCAAAAAGACTTCCTCAGTACGTATAGGCTTATCCAGGAAGTCCCCTTTTTGGGCAGGAGCGGGTGGGTTGAGCGGTAATCAGAGGGGTCAGCGGGAGCTACTGTTGGTTCTGAATAAAGGGATTTGTAAAACATTTGAAAAGCGTTGGCTATCTGTGGATCTTAGTGAATCTCTGTAGTTGAAGTGGGGTGGATTACCCGGATGGACCCAGATTGCATCTTGGCCCACAGGCGATGAGCCAGCATTCTTCCACGGTGGTTTCTACCCAGGTAGAACTTTTGTTTCGGATGGACAAGGGCATATTCTGCGCTATCTAAGACATGAACCACATTCGTTCTAGCTCCGTCCAGACCTGAGGTGCCCCAGTGCTTTTGTGAACTGCTTCAAGTTCAAGGACTTTCATTTCGAGAGCCTTCTGCTTCTCCTTCTGAAGATGGTTTTCTGAGGCAGATATGGCAATGAATTCCCCTCTGACCACCAATTTCAGAGCTTTCCAAAGGGAGGTTAGTGCAATTCGATTAGTGTCATTGGTCTGCAAGTAATCAACAATCGTATAGCTGTGACCATCGAGACAGACTGAAGCAGCGAGTCTCTAAGCTGCCAACACGTGGTATTCGTCTGCATAGTGGCAATGCGTATGGTAAAAGTTAGAGGTGCGTGGTCTGAAAGTGATCGAGGGGCAATGGAAGGGTCACTGATTAGTGTCTGAAGGGGGGGTAGCAAAAAATGATCAATCTGGGCGTAGGTTTTGCATGCTGTTTAGTAGTAGGTGTAGTCTCTGATGTCAGGATGGTTTACCTGCTGAACATCAGCCAGTCCACAGTCTTGTCAGCCAGCAGAGACGCTCAGGTGAAAAGGCCCCCGCTTGGTCTGAGCGTTGGCCAGAGCAGTCCAGGTTATTGTCCATGACTAAATTTAAGTCGCCCCCCTATCAAGATAGCCGCATTTGGTGTTTGGATTAAGGGAGAGAGGGCGTTCGTAATGAAAGATTCCTGTTGGTCGTTTGCAGGAATATGTTTGCCTGGGTGAATTGGAAGGTACCAAGATGAAGTCGATACGCAATATATTGTCCCTTTGTCCCCGTCGCTTTGGATATTATGTTGCCCCTAAACGGAGAGGAGAGCAAAATGGTTACCCCAACTTTTTGGGAGAAGTTGGAAGACTACAACTGTCATGGGAACCAATCAGATTGCATGCATTGTGCATCTTTAGATAATAAATGTTGTTTCTTGAGTAGGCTTAGATCGCTGTCAGAACGCTCTAGGAGGGATAGAATCACTTAATGTTTGGTAGATTGTTAAGGCCTTTAACTTTGAGGCTCGTGATTTTAATACCCAGGACTATCTGTCAGAGGAGTGCTAAGGTCGAGCAAGTCACAAAGGCAAATGAGTGGGAGTCGGGACATAGAATTGGGAGGCCCAGTGAAAGAACCGACAACATACACAACCTAAAGGTGTATGAGTGCCATAGTGTAGATTGAAAGAATGACAACCCCAGGAACGTAACATCATGTATAAGACAAGGAATCCAATAACCCCATGAGAGACGATAGTCAACACTGTCGAATGGGCTAAAGGCAGGAAGAGCAACGTTGTAGTGAAGCGGATCTCTCGCCCCAGGTCCTCCCAGGCTTCTCTGCATTCCCGTACAGTGTTTGAAGCACCTATTGTCTCTCTTTGGCCGTAGTTGCGGGGTCAGGTTTAACACCAACAAAAGAGCACTAGGTGCGTTGCTATCAGAATTTCTTGCCCTAGTTGCTGTCCTGGAGAGCTGTTGTGGAGGTCATTTGTGTCAGGATCTGTGATACCAAGTAAGTTGCAGGCCTCTTTTAGAGATCTCAGTTGGAGCAATTTCCCATCGAGGCGAAATATGATCCGAAAAGTTGAGCTGTGAAGGGCAGAAGTCTTGATGATTCTGAAGGGTTATCGCTGACACGTCCTGATATAATGCAGGAATTGAATTAGGAAAATCTCCAGTGCCTTGCGAAGAATATTCTCTTTAACCTGGAAGTCATGGACACAGGTCAGAATATCACCAAAGGTGGCGTTGTCCGGTCTCGATGGACGCCATCAAGTTTTAAATCTGTGTCCCTTGAGGTTCCCAAGACGTGTTTAAACAGGGAACCCAACTATGCTCCTAGGTCAGATCTAACCCTGGGTAGTAAACTCTGCTCCGCTGGTGGAGATAGCAGATTTTTTGGAACTCTGTACTCCGCTTGGAATGCGGAGTTCATTAAAAACCTTTATCAGAGCCCGGGAGGTTTAGGAGGTTTCATTTCTGTCATGATGATCACAGAATCGATGAGAGACAGCACCATTTATGAACTGACCAGTATATGGCAGCGTGACTCAAAATCAGCTGCTCTAAGCTAGTATCATGGCCCGTGTCAGTCTTGCCTAAAAGAGCAGCATCGCCGTCTCTATGGTGCACAGTGCACATTGATCTCAGACCGAATATCCGGCCTGATTAGTTTCGTTTTGGCAATCGTGAAGCTAGCCTATTTTTATGGGGAGATGCTGCTTAGTTTCTGGGCTGAATTCCTCGGGGACCCGGCACATTGCTGAGCTGGAGTGGCTGCTCCTGGGTCCCTGGGATTAACAGATCCTCACTGGGTCCTTGCGCTTTCCTGGTGCAACTGCAGGAAAGCCAGAGCCTGGACGGCATTAGCCGGACCTTCATCGCCGGCAAGAGCCACCATCGGCAACGCTCTTGAGCACCTTGAGCCACGAGGGGGACCTCACCTGACCTGAGTTGACCCACTTCACGGCAAACAACAACAACCTGAAGCTGCGAATCCCGTTGTTGAGCAGCACGCTGGCTGGTCTGGAGCTGGACCCGAACAGTGAGTGAGGGTGAGGGTGAGGGTGAGGGAGTTGGGAGCACAATTGTGAGAGAGGAGAGTTGCAGGGGTAGTCGGTGTGTGCTTGTGCGTGTGTGTATGTGCTTGAGTATTTTTAAAATGGGAAAATTAGCAACTACCTACCTGTTTTACTCCGGAGGTGTTGAGCTCAGGTTGTGTTTTCAGAAGTTCCCAGTACCATCAGTTGTTCTGTTCTTAAGGTATCGATCCCGGCTGGCCCTTCACTGTTTCTGGGTGCCATCTGTTGCTCTGAGCATCTGCACATATCCCCTGTTAATCCGCTCTATCATCCCGCTTCCAGTGTTTAGGGCGGCATGTGCTTGCATAATTAATGAGCTGCATTCTGGAGCTTTGCACTCCTTTCATCTTCCGTAATTTCCAATCTGAGCAGATGAACCCGCATTTCTATCTGGGGTAGGAGGAGTCCTGAGGGCGTGGGAGTCGTGTGGGACACTGAATTAATGGGTAGGACTAGGAAGCTCTTTATGAAGCAGCAGCGCACTGGTAACGAGTGCATGTGAACTCCGGAGCAGTCGGTCAGAATGAAACCGCACACACACATGCTGTTGTAACTACCCAGGGTACCTATATGTTAAGGAAGGCTTAATATACCTGTGTAACTAGACGGAGTGCAACTTCGCGGAATTCCACTGAGTTTTATGCAACTCCGTGGAATTCCGCGTAGTGCAACTGTGAGCTCCGCCCACCCGTAGTCCGATCTCACTGCGTGAGTTCGGACTCCTCTGATGTGCACGTTATTCTACCAGGAGTGGTCTTCTAGATCCTCAGCATGAGCTTGTAGATTGACGTATTGTTCTTTGAAGCACATGACTTCTTCTTGTATTCATTCAACCTTCGGGTCTCATCCTGCAATCTTCCATAGCGAACACCCTGTCACTGACTTCCTCCAAATCACGTTGTATCTCTCTCAAATCAGTGGAGTTGTCCCTCTTCACTGCTTGTAAGTCATCGCGAAGAGATGTGAAGAGTGCTTCCATGAAGGCCCTTGTCACCAGCCCCTCCTGGTCCCTTGGTTCAGAAGGATGGTCCATATCCAGTGTAGGTGGTTTATTATCTCCCATAGTCCTGAAGGGTTTTGTGAGCATGTCTCTGAGGGAGTGATCCTTTTTTGACTTGGTCTGACCACAAACATGATTGAGATACTCTAAACAGCTCGTGGCGAGGGAGGGTATCTAGTTTGCAATACACTGCTCAGGGAAATGTCAACAGCAAACAGTAAAACCTGCTAGGGTGGAGCAGAGTGTGAGAAGGAGGCGCTGCCCAGACCCCTGAGCCCTGTGGGGCGTTTAGCCAGATAAAGGATGTGCAAGTGGTATACCAGGTTCCGCTTCCAAACCAGAAATCAATGTCACGCTGGGCTCCTTGAACTGTGGGGAAGTAGCTAAGCTGATTTCATGCCAGGAGAGGCAGGGAACCAGGTCCAGCCAATATATCAGAAGTTAGGGTAAACCATGTATGTGGAGCAAGCAGTAGTCCAATGCTGTGCCGCTGCATGGGGTGCTCAAATGCTGCCCAGAGCCCCCTGGGAAGGCAGGTCAATACTCACTGCAAGGTATCGGGGGATTTGAAGATCCAAAAGGAACAGTTGCAGCTCCCAGGAGAGCTTAGGAACATACGCTGCTCCTTTCCGTTCATGGCGCAGGAGAGGGGTGTGGGCAGCAGGTGCTATACCCACAGCCTGGTGTGGTAAGCTGGAGAGCTCTGCAACTGCTTTGGTGGTGCGCTTTACAAATGATTGATTGATCGATTGAGGTCCTCCATTCTACACAGGCTTGCAGGAGGCACGGGTCACAGGCAGGTATTGAAGAGAGGAAGAAATCACCCATACTGGACTCTGGGCATGAGGATAACCGTTCGTGAAAGCGGGCCCACTGTAGGGTGATGTGGGTGAAAAAGTGCATCACTGGGCCTCACTTCAATGCCGCATTGCAGCAGCTGCTGCTGCCTGTGGAGCACAGCCGAGCTTGGACAGGGTTGTTGGAGGGCATTGGCCAGCAACCCTCTGTTCTCCAGGACACCCGGGGCCTAATGCAATACTCTCGCTGGGACAAAAGAGAAAGAGGGGGAGCCCTTATCGTCTGTCCCCCCCCCCTGTGGTAGTTAAGAGGGACCCCTGGTGCCACCACACACTTACTGCTTGGTCTAACCATATCGGTGGGCCCAGAGGGCGAATCCTCTCCTGCCTTGGGTGTCCTATGGAGGCAGCGTCTGCTAAAGATGTGGTACACGGGCCCGAACAGGAGCTTCCCTCCACAACCGGGGGCTGCACAAAGGGCCTCAGGCGTGGTTGACACTGTACCACAGGCAGGGATGAGTGTGGGTGGGCCTCTGTTCACCGTCTTACGGAAGTAGCCGCCATCTTGCCAGTAGATACGACTGCGTGCTCCCCAGGCTGTGGTTGCTAGAGCTGAATTGGGGCTGCAGAGGGAGGTCGGCAGGTTCAACTTGTACCAGGGCTAAGGCAGGTAGCAGCAGGCGATCTGGGAGCCAACTGAGCAGGCAAGAAGAGCGCTATAGCATGCTAAGAAACGGCAGGAAGACTGGAGAAAGGCTGTCACCCAACCACCATCATAGCCATCCCGTTCCCAGCGCTCACGCTGGGCTGAACCAAAGCCCCTCCACGCTGGAGGGGACAAACTGATCACAACAGTGGGAGGGGGCGTGCGCTGCAGTGGTACACCCCACTGCCAGAAACACTACATTACTCCTTTACCTGGGAATAGAACAAAACTGGAACAACTAGCACACACTTCGCTTGCATAGTCTCTGGTTGTGCTGCTAATAAACATAAAGCATTTCTCTGACAGTCTATGTTAAACATTTCGCTGGTAGAGTCTCTGGAACCACAGTGTGATTGAAAACATACAGAATACAAAAACAGAACAGTCTTACTTTCTTCTCGGCGGGGTCACCGTCCGGTTCCGCTCAGCGCCAGCACTGTGCCACAAAGTCCCGGTACCTCTGGGATGGTCTAGGGCACGGACGTAGACTGTACCTTCCTTGGCTTCACCCCTCCACTGTGGTCTGGGATGGCTCTCCAGAGTCTCTGGTTTCGCTGACGCTGGGGTTCTCTGCTGGTCCCTCGGGCTCATGATCGCTCGGGGTGGCGTTGTCGGACTGGCTTGTCAGGGTCTCTGCTCCAGTTGGTTCTGACGGTCTGTGCAGGGGGGTCGGACGCCAGTCGTCCAGTTCAGGATCATCACTTCCCTCGGGTACTTTTCAAGGACACATTTCTTGTTACTACTTCTCCATTCCTGATGGCAGTGACCATTGTCCCTTTTACCTCCGTCACTCTCCAGGGGTCAAGTTCAAACGGTAGACAGAATTTTCTTTGAGGATGGCGGTCCTTGACTAGGACTCTGTCTCCGACTTGAATGGGGCTGTCCGCCGCCCTCCGTCTCTGGGACGCTTCTTGATTGTTCTTGGCGCGCTGTTCCATGGACCGGTTCCTGGGAGCTGGGGATAGCTCCCACATGGGATGGTGCGGGATGGTGTCTGTAATTGCTCGATTGAAGGAGAGTCGACTTGGAGAGACTCTGGTGGTGCAATGCGGAGTCAGGCGATATTCTCGGAGAAATTGATACAGGGCCAGTTCTAGACTGTGGCCGTCGGCCATAGCGATTTGGATTGTTTTGTTTAGAGTTCTCATCAGTCTCTCGACCTCCCCGTTGGCTTGGGGCCACCTTGGTGTTATTCGCTTATGTTTGATGCCATGGTTCTGCAGGTATTCGGTGAACTCACTGCCATTGAACGGGGGCCCATTATCCGTGCGGACTTCTTCCATGAGTCCATGGGTGGCAATGATTTTTTCGAACTTTGGGATCACTTCAGACGCCGCCGTAGACGCCACTATCTCCACCTCAGGATAGCGAGAGAAATCGTCAACCACGACGAGCATGTATTTGCCGCCGGGGAGGCTGCCGAAATCTGCGCTGGCTCGCACCCACAGGAAGGTTGGCCCTTCTTCGGTGAGTATGGGTGCTGGGGGGTTGTGTAGGCTTGTCGCTAGGCACACTGGGCATCTCTGGACCACCTCTTCAATGGCCTTGTCGAGCCCCGGAAACCACAGCTTGCTTTGGAGCCTGTTCTTGGATTTCACGATCCCTTGGTGTGATCCGTGCGCCAACAAGGCGGCTTGCTGGGCGATGCTGTTGGGCAATACGAGGCGAGGGCCCCTCAGGAGGCACCCTTCAGCCAAAATGGACAGCTCATGTCTGACTTGGTGTAGGGCTCTCAGAATAGCCTGGGCCTCCGGGGTACGAAATGATGCTGGGCTTTGGAGCGCCTTCCAGTCACCAGATTCTACGGCTCGGATCGCAATCTGGAGGCAGTCATCGTCCTTGGTGGCTCTCGCCACTTCCTCCAGGGACAGCGGCCATGGTCTTGACCGTTCAACGATTAGCCGGACGTACTCTTCCGTGGCTGCTGCCTCGGCTGCTTCTGCATCGGTGACTGGGCGGGCGTGCCTCGACAAGTAGTCCGCAGGATTCCGGGTGCCAGGTCGATATTCCACCGTAAATTGGAACTGCAGCACCCACTTTTTGATTCTCGGGGGTGGGCGAGAAGATGAGCCTTGGAAGAGTGGGATGAGGGGTTTGTGATCAGTGATCACTGAGAAAGGATGTCCATAGAGGTAGATGTGGAAATGGCGGCATCCCCACAAAATGGCGATGGCTTCTCTCTCGATTTGTGAATACCGTTGTTCGGTAGGCGTCAGGGTGCGGCTGGCGTATGCAACTGGGACCCACTCTCCACACGCTTGCTGTTAAGACAGAACAGCCCGAGGCCTGTTGGGCTGGCATCGACCACTAGTTGTGATTCGTGTCGCGGGTCGAAATAGGCCAGGGTTGTGTCCGCAGACAGAGCTGCCTTGGTCTTTGCAAATGACTCCTGCTGTTCCGGGCCCCATGTCCAGGCAGTTGTTGATTTTGTGAGGTCACGAAGGGGCCCTGTCAAGTCCGACAGATCCTTGATGAAACGCCCGCAGTATGTCACCATGCCCAGGAAGCTGCGGACGGCTGTCACTGACGTGGGGGCTGGCTCGTTGTGGATGTCTTTGACCTTCTCCGGGTCTGGTCCAACTCCTTGATCGGAGAATTTGTACCCAAAAAAGCTGATATCTTTGCGTAGGAATTCACATTTGTCCTTGTGGAGGGTCAGACCTCTCTCTTGCAGCCGAGTGAACACCGCTTGGAGGCGTCGGATGTGTTCATCTAAGGTCGGGTCGTGGACCAAAATATCATCGCTCACGTTGAGCACACCATTGAGGCCCTGCAGGACATTGTGGATGATGTTCTGAAATACTTCAGCTGCACTTGATATGCCAAAATTTAGCCTGGTGTACCTCCAAAGGCCAGCGTGGGTGGAGAAGGTCAAGATTGGGCGTGAGTCTGGGTGAAGAGGAATCTGGTGGTATCCTGTCCTTAGGTCCATCTTGGAGAACCACTTGGATCCTGAGAGTTCCCCGATGATGTCGTCGATGGTCGGTGTCAGGTGACGTTCTCTTTTGATTGCTAGGTTGGGGATACGCATGTCTACACAGATTCTTACTGCCTCAGGTTGCTTTGGCTTCTTGGCGACCACAATGGGGGATACCCATGGTGTGGGCCCGTTCACTCGTTCAATGATCCGGCCTGTTCGAGCATTCGCAGCTCGGCTTCAACTTTCGGTCGGGGGTGAAAAGCAATTCGTCTGTGCCGGAGGGCTACTGGGGCCACTGACTGGTCGATGTGGAGTCGGACGGGGGGGGCCCTCTCAAACATCGGATGCCCTCGAACAGCGAGTAGTGTTCCTATACCAGGTGATCCAAACCGTGGGCTTGTACCGTTAGGGCAAAGTGTATCAGCCCGAGTTCTCGCGCTGTTTTCAACCGAGAAGGAATCCTGACCCCTCCTGGGATACGTAAATTTTTGTGTGCAGCTGCGTCGAGTCGTGGGACACAGTAGTTCGGAATACACCGCACAGGCGCAGCGGGCGACGGGTCCCATAAGCGTAAACCTGCACTCTGGTGGGGTGAAGTGTAGGAGCATTCTCTAGATTCTGATATACGCTGGCGGCCATGAGGTTGATAGTTGCGCCCGTGTCGATGAGGGCTGTCACCGTTTGGGCGTGCACTTGGACGGTGCACATTGGTTCGGTAGATGACGTGGCTGCCAAGGTGTTGAGCATGCGCACCACGTGGACGGATGCGGCGTCCTCCTCATCGTCATCCATGTCGCTGCTGGTGGATGTGTTCGGCAGTGGTGCCATTTGTCGTACTCTCCTGGGTGGACCGCCTTGTCTCTTTCTCTGCGACGACAGGCAAACACTTGCGAAGTGATTGGCTTTGCCGCAAGCGCTGCAGATCTTGCCTTGGGCGGGGCACGCTCCTTTGTGGGGAGTAGTGCCTCCACACCACATGCATGCCTGGTCATGGGCGGTCTGGGCCGGTTTCGGCCGTCCTTTGCGGGGTGGCTTCGTCCGGTTATCTGGAGCATGTGACTTGATGGCGCACACGGGGTCTGTTTTGACTGTAACGGCTGGTTTCGGCTCCATGTGGGCAGCGCGGGCTTTAGAAAGTTCTTTGGACCGCCCCAGGGCTAGGATGTCGCGCATAGACATGGCGTCCGTCTCTAGCACCCTCTCCCGCAACTTCAGGGAGGCGCACCCTTGTATGAACTGGGCGCGGATTTCCTCTTCCGCATCCGGGAGGGTGCACGTGCTGGCTAACTTCTTGAGTCGGGCGTAGAATACATCTACGGACTCCTCTGGGAGTTGGCGGGCTTGGCGGAGTAGAAAGCGTTCGTAGTCCGCACTGGCAAATGGTTCGAAATACCTCGTGATGGCGTCACGTAGAGTGTTGTACGTGTGGGGCGGGTCTCCCTCCGTGATGTCCTTGGAGATGTCGTGGATGGCTTCCCCTCCCAGGTGCAAGAGCATTGTGCGACGTCGCGCCACCGCAATGTCCGCCGCTATGAAGTAGTTCTCAAGAAGTTCCACCCACTTTCTCCACTGGGCAGCCTGTGAGGGGGGTGTCCCTGTGACAGAAAAAGGTTCCAGTGGCGGCACGTTGGCCATGATGGCCGAAGGGAGGCAGTGGAGGTGACAGGTGGGGCTCTAGAAGGTTGTGCAGGCTCTTGCAGGCACCAGAGATGGATTCAGGCACTGTGGAAACACGTAGGCACTCGCTCCGCGAGACGCGTGAGGTTTGGCAGGGTCCGTAACTCCGCGAGATGCGTGAGGAAAAGCAGGGAGGTCGCGTTGCACGCCTGAAGCTTGGTGTCGGGCGCTCACAGCGCATGCGCGGGACAGCCGTGGGGCCGCACGGGACCGGGGCCGGAGATCGAGGCGCAGCCTGGGGGCCGGAGGCAGCAGGGGAAGGCGGGAGGACTCCTTGGGGTACCTGCGGGCAGCGCTCCAGTCCACGCTGCAGATGAGGACGCAGGACGGCTCGGGAGGCAGACGGGAGTCGCGCTGGAGCACCGGTGAGCGGCACGAGCAGCAGTAGGCAGGCATGTCTTCGGTTCCTCCGAGACGGGCCACAGCGGGCAGTAGGCGGCTCAGGGGGCCGGGCAGCGTGCCATGTGCAGGCTTGCACGGGGTCGGGCACCGGGCAACAAGGGGTGCACACGGGCTGTAGCGGTGCGACAAGGCATGCGGTAGGGTGGATACTAGACCACCGTCGTCGCCAGTGTAGTGTCCTGGTTTGGGCCTACAACAGAACAGGCTAAGCGACACACATGTGCTGATGGTGGTTAGCACGTAACGGAACCACGCCCAGTGCCCTGGGCCTTTTATTAACGCTTACACGTTCCCAGCGCTCACGCTGGGCTGAACCAAAGCCCCTCCACGCTGGAGGGGACAAACTGCTCACAACAGTGGGAGGGGGCGTGCGCTGCAGTGGTACACCCCACTGCCAGCAACACTACACCATCCCTCGTTTAGTAGGATTTTAAATATTTGTATTTTTTTGTTGAGTATCGGGTTCAGTGACGTTTTGAATATAATTCATTTTTACACTTATTTTTAATCCATGTGGTCACTTCTTGTGATGTCAGACGGGAGTTTAAAGGTAGCACAATGCCACTTCTGCCACCACTATGATTTTGGAAAGTAAATGCTGCAGCACCCGAGGTGCTATGCCCCAACTTGAGGGAGTGTTTATGCAACATAACCCTCGCTAGAGAAAATGTTAGGCAGCTATGGTAGTCCCTACTAAGAAATAATTAGAGAAAAATTAATATGAACATGCTACCTAGCAAAGTTGATCTTTTTTTTTTATTATAGAGCATTGTGTAAAGAATGTGTATTTGAATAGGGAAACTAAAAAGTTGCATACACTTTCAAATAAACTGAAACGATTTGATGCGGTGACCTCCCATCTCACCCATCGAGCGATCACAGCGGCGCTTAGTAATCTTACAAGCTACACCTGCAAGTCTTTTAAGCAGAACATGATTGATGGCGCTGTAGAGAGCATTGGCACATGAAGTGTTACTTTCAGTTTTAATATGATACTCAGAAGGTTCAGGAGCACTGCCAGTCTGGTTTTAGGGGACACCGGACCAAAAGGGAGTTCTGTCTCCTGGGGGCATTAGGCCTTTACTTAAGGTTATTTGGGTTACCATAGTCTAATCAGGCTGAAAGGGAGGATGTGAACAAGCACACACCGTAAGTCTTGGAGTTAAAGGTCACAGGTTACACCATAGGAATATCAAGATGAGCACATGTTAATTGGTTCACTGTTAAGCTGGAGTGAAAGTTTAAAGTGAGACAGTCCAAAAGTTCAAAAAAGGTCACAATGTTAAAATTTGAGGGGTATGTAAACGGGGGGGGGGGGTGATTTACAGGTGGGGGATAAGGAGTGTAGGTTATTAAATGTATAGTAAGGTGTTAGGCCATGGATGTTTCATGTGATACGCACTTGTTTCAATAAAGCAGCCTTTTTTTACACATACAAGAAGTCAGTGGTCTGTGATGTGCCCCAATTCACCCAATTAAGGGCAGTAAATTCAATAGTGTGAATCTTGAAAGCCTATCGTGAAAGAACTGTTGTATCCCCTGAGAATGTATTCATCTGTGCCATGTTTGAAAAGCTGAAATGATTGACCTTGATAGAGTGACTTGATGCATGAAATGTATTCCAGAGTCAACTATTGAAGCCTGTTCAGGTAGGCCTATGCTTTATGTATTCCTATCCCAAAAAACATAATGTGAAGACCACACCATTGGGCTGTCAGTAATGTTCTTCCAGCACCTTGCATTCAAGGTGATCTGAGCTTGCTCTTCACTTGCCACTCAGCACCCCTTTCAGGTAGACCTTGTGATGTGCATTTCTTCAGTGTCACTTTGTAAAATACATGTATGCCTTGATTAGATGGCCCTCTGTGAATTATTTTCAAATTTATTGCTAAACATGGAGAGATCTAAAGGCCGCTATAGTTTATAAACGTGCATATGTATTGTAAGCACATTGCAAGTATTACTCCAAAATGAATTGAGTGAGACTTAGTGAATTAAATTTTTCTCTACAGCGGACCTGAACAATGTCAGATTTTCTGCATATAGAACCGCGATGAAGCTACGGCGGCTACAGAAGGCCCTGTGCTGTAAGTACCATCGATTTGTCCCTTATGGAGACCTGTCTATCTTCTTGTCGGTTTACCTTGCCCTCCCTTCCACTTAAGATCTGAACATGCGAATTACCTGTACTATTACTGCCACCATTAAGACACGCCTCAAATATACAAAGTAGTGCATTTACAGATAATGTACCCAATTAGACATATTCAGTTCCTATGTGCGTGCTGTGAAATGTTGCATAATGTATTTTTAGATGAGTGTTAAATCCACATATTAGATGTGTCAAGAATTCTTTACAGAGCTGCTTTATCTACACTTCGAGTTAATTGTGTCACTCGCTCTTACAAGTGCCCCACAAGATAATATACAGAAAATAGAAAATTTCCAGCTTTATTTTTATGCATTTTGTTTGTGAGTTCTCATACTTGCAGTATGTGTGTATGTATTGTTATATTATTTGTGTGGGAGCTTTTATTGGTCAAAAACGGAGAGGTATAAATACCCACATTTTATGTTTCCCTGTTAAATATGGGTAGCATCATTATAGTAACTGCCCCCAAACCATATTCAGAGCTTTACCATTGTTGTGTCTACTAGGGTTTTGCAGCATGGAGGACTATATCATGTAGCAAAGTTATCTACATTTACAAAAGTACCCAAAATCAAATTATGTCCCATTTTTCTCTGACATCATTATCACTCATTTGAGCAAGAGACACCATTTTTGTGTGAAATCTACAATGCGTTAATTCATAATTGTGCTGTAAATTTTGCTTTCACAGAATGGTATAAATCCCCTGACTCATCATTGCCCTTTGTTTTATTCATAATTTATTCAAGAAAGGTAAACAAAACCTAAACATTTTAATTATACTCCGTGCCCATAGTTACTTGCACTTTAAAGAAAGCAACTTTTTCAAGCAACTACCCGAAGATGTAGTATAAACTATTCCTAATGTATAACATATAATGTGGTCGGAGAATGCCATTTTGGGTTTGTGGTGGCATTTATAAACCACTCAACCTTCCGACATGTGGTTTATGTCTACAGACTCCTCAATGGACCATATTGCACAGTTAGATGTTGTGTTCTCTCTCTCTCTCTTTCTCTTTCTTTCTCTTTCTCTCGCTCTCTCTCTCTCTCTCATTAGCACAGTGCCATCCACACTAAGATAGAAAGAGACAAAGTCTTTCACCATTTCCACTGCAAAGTCTTTAAGCATAGGATTAGCACAGTACTATCCATGCCGAGCTGTAAAATGGCCAAATCCTTTTACCACTCCAGGCACAGTATTACAGCTTTGGATTGGTAAAAAATTGGTAAAATACTATCCAAGCCAACCAGAAGTTGAATATATAATATGCAAACCTAGCTTCCCCCTTCTAGTGTTTGCCTCACCGCATTAACTTTACTTTGATGTATTCGGCTTTCTAAAACAATTCTTGTTATTTCTAGTTTGGTAATTGATTTGTATTGGGGACCAAATTACCACTACGGCACTCAACCATGCTGCCGACTTTTTTATATTGTTCATTAGTAGACATTTTATCTGTTTCCTATAGATTAGAGTCACTTCCTCTGAGATCTGTACCTTTAAGTTTCAGATTGCAGACAAAAAAAATGACAGGATAGACTAGCCAACTAGCTGTTATTTAGCTGTTTTTGTGACCCCATATCACTTTCATGTCATCCTCGCCTTGTCTTTATACCTGCAGCCCTACTCGCATACCTATCGAATTCATGTGTAACACTTTGTTATGTTCTTGCATAAATGTGTAATTATTTGCACACACCTAAGTAATGTCTTCCTGCGAGCATCATTGCTTCTTGTTAGTGTACATACCCTTCACTGCCTTTCAGGGCAAGATGCACGCTACATTATTACCCCAATAAAATAACAAATAAAATGCGACATCCTTTTCTTTATCTGTCAGGGCAGTCCCCTTCTCCTAATCAATTCTTCCTCCCATAAGCCAGCTGCATCAGGAGATAAAAAGAAGCAATGAAGCAACAAGCATTGGCAAATCCAATCGGTAGTGCCTTTTGCAGCTTTGCAGTTGCTTGTTTTGCCAATGCTATTCAGCAACGGCAGAATGAAAAAATTAAATAAAAAACATTCACCTCATGGCCGCCTCCTCTCGGTCTTCTGGGGGCAGTGCTTTTTCTCCACCCAGGCTGTGTATTACAGCCGGTGGAGACTATGCAAAGTGTGCATGACTGTTTGTCCGGCCCAGTACAGCCAGACAAACCATCATGCGCACTTAGTGTGCTTACCAATCTTCCCCCGGCACCTGTTGTGGCCATTCCAGCCCCACACGCTCTTAAACAGGAACAGAAAAATTAAATGTTAATAGCATTGCGTTATTATCTTTTTATTTTTCCTTTTTAAACTGCTCACAGAGCAGTGGGGTGACGCTCCTCTGCCTTAGTGGAAGACCCACCTCTGCATGGTAGGCTTTTTACCGTTTACTAAGAGGTTAATTCCAAATCAAACCCTGATTACATGCACAAAGTAAGCTTTACGTGAAAACAGTTGGAAATATTTCTGCTCCCCGTGGAAATATCATCCCAAAGCCACCTATGGTCACACGGTTGATGTAAAGGTTACCTAAAACCCCTGCCAGTGTTTGGGACTTGATAACAACATTACTCAAGTGTCTTACTCTTTACAAAGCCGGACAAGCATGTCCATAAAAGCCTTCGTCGTACACATTAAAATGCGGCTCTGGAACAATATCAAGGCAGACGTTCTTAATAAAACCCTAAAAGATACAATGCCCACTCTCTCGGAAAACCCAGAGGACGCATCCACCAAATACACAGAATGGACACACTCAGCGATATCATTCTCTGCGTCTCTTAAAACGCTAACACTGCAAGGAGGAAAGCCCTCAGTCCCCTGGTACAGCAAAAACTTAAAACTTCAGAAGCAAGCCTGCAAAAGGCAAGAGAGACAGTTAAGAAACAAGCATTAAAAATGCTATAGGTCTCGCCTTTAATTAAGTTAAAGCCATTTGCTTTGCTATACAATACCATTAGCAAAGCAAATGGCTTTAACTTAATAAAAAGCGAGACCTATTGCATTTTCAATGCTTGTTTCGTGTACTTGTTCTGAGTTTTTAAGTTTAAGGCCAATCCTGAAATCTCTGCTCACTTTGGGAACAAGGAAAACAAATCAACTTTCTCTACGTTCTGAACCTGAAGCACTGGAACAATTGCTCTCTTCTACATCAGTAATGAAATGACTTCTTTTAAAGACGTTTTCTCCTCTGCAGTCCAAGAGTATGGCGTAGGAATGATCCCCAAATCCGTCAGGAGGGAGGTGAATCTTGTTTCAGAACCATGTTTCACGATCTTCAAAACCCATGCATCTGTGGTGGAGCTTGGGAAATTTCCAGAAAATTATATATTCTTCCTCCTGTTTCCAGGGCTCACCATTATTTTCCTGCGAATCCGCATTGTCAGGAATATTTATCTTTTGTTGTTCCCGTCCTGACCCTGATTTTTAGGGCATTGCTCATTGCTGTGAAGACTGTTTTCTTTCATAATTCTGTCTGCAGCACGGCAGTCCAAAGGATCGCTTGTACGAAAAAGATGAATCCGGATTCTTAGATCGATGTTTTCTGAAGAATGCCTTTTCTCTTTTTGAATATTTTATTAAACTTCTTTTCTAGCTAGCTCAAACAATTTATTCCCTTCAAAAGGCATTCTTAAGACAGTTAACTTTTGCACCGAATCTGTATGCCAAGCCTTCAAAAAACAGGTTGCAAAGAGCAGCACCAGTGGCACCAGCGTAGGGCTGAAGCTCTTACTATATATATCAAATGAAAAATCAGACAAGAATTCCACCTGACGTTCCACTTCCCCCAACCTGAACCTTCTGAGTGGCTCTAAAGAGGGTTTTAAACTCAGACAGCAAATGCTGGAAGGAGAAAGCACTGTAAACGCCATTCTTCAATGCAAAATGTGCGCAAGCATACACCTTTAGGGCTGCATCCAGTTTTTTCCGCCGGATCATTTTAAAGTTTCTTCTGCTAGGGAAGACCGACTAGCCAGAGTTCAAATTTACAGAATGAGTGAACATTTCCCCCATGGGGTACGATTTTTTCACAAACCTGGCGAGATAAATTTTATCAGTATATTTTAATTCATTTAAAAATGACCTTTATTCTATATGAATAGCCACTCCTTCAAAAGCAATTTCAGGGCTAGTGAAGTAATGGGTTCAGGCCCTGCCCCGTCTTTGGGTTCTGACTCTCCAACTGTTCTCGCCTCAATCTGTGGGGTTTTGTTGGGAAGTTGGCAGGTCTGTAGCACTCAACAGAGGGTGGGTGAGGTTTGTTAATAGCATTCCTGTTTTGGTTCCTGTCCTTCGGTGATTACTGGGAGGAGCAGTGCTTTAAATAGAAATATGCAAGTGCGGGTACTCACTATTTTGAGTGCCTGGGCTACCCACATCGGCCCTCACCACTAACACCACACCGTACCTCTCACAGACAGCAGCTCTCCTCTTAGGATCTACAAAACCCCACCCACAAGACAAACCAATTGGTTTCTCAGCCCAAGCTACCAGCCCCGCGCAGTTCTTTGATTTGTAAGTATCCAAGCCTTTCTCTTTTGAAAAAAACAGTGCTTCGTTTTACCTCTAGCCCCCTGGGATATGTAGTTCCTGGTGTAGAGCGGAACAGAGCAGAGGATCTGACTGGTTCTGGGGGTTGAACATTTGCGATTGAATATTGTGATGGTAACATATGACCATGAGCCCGCCTACCAACCAGTCAGACCTTTAAAACCATGCATGATATGCGGAAGTGTATCAGCCGTCTGGCATTCAGGCATTTTATACTTTAGACCGCGATCGTGTAATGATAGTAACAGGTCTGCAGCCATATAAGCATGGTGTAGAAAATCCATCAATTACTAGACTAGCGCTCGCCAGGCAGCCACGGCATCCACTCTTTATTTATAACATTAAAAGTATAGCGCGGGTTCTGCGATTTATACCAAAAGTAAAGAGATAGATGTTTTTTCTATTTCTTTACTTTTGGGTATAATCGCGGCACCCGTGTTTTACTTATAACATTAAAAGTAAAGCGCGGGTGCCGCGATTATACCCAAAGTAGCTTGCCACGACGTAGACTTTTCTGTTTTTGTCCGTCCCACTTGGATGGCCTCGGCCTGCTTTCCTTCAGCTGCAAAATGTTTTTATTATCTTTACGGGCCATGTGTTTGGCCTCCCATAACCCAATACTCCTACTATTTCAATTTGAGAGGGGGGGGTCTCATCTCATGCTTACTCGTAATCATAACCTCCCAATTCTTTCACCCCCCTCCATCCTTAAACACCCTTATGCTGCTTCACCTCCCTCTTACCCACCCACCTTGTTTTTTTTTTTTAAATGCTGTTGTTTTATTGCTTTTTTTTATCTTTAGCTACCATGTACTACTGTATTTAATTTAACATCTCTCGATAAATAATGCAATTATTGAAGTAACTAAACATGATTAATAAACACTTATACACTACTAAACGCTCTCAGTAACCCACCACCCCTTCCATACCACTCCCCATCCTGAACTCTTACCACCTGTCCCTTCTATCTTGATTCCTTCTTTTATCTGCCATTATGCCATTATTCTCTTATTTACCTGATCATGGAAAAATGCTCTCAGGATGAGTTTGTCTGGGACGTTTGCTTACACTTATCTTCAGATCCCGCTGATTCCATATGTTAGATGAGGCTCTTAGAAGAGTCATTAAACTTCAGGCACTGCCAGTTGAGGAAACATTCATGCAAGTTCACAAAGACGAGAGTTGTATTGTGCGCCCACCCCAACATTTTCTACCATGGGTTGGAACACCTTTTCCTGTCAATCATCCTATAAAAATACCTTACATTTTCCCACAACTTCAACCACTGCACTTGTTCTGTTATGAAAATAAAGCAAATGTTTGTTGCCTTTACACAGTCACACAAAGGCAACCCAATCTCAGAGGCAGGACTGGCAATGTGGATAGCTAAATGTTTTCAGTTACCCTATGCCGAAGCAAATGTACATTACATTACATGCCAATTACTGGCCTGCTCCCAAAGAAGGTGCCATTATGGCTTTCATAGGAAATATCCCATTAGCAGATAACTCTAAGGCTGCCACATGAATTTCTCCCCCACGCATTCACTAAAGATCGTATTGTATACATTCACGCCCAACAAGAGGTATCTATCAAGCAAATGGCATTCAAACCATTGTTCCAAATGTCTACCACACTTGGCCACATCCCACTCCTTTAGGAAGATGGGTATGGCTGTTTAGCCTTTCCAAACCACGCATACTACATCTCCACATGCTGCAAATTGGAAAGATTTTTTACCTGTAATGTTCTGTTTGTAGCTTGTAGAGCTGTAGTGTAGTGTACTTTTTTTTAGCATGTAGTGTTCTGGATTGTCATGTAACATATTTACTTTTCTAGAATTGAGCAAGTGTAAATGCATTTGAAAATAACTGCAATTTCATTGTAGTTACCTTGGACACATACATCATAATTCATGCTGCTATACATGTGCATCCCCACTCTTAGGTGGAAAAAAAGTCTTACAAGAGTCTGTGCTTTGTGGGTTTTAGAAGACATTCCAAACATCACCTAGAAACCGAACACCATCTTTAAAAATGGGCAAAATACTGCTTTTTTGCCACCAGATTGGACGTTTTGTATGGCTTTTTGATATGCTCCAGCTGGTCCTGTATGGCTCATTTGAAACTGCCTGCCACTCTTTTCTTTTCTCTCTGCATAGCTCTAAGATCTTCATTTAACCATGCCTGTGACTTATCACTCCTACTCCACTTAAGGTTTCTCAAGGCAACATTCTCCTCTACAAAAGAAGTGTGGATGGTTATTTACCACTCCACCATGTCATAGGCACTACCTGCATGTAGCCAGGATTCATATTCTTTACGGATGTCATGAGCTTTATAGAACTTTATTATTTTTGCCAGTTGTCGAGACTGATTTAATGGCCTTAGTTTTCATGCCACCCCTCCCAATATCAAAGTAAATCACTTGGTGGTCTGAACGAAATAGCAAACAATAAAGATTAAATCTGTATTCCTGAGGAATCCCCTAACAAGATTTCCCTCAGAAAGGGAATATGTACAAGTTCCTTTGGATTTAACTATTGACTTACCTCTTTCCTACCATCCTACCAAGGCACAGGAGCATCTAGTCAAAACACTTTATTCGATTATTTAAAATCATAAAAGATAAAATTACAAACATTTCATATATATATAAAATCAGCAGTAACAATTAATATACAATAAGTACCCATAATTTCATTTAAAAAACAATAAAATCAGACAGGATTGTTAAGGATGGCTAATCGTTTAGTTTTGTTCCGAGCAGCAGCCACCAAAAAAACTGGCAACACAAAAAATGTTGCGAGTGCTACTTAACATCTTTAAATAAGTGAGGGCAGGCCTGACTTGTAGAAAACCTGCCTCTCTTAATAATGGTATTAAAAATGTTTTCCGAATGTCAGAGTAGAACTCACAAAACATAATAAAGTGCAGAGTGTCCTGGTTTGAAAAATTATCACAATGACATGGATTAGAATTTTCTGGTTTACCCCAACTAGGAAAAAAAACTAAAGTTAAATGAATTGAATTGAATCGAAATCTAATCAGAAGCTGGCGATGAAAAGGTCTAGTTACAATTTTTAAATACGGCTCAAGTGAGGGAGTAGTTAATAACACATAATTCGCTTTTACAGAAGATTTCTTTGACTCCTGCTCCTCAAGATCCATTGCTAACATGTTTTAAAAACTAGTCTTTGTCCAGCTCACATCCTCCTTTTTGATACAATCCGGTGACGTGTAAATCTCGGGGCGCCCTAATCTTGTAGAGCATCTAAATAAAGTCAGATTTTTTGGCAAGCTGGAGTATAGCAGGAGCACTACTTGCCTGGTTTCTCCACCTGCCAAGAGCTAGGACACAGTGAGATTTTCTGATTAAACCCCATCTCATTCCTGGCACAGGCCACCATAACGTCCACACCATATAATTTATTGTCCACATTAATGGATCCCCCACTTTTTCTATGCTACCCGAACCCTGCTTTTTGAAGGCCAATTGGACATCCTTTAAACAAATGCCCCTAAGCAGTCCTCCGCCATGCACCAAGCCAATGTTACTACAGATCAATCGACTTAGGAAAAAAGATCAAAACACCATGAAAAAGCCACTTTAATCATAGGTTTTTGAAAGATTTGACATCCCTCAGGCAATGTGTTGGGTAACCATGCCCTCCAGGACACGAAAAGACCCAAACAGGTGCAGGCCTAAGCACTACGCACCAACTCAAGTCCTTCATTGGAACTAACTCATACTGAATGAAATCTGCTCAGCCGTGCTTTCCTGGACAGTATGAGTTCTGAGACCAAATCTGACCATGCCCACAAACAGGATCTGACACAGAGCAGAGACGAGACAGACAAGGAGAAACCTGGATTGTAAGCAATCAACTGACCCTCTGTGCCTTGATCCAAAGGATCAGATACTAACTCAAGGCCACCCATACAAAACACAAAGAAAGTAACTTTACAAAAAGCAGTTCTTAGAATAAGAAAATGCACAAAAAACTATTTTATATAGGTTAAAAAAATAATACACCACTAGGCTTAGCAATATTTGTGCACCTACACAGTACCTTCATTGGGCCTGTTGCAAAATACAACCACTGCATCACTTTTTGCAAAAAAAGAAATGTGTTTAAACTGGCACACTTTGTGCAGTCCAGCTCATGCTATACGACATATGTAGCAATAAATACTAAGCATGAGACATTTAACTTGAGCATTGACTGAGTACTATGTTATGAAGCTTAGCACTTTGTGATTTCATAACAAAGAAAAAATCACTTGTTTTTACAAACTAGCATTTAGTGATCAATCAAGCTCAGTATTAAGACAGCGTGCAAGAATTCCGTTGACTCCTACTATTCTTCAGACTTCATTTTTGTATACAAGAAGCTTCAAATATCTTATTTAGCAAATCCGTTATCTACTTTTCATAATGTTGACGTGGTTTGACACATCCAAGAGCAATTTAAGAGGGTCAGGCAAAAGCTCAGCAGCCCATAGTGATTCAGGGATGTAGCTGGTTGTACAACAGAGTGGAATACAGAGATAAATGTATTCTCTGAGTACCCACTTGCAAACTGGCACTAAAGTAGGATAAATCAAGGTAGCCTATATATTCAGCAAGAGGAATCGGAGTTATGATATTAGAAAAGTGAATTGAAAAGAGGCCATTGTTGAGAGATGTGAAGAGCAACCATGGTCCTCCCTTTACCGTCTAAAGAAATGCAGCCTATTTTATATAGTAAAATGAATTGGAGTGAATTACGAGAAAAATAGATGGATTCATTTAATAGCTTCAGATTGCAGTATAGGAATAATTCCATCTACTCGGGTCATGTTTGCTGAGCCTGTGACGAGAGACTTGTCTTACCCTCATTTCCCTCATTTATTACTTAGCAACACAATCGATTCATTTAAAACTTTTAATGCATATTGCCATTAATGGAACATTTCCTCCGAATATATTATTGATGTTAACTGACCATAATATTAAAATGAATGTGTTCTAAAAAAAAATTAGCTAATTTAACCTTCTTTAACAGGTCAGGTTAAAAATTTATTACACTTTACCTTCAAAAGGCATTGAGTCTGCAGCTATTAACCCTTGGTTGAACAATACATATTTGGCAAAAGTATTTGTGTTCTTTCTAGAGGAGTGAAGTCGGAGGGTTACATCCAAGCTGAAACCTAGGTGATCAGGAAAGTATTTTCTAGTTTGAACAGCTACACCACCGTTTTCTCCATTTTAAATGCGCCTTTCTGTAGAGTCTTGGAACGACAGCCTTTGAAGGTCGATGGACTTAGAGAAATGTGTTCGATATGAATGGGATTTTGATTTTTACGGTGTTTACTCCTATATGCGTTCGAGATTTAGAACTGGAAGAGCAATATAGATCTTTAGATAATGCATACGTCATTGATAAATGTCAGACTTCACCAGCGTTCTATGAAGAAGTGAAGCAACTATGGCAAAAATCGATGGCACATGTACTCCATGATTAATAGAATTTGGGGGTGGGGAGCAGCTCTTGAAGCCCCCCTATGTTCTGCTTGTTTAACTATATTATAGCTCTTTCAGGCCAGCAAGATTTGACAGAGACTATAATTGGAATGTTTTCCACATAAGAAGAAAGTTTGGTAGAGTACATGTTTTTAGATTGCAACTTAATCAATAATGATTCTGATGGATACATCTGCCTGTGGATTCCTCACCTTATGAATATCACCTGCACCAGCATTCGAGGAAACCTTTTTCCTAGCTCTCCACGCTGACAAGGTCATCACAATTATATGGCCCCGCACGCGGGTCCGCATGACGTCACTGGAGCCATAAGAGGACCATGTCGGCGTGATGACATCAGTTCCTTTTTTTCCGCTCTGTCGATGCTAACGTTTTTTCTGGGACTCTCCATACTTTCTGCTTGATACTTTGTATTTTGGATTGTTTCTTTCTGTGACTTTGCCATGTCTGCTCCAAGGAAGTTGGATTTCAAACCTTGTAAAGAGTGCTGGAGTCATATGTCGATCACTAATATCCATAATATTTAAGACCATAATGGAGGTTGTCTGAATGCCATTCCTTTCTAGCCATGAGTTCAGATGGGGTTGGATTGGAAAGAAGCAAGAACAATCAAAAGACTGGTATTTGTGGCAATATCCGTCAGATATTATAAAGAGTAAATGCAACGGTTGCTGAGGTTTCCATGGCACAAGAGTGAAAGAGAAGGCCCTTAGAAAATATGTATCGGAAAAGAGACATATTTGAAATAATGTCAAGAAAGTAGATTCTTTGATTTGGATTCAGGACTGGCAAAACAGAAAAGCTTGTTGACTGATTTGCCTGACCATAATTAAAGTTGCCTCCAGCGCACAGGGAAACTTATGACTATATATAATTCAATAAGGGAGTTTTACCTAAATATAGTTAAACAATGAATCTTTGATATCGTCTACATTTTTTTATTCCAAAGAATAGTTTACTTTCATTGAACTGGTGACCTGCAAATAAGGTCTTAACCCGTAAAATGCAATAAGTATGATTTAGTAACCCTGTGTAAAGCTGATTACTATTTTAGTCATAACATTTGTAATGGTTTTCTTTTTTTTTTAAATAGATTAATACTCAAAAAGAGGTTGAAATTGCTCCTTAAACTACTTGCTGGTCCAGCATGGTCAGCTGGCCTGATATAAGAATGTTGATTCTGATTACCTTCAATAGTGCACATTTAAGCTTGGAAGGCGTCCATATCCTTTGAGACACATGCAGCCTCCCTCCGGATTGCAGTAGGAAGTAAACTCTGTTCATTATGTGTTTCCTCCACCATCCATTCTCTTTCTGTTCCTTCTCTAATCTTGGTTATAAACGGATCACGCAAAGCTAACTCGCCATCAGCCACTGCACCTCCAAGAGCAATGTTAATCATTAATAGCGCTCTTGGTTTGACCTGGGAAGTATGTCCTTGTGGATTGTAAGCCGTGAAGTACCTTGAAGTAGACTCTAGTAGCTAAACATGGCTTATGCCTGAAGGTGTTCCATTTCATGAGCCAGTCGCTTGCCCCGGGCAAGTTAATCATTAAAGAAATATGCGCCCATCCAGTTTCTTAAAAATATCCTGTGTAAATAGAAAATGTTCACACAGTCTTAGAATGGACTTTGAAAATTTAAACATGCAGTAATATGTCTGTGTAGTATTCACAAAGTTCAGACCTGATCTGGGCTGCTGTTCTGGTCAATGGTAGAGGTTCTAATTAATGCATTATACAATTTATGGTAAATCAGTGATAAACTGGCACATTGGATTCTTGCATGAAGCAGCCACTCAGAGACAAAATCTGCTGGTGCAAAGTAATCTATGGGCCCACGTTGCTGTCGCCTTTCTCCTTGTCTTGTTCAGTGATAGGGTTACCAGGACCCTGGGACACAGGGCCTTCATTCTTGCAGTTTATAAACTCAACGCTGCTTTCTGTTTCACGAAAGGGATAGACAGTGAGAAGGCTGATGGAGCAGTTCCTGTCCATCAGTGTGAGGACATGGTAGTAGAAGAGAAACTGCCTCAGAAGCAGAGGAACATGCATCATGGAATGGTCTCTCAAATAAATAAGAGAAGTAGGAAGGTTATTCCCAGACGTGGGTCCCGTGCTCACTGCGCCACTGGATTCAAGCTATCCTGGCTGATCAGGGGTGATGCCCCAAAACTGATCCCAGGATGCTTATTTCCAGTCAATGGAGGGCTTGGCAGTTCGGACTGGACTGTTCCCATGAGGAACAGTGATTTGCATATGGCTGAGTCCGAACTGGGGTGGCGTGGTGGCAAAAGAATGATGGATTAAACCCAATCTTTGTGACTGGGGGTGAATGTTTGCATTGTTAAGCATTCTGTCAATCATTTGTTCCTTTTGGCAATTATTTTTCAACATCATGATCTGTATTGGAAAAATATTGCTGATTTTTCAAGTAAAATCTCAATTTCTCACTTGAATGTGTCTTTACAGTCCAGGTTGTTTGTTGCTTTTCTTGAAAGCCACGTTTGGGCATTTGGTTAAATAAAGTGTTGCACTGTATGGTTTCACAATTTCTTGTGTGAGTCTGTGAAGCAATTTTCTTTGTATAGTGGGATAGATATTAACTATATAGATAAATTGGTTATTTAGAATTTCCAATGGCTTGATTCATTTTAAATGTAACTAAATGCTAAAAATAAGCTATTTGAGGTGACAGGTGGGATAGAATGCAAATATGTTGCAGAACAATATATATACTCTGGTATTTCGATTTAGTCAATGCGGGGTATTCAGAGCGACCAATGATTCCATGTGCAAGATAAGTAGCCGGAACTTTGCTTGCGTTTCCTTTGTTCGAGCTGTCTCGAGTCTGTTGAATGGCACAGGGTCAGAGTAAAAAGAAGCTATGATTTCCCCACGGTCTGGTCGGGCAGAAAGTGAATTCATGAGGGGTTTTCAGCCTCATAGATTGTTTAGTTATCACCTAAAGGATATTCGTGATATAAAATATAGATATAAAAAGTTAAATCTGGGAAATATTAAGTGAGTAAACAGTGCTTCATCAAAAGTATCCCCAGCCCACGCAGAGTACTTTTTCTCCCTATGTCAAAAACATTATTGCAATAGAAAAACTGTTAAGGTTCAGAAATTTCAGAAGAAGAAAACCTACGACCGGGCCTTCTATGGTGCGGCCCAAAGAATTTGGAGCTCCCTTCCTTCTGAAATCCGAGTAAATCTATCAATGGCGTCTTTCAAAGTACAAGTAAATCTGTTATTGATGAACCAATACCGACCCTAGTTCACAGGTCTTTGGCGCATCGACCTTGACTAGTACATACTTGCCCTATGTTGCGCGGCACCATAGTTTGTTATTTATCTCTATGTTCCTTTATTTTGGGTCCTGAGGTAGTTCCTCACCCCAAATCCTTGTACCACCACTACATGTACTTCTGATTTTAACTGTTGTTATTGAAAATCAATGTCTGTTTTTTTATCTCCTGCCTCTTGCTCATGTGTAAAACGATCTGATACCCTTGTGGGTCATGTTCGCGCTATATAAAACTATAAATAAATAGATACGGTTGAATGGATCTTAAGAAGTTTCCAATCCATGAACGTGGCTGACGGTTAATGGGTGCTCATGCTGAGCCTAGGAAGCTGTGAGGTCCTGAACTGAACTTAGGTCAGGAATTTGCATTCAGGCAAGGACACCCTCACTCGCCTCTCGGCACAACTACGCTGACTCATCTGCAGCATCAAACCCACACGCAGGTCAGGGTACTTGGGCACAACTGGGCAGGTAAAACAGGAGCGGAAGACTGGCGTGAGAGAAATGTGCCCTTGATTTTCAACACGCTTTGATGAATTTAGAGAAACTTTCTGCTTATGTTTTTTAATCATGGCACATTTTGGTGGCGTTGAGTAGATTTACAAAAATGGAAAAAACTCGAGATCATATGCTTAATCTGTAATTTGTGTGATGGAGCTATTCTTCTGGCAATTTTAAATACTGATGGCTTGCTCGTGGGGAAACAGACATTTATTGTTAACCAGGCATACGCCTCTCGGTATTGTCTGGACAGCAGAATGTCAGTCCTAGAGTTAACATCAGCATACAAAATAACAGTTTATATTATCTTATTTTTAAGGTGAAAAACATTTTTACCAAGTAGGGCAATTCTTCTGCAACCTCAGAACCTCCGATACTATGGTAGTGTTCCATACCGTTTCCGACCCTAATTACACCACTTGCACAATATTTTTGTAGTTTTAAGTTTACATTTTTTATTTACAGAGCTTGAAAAGTGATTATGAATACCTACAAATGTAAAAATTCTTCACGTTTGAAAATGCTCATATTTGCAATTGCTCACTTCGAAGACACTTCCATGGAAACGCCCATTACCAGTTTTATGTTTTTAGAGTAGGTTAGTGGCATGTTTCCCAAAAATGGATAACTACCAATGCATGGTTTCATTTCATGTACCATCACAAATGTTCTTCAGTGCACGCGGGAGTGATGAAGCTAAAGCCAGCGGATTAATCAGTGACACACTGAGCTGTTGATGGGAACTAGTCTAGAATCCCAATCTGCCCACCATGCCGAATTTCACCTGTTTCCAGAACTGCAGGAAACATTGACTGCACATGTCTATGCATTGCACGTGGGCAGTGCATTCAAGGACCAGCTGGGGCATAGTGAGGAAAATTATTATGGGTTGCTAAAAAGTTATGTTACGTTAGTCAATTTACAGAGCACAACCAACACCAGAGGTCTTTGGTTGAACACTTTACAAGCAGGAAGAAGGTCAGAAGGAGTTTAGGGTGAGTTTTTTTTAGCATTGTTCTCAAAAGGACATGAAGAGAGATAGATCTCCACTCTGAAAATTTGTTCCAAATCGGAAACAATCCTCTTACCACAAACCATCGTTCTGTAGGCAACTCTTGTCCATTCTATCTTTGGACTGCAGCCCCTGGCTGCATGCATCACAAACTCGCTTGAGCGAGAACATTCGGGATGTGTGTGTATATTTGAAAAGGCCTATACTCCAATGCAAATGACGAGATGCTCCATTGAGCAGGTGAGCATGTGCACCCGAGCAATCTATGTACAGAAGAGGACAGCTAGTGGCTATAGTCCCTCTACTAAGACAGACTTTCTGCGCCAGAGGGCCCATCCTTTAATCCAATCGCAGGTAGAAAATAAATCCGAAAGAAGAGGAGGCTAATTGAAATCTATACCATTCGCAGCCAGCCTAAGGTACATTGTTACCTTGTCCCAACAAGATCTTTACTAAATTTTAAAAGTTTTATATTCTATATTTTATTCATTTAGGTTTCCTTTTTATATTTTCAGTTCATCAGCGTGTAGTTCAATCAAAGTCATATTTTATTTTCCTTGAGCAGTAATAGTGTTGAAGTTTTTTAATGAGATGATGTAACGAGACAGAAGTATAAGGGGGAGTCACCTTTTATATTTTTTTATTTCCCGCTATACGTTCTTTTGTGCGGTGCGCACATTTTTCCAGGTGTATGCATGGAGGCACACAAGTTGTAGACTTCCATCCACACTCCAACTGCCCTCGTCTTACTACTGCGGGTTGTCTCCAGTATGGGTAAACCTCCTCAGTACGTATATCAGAAGTGAATTTAGCTCATGTTACTCCATATTTCCCTACCTTTGAAACAATTTTTCCACGTGAGGAAACCCCTTCCCTTAAACTCATGAGGATATTCATCTTTTTATAAGAGTACATTTTACATATTTATTTGCTGTGAATGTTCGTAGAAAATGTTTGTATATAGCCACAAAGATTTTAACTTTGTGTTTCAGACATTTTGCAGACACTATTTTGCTGCCATTCACATGAGAAAACTCATATTTCCATCGCTATAATTATCCCAGCAAAAATAAAATTGCCCTCCGAGCAAGTTTTTTGCACCCGCAGTCGCAGTTTGTTTTTAGAAAAATCAGCAGATTTTGATTCTGTGAATTTTGTCTTAAGACAGCAAATTCAACCAAGTGACATTTGTTTGTTCAAAACGCTGATGTACCGGGCCCACAGTGATTTTTGCCCATAATCACAACACAACAGATAAGATTAAAATCACATTTATCAGATTAACCTGTTGAAGAAAAATAATTCCTTATTTCTGGAGATCTTCTCTTTCATAAAGGCAAGAGAATCTTCATATCGCTCAGAGAACAGCTTGCTCTTTCTTGGTAGATTAGGAAGACATTTAAAATACTCTTATTTCATCTGTTCTTGTAGTTTGGTTGCTTTCCTCTTGCTTTTCTACTGATCTGTTTTTATATTTTAGCTCATGGAAGTTTTTCATTTGCTGTATGGTTAAATGTGTTGTGTGCACTGCTCTGGTGCCCGGCGGTTGTTTGTGCCTAGGACAACTGGAAAAAATCAATCAAGCCTTATAATAAAGTAAGAAAAAAACGACTCCTGTCAATGCTTCCATTCACAACTTAGCTGTTATACCAGATCTTCCCTTCTGTGTAACCGACATGGTTTCTGCTTCTTCACTTAATAAAGCTGGTCCTTGGGTCATGTAGAGTAGTAGTTCTGGGTGTCAATCTAAAATCCAGCATATTTAAGAAAACCCCAGTTTTTTTCAAACGTAACCCACACAGTGAAGGTTTTGAGAAATCCCTAACAGTTTTGCACAACCCAAGAAAGTAAGAACTACAGAATTTGGAGTCACAGGTGACCCTGTTTTGATGGTATATGTAAGACACGGACCGGTCAATGCATTATAGATTCTGCATCCTGTACTTGAATAATTGAGCTGGATCAATGTTTGAATGTACACACGGTTATATCATATCCTACTCTAGCATCACTGACTGCTTTCTAGGAATATGTAGTTGTTAGTGCGTCTGTGAGATGGCACCTGACACGCAATACATTTTAGCTGTACCCACATTCTCCTAACAATACAATTCTCATGTCTGTCATGGGGGCGTGATTAAGTGTACTTTTCTCGGTAATATTCACATCAGAGCATATTGCGTTCTTCACTGTGCCTAGGGTTGCGTAAAAAGACTTCAACATTAAGTGCAGTCCATGTTGTATTTCTGAACATTATGATTTTCATAACAACCACCTTCACATCCCGAGTCCTCCTGAGAAAGGAAACCGGCGAATCATCCTAAGTGTATTCCTCTTTTCTGTATTTTTCGCAATTAAGGTATATATTTATTAGTTAGATAATTAGTGGGGGTAACTGGTTCTTATCCTCTAGAGTATACAGGAAGGAAGGAAGCTGTAGTGATTGTTTTTCATATGAACAGTGCAAGAGTCATCTGGCCTCAAATGGCTTTTCAGCTCACTCAACCAAGCACATTCATTCCACACTAATATGTGATTGGCTGCAGAACTGGTGAGTCTTCGTAACACCTTACGCATTAAGAATTTTCAGACAAACCTCACATGTAGATACAAATTGGTTCATATTTATTAGAAGTCAAATTAAAATTTAGATAAAGAAATGGCAAAAAAATTAAAATCGAAGAATTTACTTTTTACAAAACCATTGCAGAAAATGTCAAGTCCCAGATGAATTCACTTGGTAATATTAAAAGCTGACTTTTGCTTTAGAATATTTGTGGTCAGATTCTTTGACCACCCTAAGTGCCCATTTTGGATGGCAATCCTGGGTAACCATCCAATTCCACATGCACCATTTCAGATTTGCCATCTCAGATTTTTCCTTCTCGTCCCTTAGACCATGAGGGTCACTGTCAAGCGTCCTAGCACTAGGTCCATAAAAGGCAAGTCGAACCCTATAGCTAGAAACATTTTGAAAGTTTATTAATCTTCAGTAGCCAAAAATCGCAATGCTGAAAACCAAAAACATATTCAAGAGTGTTGGAGAGGTGTTTTGAGTTTAACCCCTTGAGCGCTGCCATCGGCCAACGGTCGGCGCGTGCACTACCTTGGTAGTGCTGCGCACGTCCATTGGCCAACGTGGCCCCACCCGTTATTCGGACGTTCAGCACTGGGCGCTGAACGTTCGACGCTCTAAACGGGTTAACTAGGAACTGAATAACACCCCAATTCCCTCCCTGTCTCCAGAAAGACTTACATTTGCCTTGTGTCCGCCTAGCCTCAGAGTCATGTTCAGCAAACCGTTGTAGCTGAACATTACAGTGGAATATGGCAGCCTATAGTGGTATCCGATTTAGAGTTTAGACCCAAAATGGCCTGACCTAGCAATAGCTTTAGTTGTTTTGCCAATCAAATGTAATAAAAAATGATAAATAAAAAATACAAACACATATACATACATTGAGAGACTTTAGGTGGGCTCTCTTCATCCATTGGTCTGTTCGGCTGTCATGCACAACTTGCTTCCTCCTGTCACAACGCACAGCTCGAGGCAACGGGTCAACCCACTTGAGCCGTTGACTCTCTTGCAATGTGTGAGTGGTGGGATCACATGTTCACATTTGCCTAAATAGAAATGCACTTGAGTGCCTAAGCTGTGCCCATATTTTACTTTGCCGGTGCTTTTTTTTTCCTATTATTTTTCCTTAGTATTTTAAAATTAGCCATATGTGTTAAAACCATGTGTTCAGATTACTGTTATTCAAACCAATAGTATATTGTCTTTGATCCAAATGGGACGTGAATTAAAACCAAAAATGGTTTCATTGCCTCTTTTAAGTACAATCTCCTGCTTTAAAGCACAGCCACTGCTCTACCCGAATTATATGCAATGGGTAATTTTGTTTAAAGTTAAATATTTTTATTGTAATCGAATGAACACTGTATGTAAGGCAGTACTATTTTTTTATTCTTTATATTTTTGTGGCATATGCTTGTATTAAAAGAAGGTGGAAAAAGTTAATCTTCGCACCGGCTTGCTTAGGCCTGTCCTATGGGCTTTTCTTACTTTTCAAGAGGAATGGTGGGAGTTTTCATTTTTATGGGATGAATGTTATATATACTCTTAGGCAGAAGGGAAGCCCCATATGATATTGCCAATGCCCAGAAAGCTGCAGCATGGTAAATTGAGAAAGGCACTTCAAAAATATATGTTGTCCAGAATTAGCTTGTTTCCTTAGTTATGTTTGGCGCGGGATCCTCCTGCCCTCTTTTACTTTACTTTCCTAACCTATCACCCAGTGGTTGAGCCGCAAACAATGACTCATGTAATACTTAGCTTCTATTATTGAATATGCATATATCTTACTTTTGACAGGGATCATCAAGTCCAAAGTTGGTTCCCCACACCTCTGGATTATAAAGCCTCTGTGCCTCTACCATGAAACATATTACTTCCACCACCTGAGATTTGATCAGAATTCAATAGATTACGTTTTTGGCCAAGACCTCCGTTGCTGCACACTCCTCTCAGGACAGTGCCTTCATGCGCAGGCATCAAAGTGTGGTTGCTTGCCCTTCCTTTAAATTTTGCTATTTATGGCTCAATTTTTTCCAAGGTGTGTGTGTTTAATTGAAGAACATTACTCTTGCAGATTATTAATTCTGACCCCTGTAGAAAGCACTTTCATGTGACCATTCCAGGAAAATGCAGAGGTTTCTGATGAAATGTCTCAAGCTTTAAATGTAATTGCAAATTATTGGAAAAGCTCAAGCATGACATTATAGGAATAATAATCCAGTGTTTGACTAACCTCCACCAATCAGGTGACTCCCAATTGCTGTGCACTGGTAGGAGCAAAGTTTTGGCGGAAAACTATTTTGAGCAAGGTCGAACGTTCTTGAACGATGAGAAAAGATTCAGCAATGACACAGATTTGATGCGATTTCTCACGGTGTGTATTTAAGGCAGCTTCTTATTTTGGACAGATCTTTGGAAAGTTATATTTATTTTAGAATTTTGTCCCATCGAACTTATTGGCCTCTTTGTTTTGAAGAATTAGTCAACCAATTGGTTGAATCTTTGGCCCCAATTTAGTAAATTAAATTAAGAATAGTAGAGGCCGCGGGGGGATTCACCAGATTGACAAAAGCAGGAGGAAAAGCAGCCCAACAGAGAATGGAAGCAATATGGCCATGGAGGAGTATGTATCAGCTGAGGATGTTAAAAACAGAGACTGCTCCTGATAAAAAGAGCAATATTGAGTATATGTTTATTTATTGTATTGTGATTGAATTCATGTAGCACTTACTACCCCATAAGAGGTCTTGAAGTGCTTTAGGTTGGGCAACCTGCTGCCCCTGAAGCCAAGGTTTGTGGTTAATTCAGTGTCATCGTTTATTGTTGGTTATAAAGATTAGTCATTTACTCTCAAGCAAACCATTCCATTCGCTCACTCAGTTTTTTTGTAGTAGATTAAATTAATGGGACTAAGGTGGGTTCATTGGTGAGGCCTTGCAAAGGGTCTATGTGAGTTCATGGAGAGGCACTAGATGAGATTACTTATTGGCAGGTTGCAAGACATGACTTTCAAGGAAGGAGAGATTGTGGTGTTTGAAATTAGTTGTGGGCAAGTTTCAAACACAGTTTAATAAAGAGTAAGACAAACAAGCATATGTCTCAGCGAAGGTGATGCTCAGAGAGACGAGGCAAGGAAAGGGTGGGATGTAAGGACGAGCTACTTGGAAAAAAAAGGGAAAGTGCTGTCCGAATTAGCTTAACAGGACCTATGAGTGGAGAAGTGTGATCCCCTGGGGTGCAGGGGAGGGGGGGGGGAGTTAGGAATCAGCTGAGTATAACGCCTATTCACCCAAATGGGCAAATGGTCCTGGGATCATCACAAGCAAATGGAAGGGAGGAGTATGCATAGGGCCCCTGCCCCAATGACGCTTTTTGTCCCCAGCGACGTTAGTCCCCAGAGACCAATGCAAAGATGACCAGAGTAGAGATATTTTTAAAATGTGCACCTCAGCGCTCTCGTTCCACCAGGAAACACCTGTCTCCCTGGGGACCGAAGGGAAGCGCTCCTGATCTGGTTCTGCATCCACTGCCTGGGTTTGGGGGCACAGGCATGCCTAACACTGCCTCCCCACCTGCTAACTGCGGATAGAAAAAGCAAAGAACTGCTGCTCCCACCCACGCTGGTGCCAAGTGGGCAGGGAGCAGGAGAGGAGGATGCCGGTACACAACAGATGTGTCCGCAGCGGGAGCCCGCTGGCTCGCACCGAAGTGGGCTTCCCCTGTGGTCCCAGGGACCAACCCATGTGGAAGGCCTTCTTGCCCTTTAAAAAACAAAGACTCAGCGGGGCTGCATTCTTTATCATATTAAAAAAAAGAAAATGAAAAGAACACTTCTTCGGGCCAATACCGTCACATAAGCTCACGTGGCACAGTCATCTGGGCCTAGAGCACCCCATAAGCTCTTCCAAAGGGCTAGAATAACTTGCATCAGAGGGTTTGGGTGCCTCTGAGGTCTGTAGCAGTCCCCACAGGATGCCCCACAACATATTTTTGAACTTCTCCCAGAACTATATATTAATGGCCCTGGGAGACATCTCATAGTAAGTACTCCAGAAGCGTGGGCCTTTGCTGAGAGACTGTGTAGTGTAAGGGCCCCTGTTGGTTGTTCTAAAGCTGCACTTACACCATAGAAAAAACATTTATACACACATTATATTGAAGTTGTAATCCTTTATTGCCAATAGCAGAGTTAACATTGTCAGTATATGTATTAAGGAAGATCGTTGAAATGATTTGTTGAAACTCACAAAGTTGGCAGTGAACCATTATATGTTTTAAAGGTCATTGAAATGCTTCAAAGTTCTTTATTGACATTCTCTACAGCGAGTCATTTCATGCCCTAATGAGTGTCTTTGTGAAATGGTCATTGTGAGGTGGTGCCATCCTTGGTGATTTTAATTGTGTTGCATAGAGTATGGCGTACCTCCGCTTTTATTTAATGTTGCAACAGGGTGGGTGACCAAACCAGTTAGTCCCCCTCATTATTTTGTGTCTAGCGTATGTATGGGTGTGTGGTTATATGGCTCAGGGCTCACTATGAGTGTAATCTGTTGGAAGGGTATCTATCATTAAAGATAGATATTTCCACCTATCAACATATCTAGATTTGTGAATTAATGCATAGTACTGAGTAATATGCATTATAAAGTCTGGTTCTTTTTTTATCAGTAAAAGCAGTGACTGTAAATGGATTTATTAGGAGTTGCTTGTTAAGTGCCTGCGGATTGAGAAACTGGCCCACGCCAACTCCCCAGAGTAGGTTTTAGACCTCTGTTCCACTACCTTGTGAGAGTCAAGTGCTACAATGGGGTGCTTGGTTCCCAGAAGATGGAACTTTGCAGACTTATTTTTTTTTTATTAGCACATTTTTGTTTATTGAATAACAAAATAAAGAACATGCACCAGTCCTACATTCCAACACCTTAAAATTCTAGGACTTAAAAAAAAACAGTACCACAAGATTTACAAGCATTAGCAAGAAAAGGGAGAAACACATAGGAGTATAAAGTTGGGTGATCCTGTTGTGACTAATCCACCTCACCCAGCCATTTCCCCCAAACCCTATGGTATTTCGTAGTACACCCACGAGCTTCGTACATAACCTTCTCCTGCGTGGCACACCAATCCACCCCAGTCCTCCAGCTTCCAGTGCACGAAGGTTCGGAGAGCTTCCAGGAGGACGCAATGTCTCCTTTTGTAACCACTATTGCCGAAGTGTAAAACAGTTTTTCGTTCCGTGACCCATCCAGCCCATCAGTGAAATCCAGGAGCGCATGTATTGGGTCATGGGGATCCTCCCACCCCAAAACCTCGGTGAGTTCCTCCTCAGTCTCCCCCCAGAACCGCTCCAAGTGGGGACATACCCACACCACATGGAAGAAATCAGCAGGGTTGTGACCGCACCTGACACAAGCAGAGGCTGGGCAAAGTCCTGCCCGGTGAAGGTGCATCGGGCTGAGATATGCAGCATGTAAATAATATAGTTGCACTAAGCGCAGTCTAGCAAAAGTTGTGACCGTCCTAGGGGCCATAAGGGCGTCAAGCCAGTCCTCCTTGTCTAAAATGCCTACCCAACCTTCCCACTGAGCCCGTAGTCGTTCCAAGAAAGTGGGGGCATTGTTGATCAATGTACGGGAGATGCCACCCTCCCCAGGTCACCGAACATTATCTGGTCCTCGAGCGGACTGTGGTCCGGAAGGCGCGTGCCAGTCACAAGGTGGATGTGAAGAGCATGGCGTAACTGTAAGTACCTATAGAACTGTGACCGGTGCAAGGAATACCTGCTCTGAAGGGCAGACTTATTAATTGTGAAGGAATATCATTGTTCACAATTTATCAATCCACTTTCCTACACCTTTGGCTTGACATTGAACAAGGTGGAGCTGAGGAGAGCTTCTGCAGACAGTGATTAGACATCTTGAAGCACTGCAGTTTGGTAGATGGTAGGGGTGATGGGTAAGGCTGCAGTTTCCGTTCTGCAAGGGGCCCTTTAGGACAGGCCTAGCCTTTTGTCTTCATTGATCACACTTTCAGTTGGACTGATCACAAATAAGAGCATAAAATGTACACTTCTCTATGCCTCTGTTTTGGATGCTCTATGCCAGTGATTTTTCAAATGGGGGTTGTAGGTTGTACCACGCTGTGAGGGGCATCGCTGCGCACAGAGAGAGAGAGATGTATATAGGCAAAATCTGCCTACAGGAACCAATTCAACAAAAATTCACATGTATGCGTATTGTATACATTGCACCATGACACAATACTGCTCCCCCAGCTAACTTAAAAGCACCAACAGTAATACTGACAAACAAAAATGACAGAGTGAACCAGATGAAACTGCACTAAATTTGGATTCATTATAAAAATTAATTTTGATACAAGATATGTCTCACTCATGTGAAAAGCGGACACAGGCATTCTTGCATGGAGAAGTGTGAATCGCTGCCCAGCAGTCCGCCCTTACAGCGCAACCTCTAGCTCCACTGCGCCAAGGTCTGCTGCTGAAGCACACAATGCCTCTACTCCCTTTAACTTCACCTCATTACATTCGAACAGCGTGCGAGTCTTGTATACCTTCCACCCACACACCAGGCACTGTGCTATGCTCCTCTCAGACTGGTTTGTGCCTTATGTGCTCAGACCTCTGGGTTGTATCTGGCCTCTTCTTGCAATATGGCTTGTATTTCTTTTATTTTCTTTAAGGCACACACTATAGATCAAATTGCTTCTTGGTATCATGTATGTTGACAGCACAAAATAGCGAAAGCATAAAGAAAAAAACTAAACATAGTAACTAGCACAATCTCTCACTAAAGTCTTCACTTCTTTATTAAAGGGTAGGAAAATCCATCTGGTATCTAGACAGAGTGCTATAGTTAAGACCCTCAGCCAAAACTCGCTTCTCCCCTGTCCACTGAATGATGGGCCATATGGACATTAGGATGCTGAGATTTCTAGATCTCGGTGATCTCTGCAGCGTGTACGCAAGGCTGTGAACACACCTGAACATAAGACAAAGTAATGTAACAAGCTATATGTGGCATTGGCTCTGGGAGCGAATGCCTTGCAAAATGCTGTCAAATGTGTTGACTTACTAACGTACATGCAGTGGCATTTTGGATCTGCTAAAGTGCAATATTTTGTACAATAGCAGGCTCACAAATGGTGCGATAGTAAAGTCTGGATTAAGGTCGATCAGTAAGGTTCCCCCTCAGGGCCAGACTGGGAACTTAAAACAGCCCGGGCAAAAAAATAATTCAGCCCCCATTTGCACCGAGTGAGTGACCACGACACATTGATCTGTATGATTTTCCCAGGATAATTTTGGAAAAATAAAACTGAAAGGTGCATGCTAACTGCTCAATCTTTAAATTATATACGCTAGTTTTGTTGGCTGTTCAGAAGGGGATTTAATTAAATATTCAACCACATAAGAGTTTCGCTCAGTACCTCGTAGGCCTATTTCTACACAGTTTCTAATCATGCATGCACGTGTGTAAAAATAGTGTGCCTGACGAGAAAAAGAACATGTTGGTACCGTTATGAGAGGCTTTCTCCTAATTCAGTCATACATTAGTCTTTTAAACAGGCCTAAGTATCTTATGAAGGGCGCTGGGATCGCGTAGCGTGCATCACAACTCCTGGGTGCGCAACCGGCCTCCAGGTGTGAAAACCGGCCTTCAGGGGCTCCAGCCGGGGGATTGCCCACTTGCCCGGCTGGCCAGTCCGGCTGTGTTGCCCCTTCATGGGGGAGTTCATTATCAAGGTATAGAAACACTTGCATCTGCTTGTGAAAATGATGGAAAGGGGATTGGAAACCCAAACCTATGTCTACAGAAAAATTAATTTTCTTCAGAAAGTATAGCAGCTGTCTAGGGACTAGCAACTTGAGACGGTTATGCCAACACATTACCTTTTCCTACAGTTACCAGTAGAAATAGTGCTATTGGACAAATACACTGACCTCACACTGGCTCAAAGACGTAACATCTGCCCAGCAGCAGCTTAGCAAAACTTGGACATCTACAGTGCTGAACTTAGTTGACAGGTTTGATACTATGAGGGGGGAGGGAAATACGGACCTCTTCGAATAGGGCTATAAGGATTCTTGGTGCCGTGATTATCTAGGTTGTGTTGTCAACATAATTCTGCAGTTGTTCAGCTGCTGCTCGATCTATAATCCTTCATAACCAGGGGAGGCTAGGTTTAGAGCTGACTTTTTAGTGAGGGGTGTTAGCACGATGGCCTTAAACAGATTAACTCATCTGATGAAATGAAAAAGAATGACCTGGACGCACGCACTGTTAGCTATAGTCGTGGAAATCGTATGACATTCATGGTAGATGGGGCTCAACATCGTTTTTTGCCTGTTCTCTCTAGTCATTTAGTTTCCAGCAATGTCACCCTTTCTTTTGAGAAACGCAATCTTCTCAATTAAATTTGCTTGGGTCCAAGTCGGTCAGTCCTAAGTACTGAATGGTCATGCAACAATTTTGACTTCTACTTTTTACTTTTTTATTACCTGCACTGCCCTTTTAAGTCTGCTAGGGCGAAGTTTACCAAGATGTGGTAAATGTTATGTTCTTCTCAAATTTATATGTATCCCTGCTGGTGACTATGTCTGACTAATTTCTATTAAAGTGTGGTGGTGAGCTGTCTAGCAAACTAGGCTATGAGTGTGTCTTATACGTAATAAGATGTGATGCAGCACTGGGCCAACCCTTTTACCATTGTCATCCAGTAGACCTTCTCTCGACAACTAACAGGGAAACGGAGTTAACATTTAATCAACCAATTCAGTAAACAGTGCAACTCATTTGGCTACACAGTAAGGACCAATCATCAGTGACTGTAGTTAAGAAGGTTTGTTACAAGTTAATAGTCTGTTTAAGATAAGCAAATCTTAGTACAATGTTGTAAAGATACAGAATAAAAACCGGGTAACCTAACCTCCTAAAAACTTTCTGCATACCAGTATAAGGCAAACAGAAGCTCAGTCACAGCAGTACAAACAATCATCAACAGAATTTGATGATCAGAGAAGAGTTTCTGATCCTCTCTTCTACATGAGTAACATCTAAAATCCTCTAAATTAAAGTCCAAACTATAGAGGGTGGTTCTAAAACCTAAAAGGAGTTTACAAATCAAGGGAATACAGAAACCTAAGAAAATGCCGTGAAGTGCGGGAAGGTATAGGAAGGTGTCTGCATTTCAGAAGCTTGGTCAAGAGTCTTCTTGGGTCAGGGAAATTAGTGTTTAGCCTAAGCCACACTTTGTAAAGGATCAAAGGGAATAAGCATAGATGTCTAAACCTCTCCAAGTCCAAAGGAAAGTGGTGTAACCTCAGAAAGTGTGAACACTAGTTATTTCCACCAGAATCTCCATAGTAATACTCTTCTGTTCTCATTATCAGGGGCTCCATTGTCGTTTCCATTCTCACATTGTAAGCTATTGACAATATCTCCCAGGAAATACATATTAACAGTACTGTCTTTTTGTCAGCTGTGGCTCTTTGCAACAGTGCTGAATGGACACTTTCAGTTAACACTCTGGCTCTCCATGTTCCTTGTCAAAGTCTTCTTCTTCTTCTTCTTCTCAGTTTCTTCTCTGGCTCTCTCCCTATCACTAGTACAGCGCTGTATCTATTCTCAAACTAACAAACCATGTGAATTGAACCTGCAAAGAAAAGACATGCAGGCAGAAAATGGGAATCGGCAGTATGTGGTTATAAGTATGACTAAGAACTACATTTAAGTACTAATATGGAACATTAGTACACACATTGCATGAGTCTTTCTTTTTTCTAAAGTAAATACATTTTAATAGTGTGAGGTTGGTTTATTCAATCACCTTAACAGTAAATGTCATTTAATGAATTAAGGCGGACATGAGTCTCTAATCCTACAGTACATGCACTTTAATAGTCATGTCAAGTGTAACAATTTACATCAATATATTCAGGACACACAAAGTACATGTGCTAAGTGCCAGCTATATAGTGTATTTGTGACATGTAAGGTTGAAGCCACAATTAGGATGCTCCAGGTGTTTATGCTTGGGTGGTTGTGTTGTCTTGTCAAGTATTATTTTAACATATCTCTTTTATTGACATTTCAAATACAACAACCATCTTCAAATCTGCCACTGTCCTATATCTCCCATTATCTTCAAGCCACCTTCCCCTTCCCATCCATCCCCCTCTTGTCCCCTCAATCATTCTGTCTCTTGAAGTGACCTTTGAATGTGCCACATCCTCACCAGGAAGTTCAGAGATCCCACATATTTGGCCTATATACATTTCAGCCATTCCAAAATCCCCCCCCCCCCCATTTCCAGGGGGGGGGATTTTGAAACTCCCATTCTGCTATCATGCACCAATAAATGTCCCACTTACATGACCTCAACTCTGGGGCCTGCCGGCTCTTCATTACTTTGCTATATTTCTTTTTGCTACTATAAGGTTCAATGTTATCCATGTCCTTTACGTCCTGCCAGTGTCCGACTCTCTCTTGATGTTCAGAATACATTTCTTTGAGAAAACACTTATAACCCCACTGCCCACCTCACTCAGGTATTCCACCATGATAGACCACACCTCCTGCAGTATTGGGCACTCCCAGAGGATGTGAAAGAAGGTACCTGTTTGTCTACAACCACACAAACATTGGACAGCCCCCACCCCTAACCATCAACATTCAGGTGTAATATGAGCATGAAGGATATGTAGCTGGATCAGCCTAAATCCTGAGTATATGGCCACCTCTCTGGGTGCCTCCAGGGCCTCTTCCAATTCTCCATCTTGTAATCCCCCTGCTCTTGCTCCTACTTCTCCCTTAAATGTTTTAAGGCATTGGGTGGGTGGTTAGGAATTTTGTTATAGGTCTGTGACCTGGCCTTTCAGGGAATTAATTAGACTAGTAGTCTATCCTCAAGTGTATCATCAAGCGGGGAGAACTCCAGAAGGTCCGTTCTACTTGGGATCACCTCGTGAGGTGCACGTCGGAGTTGCTATATGTCTCACAGGGTGCTAGTTAATATTCCTGTTACACGCTGTGCATGGAATAAGATCACCCTGAGCCCAAACATCATTCACTTTGGGGATTACTCTATGGTCCCGTTTGTCAAATCCTGGCTGTCTCCTCATTGTACCCAGAATATCCGCATCCCAGAGCGAAGTTGCCTGTATACCCATGCTTTTCCACCCCAGGAGTGCCATAGCTATGTGTCAAATGTTCACTACAGTCTGCATGGGCCTGGCCAGTCTCCCTGTCTATTCCCCCCCATATAGGGCCTTTGGTTATCCCTGTGGTCCCAACACATTCCTGTCCGTATGAAACGCTGGTTCTGTCTATGGAAGGAAAGCCCAGTTATCGATTGTACTCAACTACGCCACCTCATAGTATTTCGGAATATCTGGCATTGAGATGCCCTCATCAAACCAACCCCTTGTTAATTTAGGTAGCGTTATGTGTGCTTGGCCTCCATCCTACAGCAAGGAGCTGTCTTTTCAAGCATTGATGTAATCCAAATTTAGGAAGTGCAGTGCTACTGGCACCTCCGAAGAGTTGTGGGAGGGAGACAAACAATGTAGCCACATTCCTGAGTGGGTCTGTAGAGAATGAACATTTTTTAAGTAAGTGGGTCATTCGCTCATTGTTTAGTGAAAGCAAACTAAACGTCTTACAGAAAAAGGTAAAGAACATTCACTTACCTACTGTGTGGATGTAAAATTCATTGCAACCCATGCTTCCAACTTGCTGTATTTTACAAATGACTCTGAAGGGACTATTTGTCTATTTACTGGTATCATGTCGTCCTTACAGCCTGGCTCTTTTATAAAGAGGCAGCCTTGGTCCTTAGAACAATGTAGAACTATGCCACATTTGCCATTCCTGAGTGGGCATATTTGACACCAAAGTCCAATTCACTATTTGGCTGCTCTGAGCTACATGGGCAGGAAAAAAGCATAACTGTTGTTCAGAGAGACTGATTACATAAGTGTAGATGAGCACATTGTCAACAGATGCAGTTAAATTAAGTTCAATTCAATATCTTCATTTGGTTACTTTTCAAACCATTCAAGTATACAAGGGCTACAACACATAGTAATAAATTCACAATACAATCATGATAAAATACATGTTAAAAAATATTAAAACCCAATTAAACGTTCTGTAGGTTCCTTATGGTTCTTATAAAACAAGTTACGCAAAAATTGGGAATTCATCAGACAACATCTGTAAGAATCTAAGTGCAGGCCAAACTTGAGAGAATCTCTAGTCCTTCAAAAATGGTATGATATAAGCTGTTTTAAAAAATGTTTAAAACGTCACGAAGTGTAGTGTGTCCTGTGAAGACAAATTGTCACAGCTGCAAGACCCCATAGACCCAGGCTCAAAGCATCCTTTGGGGGACAACAGATGAAGAAGATTTTGTCTAAACCTGGTTAGCAGAAAATGGCCTCTATTATTTTTAACTAGAGCAAGATAAGGGTCCATGATCTGGATCGTTTTCAGCAATCTATTTCTCTAAAACTTGGGTTTCGCTAGTTCACTTTCTCCTCTATACATAGACCGCCTCACAAAAAATGATCCTTCACCCACTTTCTGTCAGAGGTACGCATGTTCTCAGGATTTTTAAACCACTCCCCTCTCTCCAAAGGAATCCTTAATGTGTTTGATCCATGGAATTTTAAGAACACAATGAAAAGAGAGACAAACCTTTAAAATCAATCCGTTCTTCCTTTATTCACAGGATAATCCAACCCAACATGGGGTGGAGGGCTAAGAGATCACTCACATAGTCAATAACCAGCTCTTCATGGACACACAAGGAGGAGGTGCTTTGAGGAACACAAAGTAACCGCTTCAAAAAGTTGTTTTCAGCGATCTGATGGTTGTTATCAACTGCATAGCTCTAGATATCACTACCATATGAGTCCCTGGAGATACACTAAGCTTTGTAAATCTTCACCAGGGTCTTAAGGGATTTTCTGTCAAGTTTTGACGCAAAGCTATAAGCTGATCTGGCAAAGTCCTTGTTTTTATCAGCCACTGGAGGTTTCCAGTTTCGCTAGGAATCAAACATGACCCCTAAATATGGGAAAGCCATGACCCTGGAATTTGCTTGGTTACAAGTTCTAAATATTTGCATCTTGGTCGAGCTTGGGCCCACCATCATCCAAAGTACTTTACGGAAAAGCTAAACTTAGCAGTCAATCCCACAAAGGCTACAAAGGTATTCAAAAGAGGTTGTAGACCCTTTGCAGTCCTTGCCATCAGTACCACATCGTCTGCATAAAGTAAGACAGAAAGGGAACAAGATCCTAACTGTGGATAGTCTGCTCCTCTTCAAGGCCGTTGATGTAAAGAGAAAATAAAATAGGGGCCAATATGCCCACTTGGCGCACCCCTCTGCTGACTTTGAAATTATCTGTGTTGGCTGTCTGGCTAAAGTAACTGACTGACGCTGTGGTGTGCGCTTGGTGATCCTGTAAGAATTCAACAATTATTTGGATCCACCCCCATCCCTCATAGGGTAATCTGCAACTTGTTCTGATTAACCCTATTGATAACAGACATAAGGTCCCTAAAGGCCAGGTGGAGACATTCGTGGCAGGCAACTGTGGATTTGTTGACAACCAGGTGCAGGTTCAGGCACTGGTCAGAGGTGGACATCTCTGGTCTTAACCTGTATTGCAGGCTTGATATGATATTATTTTCCTCTGCCCAACTTTACAACCTTGCCAACAGCCTGAATACCTTTACGACAGGATCAATAAGGATATAGGTCTATAACATTGTGGGTTATCCTTACCTCCATTTTGAAAATGGGATCTAGAACTGAGGTGGGCCAAGAAGAATGGAGGCCCTCCCTGACTGCTGTATTTAAGGTCTGAGTCAAAACAGGACCCCAGACTGCGAGAATGCTAAGATGCAGGTCTGAGGGATGCCATCAGGTCCTGGGTCATTGTTACTTGTAATCCCTAGAATACCCTGAGTAAATTCCTCTAGGTTGGATACCAAGTTCGACCTACCATAAGAGGGTGTCTCTGGCACATCTGCCTCCACGTGGGGCAATTAATTATATATTCCTTCAAAATGGGAAACCCACAAATAAAGCAGCATCATTGGCCTGGGCGAAACATGCTTGATTGATAATACGCCAGAAAGCCGAACTTCTCTTCAAGATACTCGCTTGTGCAAGGTTGTCCAAAAATTGTTCCCTCAAGTTGTCTTTGCCCCTTTTCAGCTCAGTCCTGTAATTCAAACAAGAGTTGAAAATTAGCTCTCTATCCCTGGGGTTGGCTTTTAATGCACTCTTTAGGGGGCAGAAGGAGTTTGATTAGAACCTGGGTGGAGTAAGAGCACTCAAAGATAACTTTTTAGAGATGTTCTGAAAAACTGCTAGGATAGCTTGGTCACTAATGGACAAATCTAAGCAATTGGCAGTGTCCTGCACACAGCTGTTAAATAGGGTATAAAGAAAACGTTCATGCTCCACCATTTCCAACCTTATGCACCTTCCCTGACCAGTTGGACGGAAGGTGCTGCTATTTTCCTTGCTCTAGATAAAATTGTCTGCTGGCACTGCAGAGTAAGGGAAACAGGATTATGACCACTAATACCACTATGTGGTGTTAAAAGTAGAGAACGATAAAAGGAGAGGAGTCGTGACAAAGATAAAATCTATAATGATAGAACAACCCCTACCTGTTAAAATTGGGATAATTTGTGAGGCTGGAGCGTTAACCATCTTAACCAGAATAAAGTTATCAGTTTGCAAGATGTTATTTAACTCTGTGCAAAACAACAGCTGATGGACAGAATGCAGAACAATGTCATACATTCACCCCAGTACAGAGATCGGGGCCTAAATCCATCGTTTTTTGTACTCCACACCACCCCAGTTCAGACATGGCCATATGCAAATCAGCCTTGACCCTGTGCCTCATGGGGTTATTTAACTCTGTACCTTCTCTTGAGTGTTCCATATGCAGATTATTCTAAATCCTACTGAAAACATGTTTGCTTGTATCAACAAGAGGGCTCTCACATAGATGTATATTAAAATCACCAGTAATATTTAAATTCGACAAGCCATTCCCTTTAACAGATAAGAAGTCCACACAAGAGCCCAAGTATTGAATGTTGGATATGTTACCCTGAGTTCGAGTTATAGTGAACCTGAGGTAAGTTCAATAACACATCCATTCACTACCAGCGAGACTTAAATCATCAGGATCCCTGTGGCCCTGTCAGAGCGGATTCAACAGCCCGGATGTACTGAGCTTTGTATCCCTCCAAAAAGAAGCGATTTGAAGCTTCCCATGATTCTTGTACGCATACCATGTTAATCTTCCTGATATATAAATGCCAGTTTGGGTCATTAAATTTGGAGGCAAGTCTGACTATGTTCCAGCTCCCTAAATCCATATTGTTGATGTTGCCAGAGGAGGGTTTGAAGGACTATCACCAGGGGAATGCCAGGAGTTAGCGACTAAGCGAGAGATTCCAGTCACTCACAGGATTCCAGAGTGCTCAGGGGGGGCAAAGCGATTAGCAGATTCCAGTGGAGACGGTGGGGGAACTGCATGGACGGAGAGCAACCCAATTGACCCACATGTAGCCAAGGTGCAGGACAAATGACCTCCGGCCTATATAAATAGCCCAGTGGGAGTGCCTGGATTGAAGATAATTTGCCGAATCTGAAATAACTGAGAACTGCCAGTACTCAAGCCGCTTCCGTGAGGCAATTGAAATTGACCACCAAAGAAAACTCCCTCATGAGCTTACATGTCTGTTCCCAGCAAACTCACTCTTCTCACCATATATTTACTCTCGTGAATGTGAGGGCCAAGATTGAAATGTGAACCAATCCAGAGAGTCACTTTGTTTTTTAACTGGTCAAAAGACTTGCTTGTTCCACTGGGCAGCGGAGCTAAGTTCCCTAAGCACCATTATGTAAGGCGTCGCAGCAGGAGGCAAGTCGATGACATAACTGCACTTACTCTGTGCTAGGCGAGCCACATCCAGGGTTAACGGGAGCAACGAGGGACGGTATGGAAGGGAGAGTCATCACCCTTAAGTGCAAGTTCTTATGCCTAGCCAAAGCATCCATCTGATCTAGTGTTCCTGGCGGTTCCCCGTCCCTGGATATTATTAGTAGGGAGGCTCGCCAGTCCAGACTGAGCAGGAACTAATCCACCTTGAGGAGGAGAGGAAGACATAAGAGTGCCCCTTTTCAGGTCTTTCAAAGCCTGCTTGAGATCTTCCAAGCATTGCTCCAAAGGATGATTAACTAAGCCCTTAATCAGTGTGTTCAGTTTGACAAGAAAAATGTCCATAGAGCCTGAATCATGCTATTATTGAGTGATTCCAATGAGGTTGCCGTCCATCCTCATTAGGGGATGGATTTCCAGGAGCAAGACTTCCTGCTGCTGGCATTTCCCTTTTTTTCCTTTTACGGGCATGCATGCCTGGGTCTGCCTCTAAATCTGCCCCTAAGATGCTCCCAGGAGATCCCACCCCCTCATGTGGCTGATGTACCATCACCTACACTTGTGCTTCAATAGAGTGTGCATCTGCTACACCACTAAGAGAGGTAGCGCAAACAATAGGAGCAGTCCCTGACACAGGGTTGTCGACTGCTGGAAGAAAAATGGGCTCAGAGATACTGGGAACCTGAGAGGGCTAAGAATCATCCGACCAAGAACGTCGGCCACGTTAGTGATTTCATCCTTCAGGGCACCCGCAGAGGTAAAAAGAAGTAAGACGCTCGACTTACCCTGCCGGGATTTAGATCCCTTTAGATAGATTTATGTCAAGCTGTATCCCCTCCAGTGGTAGCCTTACATTTTCCCATTCTGTACTCAGCGGATTGTACAGTCTTAAAAGGTTGAGGAGCAGTTGTTAGAGAGTGGGGCCTGGTCCAGTCTTGACAGGCCGCGGAGGGAAGCAGACTGGCCCGCTCTTGGCCTGGTCTACGCCCAGGCGTGTCCCGTACTGGTGGTTAGTGTTGGATCTTAAAAGTGCAAAGGCAGCTGGTGCAGGGAAGAGCCTTCAGGCGCAGTGCTCGCTGGGGCTTGTAGTCCCCTAGCAATGCAGGTGTGCCTCCCTCTGCAGGTTAGAATTGGCGCTTAAAAGTGCAAAGACAGCTGGAGCAGGGTGGCACCTGCAGGCGAAGTGATTGCTGGGGTTTTTAGTCCCCCCAGCGGCCCCCAGCAATGCATGAGTCAACAGATCCGGTTAACTCACACCCCATGGCAGTGACTTCCTTTGCAGTAATTGTACGTTTGAGCATGACAAACAGGGCCTCAGGCTAAGCATCTTGTGCTGACTAAAACAGGCTTCGAATAGATGCTTCATAAGTGCACTGTTTTGGTTGCATTCAAATGACATAAACAAGCTGTGGCCTCAGCTCAATGAAAAATGTTGCATTACAGGTGCGGGCAGGACAGGAAGGGCCACAATGCAACAGGAAAGCTACCTCCAAAACGGTAAAGGAGCACTGTCATTCAAAAAAGGAAACAGCCAAGAGAGCTGCACAGTCATTATTCGATTTAACAAACATGCTGAGAATTGAAAGTGTGTGTTTTTCCCACAATAAAATACAGTCACGGTCCAGCTGCTAAAGCATGTTGTCAGCAAATAAACACTCTCCCAGGCAGCAGGAGAGAAGCGGCTCGGATGACGTGATGAGGAGAATGGGGCTTCAGACAGAAGACCCTTTTGAATAAAGCTTGGGAGGTAAATCGGAAATGTGGGAAGGGCACACAGTGTAACAATGTGAAACAGTAAGGAATGTGCAGTGAAGCTGGCATGACTGTTGCCCTTCCAAACACCCCCTCCTCTGTTCAGCTCCCCAACACTGTGCTCGGCAGTATGATTGCTGCACAAGTGATCAGTAGACACTTTGAAAGCGACCTGATGAAAGGGAATTTAGTTTTTCGGCTTAGAAGCAGTGCTCATTTGAGCACACCGTAGAACAATAAAATAGGATCTATGCAGTAGACTTTCCTTTCACACTAGTTTGGTAGTTGTTTCATCCACAGTGGTGAAAAGTGGAAAAACATTTGTATATGGAAAAATGCCAGCAGCAAATACTCGCATCCCTACTTATAGCCCGCAAGAAATTCCAGGCTCAGTTTTGTGGGAGTCCCACAATTGAGGAACACTATTTTTGATCCCTTAATGCTCTTGTTCATTGAACGTGAGGCCATGTTGTGGTACGTTGAGTTCTGCACAGTGTGGTGGAGAGACTTCACCGATTGGGAGGAACTGTACCTGGGGTTAGCATAAATCAGTGATAGCTATCCTGAGGCCATGCACCGAAGACCAATTGGAAATGTTATAACATGACCAGCCAAAAAAAGTGGGTAAAGTAGTAACTGGCAAGCAGGTTTCACATTTTGCAGTCAATAATCCCACGAAAGATACAAGAAAGAAAAAGAATAAAACTCGACATGTGCCATCCCAGAGACTAACCAAATTGGTAAAGTGAGGTCCAATCAGCATGATCCACTCTTTCCAGTTCTATATGTCTTAATGGGATCAGAGGTTATCGGCGTTGTCATGACTACTCAGCTGTGATGGGGCTTGGAAGTACTAGCACTTGGAGGGAGACATTCCTTCCTCTTGACTACTATGCTGGAATTCAAAGTTGCTTGGCACAATCGAGACTGTAGTAATTTATTTATTTATTTGTGCATTTTTATAAAGCTCGGACTTTACCCGAACTATTAATAACCTATACCAGTGTGGAGTGTAAATGATGAAGCCCAACTAACAATGCATTTCACCCAATAAAAGGTGCCTTATATGTGACTTGTCTTTCGCCATAATTATCACAATTCTTCACAAAGAGCCCTACCAACGTACTCCCATAAACAATGTGTGCTTGCAGCTCATGTAAGTGGTAGTAGTGTCAACACAAAATGATTGTGAATGGAATGTTGAACATTGTCAAACATTCACCCTCAGTCACGGATCTGGGTAAATCCATTGTTTGTTTGCTCACCATGCCACCCCAGTTTGGACCCAGCCATATGCAAATCTGTTTTGATCCTGCTCCCCATGGGAACAGTCCAGCCTGAACTTCCAGGCCAGGTCTCCTTTTTGCTGCATACTCTTGACATCTCACGAAGACTGGCTTTGTCTCCAGAAAGTAGACAAATGTTGGGTGGATTTGAAAATGTGCTTCATTGTGGCTCGTGTATAATGTGCCTCTTGATCTGGCATCATCGGCACGCAGCTGATGTGGTGTGAACTTTGAAGTTCTGTATTTCTTTAACTGTACTGTCATTTGGTTGGTGTTACAGATCAGACCGCGTACATTTTCTCAGTTCCACCACCTTGCTGCTAATGCCAAGCTCATAAAATTTGCGCTTAAGCTTTGTTAATGAAAAATGTTTCCCTCTGTGGAATCTCCCCCTTGGCCAGTGTAGAAGCTGAGCCACAGTTCCCATGGAGACTGTGCCCTCTATACCACAGAGTCTGCCATTGATTTTCCTGCAGTGATGCACTTCATTTATTAAATTGTGAAGCACGCAATACAAAATAACACGTCTACTTGTGTTTTTTAGTAATGAGAATGTAATGTCGGATACTCATTCTTTCATAAGTTCTAAGATTTCAGCTAGTCGTTTTTGTCAGTTAATACCTTCTGTATCTGCACTTAAACATCCAAAGACCCTGTGCCCTACTGTGCCTGTGTCTTAGGGTTCAACAGACAGTGTGGGCCACTTCTCTGCCAGGCGACGTCTAGGTGGAGACTGATTCCTGGTAGTTGAAACATCCGCATCAGTGCTGTTGTCCTCTTTCTTGCTGCAGCAGTGTGTGGCAGTCATGGCAGGAGCTGCTCCTCCGGTCTCTGGCACATCTTGCATGGGCCCTACGAAAGCTGCCTCTTCTAGTGCCTTGTTTACACCTTCTGGATAGCTGCGTGCTAGACGCACTCCTCACATTTACAAGAATGCATTGAAATCTTCCCAATATTAAGCTTGAGAAACCTGGAAATTCAAAAATGATCAAGATGCTAAAAAACCCGACTTATTTCATTTTCCTGTTAGTTTTATTTTTTTGCGAGCTCTTGTAGCAGATTTACCCGTCATTCCATTGGATTTTCCCACAGAAATGTTGCACAGGAGCCTGGTGAATCAACAAGGCCTCAGTTATACCTTTTGAAGATTTAAGTAGATTGACTGACTTGGCTCTACCTTCAGCTGCTCGTCTCACTATAAGGTTGATCTTCAATTACAGGCTCGCTTTGATCAACTCGTCTGTAAAGGAATTTTGATCATAATGCTGACGGGGATTTTAAATTGATCTCTGCTGAAAACAGGCTGCATGAAAGGTGGGACAATTGTTGGTAGTTATGCAGTCAAAGTAAGTGCTATTGTTTATTATCAGGTTCCCTGGTTAATTGAATATTCTAAATTAGTAAGAAAACTGATCCATAATGGTACAGGAGCGGTGGAGTAACAATAGCCCTCCTGGTGGTTGGGGGGGGGGGGTGCAGCTCCAGGGGGGCCCCTCTTGAACTGTGCAGGCGAGGTTCAACCAGTATTGTTAGATTTCGAGTTAGTGAAGCCTTTACCTGCAGAAGTCCAAAGTGTGGATTGCGCCTGTCTGTCTCCTAGGAAATTCTGAACAGGAGAAGCAGCTTCCAACTCCCTGGCCAGCAAACCTTGTATGAGGTAGCTGGGACCTTATATGGTCTGCTTGTGGTTGGCACATGTGTACATTGATTGGTGGTTGTATCTGTTGTTTCTATCGGGTTAGGGTTAATGTACTCATTGGTTGAGTATTTGAGAGTTCTGATTGGTTTCTGGGTCTGATTCAATCATTGTAGGGTTGGGACTAGGGCTAGGGTTAGGATTTCTATTGGAAGTAGGGACTAGGGCTTCCTATGTTATTGGTTGTTGGGAGTAGGGTGGGGCTAGGGCTAGGGTTAGACCTTTAATGGGAAGTAGCTATTTAGGGCTTCTGGTGTGATTGGTTGTTGGACTAGTTGCGGGACTAAGAGTAGGGTTAGGCTTTCTATTGGAAGTAGGGACTAGGGCTACCTGTACCATTGGGTGCTTGGACTTGGGTTGGGACTACTGGTAGGGCTAAGGCCTTTATTGGACGTAGAGATCAGGGTTTTTGAACTGATTGGGTGCTTGGACTAGGGCTAAGATTGACAGTAAGGTCCTGGTCTCCTATTGGTTCTAGATTTTAGGGCTAGTGTTGTGATTGGATAGTGTTAGGGTTAGGGTTCCCATTGGCTGAAGGGGTCACCTGATTACTAGGGCTATAAAAAAGGCCAGGCTTAGGGCGTCGAGGCAAAGGGCAGAGAGGACAAGGGTAGTTGCCTGTTTGAGCCTGTTTAGGGCGGAGAGGACAAGGGTAGTTGCCTGTTTGAGCCTGTTCGAAGCTGGTCGGGACTAGGGCCAGAAATCCTGCCCTTTTTTTCATTTAGCAATACCCAAAACTCCTTTTTACTCATCCAAAAGCCTCCTCCTATTGCTAAGACCTAAAAAAAATGTTTAAAAAAAATCTTTTACTCTTTTATCCCTCCACTATCCTTTTCCATCGAAATTAACAGACTAACATGTTCACTTCTCAAATTCCATATTAAATTATACTAATATACTACCCAAATAACTGAATAACATATCCACTACTCAAATGACTTCATATTTTTTTTCTATACTAATTTTCAACAGTAATCTTTTATGGGTTTCGGAGTGGCGTGCTACTCGCCAGAAAAGCGATTCAACACCCAACAGTGGTAACAAGTGCTATATAAATGCAAATCTTTCTACCCCTTTTATCCCTCCCCTATCCTTCTCACTCCAAGTAACTGACTAATATCCACCACTGAAATTACTTCATATTTCACCATATTAATTCACCACTAATCCTTTGTAGGCTTCCTTAATAGCGTGCGTCAACAAGCGCTATATAAATACAAACCTTTCTCCTCCTCTATCCTTCTGCTATCATTCCAAATCCAAATAACTGACTAACCTAGCCACCACTTAAAATGTACTTGCATGTTTCACTATACTAATTCAAAACTAATCCTCTGTGGGTCCTGGAGTAGCGTGCTACTCACCGAAAAAGCGCTTTGATGCCTCGTAAGGGGTAGTAAGCGCTATATAAATGCCAATACAATACAATACCTGAAGCCTGCCCATATTTGTCATTAGCTTGTTTAATTGTTCTTCGTAAATGCTGGCTTCTGATTCGTTATTAGGCTTGTTAGTCCCTCCTTAGTACCGCCTTATCTTCATTTGTAACCTCCCATGAGGACAGGACCTTTTACTTCGGTTGTTACACTGTTGTCTTCTTTAGTCTGTAAGCACTATTTTCTTTAACCCCTTCGATGCTCATGACGAGCTCAGCTCGTCATGAGGCACAGTTGAGCTGTGCTTATGACGAGCTGAGCTCGTCATGAATAAATGTGCTTTCAAAAAAGTCAGCACCGGAGGGGAAAACCCTTAGCAGCCAAGGTGTTGATGTGTGCAGGAGCGCAGGAGGGTCAAGCATTTGCAATGCAATAGGTCTCGCATTTGGAGAGTTTCAGCTATTGGCATTGTAAATGACAATGTCAATAGCTCAAACTTGCATAAATGTGAGACCTATTGCATTGCAGATGCTTGTTAATTTTTACCTCTACACTTTTCAGTTTTACTACTGAAATGCTTATTTTAGCGGATAGTAACAATTGTAAGTAAAAAACATAACAAGAATAACTTTTTGCACATTGTCCATTCTCATCTTTCCCTTTCGTTTTGTCATGTGTTATTGGTCACAGCCACAAACCTTTGACAGCGCTGCTTTGCGTGCAGCGTCTGCAGAAGTCAGAATTACTTTGTTAAGGATGGTGCCATGACCCTCGGTCCGCGGCTATTGCTGCGTGTGCCCTTTCAGCTCAGTGGGTTGGCCAGCTTTGAACGCATTGGGAGGGAAACGGGGTGGGGGGATCAGACCAGACTAGACCATTAAGCCGCTTTATTGAAACAGGTGCACATTCCAATGAACGTCCCTGGCAACTCCCTCACAAAACTTAAAACCTCACTAATACATCCAAATACCTGACTCCGCCCCGCCCCTACGATCCCCTGAACATGCCCCCACCCTGACGTTACCATATATATAACAATATATATGGTAACGTCACGCTCAAATACCTGTCAAAAACCTCCATGATCTCCAAGAGGTATAAATCCATGCAGAGTTTGGATAGATGCACTCCGTTAGCCCTAAAAAATTAAACCAACTCAAAACGATCTCCGAATGGCTAATCCGTCTAAAACCTAAACCCCTACAAAAACGGGACATCTCAGTATTAACCTTCCACCTTGTCTAGTCAATGGTGCCTGGGTGAACGGCTCCCCACCAGACCCTGCGAGGCACGATCTCAGTCCCCATCACAAAGCAACCTGCTCACTGTTGTTTTATCAAGGTCAAATCCTTCTTCATCGCCATCCTCATAACAACCCCCTTTTCCCGACACAGATCGTTTTCTCCCAAATGTAACAGCAAGATATCCGGGTACCTGCCACCTCCCATCCAACTGTGCAGACATTGCATGCCCCTTTCTCCCTCCAACAACCAGAAACAAACGCTCATTAAAACCTTGGTTGACACCAAAATAACTCTGGCGCACTTGAACTTGCGCCCCTTATAACAAAGGAGTGCCCCGCAATCCAAATGGTCAATTCCTCCGCCTATGGACCGGGTACGGAACCTAAAACGAGAAAAATGTGAATAAGACTCAAACATTGACAGTTGGCGTGCGCACCTTTCCTGCCCCCCTTCTTACATTGCGTGTAAAACAGTCCGACGACCATCGACCAAAATGCATGATATCCTCTTGTGCCAGCCCCTGTTGTACGCCTCTGTCACTGCTCCAATTCGAAACAAGTGCGTCCCAAAACCCACCCGCCAACCCCAATGCGATGCAAAACCTTCCGGAACACCGCCCGTAACTGGTAGTCTGTCACCCTGATTCCCTCCACGTGCTTGAATACCATACCCCGACCTACCCGCAATGCTGAACCAAAGGCGAGCCCACGAAGCGGACATGTGGCCTGGGGAATTGGCGCCACCAACTTGACCCATCTACCCTTCCCTCTTTGGTCCGTTTTGGACCTGGCTAACCATATCTGCAAACCTTTCTCTTGTGGGATCACATCCTGCCACCCCACCCCTCCCTCCCTTCTTGTTACCCAATAATTTCGACACTCTAAAAGCCCTGAAGAACATCCAAGCCATTAATGTCAAAAACAAACAAGCCTCCATTTCGTCTCTACACATCGCTGGCAATACCTCTAAGACTTGCACCAAAATTTGCCTGGAAAGCTGCTTCTGAAGCTTCCGGCCACCTGCTTTCGCCCCAGCCCAACCCTTGAGGATTCTCGTTCCCAATCCTTCTGCTGCTGAAGGGTAACCTCAAAGCAATTTGCCCATGACCGCTATACCCGCTTGTTTTCCGGCGGTTGTGACCCTGGACAAACCTTTGTCGATGAGGTCTAAAATGAACAGAATGTAATCTTCTGACTGCCGCCAGACTGCAAAGCGCCTCTAGGCAACTGACTTCAAAAACTCCTTCCAAGACAAATAGTATGCAGCCAACATGGACTTTGACAACGAACCTACCACCAATTGTAGCATCCTACATTGCCTACGTACCACAGATTGGGCGGCATTGGCGTCGCTGTGAACGGGACAAAGCATCCACTATGTTACTGTCCACACCAGGAACGTGTAAAGCCCTGAAAGCAATGCCATGTCCCAGGCACCCCAACACGAAGACCCTCAGCAATTTCAATACCTGTTCGTCCCCTTGCCGACCTGTCTATTTACAATTTCGACCACCGCCAATTTGTCTACTCTAAACAGGGCTTTCTTGTGAGCTAGCTCGTCCCCCCCAAAGCGTGATTGCTAACAACAGGGGAAAGAATTCCAAGAAGGCTATTCCTCTGCCCCCCTCTTTCCAGAGAGGCGGCCACTGCTCCGCACACCACCTTCCTTGCCAATGTAGGCCAAAGCCCTCACTGCCAGCCGCATCAGTAAAAATGTGCACGTCCCATGTCATGTCTTCGTCCCTTGCCAATGGAACTCAGTTAAACGTCTGTAAGAAAACAGTCCACATTCTCAAATCCTCTTCACTCCGGCTGAAAGGCGCACTTGGTGGTGAGGTAAGTGTTGCCCAGGCAATTCACGTTATCTTCAGCAAAAAGTCCTCCCTATCTTCACTACTCTACACACAAAGTTGAGATGCCCCAACAGCACCTGTATGTCTTTGACCGTGACTTTCTTTGGATAACCTGCTTTGTAACAGAGCCAACATTTCCCTCTTTTTCTCCTCGGGCAAGCGCCCCTTTGTCCTAGAATCAATTTCTATGCCCAAAAGGGAAAGAGCTGTGCTCTGGCCCATTGTCTTTTCTGGTGCCAAAGGCACTCCCAGCTCCTCTGTTAGCTCATGGAAATTGTCTAGTGCTGTCTGGCATTCCACAGAGCCCGGAGAACCGACAAAGAAGAACTCATCCAGGTAATGCTTTACTAGTTGATGAACTGCGCACCGCGTAAATAGACACTGTAAAAACGTGCTGAATCACTCAAATATGCATGACTTAGAACGTCCCATAAGCAATGCTTTGTCCACGTACCATTTACCTTCTAAATGGATACCCAGAAGATCACAATCGTCAGGGTGGACTGGAAGCAACCAAAATGCCGACTTGATATCGCATTTTGCCATTGGTGCAGTTGCGCCCACCGTCACTACCTCGTCAACTGATAAGTAAGATACTGAAGCTGCCTCCTCATCAATCAGATCATTAACTGAATTCCCTTCATGCCAGGACAAGTGTTGGATTAGCCTGTATTGCCCCAATTCTTTTTTGGGCACCACTCCTATTGGAGAAACAATCAAGTTCTCCGTGGGCCAGTCGTCAAAAGGCTCTGCCATTCTCCCCTCTTTGACCTCCTTATTCAATTTGTCTCAAACTAGCTGTCTTCGTTCTGTCGCTTATTTCAAGTTATCTGTCCATTTTCTCTGTCTTGGCCCCCTGCATTTCAAACGAAACCCCCATCTGAACCCCTCCCTCAACACCTGTGCTGCTCCCTGGTCCTCGTACCCCTGTAACCCATCTTTGACCTTCTCAAGTGTAACCGGCGTAGGAGCCTTTCGGCCCAGGACCCTAGGAGCCCTTACCACCCTTCGTGCCTGCAAACTGCTGCTGTTGTCCTCCTGCATTGCTCCCTGATTCATGCCATTGCTGGCCTCCCTGCTGGTATCCCCAAAAACAGTTGACCAATGCCTGACGGGCTCCGCATTTCAAGCACTTGTGCCGAAACCTACAAAATTCCAGCGTGCACAGGCCTTCATTAATTTTCCCAGCAAGCCCCTCTGCTCCCGACTGAATCTTTCCTGTGGCCCCCACCCCTCCCTGGGTGGGTTTCCCCTCAAAAGGCCGATATATAATAGGCAAGCCACTGGCTGTAAATATCGTCTTGCCCCCTTTTACTGCCCCCATCGTGTGCTGCTGCAGATCCGGGTCTAGTTCTCCCGTTTTCACTTCTGGGTCCCATGCCATTCATGCTCTAAACTCCTCGTCGTAGTGTGCCCATGAGTATCCCCCTGTGATTTGCACCTTTCTGATCACGTCCATGCACTTAAATAACGCTAAGCAGTGCTCCGGGTACTTTTTGCCATAGACACTTGCATAAATCACTGCTGTCCAATTCTCTATTGTCAAAAGTACTTTTGGCCGCTTGGCCAGCTCGTATTCTTCTTCCTTTGACCCCTCCTTGGACCTCACCTCCATATGCAGAAGTTTGAGCATTTCCACATATTCCCTTTTCCATATGCGCTCTTTCATTGTTAGCATTAAGTGGGCACCCAGGGGTTTTGTCAATTCCATACAAGGATTTTTTAAAATCTTCAACTCTTTACTCTCCAGGCCCTCTTTATTATCACCCTTCTTGTCCCCTTCTTCCGTTGCTTTGTCTGTATTAGTTCCACTCACTTTTTTAGTGTTGATTTCATAGTCCATGTCTTTCGTCCCCACCCCAATGTCCACAACATAATTTCCCTTCCTCAACCATCCCCCCTCCTCCCCCTGACCCTCATCCCCTTCTATCCCCGCCGACACCATTACGGGTTTCTCCTGCACACTTTCTGCCTTACCTGGTTCCAAGGAGGGTGTCCGTACCATTGTAGTCTGCCTTGCCAATGGCCAGCTAACTCCAGATGTCCTCGGTGCCCTCGCCGTGAGCCCCTGTGCCCTCTGCGGCTTCTCTGCCAGTGCCTGCAACACACTAGGCAAAATGTGAAATTGCCCCCCTCTTGATCCTCCTCCTCCCACAGTTCGCCTTCCTCTTGGCTTTCTTCATCATAATCTAGTCCCTCATGCCCCCAACATGGGGCCATTCTTACATCAACTCTTCCCTAAGAGCCCTACCGGACCCTTTGTTCCCTGCCTGTGGTGGAGCCGACTGTAAACGCTGGTACTCCACTGGCACTGTTGCCCATTTACTAACATTCTTTGACGTTCCAGCAGTCCACATGGACCCACCAGGTGTTGCGGCTAGTGAGGTGGTTCTGGGCCTTCGTCTGCTGGCGGCGACGGGTTACCCCGCCGGTACCGGGCGCGCCCCTTGAGGCTCCACCTTCACTTCACGTCGGTGTCCATGGACCGCTCCCAGCCCTACCAAGTCTGCCAAGCTGCGCTGCTCCCCTCACGTTCTCTATACTCTAATGGCCCCTCTAGGTGGCCCTCCCCCTCCTTCCTCCTCCCCCTCCACTCCAACATGGCCAGCCCCTTCCCCCAACACTTGCCCTGTAGCCCCGACGGACCCCGCCCTGGCGGCATGCACTTGGATTGGGAACCACCCTTGACAAATACGCATCCAACTGACCCACCCTGTCCAAGCCCTGCACCTCCTCGTTCCACGCAGAGAAAATATCCAGCCCTTCCCAGGCCTGACTCCCCAAGAACTTTGTCCTCAGGACTAGCTGCACCCCCCACACACACCTAGAGCCCCTATCTCCTTCCCAGGTTACTGACCCTGTCATCCCAGCAGACCCATCCCTACTCCCCACCCGCAGTACAACAGCATGGGGCTTGCCTCTATATCCCTTTCCCCATCATCAGATATTAGCAAAGGGCTTCCTCCCTCCAACTGCCCCCCATACGCTCCTGTGACCTACCCCATCTGCTTGACACAACTCAGGAGCCTCAGCCACGGGCTCCTGCTCTTGCATTACCCACGGTCCCCGCCTCCCGACTCCTTTCTGGCTCCCCATGTGAGCTAATCCCTCACTTTGCACTTCCCTGGCAGCCTGACAAAACCTTGCAGGCTCCGGGGCTAAGAAAGCCTTCCCACTGCTCTTGCCACTATGGCCCCACCCCCAGCTCACTTTCTGGTCACGAGCGGGGCCTTCCATCTGTAACACTGTGGCAGCCAAGGCAGAGCTCCCTGGCTCCTGGGCACCCAACGCTTTTCCCTCACTCTCCCCAACATGACCCCGCGCCCGCTCCCCTTCTCGCTCTCAGCGGGAGTGGGGCCTGCCTTAAGAACCACCCCGGCCGCTGGACGAGACGTCCCCAGGGTGGGCGCCGCCTTCCTGGCGCGATCCTTGCTCTGGGGCAAAGCGCCCGCAGCGCTTTGCCACAGCCCTGCCCCCGCCCTAAGGGCCTCATCACCTTTCCGCACTACCCCCATACCGGCCTTACCCGGGGCTGCTCTCCTCACATAGGAGCAGCCAGCTCACTTACCGCCACAATTTTCTGCCTTTTCGGCGAAGTACACACCGCAACAGCAGCGGCCACACCAGCAGACGCCTGCCTCCTCGGACGCGCAGGCTCCGAGGCCTCTGGAATCACGAGGTCCATGTGTCCGGCCTCACTGAGGAGCCGCTAAGCCTCCAGCACCCTGTAATCCTCCATCACGCCCAGGTAAGCTACAATCGCATTCCTAATTATCTATAGAAAACAAAAATCCTACGCTACAGCACCCGCTCCAAGCCACCAGGTCACCAAACCTGAAATTGTGGCTGGGAGAAGGCGCACACTGCCCTTATTCTTGGGCTACACTTGGGGTATAAATTCGTAGCCCAAATCACAAAATGGAGGCTGCCCCCCCCCCTCCCTCCCCAAACTGCCCGGGGGAGGGTAGGGAAGACCTCCCTTCGGTCGGCTACCCCCCAACCCCCTTATTTCTTTTGCTTTGGCGTATGCAGACGGCCGCCCCCACCACTCAAGCTCCCCCAAGCAGAAAGGACTTTGTTCTTGTTTTTGACCCCCACCCTTTCGGTTCGAGCTCATGAATGTCCCCTCAGATTGAAGAGCAGAGCTAATGACAGAGCTGTGTGTGTGCTTCACAGAAGGTGGCACGCTGGCTGCTGTGCAGAAGCTTCTGGCTAGTAATGGCTCTATTCATCGGCACTTTCACTAGCTCGGTCACAGCCAGTTTTCCCATTATTCTTTTTTTGTGTTAAAATGGATGTGAAACAAGTGCATCAACTACTAATGACACTAACATTTGGTAGGCAGGTCACTATATTTTTCTCTTTTCTTCCTGAAGCCCTTCTCTTCATATTCCATCCCACCCATTCTCACAGTCTGTATCTACACACCCACTCTCTTGTTGACACATGCTTTCTTTTACCTCTCCTTGTCACGTTTGGCATCCCTGTACAATTTACTTGTGTTGCTCTCTAGCCGAAGCTTCTTTCAGGGGCGGCTGGTGACATTTGAAAGTTTGGGGCGTAAATACTGCACTGTGGCTTGTGAGCGTAGCGAGCAAGCCTGAACCACCAAGCAAATTTTAGAAACAGGTTGTTTGCGAACACATCTCGGAGAGTAGCCAGACAAGTCTCTTTGCACTTGCACAGATACATCACTCTCCCTGCATTCACATAGGCACACTACTCATCCTGCACTCATAGACCCATTACTCACCCTTCCCTGACACATCACTAAGCCTGCATTCACCCATCCACATGATTCACCCTGGACTCACACAGACACACTGCTCAACCTGCACTCACACAGACATCACTTTCCCTTTGCTGCACTGCACTCAAAGATGCACACTGTTTTACTCTCCGTACACTCACAAAAGTATACTGCTCACCCTGCACTTTGAAGGGCACACCACTCATCCAGTGTATTCAAACCACTCAACTCAGCCCACACTCATGTGGGCATACAGCTCATCCAGTGTACTCATACAGCCGCACAACATAACCGTCTAATTGATAATACAGCAAACCCCTGGCATTTACAAGCGCTTTTCACTTCCACCCGCTTAGCTGGTCGCAGATCCCTTAGTGAGCTGACACAACTGTTGCTTTGTTTCATGTCATTTCAAGGTGGGCCAATGAGGTGAGCGCTAGCCTCCACTGACACCTTGTGGAAGTGAGCATCTGCCGCAAAACATAGCGAATTAGAACTAGCGCTGGAAAACCGTTTTAGGACATCCATGCGCTTTATAAATCACGTATAATAGAGGAGTGCCCTGGTAGCGCATTGAGCTGAATGACACTTGCAGTTGTCTACAGGGCACAAGTTAAGAATCTGGCAAGGAAGCGCTATAATTATTATTACAAAGCGCAGAAACGAGCATTGTAAGAATGCAGAAGAGAGCTGGCAAATGAATGTTATTTTTCACTTCCATCACTTTGAAATAATAAGCTGTACACAGGGGCGGCCTTAGGCATGTGCAAGCTGTGCACCTGCACAGGGCCACCAAACCCCAGGGGCCACCACGCCAATATATAGCCTTAATATGATAATCCTCGTAGAATGGATACATATTAGCGTGGCGGCCCCTGGCAGGGATTTGGTGGCCTCTGGCTCTGTTCCACTTCCAAACACCCTAACCCCCCACCTCTTCACCTGCCTCCGAGATCCGTCCCGCCCAGACCCCTCTTCCGGGGCCCCCTGCCTACGCTCCCTGCCCAGGGCCGCTGAGTCTAAAGCCGCCCCTGCTGTACACCCGTGGCTTGGCGGGTCAACCAGCTGTTTACTGGCAGTAAAGTGCACAGCCATGTGCAGGATGTGAAGCAAGTGAGCACGAGGCCTGGCAGGCAGAGCTGGGTCCGCCTCGGTCGCCTAAAACTGAAAATGAGCCACAGTGATGTAAAGCCTTAACAGAGATCCCCAAAAAGCAAAAGTGTGGAATGAACAAGCATATGCAGAGCTCGGATGCACGGAGTTCAGTGACCCCAATGACGACTTTTCCATTGGTTGCGCCCTGGGCGACAGTCTGGATTGGCACCCTACCCCTCACCCGCAATGACCTCCTCCACGGATTCTGTAGCACCCTTCAGTGGTGCCCTCATCTCTCCTTAGCCCCCTCTCTCACATGTATTCGTTTCACCTAAGTTTAAGCGCGTGGAAGCATTTTCAGCCTCAAACTGAAATCAGGGATTGAAAGGAAAGCACTTTAAGGGGTAATGACTAGTCTACATATGATCCTCGCTCTTTTCGATTTATTTAAACTTTGACTCTTTTGCATATGGCACTAATAATACAAAGCAGGACCGGTGTTGAGAGACGTCATCAATTTAGAACTTCATTTCAGGGCCTGCTTGCCACCATGTTAAGGTTGGCGCCTTCCCGTGCTGGGTCGCGCTGACCGCAGAAAACAGACATGCCTCCCTCAAATCTATGCACCTTTGCCAACTACCGCAGTAGTCCTTTAAAAGTGCTAATCGCTTGAACCGAGCCAACGCAAAGCATATGCTCTGCCTTCATCTCTCCTTTATTCCATTGGCAGTGGCACTGTAAGGTATTTTTTAATTGAAAGCACAGCAGACATCTTGAATCGAACATTCCTCTCTCGCGCACATTGTGCTTCAAAATCGAGGAGGAAAAAAGCTGAAATGTAACCTGTACTCAAACAAGCATTACGTTTGGCAACTATTAATTAATAAATACACTGTTATTTTTAAAGAGTTAATTCACATATTGTTTGCACTTGATAGACACTGTGATGTCTTATTTTTAGACACTTACAAAGAGTACAAACATGGTCTGCGACTACTTTAGGGCTGAAAAAGGAATTCAGAGTACACGAGTGACGTACCTGGAACAGATAGCGCTACTCATCGTAACTTACAGTGGCCGAGCGCTTTAAATCACGCACATATACAGAGGCAATGAAATCAATGCTAGTATGTAAATCATTGTAATGGAAGTGTTACTTAGGCCAATAAGAACTCCAGGGTGTACAGTTCAAGTCACATGTCGTCCATATGGATGTTAATAGTCAGGGCCGGACTGGGAACCAAAACCAACCCTGGCAAAGTGCTCGGTCAGCCGCAGCACCTCCTCCGGCAAGGGATATGTTGGTAAAACTTACTGATTAGTTTATAAAAGGTTCTTTAAGAGCTCTACTGTAACCTTCTTTTGCATATCTTGATTTCAAGCCTTGTGTAAAGTCCACTTTTAACTTCATTACGTTTCATGGCATGTTTATTCTGCTTTATGCAACCAAGGGTTGATAGATTTGAATGGTAATGAACTTTAGAACACATACAAAGTTAATATTGATTTTTTCAGAAGATAACTATAATCCCAAATGTCTAAAAATATAATTAGTTTAGGCTTGTGCTTATGCGAGAAGGCCTCTGCCCAGCACCCGCACCCACCCATGCAGGAGGCCTGTTTTACAAGCAAGAAACAGCAGATCAACAGATTTTTGTAAACAGTTACATCTACCCATAGGGTTCCAACTCATTATCCTTTTCTTGCATTCAAGCTTTTATCAAATCTTACAACGCCATTGCGACCCCTTGCCTATTTGATATTTGAATAGTAGTCAAAGTAATAGTAATAACACATTTGTTAAGACCATAGTATTTTTTAAATCCTCACAATCATTCCACTACATTATTGCATTAAACAAATAAATTAAAAGGTAAAATCCTTACAAATCTACCCACCTCGCATATTGAATGTAGGAATTGCAAAGCATATAAGAGCCTGATTGCATCCATTCATGCAGTAATACCACATTTAAATTAAAATAGGTTTTAAAATCCTATGCCTTTACACTAAAAAATGTAAGTCCAGCGATAGATGTACATTTGTAAATTGCTCCTGGAGGCTACAGCTTCTCTTTCCCTCGTCATCTAAAAATTAATTAAATCTGTTCTTTTGTGAATATAACTGATTAAGTTTTGTTCTGAATTTTAACAGAGCACTTTGCATTAAAGGATTGGACAATTTTGTAAGATGTGGGTAGATGATGGATCCTCCCATGAGGCTCTTAAATGTTGGTATATGTGTTCGAAGCCTGGTAACATATATTCCTGGGTCTAGCTTCTACTGAGCCTCTGGTATGTAATTCCTTTTTAGGTGGAATCCATGGTGGATCCCTTACTGCTCTAGGACCCTCCCCCCCCCTTCCAATTCACTGTTCATTTTGTTTACGCAGCATCTTGACACTTTGTGTGTGAGCGCATTTAATTGAGTATACCAGAAACAAATGGTAAGATTCATTGCTATACAGTTCCACAAATGGAAGTTTACTTCCACACTTAGTGCTTGAACCATTGCACATTTAGGAAGGCCTAGAAGATTTTTCAAGTAGCTCCCTTCTGTCTTGTCCCAGTCAACGTTTGTCCCTAGAATCTGTACCTCTGCGCTGTATGACATTTGGGAAGGAACCATTGCTTTGTAAGCAGTCAAAACTGGGTGAAACGCAGGACCCCTTAAGTCTCTATAAAATTCCTCAAGCCAACCTATTGTGGATGTTGTACAGATTTTTATGCTTTCAAGATGCAAATTTCAATCCAAATTATTTAAAAAAAAATCATACCCAGGAAGTGTTGAGCAGGGTTTCAGGAAGGTCTGTTGGGTACGACTAACAGAGTGGGAGCTAATACACACCCTTGACGAAGCCCATTCTCTATTGGGATTTTGCCTGATAAGGATTCTAAATTATCTAGATCCACCCTTACCAAATCGCTTCTATGTATTTCTCTTAGAATCATCAGCAAGCCCCTTGGGATATTCATACCTTCTAACTTCTGCCAAAGAACATCCTGATTAACTTGGTCAAAAGCTGAGCGAACGTCTATGAAGGAGCAAAATACATTACCCATTATCTCTTTTGCTTTTTGGCCCATTGATAAGAGTCTAAAGTAGTGGTCTATAGTTGAATTACCTCCTTTAAAATCATCCTTTTCGTTGTAATAGTATTTGCTTCCAGCCTTTCATGTATAGGGGGTGGGACTTTTGTGTAGACTTTTGCTCATACATTATCCAGCTAATGAGCCAATCATTTTTTGTGTCTGTTTTATAATTTTTCTTCAGAACAGGTTTGAAGTCCTGATTTTGTACATGGCTGGAATACAAACACAAATAACCTCGACTATTTGGTATTTTAAAAGGATGTGTTGAAGGCAGCCTTTACAAATACCAAATCAGTATGACAGTATCATCAATACTCTGTGAGTCAAATCTGGCTGCAAATCTTTGACAAATTACAGACTCCCAAGTTGTGGTGGAAAGCCACTCACAAAGGGATCTCTTCCTGTTTGTGAATTTTGAAAAATAAGTTGTTGGGACTAGGCAGTGGTCTAGGGGCCCACTGCTAGGTCTCAAACTGTCCTAGCGTCAAACAATTGAGGAATTTATGGGGAGAATGGTCTCCGACATAAAAGCTTCTCCCTGATTTGGGATACTAGTTTCACAAAGTGTGGTACACAGTTTTGTTGGGACACATTAACAGCTTGGGATTGTTTGAGGGTTACCAGCTAATGAAGCAATACACTTTTCCTGCTTTAAAAACCCATGCAGGATGTAATGACAACCCCCTACCTCCCCACACGTAAGCCTTAAATAAACCTATGTATCCCTGTTCGAGTGGCTTTAGGAAATGTAAGAAGAGTCATTCTGAGCTGATCCTAAATCTCTCACTGAATGAAATTGTCCCAGGCCATAGACAGTCTCATAAATAAACTACCCATTACTTTGCAGTCTCCAGACTATTTTGGTATGAATCCTTCTATGGAGCCTACCTTCTGAGCATGGAGATGAATGGAACTTGAAGAGTTTCTGAACACAAAATCTTCCGTCCACTGAGAAGAAGAACTGCAAAAACCATGAGACTAGCACTCCTGGTTGTTGCATCCCACTGGGGGTAATGATAAGTAGATTAAAGTTGCTGGAAAGTCTTTAAGAACTGCAGAATGCAGTGAACTTGCACAGCTACTTTTCCAACATTACCAGCTGTAGTGCAGCTAACCTCCAGACTTACTGTAGAGGAACTGCGGAAATCGACTGCCCCTAAATGTAGAATGTGCCATGCAGAAGAATCTCTTTCTCCCACTTGGAGAACTTTCTTTTCTGTAAAACATGTCAGCAAGAGGTAACAGAACTGCAAGCTCACCGGAAGCGACTGATTGGACTAACCGCATATGCTACTTTAGGACAGAGTGAATAAGACTCCAAATGCCTACTGACCTCTTCGTACTGCATAGGAATGTCTTTATACTTCCTCTTCTCCTCATATGTGACCGTATTTTTCTAAGGTTTCTCACAGCTGAGGCTCACCATCAGCAATCAACTGAGGTGGAACTGATGAAGTCGCTCTAAGCCCCAAGCAGCATTGCGCATTAGTGGCGAGGTTAGAATACAGCAGTGACCAAAATATTAGTCACCTTTTAAGGTGATGTAGGAGGATGAATTTTTGATTTATGAGATGGGAGGAACATTGTCACCAAACTGGACATGTAATGCTGCATAGTTATGATATGGCAATTTTTAAAGCGCATGATTACTCAGAGGTGTCCTGCCGCTAATAGTTAATAAAATATTTGGCAATTACAGTCAGTGCAGATTAGCATGCAAAATCTGGGCAATCCTTTCCTCACGAGCATAGTGGGGTTTGGAAGCTTGTATGGGATGCAGTTCTTCTTGGCCTCATCATTTATACTGCATGGTCTTGACACGTTTGATTAAAGATGTATTACCATCCACATGCCCACAGCTCATTGAGCAAGACACTGCCATCCAAGCAGGGAAGGACCAGATCAACCCAACAAAAATCACGGCATGTTTCCTCAGATTCTGGTCTATGAGGAAGCCCAGGAATCGTGCTGAAGCAACCCCAGAAAGCTTACCGCTCTAAGATGCCCCAGTGGTTGCTGGCAATCGGCCATTCAAATGGCAATGACTTAACCAGTGAGACATGGACCAGTCCTGTCTCAGGCCCAGATTGATGGAGTCTGACATGTTGATCTGTGTAAATATCCATCATAGAACTCTAGGCAAGTGACACCTTATGACGTTTCATGCTTTACTTCCTATAGATCCACATGCTTGAGCTAAGGGACACACAGCTGACTGAAAAGCTCAAATGCTACCAATTCTTTAGTAAAAGTGTTGAATGAATAATTGAATGGCGAAATCCTACCAGCAAGGCTATTGTAAGCGAACATCATTCTGCGTAGTTAAGCAGGTACTGGAACCTTTTACTGTACCCTCTAGAATATGTGCAATTACTTTTATTGTTGTCCCTTGTGGCTGAAGATTTTTTTTCCTTTGGTGTTGCTCTTTCCCCAAATCTTATTGCTGCTGGAGGGCGCACAGTATGTCCCGTTGCATTTTAGATTCCACATTTTGACATCAGTCTGAATTTCCTATGCTTTCTCTATGATCATTGTTTTTGGTTTTACTCTGTCGTATTTTGCTTATTTTTTCATTGAGTGTTCTCTGTCTCTGAGGAATACTCACCGGTTTGGGCTGACAGCTACCTATTAGTAGGGAAAGTTTGTCTGCAGGCACATATATAATTGAAGTGCCACCCAGTGCTCGGGGGTTCACCTAATCGCCATTGATTCTTGGTCTCCGAGGTAAAAAGAGTATTCTGCCTTAAGCTGCAAGTTACAGCGCGGCGTCAAGGCAGTGTTGTTTTTCCAATTTGGCTAATAAATTGGTATTAGAGAGAAGCCTCTCTCTGGGACCCTTGGGGATGGGGCTGATAAACAGATCCTTGAGTTGCTGATGTTGGACAAGACCGATCTCTAAAGCAAGGTTACCTTTTTTGACATCAAATTAAGAAATGTACCTGTGTGCTTTGTAAGAGAGGAAAAAGGCATGATTCTTAAATATTTTATTGCAACCTAAGGTTGGGACATGACAAAAGCTGTGAGAGCTGGGTCTGTTTGGTCTATTTTCTTGGGAAAATATGACTTTACAATAACGATAGAGAATATAGCCTTTTAGGTTTAATATGGACATTGTGCCACTAAACTAGATGCCTGCAACTTGCTCTCTAGGCCGACCATGTAACCGGTGTCCCCAGTTTTTTCCATTTTTGTTTTTTATTTGATTTTGTTCCCTAATTTGTCCCCAGCTAAAGTAAGCACCTTAGGTGGGTGCCTCCTTTACCCATTGGTAGGGACTGTTCTTGGAATACACACCTTAAAATCTGAGGAATTAACATTTGCCACGGTTCTTTGAACATGTGTTCCATTTTAGAATGACTAAAAGCACAGATATTTGGTGTGGTGCTGTATACATTTACACCATAGTGTGGTCTACTTGGCTATATTTGCATTGGGACAAAGAAGCTGAATGGGGAGAGTGTAAAACATTGGCTTAGGGCAAAGATTCATGTGGCTCTTGAGTAACAACTCAAATGTCCAGCACTGCCAGGTGCCGCGCATTGCGTGTTTTTCCAACGCATTTAAAATAATGTTTCCGCATTATCGCAATACCAGATATTGTCACGCAATGAATGACACTTACCAGGGTTGTCACAGCGTATCAATTAAAGCTGAACTTCAACTTGTGCCTTGCATTGCCTAAATAAGGTTGCAATGCAGGGCCATTTGGAGGTGTCAACATGAGTGATTATGCAGTCACTGACCAAGCCTCTCAGCCCAGCCCCACAGAATGTTTTCTTTGAGTCGGGTTAAAACCCCCGTTCCTCTAGGTAGGGAATTCAGTGTAGCATAACAGACGTTATCGTAAAATTCTCAAAGTACCATTTGAAAGAGGAGTTCCTGCTTTGGTCCCGGGTTACTGCGTGCCAGCCACCAGACAGCAGAGGAATTACAAACAAGTCAGTTCATCTAGAGACTTGTCCACAGGGTCAATTGAGGCCTTTCAGCTTTGGGCTGCCTAGTCAGAGCTTCCCCAGTGACTTACTGCAACTCAGCACTGAGCATGACCTGCAGTGCTCCTCCACCCCAAAGTAACGTAGCTTGCCCTCATGGCCACCTGTATTTGTTGTGTGGTGGTTAAACAATATGATATTTGCTTTCCTAAAAGCTTTTATAATAAATTGCAAAGTATGAAGTTCTAGAGCCCATAGTTTACAGGAAGCATTCACACTCTGCCTTCGCCTCGCTCTCAGCACACATCACAACAGCAATGTGTAAGTGAGCCAACAAACCGGAGTTCTTGTACACTTAAAATGAGGAACAAGGTCAGAGTTCATGTAGGTGCAAACCTGTGGACTCATGCCAACCTACAATGGCTTGCAGAAGTCAAAGCACATCTACCTCAGCCGATGCCTGGAAGTTCGCATATCTACCTTGTCATGCGACACAGCCTTCAAACTCCCAATCTTTGAGCCGTCTTCCTTCCATCTCACCTTTGTGTCACAATAATCCTGGTCTCCCATCCCTATGCCCACAGTTTATTTCCCTTTCCGAGCTTAGGACTCTGCTCTCTCTGATGACTCTCAACACTGTCACAATTTCTAAGTTTCTATGTCCCTTCTTAATGCTGCTCCGCCTTTTCACTGGGAAAAAGTGTAGAATGCCTTGATCCCACTTCAGTTTTACATATACGAAAATGATCTTGTTGAGGTGTACAGGGGGCTGGGCCATAAAACACTAATATGCATATATTTTACCCCCTTCACTTATATGGACCGTAGGGCACTTAAGGTCACTGATTTGTGTCTAAGTGTGCTCTCAAAAGATAAAGAGGGAGCTACCCTTTTGACAGGAAAAGGATTGGGTTAACAATCTTATGAAAACAAAAAACTCCTTCTCCTGAGTTTGGCAAATGATTAGTGATGCTGGATTCCCATGGGGGCCGTTTGCATCAGTGAGAGGGATTTAAATATTGCGCAGGTTACCACATTTACAACTTAATATGTATCAGACCACAAGATAGCATGAAAACATTGCATACACAAAAATTAAAAGTTTCATTCATTTATTCAAATAATTTAAAAATAATAACACATTATTTCCTAAAAACAATCTTGTGCACATTCGACTTTGCTTTAAAAAAACTCTCATTTTTGAAAAAAAATGCTGTTTAAGCATTGTTACACAAGTCTACATATACATCATATTTATTATACAAAAGGAACAAACTGTCGACGCGTCATTTCGGTGCCTCAAATAATCTTGCACCTTCTTCAGGACTTGTTCATTTAAATAATATCTATAAAAACATATCACAATGCATTTCATTGGGTCCAATATTTAATCTAAAAATTGCACATTGATTCATTAAATCAATTAATTAATTAATCATTTGCCAAACTCAGGAGAAGGATTTTTTGTTTTCATAAGTGTGCTCTCACCCATTCCGCACTATTTTGCCTCCATTCTCTCTCACCTACTTTCTCGTGATACTAGTCTTTTACTGACATCTCTTTGTCTCTACCTTATAGCAAAAAAAATAAAAATAATCAACATCTAATCACTTACTGGCAGTAAAATAATGTGCACATGAATTTACACATGGAATAATTTAATATAAAAAACAAACGACATGAAACAAATGTCTCCTCTCGCGCAGTATATTCACTGTCAGTAAGTGCACAAATGTTGATTATTTTTAATATTTTGTTTTTTTTTTTGCAATAAGGTAGACACAGAGAGATGTCAGGGGGTGAATGTTTGATTTGCTCTGCATTCCGTCCATCATCTGTGTGTCTTTGCTTTCTCACTCTAAGTGCGCTGGGTATGCTCAGATGTGGGTCCCGGGCTCACTGTGTCACTGGATTCAAGCTAGCCTGGCTGACGAGGGATGATGCCCCGAAACTGGTCCCAGGTTGCTTGTTTCCGGTTTAGGGCTGGACTGTTTCCATGAGGCACATAGTCAAGATTGATTTGCATATGGCTGGGTCTAAACTGGGGTGGTATGGTAAGCAAAAGAACAATGGATTTCACCCAGATCTATTGACTGGGGGTGAATGTTTGATTTGCTCTGCATTCCGTCCATCATCTGTTTGTCTTTCGTTTGCAAAGGTTGACTGATCTCCTTTCTGTTTATCTTATTGTTGTAGCTGGGTTTTAAACTTCTGCTAAAGAGGCGCAGCTAATGCCCAGACAGTGTTTACAAGTATAAAAACATCAAAATAACCAAGAAATACTATCACAAAATGTTGCACATCAAGCCAAATAATTAGTCATTATTGCCAAATAATTTACTCAATGTTTCTGCATTATTTGGCCCCATAATTCCAGGGCACTGCTTACAACAGAGTGATATACAGTAGTAAGGCTCATGGCCCCACTTTATGCAGACATTCAGTCTCACAGGATCAGCCTCAGGCCTGATATGCCACTGCCAGTGTATTCACAGCCGATGTCTAAGTGTTTTGGGCAGTTGCATCTCTTTTAATCCATTTTAGACTCGCACATTTTACAAAAGTGTATAGTTTCTGCCCCCCAACTGTCTTGTTCTGTTCACAAAAAATATACTTTTTGTTCTGCTCACAAAAAAGTCTGAAAGTGTCACACTTAAGGAATTGATTTGTTACACTTCACCACACTGCACGAAATTGGAATGTCCCACATACAGAAACTTAAAACTTGAATGGGAAGGGTTTTTAAAAAGAGATGTGCATGCTGGGGTAGCCAAGGACAGGGGGTAATGGAGGGCCGCCGCCCCTGTGGTGTGTGGCCCTCAGGCTTCCCTACACTTGAAGGGGCCCCGCAGCCGACAAGCAGTGAGTGTTGAATATAAGAGAGAACAGGCATGAGCAATGCACAAGAGTTCCAGTTAAGCTTTAGCCTTTCTTTTGGCAGGTAGCAGTGCTGTGAAGATCTCGTGCACAAAAAAGAAACAGTTGCAATGTATAGCATTAGTTTCTTGCCTGTGTAGAGAAGCCTGGAAGGAAAGGCACCCCAGCGTTTATCTGTGAAGCTGAGCACTGGAGTGCAAATGGAAACAGTCAAGAGAGCGGCGACATGAAGAATGTCAAAAAACAGACCAAATGAAGAAGCAATACAGAGAGACTGCTGCGAGAGAGGAAAGTAGTAAAACTCTGTAGGTCGACGCAAAGTGGCATAACACAGCTAAAACACCCATTATGCAGGAGGCCTCCAGGACCGCTCAGCCATGCAGCTCCCCTGTCCTGATATCAGGCAGCAGCCAGCAACCTGTTTTGTTGTCTTTGTGCAGAGACCGTTCGATAGCTTGACACTGCTCTGCAGAAATGGAAGTAACACGTTACTGTTACATTTTAGGAAGCCAGGGATTCTACAGGAAGCCAGAGCCGGGTCTTTTTAATTGCTGGAGGTGTTGAAGGGCTCTTGCAGAAGGCCTGGGTGGATGACTAAGGAAGGATTCAGCGTTTGACGGCGGACCCTCCCACGTCCTACCTGCATCCTCAGTAACCGTGCAGTGTCTGAGTCAGACAACTGAGTTAGCAAGCAGCAAAGAGCTGCTTTTAGGCCTCATGCCTCCTGGTCCTGCCACAGCCTTCCCCCATTCCATATTGGAGGCGTTTAGCTGCTGAAGGGTGGTGATTACTGGAAATTAAAGAAGTTGTGACGCTAGTGCCTGTTGGTTTTCCCAAACAGGTTAGTCTGCCAACAACCATTTTCTTTCGAGCTTGACGTAACTAAGGCATGGACAAACTGGCAGGCCCTGGGGGTATTGTGTCCATGCCACAGAACCATTTATTATGCCTCACCACCAGACATAACAAAAAACCAACAGCCCCCACAATGTTGGCAGTTCCAGATGACCAAATAGGCAAAGTAGGCACCAGCCTATGAACCCCACTCATTTTAGGGGCCCGCAACAACGAATCAAAATAATATTGATTTGATCTTGAAAGAAAATTACAATCAAGCTTTCTTAAATTGTTTCTAATTAATTTTTGTTAATTAACATTCATAATTGTCATTGCTAAGTTTTGCGTATTAAAATTGGTTTATTTAAATTGTTGGTTGGTAAAATTAACAACACATTAAGAAGTAATTTGGGGGGGGGCTGACATTTCTACGGCCTAGGGGTCTCCGCAGGGTTAATCTGGCACTGACTGTGGGGCGGGGCATTGACGCTTGGGCCCCTGCAAGTAGCGAACAAAGGCAAATGTTTTAACATTGCCTGACAGCTGATGGAATTGGGGCAGGAGCGGCTCCTTGCATTACTTGGTCTGGCTTTTCAGAGGTAGGTTTTGCCATCCCCCCAGAAGTGAGATCTGACTAAGTAAATGCACCTGCACACAGTTTAGTTAAGAATGTCCTACCTCAAGTAGGATTACATTTACTGCAGATGTGGATTTCCTATGTTGCTCTCGTCTGAGGATGCGGTCAGTTTACACTTTTAGAGTCTAGGTATTGTAGCAGGTGCCCCTATGGCTCAGAGCCCTGACTTGGAGCCCTATTCCAGTGATCCTCTGAATAGTGGACATTGAGCTTTTTAAATGTAAGTTTTTGTTCTATACTTGATTTAAACTGGGTGAGAAAGATGGGACAGCTTTTTACATTTTTCAAACTGCGCTAAAAATAAGTTCACTACTCTTCCTTAAAATGTATGTTTTTCATCCTGTTGGAAAGCACTGAAAACGTATGTGAAAGCTGTAATCTCTGCTACTCAAAATAAAGCACACATTTAAAAGACCCTAGTCACACTGCATTTAGTGTACTGATTCCTACTGTCTTCCCACCACCTTGTAAATTACTACTTCCAACATAAACATTCCTCTTTTTACGTTGGTTGTGCTACTATTAATTCTGTGGGTTATTCCTTCTCCGTTATCTCTCAATATGTAGTTTCCATCCTGCTTTCTTTCCTCCCCTTTCTATGACTGCTACTATAATGTAACGTTATTCAGTGCCTCTCCCTCATTCCTACATATTGTTTCCTTCATGCTCTGTGAACGTCCCTCATTTCGGGCAATCTTACTTTCTGGACAGCATCAGCTCAGTGGTGGTCACTCTTGACTCTCCATAACCCCATTCTCTTTCTATCTCCCTTTTGTTTCTTTCTCTGTTTTTCTCCCATTCTTGTTTTCTTCTCTTTCCCCTACATGTCCCTGCGTTTTGCCTTTACCTCTGACTTGTTTCCCTAACTCTCTTCCTTTATCTCTTTGCCAGCTGTCTTGTCTCTCTTTATACCTCTTTCACTTGTTTTCACTCACATATTCTTTAACAGTGCTCCTCCATTACTTACTGACTCTCTCTACCCACTGTTTGTTATGGACTGTCCTTCTTAATCTCCTCTTCTTTCCCCTATATTGACTCTATCCTCTTGCATCCTCTTTCAGCTTCTCTTTCCTCTTATACATCCATTGTGACCTGCTGTCTCTCGCTCTTTGACCACTCCTATTTTAAGGTTGTTTCTCTACACCTGTATTGTTTTTTGTCAATGACAGTCACTCTCTCCTTGTAGTCCCCACCTCTCTTATAGCTGCCTCCTCTTTATGAATGTATTTAGTCTAACTAGGTTTCTATATCATTCTCATGCTCTTCAATACATCTTTCTCTATGTTCCCTTGGCTATTAAAATGTGTCTCCCCTAACCTATTTTCCCTTACATTAGTTCCTTGGCTCTTTTAATTGGTGTTTGGAGGTTTGATGATTACATGAGTGTGCCAATTACCTGTCACTCTGCTTGATGGGCGGTGACTCTGCCTGAAGGAAGTGGCTGTAAATGGTGGAAGTGACTGTACAGAATGTTTATTTATATGTATTCTTGGCACCTGTCCTACAGTTGCATGCGCACACCTATCTCTTATTGTGAGTATTTCATGGAGAGGTTTAAACATGCTCTGGTGTTAAATTGAGGTCAGATGACAGCACATAAGAGATTTGGGTCATAAAAAGTGTCTGGATGTTTGGCTTCGGAAGAGCAGATTTTGAAGCGTTGCATCAGTTTACTTTAATGTTTCTCTGATTTCATGAACAGCAATGATCATTTGATGGTCATGGGAAAATGTATCTTTGCCAACAGTGGCAAACACCCTGTGCTTGGTGTGATTTATGGTCCCTTAAGATACTTTGGTACCATCTAATCATGTCACAAATACAGCCCACACTAGTATATAAACAAGTCTAACCTACACGCTCTTATCCTCACTCCTTTCTCTTATTACTAGGCTGACATACTTGTTGGTATACTTCTGCAGCTATCCCTTTTCTTCCTTGACTACTTCTAACCCACTCTCTCTCCCTGAAGCTCTGCGTGCATGAATGTGAAACTCATTGTGTACGTGTGTGTGCAGGATAAGAGTGTCAGAGTGTGCAAAAAGTGCTTGTGAGAAACTGTGTTGATTATTAATGCACATGTGTATAAATGCATATGTGGAGCTTGGCTGGGAGGAAAATAGTATGTCACAACGCATGCTATTACATCGCGTGCTGTTACAACGCGGTCGTTACAACAAGCGCGTTGTTAGTAAGCGATACCTTCACATCATAAGTCATTAGATCGACTTGCTGTAGGGGGCTTGCTGGACTTAGGAATAGTATTATTTACTATTCCTACTCCAGTTTGCCCAACAGTATGGAAGGTTTTGGAATTCATTTCCAATACCTCCGCGCCCCCTACAGCAAGTCGATCTAAAGACTTAGATGTAAAGGTATTGCATACTAACAACGCGGTCGTTGTAACAACCGCTTTTTAATAGCACTGCAATGTGATGACAGCGTTGTAAATGCTGTTTGCCGGCTGGGAGTGTCAAGATAGCAGTCACACTCTAAATATGCTCCGGACCCCTCCGTCATCCGCTGTCATCCACATGCCCCCCCATGCCGAACACAGGGGTGCAATAGCAGCCCCAGACCTGCATCATACGCTCCCTGACATTTTGGCAGAACCGGTGCCCAGCTGTCTACCTCAGACTGCAACTCCTGTTTCTTCCCAACATGGCGGCCATCACAAGGCCAACCTTGCAGGTCTGCTGCAGCCTGTGATAAATGCAACCTGCCCTGCCTCCCTTGTCCCACGGCTGCATTTGCTGTCTGGAGGATCCGGTCTCTGCTTTTCCGGAAAACACCACCCCTGGCCCTGCGGTATCCTTCATTCTTCTGCACCATGGCCTGCCTACATCATGGAGCAGGTCCTTGTGGCTCCCCCAGGGGAGGCGAAGCAGGACTCTCACCATGAGGTAAGGGACAGCCGTTCTGGTCCACCACTATCTGGACACCTGCTCTCCACCTGCCTGGGAGCTGACATGGTGGAACCAGAGCCCTCTGCCTCCAGCACACGCATGGGAGATTTTCACCGAGATGTGGTGGCCCCCTGTGGTCTGTGATGTGCATGATCGCAATTGCCATGGTGGACTGCGCTTCTCCATAGAATCAGTGAGAGGGCACCTTAAACACTCGGCGCAGCCTCGGAGACACTTATCAGCTTCCTGATACCAAGTACGGCGCTGCCCACAGCAGGGTCCGTCTATCTGCATGGACCCTGGGCCCAGGGGACTAGTCACTGGAGACGCCTAAGGCTCATTGGTCCGTACTCTAATGGAGTGACGGCAGTGCTCCTGAAGGACTCTGCAGGCCTTTGGAGCAGGAGCAACCCCACACAGCGTGGGGCCCAGTCTGGCTGTGAGTCGAATTCCCACTGGCCAGAACCGTCCTAACTTGGGCCCTCCCACTGCCCTCCCAAGTGGAATTTCAAGGCCCCAATGTCTTGTTCTCTGCTTGTTTTGCTGTTAAGGCACAGGTGGTACCTGCCTACCTATGGCTCGTTGCAGGCATTGTGCGACATGACTGATCAAACTGAGGCCTAGACTCCTGAGCGGCCAGTGACCTGTGCCTCTCTATTGTTCATCTTTCCAGTGTCATGGGATTGGGACCCCAGGCGTGATGCCCGAAGGAACAATCTTGAGGGGTAATCCTTTGCTCTCCCTATCGGTTGACCCTTCATACATCGGAATCTTGTGAGGGCCAACGTGCAGCAGGGCTTCTGTTGAGGGCTTTGCCATTGATTAGACAAATCCCACCCCAAATGTTTCATCTGCTGACCTTGGTGCTGCCAACATCATGAGCCAACTGGTGCCTAGTTCTGTGTTCTGCAGATCTGGTCTACCCTCCTTGGTGTCTGCTATCCTCACTCATGGGTGGAGCTGAGCTATTCTGGGGCATTGTCCACACGGCCCGGCTGCTCATGTTGCCTCATGTCCTCGGCAAGTGGGTCAGACTGCCCCCCTTAAAGTTTCAGCCAGACAACCCGTTGTGTTATCAGCATGGGCAAGGACAAACCCCAGTCGGCTCCCAGACCCGTGTGGACTAATTTACTACAGCTCACCTCAGGTTGGTAATAACTCGACGGACAACCCACTGACATAGGGGAGCGACCTGGTCATGATCCAACAGGACATCCACACTTCCCAAGCCGATGTAGAAACCAAAATTGGGGAATTGCAGGTCGATGTTGCTCTCCTAAGTCAAGACCTGCACAACACTTCAAATAGAATCCCTGAAAACGAAAGTCGTTTGTCTCCTGTCGAAGATGTCACCACCTTGAAATTTCAAGTCTTCTCACTCCTTTCTCAGATATTAGAACTCCACAACTGAGTGGAAGACACTAAAAACTGCTCTAAGCACGACAACCTGTGTTTTGTGGCCACACCTGAGGGAACAGATCCTCCACACGCTGCAGAATTTCTTGAGTCCTGGCTCAAATCCTGGATGCCCCCGGATCTACTCTCCCCTTGTTCGCAATCAAAAGGGCACAAAGAGCCCTGACACCTAAGCCACCCCCACTGGCACTGTACAGGCCCATGCTCGCCCGCATCCTTAACTTCAAAGATAGAGATGCTATCCTGAGAGAGGCTCACTCTCATCCAGATCTTAGATGCGGAATGCTAAAGTGCTCGTCTTTCCGGACTACACCAGGGAGGTGCAACCCCAGCATCACTCCTAGCTTCCTTAAAACAGAAACTGCAAGCACTTAACCTCCCCTACAAAATGTTGTTTCCGACCCAGCTCAGAGTTGAGTTCACAAAAAAAACACATTTCTTTGACAATGCAGAAGCAGCATGGACATGGCTTACCGAGGAGTGGCCGCTCAGCTGACTTGACGGATCGTCCGTCCAGGAGGTAGGACCCCCTGAGAAGGTGAAGATGGCTGTGTTTTTGAAAACGCACTGCACCCACTCTCGTAGAGGTCAAGGGACACAGAAACCTGTCTCAATCTCTCTGTCCCCAAATGTGCAAGACCCTCCGTATCCTGCTCCTTCTTGTCTACCACTGCAGTGGACGATCCACAGAACAAGCTGGCCTCCGAGCCACAGCCACCACCTCCCACATTGATCAGGTGACAGACATAGACCTGTTGCTAAGTTTATATGGGTTAGTAGCATTGGCCAAGACTATAAACACTGTAGCTTTGAAAACTTAATACTCACTTTCAGTGTCAAAACCTTGAACACTGAAGTGAGATATCTTGTCCCAACCAACTATATCGTGGACTCCGATTATCACAGAAATGTAACCTCAAGATAAGATGAAAGGGTTTAGGTCAACCTGTGTTGGTCATTCTTTTGGGGAAGGGGAGTCGTAAAATGACATGGTCCTCTGGAGATGGTGCTTTGGACCTGTCATCCTCCTGGCTTGGCAAAGTTGCTGCTGGTACAAGTCTCTGTAAAATCCAACTGGTTGTATCTCTCTCACCTACTAAAAGAGGGCTTGGAAATTAAGAGGTTGAAAGGAAATCTTTCAATTATCACTTCCCTCCCTCAAGAAACTCCTGGCTAGATAAGAAACTGATGAGATTATAGCCTGCTGTTTCGGTGCAATCTTAAGGATTTTTTGGGCCTCAGGCAAGACCTATTTTGGGGGCCCCTGTTTGGAACAGCTGCTTTGTTTTTGTCTGCTCATTTTCATCTCAGCTAATATAAGCTCTCATGATGTCAAACACTGAATTTTATGTTGCCATGGTGCTTCTTGAACCCCCCACTAAGTAGTCCGAGAAAGGTCTGTTTGCTCGCATGGACAGCATCGTAAGGAGCCGTGCGTATGCAGAGAGACTGGCGGGTGGGATCTTAACATCCGGGGTCTGGCGATGCTGTTTCCAACCCCCCCCCCCCCCCCCACACACACACACACACACACACACACACCCCGGCTGCCCCCACTCTCACTGGCTCGTGTTTGTAGCCAGCCGAAGCCAGCCCCATAAACTAATGGACTCGTCCAGCAAGGAGGTGGGGAGACTACAAGATTGCTTCTGTCCCTGCTGCAGGCTTTCAGAGAGGACACTTAGGCCCAGAGAGCGCCGCCTACAACACAGGTCACCCCAAAACCATTCAAAACAAGCACGACTGAACCCCCCTGATTGGGGGCTTGGGAAAGAATCATGTCTAGAAAGTGTTGATCCAGCGCTTCTATAGAAAAGCTGTCTTACAAACACCATCGGTCACCTCAATACTCACCATACATTTCTAAACACATAAATCCAGGCCCATATCACCAATGAGACAATTTAGAGCGACTGAATCAGGTGGTTTTGATTTAAGAAACTAATCACAAAATATTTACATTTATATTTACATACTGCAGTTTAAATCAAGCCACATAAGGTGGATGGATCAACTAATAGTAACTAGACCATGAATAAACAAGACCAGCTTGTCAGTTCAAATCTAATTTTTATTTACTTTATTCTCATAAAGTAAAGTCATTTAGAATGATTTAAAAGTTTATTTCTTAAGCAAATAGGAAAGCATCATTTTATTAGAAAAGCAAAATTAGAACAGTCATTCAGAAGAAAGCTCCGAATCAAGAATTATCAATAAAGTTCATTTCCATTTCCTTCAATCTATTTCACTGTCTAACTCAAACTCCACCTAAAAGGGAAGAATATCAGCTGTCCTTACGTGAGCCAAAATGTCCAACAGCACAACACCGTCTCAGGAATCGGAAAGTAAGAGTTTTTTCCATAAACGCAGTGTCAGACTTTATACCTTTTTACTAGCTTATCTCACTAAAACTTTTACATTTCTTCTCAAAAAGTCAATTCCCATTGGCTGATCCAGGTCAGTCCACATTAGCTCATATGGCTTCTGACCACGTTCAAGCTTTTACATAAGCTCCATTGTCCTTTCCTTATGTGACATTCGGCTTCCTTCAAAATGATACTTTCAATGAGTTCAGAATATTATTTCCTAGTATTGGCAGACACTTTCTCTTCCTGTCCTTGGGGCCTTTATTCCACAAGCATATTCTATTTTTTGTCGACAATTGAACATCAAATATTTTCATCATTTTGTAATGTAATTCAAGGCTCCTTAACGGACATGGCTTTCTCGTCTGCGTCTCTGTCAGCCATGTTTTTCCAAAGCCAACTTAGGCCTCACTTCGGAAACTAGTATTAAACAAACACAAGACATCAATTAATTAGAGAATTGAGACCCATTCTGTTACCCTCCCCCTTTGCTAATTAACATGGTTAATTATGTTACCTAGCTTAGCACAAAAAGGCAGCTTTATACTTACCTTTCCTTAACGATACTGGAACTCTTTGAGCGTTTTATCACAAAAGACATAACACAAGCAACACAAAATAAGCTCATGCCATTATAAAAATGCCGCATTTAATACTGACATGACAATAGACAGTTAGTTTTATTATTTTTCGTTTCTGCATTTGCAAAACAAAGCATGTTAATCCCACGTGTAAACCCATGATGAATGCATCTTAAACTAAGTTGGTTATAAATCACACAACAAACTTATTAGTATTATTACATTTATTAGGAGAGGTTAACTTCACAAGACTGAATACAATTTTGTTCTTCATCTTGCTCCATCAGTGTGCATGGCCTTCTATATTTGAGGGACTTTAAGCTTTAGTGCCTCAAGTTGCTGCATGCTGACAAATGCTTCTGTAGTTATGGTGATGCGCTTACTCATTTTAATAAGCATGCCAACATTTTTGTAAGAAATGGTGTTTCCTTGCTCGTAAGAAAGCGCAGTTGTTTCATTTAAAAGTAAACACACTGGAAGATGAGAGTTGAATGGTACTATATTTTGCTCCATACACATGTAGCTCTTGCCCATCCACCTGTTTAGCAAAACAGGCATCTAGATCTAATTCACTTTTTTATTTCCAGTTGAAGGATCTTTGGCACATTTCTGGTAGCTAGATCCTCCACAGCGCAATTTTCTGGTTAACAATTTTTTTCTGTAGCCCCTTTTTTCCTTAAATCGTTTTAAAATGATCAAAGCGAACATAAAATGGGATAGACTTTTACCTTCAGCGTGGCTGAATTAATGTTTCTCACTGCCAAATTTGCGTATGTCGAATTTTTGAAGCGAGACCAATCCCTTGCTTGGGTTTTTTCTCTCGACAGGCACATTATTTTTTTGCCCCTCTGTCTTCTGCAACCCAGCTGTAAGCATGGCTGCAGCGAGAAGCATTTTATAAGCAAGTCTTAAGATGTTTTGACTGCGTAGGTTGTGATATCGTAGTTGGACCCAACATTAAAATGCAGCAATCTGCTCCGCGTCGGAGGGGGCAGAGCTTGAAATGGCATTGTTTTAAGCCCAGCTCAGGAGATTCAGGCAGACCACTGAACATGACATGGTACATTACCTTTGTAGTCTTTTCTACTGATTTCATTGCTTACTTTTTTAATGAGAAATCACTGACTTGATGCGCCTTTGGGGAGAATTCACATCAAGTTGTGCTGAAAGTGAAAATAACACTGCAGTAAAAAAGCGATGCCTAGCACAGAAATAAGAGTGTTTTTTTAATGTCTGCCCATTCGTTCCATCCTGTGCTTCAAGCAGCCTCACCTGCCGCTTGCAGTAGTTCGCAAAGGTTATGGGATCGGTGAATTCTTAATGGCACAGCCTGATCCAGGACCACAAGAAACCGTGTGTGTGTTACAGCTGGTCCTCTTTCACCAGTGCGAGCAGTGGCGGCTCATCCTCTATGGCGTAGGAGCGTCTCCCCATTGCTTTTAAACCGTGCACTGTAAAGTAAATATAAATGATAATAACTTTGTTATAATTTGATGTTTTCGTCGGTAATGGTTTCCGTGCTGCATTGCGTGCTGGGGGGTGGGCAGGCTGCTCTGCTCTCGGAGCAGGGAAGGAGTGGTTTTCCCACTCCTAAGTTCACATGACTGTTTGGCTGTCCTTCCATGCCCGGACTGGCCGTTGCGGGCACCGGGCGATCCCCCGGTGCGCCGCAAGGGTGGGGGCCGGTTTTGGGACCTGGGGGCCGTTTTTCTTACAGGGCCGTTTTTGCAGCATAGCTGCAAAATTGGCCCTGTAACAAAATCGGCCGAAAACCGGCCCGCCAAAGAGCTCGGTTGCACCTGCAGGGGGCTGGCCGAGCACTTTGCCAGGGCCGGTTTTGGTTCTCAGTCCGGCCCTAAGTGGTCTTCTCAGGCCGCCCAAAACAGTCATACGCACTTTCTATGTTTTCCATGCAGGCTGTATTACAGCCTGTGTGGAGAGCATGCCCAGGCCCCCAATCTCTGACTGAGTGTCGAACCAGGGTGCTCAGACCCATCACAACTCTGCATTGCAGCATTTGAATTGGTTAGGGGATCCTGGCTGTGCTTCCTATTCTTTGAGTCCGACGAGAGCACAGGAGCAGAGACGTGGTACCCGGTGACAAGTATTATTAAAATTTATTTTACATTGCGCACCCTTGCCCTCTCCCCACTGCCCCCTGTGCCCACCCCACCACCGCGAGCCATGCCGCCCGCCACTGAGTAGGAGATAGAAAGACACAAGTTCTACTGGCAGTCTGCACCCTTTCCCATGTATGCGGGCCGGACTTGGATAAAGAACCGTTCCTCTGAGTGTTGCCTTGCTGTACACAGGGGAGTCTCTATGCACTGCCCTGCCTGTAAAACAGGAGTTCACATCCACCATAGCTCCAGTTCAGCAGCCTGTCCCTGGTGACCTTTTGCAAAGGTCTGGGCCCTCCTATGGTCGTCCACTCCCACTCAGCATCTCTTAGGGGCATTCAGGCCCTTCCCAGCAGTCATTGTACCTATCTAGTGCCATCAACATGCCATCGTTCTTCATGGCTTCATAGCTGCTGTTGCTATTCTGTACTATGCAATCCTGTACTGTACTGTACTATGCTATACTATACTGTACTATACTATACTATACTGTTGCATTGGTTGTTCACCTTAAACCCTATCCTTGATTTTAGCCAAGTACCTCTTTTCCATTATCATTCTATGTGGTTAGTGCTAACCTCTGCTTTTTACCCATTGTTAGCATTCGAGATGAGATCTGTAAGGCCCTTGAAGAGTACATGTTTTTCCCAAAACTGCCTCACCGTCCTGCTACAGACTTTGTCTCCTTTGTTTTCCCACAACCAACCATTAAAGAATGGTTACATGGACCCTTCAGCAAGAAAGCACGTTCCTAGTATCCTCCTGACATTTTCCTGCGCCTTCTTACCGTAGGACACCTCACAAACCAGCACACAAGGCCTCTGTTGGTCCTTTAACCAGCGTGATTCTCGACCCCGTGCCCTGCAGCAAAGTGCTATTTACCTATTGCTTACCTCCAGCTCAAGAGTCTCCTCTTCTTTCTTGCTGCTGTAGCCATCATGGCTAAACTGTTTCAGCCCTTCAACTAACTCCTCTTCATCTCTCCTTCCATGAAGCCTCTAACCGCAAGTCTGGAGTAGAAGTATTCGCCTTGTTTTAGCCACCACGGAACTGTGGCATAATTTGTACCTCAGCTCATACTTCTGTGGACTGCACAAGAGCCATACTTCTTATGCCTCCCTTCATATCCTGGTTATTATCTAGGCTCTATTCCTCCTCCCTCCATGAATGAACTGGTTATGCCAACTGTTGCCTCATTCTACCTGTGGCACAGCTTTTGTTATGTTACTGTCACCTTCTACCTTTCCATAAGCACTTATCAACCCTTTGTTCTAAATGTGTGAGATCCTAGTGCAACCTTCCCAGATCCCTTGCCTGGCCCAATGTCTACCTAGTCCGCAGCAGGATTGAAATAAATTGGGGTACTGTTTTGAGCAAACCGTGCAAGATTCCACTATGAGTGATCATAGACCTTTTGTGAGTCTCTACAAATCAGTGGAGCGCCCCTAGTCGTAATGTGTGTTAGTCTCTTGCTGCTATTTATGCTTCCAAATAGGAGTGGTGTAGACCTATTTCTGGCCGTTCCATTGTTGCAGCCACTTTAGAAATCCAGTGTCCTTCAGTCTGTAGGACAGAAGGCACTTTGGGATGTTGACAAGTTTTTTGTATTTTGCATCATATTCTCCTAGTTATTTACTGTTGAAAAAGTGCATTGGCTCAAGCAGGCCAAGATGTGATTCTGTGCACTTCCTAATATTTCTTTCTTCATATGATACATTGTTATTAGTATTATTCCTACATTATTTTCGGCACTTACGTCAAAATTGTTTCAAGATAATTAGTGAGAAGCGGAGTGAGTGTGCAGCACCCTGCAACATAGTTCTAGAAATCATTAATGAAACAACAGATTAAAAAGACATATCAAAAGACTTAGCAACCTTGTAATTAAATAGGCTACCAGTCTTAAAGTTACCAACTCAGACATAAAGAAAATGTAATATCGACATAGGAAAATTGTTTGTAAGGTAACAAGGTGTTTCTTGAGGATCTGCTCTTCTGAGTGATATCTTGTGGGCAATAATTGTCATCTGTATGTTTTATTGATCTCTTCTTTGTTTTGATAAAGCTGTTCAGTCTAGGTCAAGAGCAGTCCTGCATCAATAAATGTACCTCAGTTCTCTGGCCACTAGGCAATCAGCCATATTAGTCTATGCTCATAATCCCATTAGTATATGCTCTAGGAGAATTGGATAGCTTATGCACCTTTGCAAAAATCATCCAGGATATTCATTACTGGCTGTAGATTAGTGTTCGACTCTTGCGTTCTTAATTTGTCGAGAATAAGAAAGAAATATTCATTGATTATGCAGCTGTGAGAAACGCATGGGTATGTAGGTCGTGATGGTTAATACATGTCCATTTCATTCCAGCCTTCCCACAAATTAGGGAGAAGGATGTGCTTTTCAGTGGGGCATGCCTACACAGAGTATTCACTCTAAAAAAGATCGGAGCACACACTCAGACACACTCTCCATGCTTGTAAAATGTTATGCTACTTTAATTTCGTCACACTGAAGTATACAAAAAGTGATGGATGGAATGCTTGAGTTAATTTCAGCCACTGATAATTACTCAAAGTCGTATCCCAGTTCAGTGCGATTTTGCTCACCATGCCACCTAAGGTTCAACCCATCCCTGTTCAAATCCGTCTTGACCTTACTCCAATAGGGAGTCTGGTCCTGGGTTCCTAGTGTTCAGTTCAGGAAGGATGTGGCCTGGCAATTCAGGCTGGACTTTTCCTATTGGTGCAATTTCAAGTCTGATTTGCATATAGTTTGATTCAAACCGAAGTGGCCTGGTGGGCTAAATAACAACGGGTTGAAATGCTTCCTGTGCAATTGCTAGAGGTTAGACTTATTGATAGCATTCCTCCCATGATGTTTTGTGTGTTTGACATGACACCCTAATTGTCAAGGGCATGCCTAGACGTGGGTCCGATGCTCACTGTGCTGCACCCAAGCTGCACCCGACTGACAAACCCCAATCAGGGAGAAACTTGTGTTTGGTTACTTGTGTTACAGTTCTGGGAGTACCTGGCCTGACAGTTCAGGCTGGATTGTTCCTATTGGAGCAGGGTCAAGATTAATTTGCATATGGCGGAATTCAAACTGAATTGGCATGGTGGGGAAAATAACAATGGTTTGGAAGGCAACCATGAGCAATTGCCAGTGGTTAGAAATATTGCAAGCATTTCTCCCATCACTTGGTCCATTTTACTTGAAAATTGGATCATTTCAAGACACATTGGTTGGTAGAACAGTCTTTTACCTTAAAATGGCTGTAGACCTTGCAAGGAATCCTTCAGTCCTTCCCGGTCTAACCTATTCCAAAATATTTAAAGAGGTTATCAGCAATATGTTTGCTTGAATTAAATAGACTTAACATTCATTCAAGATTACTGTAGATTCCTTGTATGAAGAGACTGAATCTGTCATTTTATTACCATGCCTCTAGCAGAACTGACTGGTCCCTTTAAGAACTTCAACATTTTTGAGTCTGTGATAGATGGTAGAGCAAAACCTAAACATGTTTGCATGATGTGGAGTCAAATCAAAACTGCTCCTTTCCTCTCTTCATCAACGCTGGTATCTAATCCAGTGGTCATTTTATTTATTTCATGGCGAATAGTGATAATGTAAGTTGTTAAGTTTAGGCGTTTATGGATAATTTTGTATGCTGTGCAATGGGTAATCATGGTTTGAAATGTTGCCAACCCATCATCAACACTGCCAGGAGTTTTAAGGAAATTTAGTAAGCATGAGACAGTACATTTTACATTTTAGAGTAAGAGGGTTAGATGTTAATCTATCTCTATAAAATAAAAAATGCAGGTGTTTTCGCGAAAAAATTAAATCATCCTTCAAATTTTTAAAAACAGCACTCTCCTTGTGTTAACTCTATTGGGAGGACGTTAGAAAATTGACTAGTGAAGTTTAATATAAAATGTTAGAAAATTCGACAGCAACTAAAGTTTTGTGAAAATTGCGCAAAGTGTAAACTGTAAATTTTGCCAAAGTTTTGCTTGTGAAATTTTGTCTTTTCACACACATGCTTTCAACATTGATTTGGAAATATATACATATATGTAATGTACACATTTGTTGCAGTCTCCCCACATAGAGTATACCAAATAAGCACATGGAGTAGTCTATAGCTGTGCATGCGTTACAATTATTTCTAGGCAAAAGTGTCATACCATGAAAAAGGTATTTTAAGTTGCGCTTTTAGAATTTGGTCATTTGGAACAGAAATCATGATTCAGCAAATACATTGTTGTTTGTTCTGATGATTTTTTGTTTTCAGACGTTTCTGATGTTTTTCACAGTGGGTGGTGTTCGGCTATTCTTTCTTTATTGAAGTTACTGTTGTAAACTCTCGTCGTGTTTGCAGTCTGCGCTTTTCATAGATGTTTTCTCTGAAGCTTTTATCCTATGTATTCATCTCGTCCAGTCCATCAAAACTTAGTACAGTGTTGAATATTCTTTTTGGCTTATATAAGTTCATAATAACTATGGGATAGATGACAGGCCGCAAATAGTGGTTGCAAATTGCACAACAACTATTTGCGTCCTGTCCTTCCTTTTGCTATGTGACCTATGTACTAATAAAGTGCATCGCAAAATCTCCAATTGTAAGGGTCGCAGAACGACCCACCTAATGAATGTTAATAATGGAGTTCTATAATTGCAACACTTTGCGACAGGCAACAAACACAGGGATGGTGCCTGCAGATAACAGCATTCCCAAACAAGAAACAGTTTTATATGAAAACAACCAATGTTTCTTAATTGAATCAGAGCTGCTTTAACATGGAAAAAAACGTTCTTGTTTGGAACCACATAGGTGGGGCGTAGGCCGTGGTAAACTGACCCACTGTTCACTCCAAAACCTATGATACCATTCAAAAAGCAGAATGCATCCCCTTTGTGATTCAATTCTCAAGCCCTTTGAGGTGTCAGTAACTGATCAATGGTTGACCAACTCGAAAAATGGGTTTAGTATCAATCAATCATTTGTAAAGCACACTATATACCCGCAAGGGTCTCAAGGCGCTGAGGGGGGGGGGGGGGGGGGGGCGCGCTACTGATCGTACAGCCAGGTCTTGAGTATCCTCCTGAAGGTCAGCAGGCCTTCGGTCTGTCGTAGGCTCAGTGGGAGGGTGTTCCATGTGTTGGCGAGGTGGGAGAATGATCTCCCACTGGTGGTTGTTCTTCAGATGTGCAGGACGGTAGCGAGTAAGAGGTCGGTGGAGCATAGCTGGCGGTTGGGGATGTAGAAGGAGAGCCGTCTGTTGAGGTAGGCTGTGCCGTACTTGTGGAGTGCCTTGTGTGCGTGGGTGAGGAGCTTGAAGGATATCCTCTTGTTGACGGGGAGCCAGTGCAGGTTTCTCAGGTGTAGGTAATGTGGCCGTGGCATGGTACGTCGAGGATCAGTCGTGCCGAGGCGTTTTGGATGCGTTCTAGTCGTTTGATAAGCTTGGTGGGGGCTCCCGCGTAGAGGACTTTTCCGTAGTCTAGTCTGCTGCTGCCGAGGGCCTTGGTGACTGTCTTTCTTGTATCTGTCGGGATCCATCTGTAGATCTTGCGGAGGGTGTTAAAGCAGGAGGAGGAGACAGCATTGACTTGCTTGGTCATTGAAAGCATTGAGTCGAGGATGATTCCCAGGTTGCGTGTATGGTCGGTGAGTGTCTGGGCTGCCTCCAGTGCCGCCGGCCACCAGGAGTCATCCCAGGCTGAAGGGTTGGAGCAGAGGATGAGGACCTCCGTCTTGTCCGAGTGCAGCTTCAGACGGCTGGTCTTCATCCAGTCGGAGACGGCCTTCATTTCTTCGTGGAGGTTGGCTTTGGCGGTGATGGGGTCCTTAGTGAGGGAGAGAATCATTTGAGTGTCGTCGGCGTAGGAGATTAAGTTGAAGTCATGCTGTCGGGCTACGTGTGCGAGTGGGCCATGTAAATGTTGAACAGCTTCGGGCTGAGGAGGATCCCTGGGGTACGCCTCAGATGATCTCGGAGGCTTTGGAACGGAATGGGGGTAGGCGGAAGCTCTGGGTTCTGCCGGAGAGTAAGGAGGTGGTCCAATCCAGAGCCTTGTCTTGGATCCCTGGGGCTAGGAGGTGTGCGCTTAGTGTGCGGTGGCAGACGGTGTTGAAGGCGGCAGAGAGGTCTAGGAGCATGAGTGATGTGGTCTCGCCGTTGTCCAGCAGGGTACTGATGTTGTCGGTGGTGGCGATGATGGCAGTCTTGGTGCTGTGGTTGCTGCGGAACCCTGACTGGGAAGGGTCCAGGATTCTGTTTTCTTCGAGGTATCGGGTTAGCTGTCTGTTGACGGTTTTCTCGATGACCTTGGCCGGGAAGGGGAGCAGAATGATGGGCTGGAAGTTCTTAAGGTCTCTTGGGTCAGCCTTCGTTTTTTTGAGTAGGGCGTTGATCTCAGCGTGTTTCCAAATCTTTGGGAAGGTCGCGATCTCGAGGGAGAGATTGATGATGTTGTGTAGGTGGGGTGCGATGGAGCTGCTTGCTCTGTTGAAGACGTGCGGGAATGGGTCTTTGACGGAGAGCCGGAGTGGATTGTGCGCATGGTCTTGATGGTGTCATCGATGCTCACGCTGGCCCAGGCTAGCAGGGGGTCGTGGTCGATGGTGTGCAGAGGGTCTGTTGTGTTGCTGTCTTTTGGGGCTGTCTGGGTGTTTAAGCTATCGTGGAGGTCTGCTATCTTGCAGTGGAAGAAGGTGGCGAGGGAGTCGCACAGGGCTTGTGACGGCGGGATGTCGTTGGTGTTGGAGATGGGGTTGGAGAGTTCCTTCACGATGTTGAAGAGCTCCTTGCTATTGTGTACGTTGTTGTCGAGGCGGTCATTGAAGGAGGTCCTCTTGGCCGCCCTGATGTGGTGGTGGTTGCGGATGGCTTCCATGTGTGCTGCGTGGCTGTCCGGAGTTTGTTCACTTTAGGTATGTACAATACATACCTAAAAGACATTACACCTTCTAAAAACCTGTGATTTTGCCAATCACAAACTTTGTGGGTGCAAAATGGCTAAATAGATTGTCGTCATGAAATTGTCGACTCACTGTGTGCATGCTTTTGTGTCTACCCAAGACTGTACTTGGATTCGAAGTTTCTCACGTTAACAATCTAATTTCATTCTGCTCTGCTATCAGTTTTAAAGTCGACATATATTTGCCTACAAGAATTATAAAATAAATGTGAGCTGTATGTTGCATATATTTTTTGTCAAATGAGCCTAACAATTCTTTTTCTCTCTTTGTTGTCCTTTTCACACAGTGGATCTGCTGGGTCTGTCTGCAGTTTGCGATGCCTTGGACCAGCACAACCTCAAACAGAATGACCAGCTAATGGACATCCTGCAGATCATTAACTGCTTAACCACCATCTACGATCGGCTGGAGCAGGAGCACAACACGCTGGTCAATGTGCCCCTCTGCGTGGACATGTGCCTGAACTGGCTGCTGAACGTCTATGACACGTAGGTCCCGCCCACCGGCAGTGACAGCGCCGGATAGGGAGCTGTCACCTTCCTTGCAGGATAAATTGCCCAAGGCGGAAAGCTGCTGGTCAAAGTGCGGGTTTCATAAAGCTAAATGGCTTAATGGTTGCACTTAACGGGATCGATACAGCCTGGGGTTAGGGTTTGCCGGGTGAGGCGTTAGATCAGGCTGCGAAAGAAAAAGCATTAGATCGAACATTTTGAAACACTAGGTGCAGCGAGATCAGATCAGAAGACTTAATTAGTGGTTTGAAGTCTTCCCTCTTTTGCTTTATTGACAACATCAGAGAACTCCTAATTTATTTTTCCTGTGTCCTAAGTGTTCATGGTAAACAGTTGCAAGGGTTGTCAAGAGGCAGCGATGTGCATTTAGTGCCTGTGTCCTTTGTGCCATAAAGCCTAGCCTTTTCTGTCCCATTTCACCCACTGTGAGGTATATAATCCACGCTAGACATTAACACAAAACCAGCAGGTCTTAGTCATCCTTGTTCGGTGTCAGTGGAGATTGTGATTCTTTTATCAGCCTAATTTAAAAATTATACAAAGATCTTCCAGCATATTAACTTTTATAGTCTCGACAATTTCGTTTTCCACTGCCGAGCTTCCTTTTAGTATGGGATGTAACATTTGTAGTGCATGCGCCTGGTATCCAGAAAATGGATTTTTTGGCAGCAGCAGTACAGGTTTGAAAGAGACTTTAATTCATAAATTGTTATGTGTTCCAAATCTCCGAGATGAGGATCAATGTTGTCCTTGTCAAGGAACCTACAAAGACAGTACTTGTTAGGATTTATGTAGAATAATAATGTTCATTTTCTTTAAAAAAAAAAGATTAATTTTCAGAGTTGCATGCCTGGATCTACTACATTTATTAGCCCTGCCATTTCATGCTCACAGTATGCAGCCAACACGTCGCCTCTTGTTTTCCACAGTTTTTGAGTCTGTACATCAACTCCACAGAAAACCAAAAATGAACCATACGACAGGCTGACATGAAAAATGTTCCTGAGTTGGAATTGTTACTTGATTACTTCCTCGGTTCGCATGTGTAGGAGCTGGTGTCTGCTCTCTCGATCCATATTTAATAAGAACGCATTGATGCTTAAACTCTGGTTAAGGATCCACATTGTCCTTTGCTCTGCAATTGAAACATGCAGGCGTCAACATTTTCCATAAATTTAAAATACACATTTGAACACAGTCAGTATCACCTGATCATGGACAGCATTTCATCCCCAGTTGATACCCTCCTCCTCCCATGTCAATGACAACAGAAACACTAAAGTATACAAAAAAGTTATGGATGCAATGCTTGAATTAATCACATTCACTGGTAATTAGTCGCAGACGTATTCCACTTCATCTAAATTTTGAACACCATGCGACCTTCGTTTGGACCCATGCAAATCGGTCATGGCCCTGATGGACTGGGATACAGGCCTGAGTAATTGCCAGTGGCCCAGATTAATTCAAGCATTCCATCTATTAACTTTTGTATACTTCAGTATAGCAACTGAAAGTCATTGCCTTCTGAATTCTGTTCAGTGGGCCTCATGAAAAATGTTTGGAGGTGTTTTGTCAGGTTCCCTCTGAGACAATGTCCACTTCCAAAGGCAAAGCGAAGTTCACAAAATTACTTTTCAATAATATAAAAAATTTCAGACATTCCTCTCTGAGATTTGTTTGGAATGGAAAGAGATTACCTTGATAGGTCTACCAACTGTGTGTGTGATCAAAATACATGAATTCCATATTGCTAACTGGAATACTAAACTGGAATACTAAAGAATGAAACACCCCACAGACTTGGATATATGTTACCCATTACATCGGGTTGGATTTAAAGGGGTGACTTCACCCATAGATGTCCTCGTCCCAGCTATCCAGGTATGACCAATATCCCGTTCCCATCTGGTTGGTGTGCCTAAACTCCTGCAGCCATTAAAAAAACAAAAAGAAACTCTCTCTCATTCCTCCTGCTGGTGACTGCACTCTGTTCCCTCGCTGAAATATTTGCGCTCTCCTGCCTCCCTTGCATAAAAATGTGAAGGAGCGAGGCCGGCGAGCATGAAGTGGGCTAAATTCTTAGTCAGATTATGTGGAGGCAATCCAGAACACTCCTAAGGCAGGAATTACCTCTTGCAGCCTAAGACTGTGGTCTCTGTGTATAGTGATATTGCTCTCTTGGTGACCTCACAATGATTTGAACAAATCTGGTCCGTCCAAAGAAAGGGCTTGAGTAAAAGCATTTCGAGTGAATTTAATAGCATCAGGTGAGATTAAAGATGAGTCATTCCTCCTGGCTGTATTAGATACAATTAAGTCATTTTTGTTTATTACTAAATGGCCTGGGTGTGCGATACATTGATTATGGTTGAGCGGATCAGATGATCTGTTATCTTCCCCTGTGGTTTTTATATTGAGAACTGTTGGAGATTTTCCTTTGCTTCTTCATGCTGATCCACATAGCCATTTCATATCAAAGTTACAGTCATGCAGCCATCAGCAAATACTGGACAAACAAAACCTCTCTATTAAAACACAATTGATCCGTGAAAATATCAGAACTTTAAGAAATGGTGCCTAAGCTCCAAAACCACTATGGAGACATAGAAATACTGGTTAATGCTTCAGGAACAGTCATTTGATCTTTGAAAATTCCTTTTGCTCAAAAGCTCATAGTCAAGTCGTCCAGCTGGAAGTACTTTTTTTTGTAAAGCTGTGAAAATAAAAGAAAGGCTTTATCTGAGCTCTAGCATCTAACCATTTGAAATGTACTTGTTTAAATGTAAAGAAGTCTGTACTTAATTTGTCCCGGTGTTTGCTGATGCTTAGCACCAGCACATATTTATAAACACCAGCACTAAATTATGACAGTCCACCACTTGGTGGCACTGTCTGCCTTTTTTTGAGGATGCAAGGGGGAGATTACTGTACTGTTCCTATGTAGAAAGGAGGGAAGGTTTAGCTGGCATGACCAAAGGTGTTTGAATGGTACCTTGGGGCATCCATTGTGTTGGATGTATTTGCCTCACACACCCCGAAGGATGTCATGCTTCATCATTGGCGTTTGCTCCTCGTCGGGGAGGCGGTGCAATCCCTGACGGGCTCACCTCAAGAGGGGCTCTTTGGCGGAGATCTTTTATCCAACAGCCTTATGGTGAAGTGGGGGTGTGTGGGCAGGATGGTGTGTGATGATGGGATGAATGCTAAAATGTAGCTAGGGGTACCGGAATTCACTTTATTCTGGGGGTCCCCTGGCTGCAATTAAAAAGTGGGGCTAGCCTACTAGGTGTCAACAGATTAGGTTGAGTGACACTAGAAAAGACTAGAGATCAAAGTGGTCGACATGTTTCTCGCAAAGGGTCGAGTTACCCGCGATTCATCAGGACCTTTACAAAAAGTGAGGAAAGGGGAACATGCTCGTGTCATGTATATTGTGTGTGTTACCTCTGTGGGGTCTCCTATGCCTAAACATAGAGAAAAGGAACAACAATGATTAAAACATTTCGCAATAATCAAAATGAATGTTATGTCAATGCCAGGTAGTGGAGAATATGTGGCATGCTGGCGGTATTGTGAACTATTGAGCACAACAATTGCATGCCTGAAAACATTGAGTGAGCAATGTGCATGTGCAGGGCACACTCAACAACTTTGTGAATAAGGGGGATAGTAGTGCATAAAGGTGAAGTTAAAAACAGTGATTAAAAGAGCAGCAGTTTAAGAGGGGTGTAATACCCATTCATATACATTTCATATATAGTACAAGTATTATAGGCACCTTTGGTACAAGTAAGTACTATATAACATATCTTTGGTGACAACCAGACAAAGGATTGGTCAACAGGTCACAAGCACACACTGATATCTGTCAAATGATGAAGGCGCATGGTATGTATTCCCTACTCACCAGAAGGCCAGGGACTAAAAGCCACATGAGGGTCGGCGGGATTGGATATCAGAGGCGAGCCCATTAGGTGAGGCTAGAGGAAAATAAAGCGGTGGCGCCGCTGTGTTAAAAAGCGCTGTTTAGTGTGCACCGCTCTGTTAAGTATTAGCCTCCAAAGTAGCTGCTAATGCAAAATATGCCCTCGTCCCGCTCGCTGCTCTCACTCACCTCAGCATGCCTTTATCCTTGCTGTATGACCTACCCGTCACCGCCGAGCTCGAGTAGATGAAGGAGCTCGGCGGTCGGGTTAATTTAAACAAACACGGCGACCGGCGTGTGCAGCGCGTCATCGCCTGAGGACAAGGTCATGTGATTATCGCCGGGAAGGTGGCGGCCATTTTGTAAAGTGTTATTGTGCCGCTATATATTAATATGTAATGGCTAAAGGTTTTATTTGTAGTGATTGGAAAGTCAGCGAAGCGCCATTTTTCGGGGTATATGGACAGTCACACATTGTTGAGCTGCTGGGTCCGTATAATCTGCTATGTGTGTATTTAAAAGGGGGCTGATAGGTCTTACACTGGTTAGGGTCATGGCGGCCATGATGTAGTAGGCAGCTAGCCTTCTTTAGACAATAAATGGTTTGGTCGCCGTGTTTGTTTAAATTAACCCGACCGCCGAGCTCCTTCATCTACTCGAGCTCGGCGGTGACGGGTAGGTCATACAGCAAGGATAAAGGCATGCTGAGGTGAGTGAGAGCAGCGAGCGGGACGAGGGCAGATTTTGCATTAGCAGCTACTTTGGAGGCTAATACTTAACAGAGCGGTGCACACTAAACAGCGCTTTTTAACACAGCGGCGCCACCGCTTTATTTTCCTCTAGCCTCACCTAATGGGCTCGCCCCTGATATCCAATCCCGCCGACCCTCATGTGGCTTTTAGTCCCTGACCTTCTGGTGAGTAGGGAATACATACCATGCGCCTTCATCATTTGACAGATATCAGTGTGTGCTTGTGACCTGTTGACCAATCCTTTGTCTGGTTGTCACCAAAGATATGTTATATAGTACTTACTTGTACCAAAGGTGCCTATAATACTTGTACTATATATGAAATGTATATGAATGGGTATTACACCCCTCTTAAACTGCTGCTCTTTTAATCACTGTTTTTAACTTCACCTTTATGCACTACTATCCCCCTTATTCACAAAGTTGTTGAGTGTGCCCTGCACATGCACATTGCTCACTCAATGTTTTCAGGCATGCAATTGTTGTGCTCAATAGTTCACAATACCGCCAGCATGCCACATATTCTCCACTACCTGGCATTGACATAACATTCATTTTGATTATTGCGAAATGTTTTAATCATTGTTGTTCCTTTTCTCTATGTTTAGGCATAGGAGACCCCACAGAGGTAACACACACAATATACATGACACGAGCATGTTCCCCTTTCCTCACTTTTTGTAAAGGTCCTGATGAATCGCGGGTAACTCGACCCTTTGCGAGAAACATGTCGACCACTTTGATCTCTAGTCTTTTCTAGTGTCACTCAACCTAATCTGTTGACACCTAGTAGGCTAGCCCCACTTTTTAATTGCAGCCAGGGGATCCCCAGAATAAAGTGAATTCCGGTACCCCTAGCTACATTTTAGCATTCATCCCATCATCACACACCATCCTGCCCACACACCCCCACTTCACCATAAGGCTGTTGGATAAAAGATCTCCGCCAAAGAGCCCCTCTTGAGGTGAGCCCGTCGGGGATTGCACCGCCTCCCCGACGAGGAGCAAACGCCAATGATGAAGCATGACATCCTTCGGGGTGTGTGAGGCAAATACATCCAACACAATGGATGCCCTAAGGTACCATTCAAACACCTTTGGTCATGCCAGCTAAACCTTCCCTCCTTTCTACATAGGAACAGTACAGTAATCTCCCCCTTGCATCCTCTGTACCAGATACGGACACAAGCTGTTACTGGACCTTCCACCACCCTTGGTGGTAATCGGTGTCCGCTGATCAAGAGATCAATCTTCCTCCCTCCTTCTTGATAAATGCCTTTTTTTGAGACCAGCAAAGAGTTTCAAAGTTGTATGTACTTTAAAAAAAACATAATGAACTAGCACAGCTAGTCCATCCTTTTTCTTAATCTTTTTCCTAATTTGTGTTCTTGTACAATAGTATTCACAACTATTTGTAATACATCCAGTCAATATGAAGTGCAGGTGCTGCAACAGGAACTCTCTACTGTGCGAAAGCCAATTTCAGCATCTGAGTCATATCCTTAATGATATAATTTAGAGTAGTGAAGAAAAACATTAAAGAACTAGAAAACAATGTGGAATATGGGGGAATTGATGAGTGATGCCAAACAGGAAACTGGCCCTAACTAGGCATAGAGTAGATGAGATCACCTGGTGAACACTAGTGTTCGTGGGCGTACACTTCAATAGTGTGTTTGTTGGGAGAGCAATACTGCTGCTGGCCGTCTACATGTAGAGAATGTCCCGAAAAGGGAATACTTTGTCAGCAGGCAGATGCCAGCTGCTCAAGAGCCTTAGTGCAGGTAAGGGTCGAAACATGGTCTAGTGCAGGTTACAGGTGTTGAATATAAGATGTTTCAGCTTCCATTAGATTCTGTGGAGCATGCTCTACGGGGGTACGTTGTTGTCGTCCTTGGGGAGGGTCTCGAACTTGGTGACTAGTCCATCCTAATGCAGGGATCACAAGCAACTGTGGAGCCCGGTAGCTTCCTCATGCCTGAGAGCCTTACTTTCAGCTTCAGTCCACAATAGTGCCAAGCTGCGCCATCCAACTGCTGCTGGGAGGGGTTGCTGGTTTTCCAGCAGATAATAATACAGTGTATGGCCAATAGCAGGGCTAAGTCCAGATAGCGAGGCTATTGTTTGGGACGATTGAATAACCAGAGTGTGCACACCTCCCAGCTGTGCAAGTTGTTGAAGCCGAACACTTCAGACAGCTGCACTGGAACTGTCATCCAGAAATGAGTCAGTGCAGGGAATTTACAGAGCATGAGTCACAAGTCTTCAGTTGCACATCTGCATCGAGACCAGGAGGCATCCTCCGCGGGAAGATGCAGTTCATATTTGATGGGATTTGGTACACTCTGTGCAAGACATAAAACCTGATACGTTTATATCTAGCATTTCTAGACAAAGGAGCGGGGAGAGCTAGTGTGTGATCCCATTTAACATCATTGAATTCTCAACCAAGTTTTGCTTCCCATTTATCCCACAGGGCCTCCAGTGTTAACTATATATGTGCAGTAAGTGCTTTTGTTATTTTCTTAATTAGGTGGTGCCCATGATGTATATCAATTGTAGTACCTCATGTGGCAGAGGCTCGTCGCCTGAAAGGCACCAGTCATGCCACAAGAAAGGGGTCAGTGCTTTATAGGTCAAGAACTGGCCCTGTCAAACCTCCTATTGCTCAACAAGCTCCTCAAAGTTTAACGTGTCTTTCCTGAAAGGGGTCCCCAAGGCTCTCTATCCCATGGGTGCGTCAGTGGACAAGACCAGGGAGAGTCTCTGCCAGCTGAGTAATGTATGCTTGATAGAGAAACTGCTTGTGCATTCATGAGCATCCACGCCCTGAGCTGTAGTGCTCGGCAGAAACACTTGTCGGTGACCCATATCTGCCTTGGGGACGGGCAAGTGGAGCAGCCCACCGGAATGAAGTACTGGAGCACTCTGGACAAGGGCAACTGCTCTTGCGTTGTCATCCAAGCAGACATCCAAGGCACAACGCCAAAGACGTGAGCTGGGAGGCAAGAAAGTAATATTCAAGGTTAGGTGCTTCCAGTTGACCCGCAACTGTAGCTCTTCGAAGTTTATCCATGGTCTCCCTGTGCCTGCCATCATGCCAGATCTGGTCACCCAGAGGAGTGTCTAAGGGATCTAAAAAACTTAGTGGCCCGATATAGTGGCAGATTGGTAAAGAAATAAAGTAAGCGGGGAAACATTGCTATCTTGGAAGGAGCAATCCTGCCCATCACGTAAAGCAACAACTTCCTCCAAAACGAAAGCTGGTCTATAAGAGCTGAAACAGTTTGCATTAAATTGCAGTCTAGCAAGTCATGATAATTATGATAGATGCAAATGGCTAGGTATCAGAAGTAAAGCTGTGTGCCAGTGGAGTGCGCCATGTCTATTGTTTCCAAAGACGGAGAGGAGAGTGGAAATAGGCAAGACTTTGACCAATTGACTTGTACACTAGATACCACGCGCAATTTCTTGAGGGCTGTCGGCACCTCATAGAGGTCCTTGGTTACATTCATTAGTAATAGAGCATTTTGTCAACATAAAAGGAGACTGCATGAGTTCTGTCCCATGTCTCCCCACCTCTGTGCAGACAGTGTCTCCATGGCAAGAGCAAAAAGTAATTGGTAAAGGGGCATTGCTGCCTCGTTCCCCAGCAACCGGCTGTAGGGTCAATGGTGTAATGTCTCACACAAACCTGGGCTCATGAGCACATGTGAAATAATTGAATAAAATTACGGATGTGCCTGCCCAACCCCAGTTCTCACAGCAGCTTGAAGAGATAGCTCCACTCAAGGGAATCAAATGCTTTCTTCAAGTCGAGCACCAAACACACCGATCTGGTGAAGGGCAGAGGTGTAAACTCCATGATACGGTATTGTCGCCAGATATTCAGGGAGGTGTTCCTCACCGGCCAAAATCCTTTCTGATGGGGTGAAGGAGTTGGGGGAGAAAAGGGAGCAATCTGTCGACTAAGACTGTTCAAGATCTTGTAGTCTGCGTTGAGAATCGCCAGCGAGCGGTAGGACCCCCAGCTCAGTGAGCTCCTAACCTGGTTTCAGTATGAGACCAATAATTTTTTTTGCATCTTTGGGTCAAGGATCTTTCATTGGCTGCTGTTTCATACAGCTTTTCTAGTTTGAGGACAAAGAGGTCAGGGTAAGAGTGTTAGAACTCAAGAGGATCCTGTTTAGGCCAGGAGTTTTGCCAAGGGCGAGAGGTTTCGCCTAAAGTTAGGGAATGGATTGCCCTTTTTTACTTTGCCAGTGCTAATGGGTTCTTCAAGACACACTCTTTGCTCCTGGGAAATTAATGATAATTCAGTGTTGCTTGGATAATGTGCTATATCCTTAGGAGGTGGGGGCAACCCTGGGAAGAGTAGAGGGTCTGGTACTAGTTTGAGAAGGCCTTCTGTTTTTTGTGTTGAGTCAGGAGCATAGTATCTGGAGCGATCTCGATGGAGGTGATTGAGCATTGAAAATTCTCTAGTTGGGTGAGCCAGGCCAATAGAGCACCAGGTCTATCTGCCTCTGTGTGAGTCTGGACAGTGTAGGCTTTGTAAGTGAAGCAGTGCAAGCCAAAGAGAAAGCCAAAGAAAAACCAAGATTCAGCTCAATGGAGATAGCCGTGGCAGTCCAGGAGAGAAATATTCAAATCCACGGGAGACTGAGAAACCGCTTCACAAAGGGATGTAGAGACTGGTTCACATATAGATAATTCTAGAGATAAATTAACTAATAGATATGACAGACTACCACTAAGGAGAACCACTCACCAGCAGGAAGTAGTATCCCAGCGTCAGCCTCACAAAAATTGACAGTGAACACTACATGCAGACACTCAAACATACAGATCCAGGCCCAATGTTCCACCAGAGATTCTCGGGAGCTTCCAGGTTTTGGCCGGGAGTAGGGTTCTCAGGCTGTTGGTATCTGGTGCGTAATGAAGTAATGTATGTATGTAAATGTATAGGCATTTATATAGCGCACTACTTACCCGTAGGGTCCCAAGGCGCTTCGACCGCTGCGAAACCCTTCCTGGCTTCCCTGAGAGATGGTCCCTTAATGGGTATCTCCAGGGTGAGACCAGGCATCCCCGGCGGTCTGGTGGGGCCGTTAGTGAAGATGAGGCAAGCTAATGCCCAGAGTTGCCGAGTGTGATCGCTGATCAGAGTGGGCACCGAGGCGAGAGAATTATCGAGTCTGCTGACCCTGGTCCAGAAACCTGCCGCGCCGGGAATCGAACCCTGGTCCCGGGCCGTCCTCTGCTCTCGGGTCTGCCGCCTCTAACCAGTGAGCCACACTACTTCACTAGGGGCCCACTTGAAGGCACACTGCACAAGTGGACTTAAAGGTAAGTCTGAGAGGTCCCACTCGAGGAAGCAGGTCGCAAGGGCCCCAGGACATGGGAGTAAAGGTGATTCATCAGTGCCTAGGCAGAGCGGGCTGGGTACAGAGCATATAGGTCAGCCGGGCGACGTGCGTCAAGATGTCATCGCCGTCAGGAGCAGGCAGCTTAAAGAGTAGATTCCTGGATGGCTGATCTACTCACGAAGTGGGTCTCAGGGGTCTCGACGTCCCATGATGGGTGCTTGCTTCCGGTGCAGTTGGAGTCCAGATTGGACTCTTCATCTTGGTGAATGCTGCGAAGGGTCCGGTACCCTGGGTATTGGAGCGACACAGCTCTGGTAGATCCTGGTGTCTCCACACTTAGAGGGGAGACAGATTTGAAGCTCCTGGGCTGATGTACCACTTTTGGTTGGAATGCTGCATTGGAGTCACTGGACAGCAGCAAGTTTGTAAAACTGGATTCTGTGGTTCATTGTCTGCAGCTGCAGGGGAACAGTACCTCCACTCTATGGGAGTTCTTTGGTGATTTATAGAAGGCTGGAGGAGCTCCAGGGTTCTTGGAGGCCTCATAGTTGCGGGATGAGACAGCACTCCACAATTGTTGAGTCCTTAAGGCAGCAGGCAGGGTTTGGTGCCAGTTTTCCTCAGCAGGGCTTCAGTTTTTGGGTCAACAGCTCTTCTTTATCCTTTTCTTTGTGTCCATCAAATCTCAGTTCAGTAATGCCACCTAAATACTAAATATAGGGCTGTTAAAGGGAAGATGACAGGTATCCAATCGCTACTTGCCTTCAGGGTGTCTACACCCTCTAAGTGACCACTTTCTGTGGGGAGGGGGTACTACCCTGATCCAAATTGGATAATTCCCCCTCAAACCAAGATGGAGGGAAATTTAAAGTGGGCTCCACATCACCTGCCCCACCTTAGGGGTGGTGCTGGCTGAATGGGGACCCACCTCCTAATTTAACAATTGTTCTGCCTGTCCACCCACCAAATGTTGAGCAGGAAAGACAGAGGAAGGCATCCTCCACTATCTGGAGATGCCTAGGCTGCATTTCAAAGGCAACATCGCCTTTGAAGCTTGCCATCCTGGCCTGCAGGAGGTGGGAGGCTTTGTTCCTGGCCTCTGAGAGTGCTGGCTCTCATCCCATGAGGTCAGAACCATGTGTGGTGGTGCAGGCTGGCTAAGGCTAGTCCGAGACCACACCAGTGCTTGGTAGGTTTTCAGGAGACCCTCTAAAGGTTCTCCAATGTGCATTTATTAATAAAGCCAACACTGGTATCAGTGAAGATGTGTTAAGACTAGCTGTTTGGTACCAAACATCGGAGGGCACAGTGAAGCCATCATGGAGCTAGGTGACTTGTGATGCCGGGTATCCAATCCATGTGCTCTCCATGGCTTCCCGTGTATTTACAATATTAAAGAATGGACTTAGAAATTATAGGGTCATATCTGCTCATGCAGATATGTCCACAGATGGGCTATAATGCAGCCTACCGTAGGGCTGTAAGGTCTACAGTAGGGGGTGACTTACCTATACCTTATGCAGTTTCTGTGGGCATGGCACACAGGACTTTGTGCCATTTTGATTATTCAGTTTTCTCTGCACCCTGACATGCAGCCTGCAATGGCAGTTTGTATGGTCTTGATGAGGGGTGCCAATTTGTGCTGCAGCCCTAGTGGACCATCTTCAGTTCTAAAGCCCTAGGTACAAGGGAAACCATTTCCAAGGGACATATAGGGGTTGCTTTGGTACAATTTTAGGGCAATAAAACTAGTGCTGGGAGCCTGGTTGGCAGGGACCCAGTACACCTCAGTCAAAGTTGCATCAAAAAAACAGGCAACAAGTGTGTGTCTGGTTGGGGTACTGCAACAATAACCCAGTTTCTCACAGTGCAAAATCGTGCCCACCAAACCGCATCCTCCGAGGCATTTATTGGTTCGAGACCATCATATTTTCATTATCAGTTCTTTTATATAATCAACCCTATGCAATATGTTGAACTGTATTAATCTGAAGCCAACTTCACACTAGAGAAAAACCCAGAGCGGGAAACATAATACAGATAGCCTAACTCACCAACAATGAGAGAAATTCAGAAACATACACTTGACAGAAACCGAAAGACAGCTCGCCATCAGGAGACTCTGCCTGAGGTCTGCAGACACCCTGATTCAGCAAAAGATAATGAGCAAGGTATCCTGAGCCCAGAGATGACCACAGTAGCGCCCAAAGAGAGAAAACAAAAAACAGTGGTGGGGGCGATATTGGAAGGGGCACATGCTGCACTAGCAAGAAGTAGATGACCCTGGAGAGAGATGTCCAGAGAGACACAAAACCCACAAGAAGACATAAACACCATTCACAGGGAGTGATGTATGGGCTACATTTGAAGCAGGAAGTGACGGAAAGTTAAAGCACCTTTTCCAACAAACTGCAATTCGACCAGTTTACAAACAAAATTTATTTTTCCCAAAATGTATCCTAAGCATTATACACGAGATTCAGTTTTGGATCTGGAAGACACATTGAAAACACCAGTGAAAAGGGGTCCAGCATCTTGCTGGGTCTACTTTTAATCATTATTTTTGGAGAGAAGAGCTAAAGCTCCCGAGACCTGAGACATGCCTGTATCCACTCGCCACCTAGGGAATTACCCCCCAGAGGAATCTCAACAGCGTCCACCCAGGTGTTTTTATTTAATGAAGATCGTGATATTACAATTAACCCCTTCACTGCGGCGGCGATTCCGCCGCAGTGCTAAGGTGGCGGGGCAGAAATACGGCGGGCGCATGCTGGTGACGGAACCGCTCCGTCACCAGCGTCGGTTGCGCTGTGCTTACGACGGAGCGGTTCCGTCATGGCCCCGCCCGCTCAATAGAACGTTCGGCGCGGAATTCGCGCCGCACTGGAGCGTCGGGCGGGCCATGACGGAACCGCTCCGTCATCCGCACAGCGCCACCGCAGCTGATGATGGAGCAGTTCCGTCACCAGCAGGGGAGGGGTTAAAGGGGCCATTCAGTGAAGAGAAAAGTCATGAACAATAAACCAAAATAAGCATTCTAGATTGATCCTTTGATAAAAGCCGTCTCAGGTTTTGAGCTCTGTAATGACATCGTTCACTGAATACCCCCTGCACGTTTAAACCGAAATGCTAAACGAATAGCTTTTCTTTTCCTGCAACAAGAGCTATTCTATCTGTTCGACTACCACACACCACCTACCATATATGATACGCGTAAAAATAATTTTGAAAAAATTGACCACTCCTCTCAAGACATAAGCAAGCTCTTCAAACCAAGGCATCATCATGCTGCACACAAGCCAGTTTCTTGGAAGCAAAGTGTAATAGATCCACCTTGTCAGTGCGGGTTTATGGTTCTCCCTGGGCTGCACTTTGAGAGGCAGCTTCATTGAATGGATTTTTAATAGTCCTGCTTATTTTGAATGTGAAATTGTATCATGCAAGTAAAGATAATAATGCCTTAGGGAAGAGCCAGTAGCAATGAAGAACGCCAATTAATAGAAAAAACAAACTCCCAAGCAAATCATGCCTAAAGCAGATGAGTAGGCTCTGTCATTGATGTGTCTTTTCTTTGGTTCATGTCCTTAGGGGTCGAACAGGAAGGATCCGGGTCCTGTCCTTCAAGACCGGCGTCGTTTCTCTGTGTAAAGCACATTTAGAAGATAAATATAGATGTAAGTCATTTCTCTTATTTCTTCTCCATGTGTCCCCTTGCTTTTGAATGATGAGGTGGTAGAATCAGTGAAGAAATATCTGGAAATAGAAAAAGGCATGCAATGTAATGTGTTGTGCACTCTGCTGATTGCAGTACTCGATGCATGGGAAAGTGTTTGAAAAGAAGTTCTATGTAATTCACAACAGAAATGATGCTTTTCCATGATGGACCCAATTTGTGCCATAGTTGCAGGAAAAACGGAAGACAAAAATAAGCAATTTCTTTCATTTTCGACCACAGTTATATCATTGACGCATCCATCGGTTAACAGCTTTATATAGACCTTTTCTTCACTGGTTCCTGGTATAGAGCCGTGGCTTAACTTCTCCCATTGTTAACAAACGTTTCCAACAATGCTAATCCAATAGGAAAGTACCCTTCCTGTAATCCCCCTCACTCCGCTGTTTATGTACCTCGAGACTGTTGCCCCTTCCCTCAGTGGAAAAATTGACACCTCAGTATAAATTGCTCTTTTGCTCTAGTTGTGTATTCTTTACTGTGTATTACTTCACCTAATAATTGACACATTTACCGAGTAAAATACTTAGCTATATTGCGTTACAAGAAACATATACCATTAAGCAACAATACATTTAAATCCTCCTGCTCAATTGCTTAATAGTCCTCAAAAATCGCTCTGCTACATACATTGTTTTTTTATTGGCAGATAATTTACAGAACATCACGGTCTATTATTCAAATTGTTTTATCCCAAACAGCAAACCTTGCTCAACCTGCCACATCACCAGGGGCAATGCCTCCGTGAAAGTGGAGGAGCGGCGCCCCACTGCCAACAATGCCCCCCAGGAAAGCCCCAGAGATAAAAAAAAAATACATTGGTGATAGAGGTAATTTATTACCGTTTTATTTTTCATCTACCCATCCTGAACAGCAGGGCCGGACTGAGACCAGCAACCAGCCCTGGCAGGTTGCTTCTCCACCGGCCCTGGTAACAGGAGGGGAGGGGTTGTTACCCGCAAAGCACTGCTACAGCTTTTCTTACAGAGGGCCCATTTTGCAGGCTGCTACAAAATCGGCACTCTGTAAGAAAAGCGGCCCCCTGCTGCCACAAAACCGGCCCCCACCCCTCCAGCCCACCGGGGAAATGCCCGGTGCCCGCAAATGCCAGTCCGGCCCTGCTGAACAGTGCCAGGATGGGGCGGGACCACTGCTGCTGAGTGGCAGCAGTGAGCTGTGCACTTCATTTTAAAGTGTGCATGCCTTTTTGACCGGCGGTCTTGTGACGGCCAGCCAGACATGCACAGTTTAAACGTCTCTAACCCAGCTGTCTTAAAACAGCCGAGTTAGAGCAAGCACAAGCCTCCAGTGCCCTCTGGAGGGGTGCCAATCCTGGCACTGCTCTCATGCTGGTGAGAGCAGCGTCGGGATTGGTTACGGGGAATTTTCTGGAGACAGAGCAGAACACGGAAGGAGTGAGGATGGAATGCAGCAAGAAAGGTAATTGTTCATTTCTTTTTATTTACACTTACCACTCACCTTGCATGCACACATCAATCACACATTTGCCTGCCCCCCCACTCTTACTACTTGCAAGCCGTCACTGCGCATCCCTTCAATGCTGGTAAAGCATTCTACTGCGTTTCCAAGGGCCATAGGAACGTCTTGCAGAGTCATGCATCTCAGCCCTATAACAAGGGAGAGAGCCTTTGTCAAACAGTATGGCCTGAGGCCATTAGAACATTCCACCCACTGAGTACATAACTTTATAAAATAAATAAGGGAGAAACAGAAAAACAAGCATTAGAATGCTGGATCAGAAGGTCCGTATCAGCCCCAGAGCCACTTCATTGCCTTCAGTGAAACTCTCAACATTCCAGTGTTTTATATTTTTAAACACCAGCTGTGAAAAAAGATTGCGTATGATTTCAGTCCACACAGCCTGTTTCTATGCAATACCAAGCCTTTGTCCTCTGTGAATTATTTGTATTGTGTATTTTCCTATATGCAAAGACGACTCGAGGATCATGCTACATTTTAAACTGATTATTGATTTGTCGTTACAAAGGCGTTCAAGAGCATCTCAAGTGGACTGGACCGCCATTTAGTAAAAGTAAATATATGTTGGTTAGTATTTAATCGCTTTATAGCTGATTAATGTATGACCTGACGTGTGACATCTCACTATGGAAACGAAACTCTGATATGTTCTTGGCCTACCAAAAAGGCCTGGCACCACCATCTAAGTATTAGGTGCCATTTAATTATACTTTTCCAAACTGATTAGGAACCCATGTCAATTTAATCTGGAATAAAACAATGATGGAACGTAGGTCATGCAGCAGCACTTGGACAGCTTTTTTACCCGTATGCCTATTTTGTTGTGCTATGGAAAAGTTTGTCTACCGACTCTACCAATGTAAACCCAAATGACCTTGATGTTTAGTTTGCAGTGGAAAGAGCCATACTCCTTGTAGTGGGTTGAGAGTGAGTAGTATAGACAACTACACAACTTTGGCAATCTATATAGGGGTGTGGAATATGATTTCTGAATGACTAGTCGTCTAGAATTGGAAGCCCCTGAGGCTAAGAACATCAGAGGATGGCACAGTCGCATGTTGCCCTACTACCTAATTTACCAAGTGTCAGTCCCCTTCCCTGGCACCATGAGTTCCATATGCAAGATGTCCACATCACTTCTATGCAACAGGAGGTACCACAAGGTTCTGAGGCAGTGTCCTCTTTTTCTGAGAGAATGGAGGTACTAGGAGAGAGTGGGCAGATGTGCAGGGATGCCAATTGGCAGACTTTCTACTACTTTGGGACCACGCAGGCAGTGGACTTTAAAGCTTCTGGATGTGTTATAACATTGTTATATATCTGTCTGCCTCCCTTCCCATGATTCGCCTACTGCTGCACTGGGGCAGTTGGAGCTTGGGCTGTGAGTCAGAGATTATATTTACAGGAGCTTTTGGTTCTAGGACAGTTTCTAATAGAGGCATAACCTCATCATTAATTTAAGTAAGAATTCACATTTTATTAACACAAAAGAGTGAAGTCTGCATGTGCAGACATCTGAGTGCACATATGTCTATTACTTCTGCAGAAACTTTGCTAACTGCACATTAACTGTGCACATTGATTGCTAACCTGCGGTAGAGAACTTTGTCAACTCCCGGGTTCTACAGAGGGGTAGATCTGACCACTCCCCGGTCTGGGTGGAGTACACACACTGGGAAAGACAAGCATGCACTACTATTATTCTCAACTCATGGCTGCTACACATACAAGACATCAGAGAGGAACTTCGCACACAAACGGAGAATTACTTTGCCGAAAATGTGGGGTCGGTCACGTCCGGTCAGACAATATGGGAGGCCTACAAGGTGGTTTTGAAAGGACAGGCCCTATCTTTGAAGATTGGATACATCGCAAAAAAAGAGAACTTTTGATGCAAGCGGAAACAGACCTTCTTGACCTTGAGAGGGATCATGCACAGAATCGCTCGCCTGAAACCGTTCATAGGCTTAAGTTAAAGCAAGATGAACATCGTATAAAAACCAGAGAACACATGCTGGCTAAGTATCGCCGTACCCAGCACAGAATGTACGAAATGGGGGATAGTGCAGGCAGGACGCTGGCTTGGTTGGAAAGGCAAGAACAACGATCAAGATGGGTGCACAGGTTGATAAAGTCAGGAGGAGGTTTTGTGACACATCCGAGGGAAATAACAGAGGAATTTGCCTCTCATTTAGAGCAGGTTTATTCCCCATCTAGTCTCTATACGTCGGAGGACTCACGTTAGCTCCTCCGGGACACTGGCGTTCCGACCCTCTCAGAGGCAGACAGGGAATCCCTAGAGGAAGATCTTTCGGACGAGGAACTTGGAAAGGCTATTGGGCAGATTAAATCGGAGAAGGCGATGTGACCAAACGGTATCCCGGTTGAATTCCTCGAAGCCACTGAATTTCGGACAATAGCACATTTGAAGGCCATGTTTGAGGAGAGTTTGGAAGAGCGACGGTTACCAGTGGATCAGAGGCTGGCCACGATAGTGGTGATTTACAAGCCGGGCAAACCGGCGGACGTATGTGGTTCCTATCGGCCTATTTCGCTGATCAACATTAAGGCAAAAGTCTTAGCAAAAGTTCTCGCCAATCGGCTGGGGCTGGTTATCACGACACTGGTCCACCAGACCAGTCTGGGTTCATGCCTGGGAAGAACACAACCCTCAATCTGATGCGATTGCATAATGTGATGGTCCTGAGACAGTATATCGAGGAAGATGCCGCTTTGTTGTATCTTGATGCCTATATGGCCTTTGATTCCATAGAGTGGCCATATATGTTTGAAGTTTTGGCGAGGGTGTGATTAGGTCCCAAATTTATAGCATGGGTTCGACTGCTGTACATGGATATTATGGGTCAGATGCGGGTAAATGGCTATTCCTCCAGGACATTTAACTTGCGGAGGGGTACCAGGCAGGGATGCCCTCTGTCCCCGTTGATATTTGCCCTTTTGTTAGAACCTCTTGCGGCGTGGATACGCCAAGATGTTATGGTACGTGGGATGAGGTGGGCAGATGATGTAGAAGACCGCATATCTCTATATGCGGTTGATATACTCTTATACTTGGCTTCACCATATAAATCAATTTCGGTGGTGCTCGATATCATTACGAATTTCTGCAAATATTCTAGGTATGCGATTAACTGGCATAAATCCGTGTTGTATAAGTTGTGGGGGTAGGTCCCCAGGCTTCCGGCGGACTGCTTCATGGTCATGGCGAAAGATGGGTTTAAATACTTTGGGGTTTATGTTACGCCAGACCCAAATCTGTTCTACAGCTCTAATTTGGCCCCTCCACTGGCTCGACTCCGAGCGGATGTGAAACAGTGGCGGTCCCTCCCGCTCTCACTGATTGGCCGGGCGGCACTTTTTAAGTTGCTGGCCCTTCTTCGCTTCTTATATATCCTTCAAAACTGCCCATATAAAGTCCTGGATTCTTATTTCAAAACGGTGGAAGGGGAGGTCCGTACGCTACTGTGGGATGGGAGGGCCTCAAGTGTGGCGCTAAAGAAACTGACGAAGAGTTGGTTTGATGGAGGAATGGCGCTCCCTGACCTACAACTCTACTATTGGGCAACACAAATAGCGACTGTCAATCGCTGGATATATTGCCCTCTGGAGGACCCGGCATATACACTCGACCGCTACCAAACTGACGGGTCCGGATATTTGGGGGCCCTGTATGTTAATGACAGGAAAAACAAGGGGCGATCCTTTGGGCCTACAGATCTGGATAACAGTGAACTCCTGCCTGGGGTGGGATGGCATTCTTACTAAGGTGGCCCCACTCTGGTAAACGCAGAAACTGGGCATGCTGTGTCATCAGCTCGGGTTCGAAGTGGGACCTTATTGGTATCTCTGTAGTAAAAGACTTGGTCAAAAAGGAAAAGATACTTTCATTTGAGGTACTCCAGAAACCATATCAACTAGCCCAAGGAGAAACGTATAGATACCTGCAAATTCGCCATGCCCTTAAGGCGGCCTTCCCGTCTTTCACAGACATACCAGACTCCTCGCTGCTCGAGGACAGATTGTTGGATGGGCCACTGAACTCAAAAGCCATTTCCCTCACGTATAGGAAACTATGCAACAACCTTCCAGATGCTTTCCCGAGACTCCGAGAGAGGTGGCAGGATGATTTGGGAATGATTAGCGACGAGGAGTGGCAGGAGGCCCTGATGTCTCCTCGGGAGGCAGCAATCACTCAAACATTTAGGTTAATCCAACTTCGGATACTGCACCGCTCGTATATGACGGGACAGACTCTGGTGAAAATAGGTTCTAGATCGGATGATCTTTGTCTGAGGGGATGTGGCCAACAGGCGACATTTTATCACACTCTCTAGAGATGCCCGGGCTACTTGTCTTGTGGGATGGGGCCTCAGAACAAATGCATAAGGCCTTACATAAGGAGATTGTCCTGACGCCACGACTGGGCTTGTTGAATATATGGGAGGCAACTGACCTGACTGAAGTGGAACAAAAGTTTACTATGCTCGGCTATACGCTGGATAAACGAGAAATAGCGAAAGGGTGGGGTGGAGCAGCTATTCCGAGTGTTCATATGTGGGCAAAAGAGTTTGACAGATGCACGTGGCGGAAACGGAGGTCTTTGTAACAAGGGGGGTGCCCCAAGAAAAGGGACCAGAAATGGTCGAGTGGGAATAAATATCAGGGAGATATAGTGGTGTCCCCGACGGTCGAATTAGAAATGCGTAGAAACACAGAAGGTGTGGATACTATGTAATGTATAACTGCTGTTTTATAAATGTCCAGAGCTGACATCTGTATATGTTATAATGTTCTCTCATGCACTCGGTTTGTTATAACTAATAAACATATTTAAACAAAAAAAAAGAGAAAGGTGTAGAAATTTCCACACAACTAATAGAAAGCTAAACCTTTGAGCAACATTGAGACAGTGACGCATACAAAAAATGACAAGTTCTAGGATTAGGACATAGGCAATGACTGAACCAATATAAAGATTATTCCTCATTGGAGGATCGCAAGTAAAAAGCATTCATCTGTTCCTACACTACACATCCCTGCTTCGCGTTCCCCAGGCAAGTTCAGGGAAAGTTGTCAGTGCATGAAGACTTCCTAAGAAGTGCACTCACGTTGAATGGGTCAAGTAGCAGAAAGCTACAGAGCTCGTTCCAAGATGCTTCCTCTCTCTCCAGTCAGATCTTTTCTCCTAACTAAATCCCCGGGGCACAGTCCCTAATTCCAGCACCAAAATCCCATTTCCCATCATGCAATCATCCCATCCAGCTAGACACCTCCTTGTACGTAGTTTTCCAGTTGGTTTTGATACTTCCATCCTCTGGCTCAATGACCTAGATTCCCAGGCCTTCCCCAGTGAGAAAAAACACTGTCTCACATTATCAGCACTACTCGTTCAAATGTTTCCTTTCCTCCCTAAGCCTAGCTCCTAAAACAAAGCGTTATTCTAGCGAACAGAAATGAATTCCTCCACCTCCAACAGAAACGTGAGAAAGAAAAAGATTTGTCATATACATGAACATTACGGACGCTTCAGCTATGAGAGCCAAGGAAAAATACACGAGGCCTACAAATTTGGCTCACATAAGAGTTAATATGAGCTCCGTTCATCACACGTATACATGAACATTAATATTGTGTTCGTTCAAATCAGTGCTTCACATCTCAGTGAAATAATTCTCATTAGTCATTTATAAACGAACATTAAGATTTTCACCATTTAGATCGCGATTACAATGTTAATTTCTCCACGTTGTACGAAGTATCTCCATCCCTTCACTTAACACGTTATTACATTTCAAATTCTAATAGCCAAATGTTAACACGGCAAAAGAATATATGCAGGTGCAAACTGCACGTGATTATAATACACCCCTACAAATTGCACAATCGCGCTCTGTCATTAGGATCATGGGATTTAGGCAGGACGAACTCAAGATGTTCCAGTTTATAGTGATTTTTCAAAAAGTTGCTTGACCAGATATTTGTTTGGGTACTAGGGTATTTGTTAATTTGTCAAAACCTCTAAAATGCTGTGGCTCTCAGGAGGTTTACAGGTGGCATCTACCTATTGGTGCCAATTGCTTTTGAGTTGCTTCTTACGGCTTGAAGACACTTGGATTAGATGACTTCGCTTAATTTCATATTGCCGTTGCAGTAACTCCTATCACATCTTCTCTTCCACAGATTTGTTTAAACAAGTGGCAAGTTCCAGTGGGTTCTGCGACCAGCGCAGATTGGGCCTTCTCTTGCATGACTCCATCCAGATCCCCCGGCAGCTGGGAGAGGTGGCATCGTTTGGCGGCAGCAACATTGAGCCCAGCGTTCGGAGCTGCTTCCAATTTGTAAGCAAATTGATTCTGTTTTCCTTCCATTTTTGGCTTATTCTTCTTCCACCTGACTCTAGTGTTTCTGTTGCTATGCATTTTTAATGCAGTAAGGAAATAAATGGATATTACTTCCCTGCCTGGAATTGTTTACTAGAATTTCTCATTATAGTTCACTAATCTGCCGCCTTGGCCTGCCTTACTCTGAAGGCATCTTTTTTTCTGCTTAATAAGTAGTGTGGGACATAGTGAGAACAGGGCTCTAGTAAATTAAAAGCCTTCAGACAGATGCTTTTTAAAGATTTATTTGCTTCATGATTAGCAATGGTGGTTTGGAGAAAAACGTTGCATGATAAATAACACCGGCCCTGTGGTGTATGGGGCTCACTATTAAAATTGATTTATATCTAAAAGGGCAGCCCAAGTTAGTTTATTGGTTTAGTGGTATTTCTATGATTTTTTTCGGAGCCCGTGTTTAAATTGCTATAGAAACGGGCAGGCCCGTTCGTCACAGAATTAAAAAGTAATAAATATAACGTTTGTTCTCAGAAAACAAGTATGGTACATTGTAGGATGAAGACCTGATCGTTACAAACCAGCCTTTTTAACAAAAAAAAAAATATATATATATATATATATATATATATATATATATATATGTTGCAGCAATTGTTCGTTTACGTTAGTAATGTCACTCAGTAGTTTTAGCAATATTTTTGTTTTAAGATCCCAAAGTACTTAACAAGTAAGTTATGCATGTCTTATGTCGGTCCTGTGCCTTGAGATCTGTCTTTATATGGATCATCAAATTAGGATGTGCATGGCTGCCACGTTTTAAGTTTGCTTATGTGTGACATTTCCATGTTTTCAGTGTCCCTATGTATGACGTTCAAACGCCTATATGGTAGGCACTTTAGTGACCCTTTATTGTGAGTAATCACTTATATTTCTAAAACTACTGCTTTTGTGTAATGTAATGGTATGAAAATAGCCCTAAAACAGATGCAGCGCTGTCCAAATTTTGTGACTTCATTCATAAGAGAGGAGAGCCACTTGCTTTGAACCTCAGATGGCTCGCATGCAACTGATCTAAATGGATGGGAAACCAGATTGTTTTTTGCCCGGATGAATTTGAAGCCGCCTTTGACTCTAGTCCATGCTCTGATTCGCTCTGGCATGGCGTGATTGGGACTTTAAGTTCAAATGTAAGACTTTCTGCCAGGAGATGGACAAACCTCAGTGTTCTGATTGGGCTGGGTGTTTAAAAAAAATAATGTTTTCCGCAGTATAGGGAAGGGAACTGCGATATGATGTGGTAACATTTCGCTGATTGACTACCACGGAAACAAAAAACATTAGCTGGTCATCCTCCCGTGAACCCCGGACTGTCTGGTTTGTCATAGTTCATGAAATTGTTGTGCCCACAGCTTCTATTGGTTTATAAATTCTTTGAGAAGTTTCTAAGGATTTTAATTTCTGTCACCCTTTCCCCTAAATATCACACTAGGACTTGTGATTCATTTTTACCTTTGTTTCATGTTTGTCAGTAGAAGTGCTCAAAATATTTTTAGTCTAACTAAAATCAGCAAGGATGCTCAACATCATTTTAGTCTAACAAATGAAGTAAAACGTGTTTTTCATTGCACTGTATACAGAAGTGTACTGTTCTTTGAACTTCGCTTGTGCACTCTTAAGCAGTTCCTGAATTTGTGACCAAAGGTTTTATAGGGATTTGGACTTCTTTGCTCCGAGGGAGGGTGACTACAGGGTTGGACTGGGAACAGCAACCAGCCCTGGCAGATTGCTGCTCGACCGGGGGTGGGATTGGGGGAGCGGGAGGGGAGGTGGTGGTAGCAAGAAGCACCGCTCCCGCTTTTGTTACATGGGGCGGATACTGCATCACTGTAACAAAATGGACCCCACAGGCGCAAAACTGGGTCCACCCCACCGGCCCACATGGGAAATGCCTGGTGCCCGCTACCATCAGTCCAGCCTTGGGTGACTAACCTACGAGGATATGAGCAAGAGAAAGGCCTTTCACTGCAGTCTCATCCACTCACCAGTAGCAGTTACCACTACACTGTTCAACAAAGAAGTGGGCCTCTAACAAAGTGTCCAGAGAACTGTGCAAGCCAGGGAGGGCAAAGGCTGCCAGGCCCGCATATATTGCACTGTTATTAAAAAATACTTTGCATGTCAGTTACCTGAAAGCAGCTCAGCTGACCTACGCGGTCAGCTTAGCTTTCTCTTAGGCGCAGCTTCCGGGAGCCTTGTCAGGTGCCACAGATTTACGTAATAATCTGCAGTCCTTTGGGGGAAGCGAGGACCTTACTATTAGGGACCGGACCCCCCAGCATGCTCTCCCGCCCCGCCTGCCAAGTCAAATGACACATCCCACAATCAAATTCTATACTTCGGAGAGTGGGTGTAAAACGGCCATGTTTAATTTTCAACATTCATAAACATGACTGAAACAGTACATATTAAAATTGATCAAATCAATAACACATTTTTAATATCGACATTCAAAATTTCTCTCTATTAGACTAATTACTTTTCCCCCAGCACTAAGGGGCCCTCTGGCTCGCATCTCCAAATCTGAGCACCCATGCAAGGCACAATCCACCTGCGTCCTTGAGTGGTGGGCCCCTGCTCTCTGGTCCTTGTCCGCCATATTAGGGGCCCACCCCTCGACCACCGGGCTGCCCAGGATCCCAGGAGGCTCGTAGGGAATACCAAGGGGCCGCTGCCCCCTGCCCTAATTCGTGACCTGCCGCCCTTGCCTACCCAGCTGGTGGCCTCATTCTCCCTGCAGAGAGTTTACCATCTCTCCCCTCAGTGCTGGCCTAGGGAGTACGCAAGGAGGACTCCCGTTAACCCTGTAAATCCATGTCCATGTTCTTTGGCCTCTTTTCCGCAAACCCCCCCCTCAAACTACTAATCCAAGGGACGGGTGGGTGGGAGTCGATAAACAGGAGGGGGGCAGTCCAGGGTCCGTCCGGTGCAGGCGAGGAAAGAGACCGGACCAAAGTTCCAAGAGCCTAAATAGGCCTGAGTCTCCGCCCTCTCCTGCACCGGACGTGCGTCACTGCTGCCCCGGAAGGGATTCCCGCGGCCGGTCGCCCATTGGGCTAGCCCGGTCGCCTAAGTTGCCGGGGGCGTGGCGAGGGGCCGGGCCCTAATGGCGCGCTCCTCGAGCTACGCGTTTTGAATATGCATTGCACTTGGTAGGGCTGGAAGTTCCGTTAAAGTTCTAGAGCCTCTTATGGGGTTGTGTGTGCATGTGCAGTTACGTGTGTAATCAACTGCCATTTTTGCACTCCTTCCCTATGTCTGCTGCTTGTCGTGCATGAGCAACAACATGTCATTATAGTCCCCTATTTGTGTTTCTCCCCCTTGCTGGGAACTCAAATAGGACAGAAAAACTACTTGAGCGTATCAGACAAGGACACAATTTGGTGTTTGAACCATTTTATCTCCTCTGTTCTTTTCTGTAATGGCCTTATTTCTTTTTAAGAAAAGCAACATGAAGGAGTGGGTTATTTACTATGCCAACTCCAATCATAAAATATTCGGGGAAACTGCATTGTTTGATGCCCTAGGTATTTTGCTAAACATTGCGGTATTAGATTTCGAATATTAAAATTACCCATCCACCTTTGTTTGGAGGCATTTCTGTATGTACACTCTCACACATGCATGCTCTTTCTCTCCCTTTGAGCTCTCCAGCCCCACCACAAAGGGATTTTCATGTGACATTGCTTGTTGCCTTCTTTATTGTTGATCTTCATGGTCCTGTTGTAGTGTTTTAATTCTTTTTTAAATCGTCTGTTTCAGAGCCTTTAGTGGTAATTCAGTGACATCTTTGCAGCGTGTCAAAATCAATAAGGACTAGCTATGTTTGGGGGAGGGAGACTCAATGAAGTACGCGTACTGGCAAACCCATTGGTTTGTTCATGAAGCCCTCACCCACCAACCTAGTTGGTGGCATGCTTCATCTTCGGGCCCACCACAGTGACACCAAGTGTGTCCCGGGTGTGCTTCGACGCCAGTTTACTGCGGAGCTGGTATGTTCGCGGAGTGTGCAGTGTAGTGAGTGAGAAAGTGAAGGTTAAAAAGCTATACAGTGGGTCCCAGTACTCGAGGGTAAATAGATAAACTTTAATTACTGGGCCCCTGTTAGCTACTAAAAAGGCAGATGGGTGTGTTGGAGTGCGAATTATGGCCTCCTGCGTCCTGTGTGGTCTACATGTTTCAGCCAGGCCTTTTTTAATTTAAAACTGCCTTTCCTCAGGACCAAGTGAGTATGTGAAAAAGGTGCAGATAAATAAATAAATAAATAAATAAAGTTACTAAATTATAGTGATTGTGTTATTTTACTTTGTGTCGCACTCCCTAAGGTGCGTTATATGTTAGAGGGGTATTCCCTCTTGCTTTAGCAGGCTATTTGCTGTAAAAAGCTTCCTTGGGTCACCTGGCAGAGAAAGAGACCGAAATTGCCGATCTAGATCCTCCTTGGACCTGTCGTCCTTCTGCGGTGCCCGAACTATAATTTAGTAACTTTATTATTTATTTATTTATCTGCACCTTTTTCACATACTCACTTGGTCCTGAGGAAAGCCAGTTTTAAATAAAAAAAGGCCTGACTGAAACATGTAGACCACACAGGACGCAGGAGGTCATAATTCGCACTCCAACACGTCCATCTGCCTTTTTAGTAGCCTACAGGGGCCCAGTAATTAAAGTTTATCTATTTACCCTCGGGTACTGGGACCCACTGTATAGCTTTTTAACCTTCACTTTCTCACTCACTACACTGCACACTCAGCGAACATACCAGCTCCGCAGTAAACTGGCATTGGAGCACACCCGGGACACACTCTGTGTCACTGTGGTGGGCCCGATGATGAAGCATGCCGCCAACTAGGTTGGTGGGTGAGGGCTTCATGAACAAACCAATGGGTTTGCCAGCACGCGTACTTCATTGAGTCTCCCTCCCCCAAACATAGCTAGTCCTTATTGATTTTGACATATAATCCTGGGGATTCGGACTAGCTTACTTAGTCCTCACTCTCTCCTTTGATTTGGCGATCTTTGCAGCGTGCTCATCATCTCAATGGTCTAGCCATGTTCACGTGGGAAAAAATAATTGTTCTTTTTTTAATCTATAAAAATGTACCCCACATTATTAATTTTCGTTACCAAGCAGGGTAGGGGCAGGATCACTAGAGTCCTGAATATACATACCATATGCTGTGCAAATCTTTGTGGAGGATGTATCATTATGTCTAACTTTGACATCGGAGAAAACTCTGTTAGGTACATTGATATGTGGGATTGAAAATTGGACTGCAACAAAGGCCACACTTGGACTGTGCACAACACTCCAGGAAACAGTGATGGTAGGCCTGTCGGAAGGATGCACACTTGGCACTCTCAGCTCAGTCAAAAGGACCTTGTATCATTAAGCTTTCAGCAAGAACAAGTTATTTTCTATGTGTGGGATCAGTCCACTACCGGACACCAACTCTTATGGATATCTGTGATTATACTAGGTAGCTGAATCTCATTAACATAGACATGTTCTCCTATGTTGTATAGTTAAAGAACATGCACCAATTCAGTTATGTATTCCATGAAGAATGGGGGAAATGCAGAGGCTCTTGGCGTACACCATTCAAAACTGTGGTAGATGTGTGAATGTAGGAACCCAACTTCACCCGGTGAGCAGAGTCTGGTAAAGCCTTGAGTCATCATACTGCAGTTCCACCAATGCTGCACATGTTCTCTAGTTTGCCAGGGAGGACAGTATGATCCATACTTTCAGACTCCATTGGCATCACTCTGAAAGATTTATAAAAACAACGGGGTTGACCCTGTGTCCCTCAGAACCTGGGTAATATGTAATTTAAAAAAAATATAACGGTTCTTTTGGGTTCGAACAACAAATGATTTGTCCAAACAGTTTTTTTACACTGCTCCTAATAGAACCAACATAACACCTCCAAAGTACTGTAACAAAAGGCAGAGCAGTCTAGCCCAACAATTTTTGTTCCAAAAGCGTCATCTGTCTGAAGGTTTTCTGCATCATAGATGTGTATGCCTGTCTGTTAATAAGACCTGTTGAACAGTATTTGGTTTTAAAGCTGCAAGGGAATGTGGAATGAAAACCCCTGAAAGCAAAAGCTAAATTCTGACTGGCGCTTTCTCTGGGTCCTAATGTGGGCAGAGTCCAATAAACCAAGTTTTTTCTCCCTCATACCCAGGTGGCTGAAGAAAAATGTCACTAAGTTGGCTGTCTGGGCACACTTTGGTACACTGCATTTGGCAGCTTTTTTGTCCCCTGTCCTTGTCTGCCATGTTTTCCATGGGCACTTTTCGGGTAGTAAAATCTGCTTTAGAAGGTGCATTCTATGTAAGCCAGGCCCTTCAGTGGCCTAAACCTAGCGGCCTGCTTAGGCTTTCCTACGGTGAGTCTCATTTGTCAAAATACACAGACTCTAAATGAGGCAGGGGGACTGCAAGAGTAGTGACATAGGACCCTTGCCTTATTAAGGTAGACAGCCCTAACCAGCACACCATACTTGACGCTCTTTTAATGTTGCTTTTTTCACTGTAGCAAGTCTCATTTCCTTGTAATGGCCTTTTTCTGTGCCTTGTTGTACCTGCAGCTTGACCGCTTGATGATGATTATATGGGGCTAACTTGGAAAAGCATGATTTGGTCGGGAAGGAGCGTCGATTTTTTTCATGGCTTTGTATGCTGCAACATTGCAAACAGATTTGGAAATATGAACTCGGCACTTTAAGCACTCTTTGCTTCTTCTAGATGTCTATCTAGTTTAGAGCAAACTTTATCCAGTCCTTGGATATTTTGAAGGCCTTTTTACAGGATTACTTCTGTGAAAAACTAATCACTAACCTTTTGCAATAAAAATAAAACCTGCCAGGCCAATCATTGCCCGATAATGTTTCTCCTTCTTCAATAAAGAACTGTTCAGCATTTAGTGGAAATTGCTGCAGGACGCAGTTCTGAGAAAAGACAAAATTGGTGGTAGCCGTATAATTGCAAGGGAAGAAATTGCTCCTGTCTAGACCTGATCTTGTACCGTGCGCATTTAGTACTTCTAAAACGATTGCCTTACTGCAGAAAAAAACTTATACCAAGCATTTATGAATTTCACATATTGTTATGGTGCTTAAAGCAGTCATGACATTTTTAAAAAGTAGCAACATTTAGAAAAAATATCAATAAAGCCAAATCCAAACTGCACAAGTCCCATTATTGTCTGGTTAGTAAAGAGGGCGTTGCTAAATATTTCGTATTATTTTTAAAAAAACAAGTAAAGTAAGCTTGAATATTGTGCACAGGAAAGCAAGAAACCTTGCAAAAGCAGCATCTAATCTCAAACAAGCATTGGTAATACATCGGTTTCAGCTATATGATGAATAAAGAGCTGTTTTCAGCCGCAGTCGGAGTACCTGCACGATGCAGTGCGCGCAACAAAATTAGTTTTATTTATTTATATGTTTACTTACCTGTAAACGTCCGTATTCCATACATTACTAGCCCCCAGCCTGCCCCTCCGCCTCCCCACATCACCGCCCTGCAGGTACTGCCAGTACCGACTGCGGCTGGCTGTTTTATCAATCATCGAAGGAAAGAGCTCCCCGACAAATAACACGGGGTGGAGAGGATGTGGCGAGCTGCTGACTTGATAGCTGGGGATCCTGGTTCAAGTCTTGGTGGCGCAACATCCTGTGATTCAATGCAAATCATTTAATCTCTCGGGTGATAAATTGTTATATAAATATGCTGCAAGAGTAAAAAGCAAAAGAGGGACAACGTAATGTAAAAATAGTTCCACCAAAGCGGATGTTGACAGTATTTTGACTATGGGAAACGGATAAGAGAAGCAGATGAGGAGCAAGCATTGGTAAATGCAGAAAAATATGCCACAACCAATAGAATGAAGGAAAAGTAGGTAGCACGCACATAAACCAATGAGTAGCTAGGAAAGAGAGAAGGCTGGATGCAAGTCCCTTTTAAGTTCACATTCAAAACAATAGATTTCTCAAGCTCAGCGCTGTGAAGACAAAACCTAAAAAGCGTCAGTCTGTATTTGATGGTCATATTAGTAGGAAAATATCCCTTGAGCAGAATGAGTTTTTCTTTAGGGACCTTTGTATTACTAGCTATGTAGGCCGAATTAATGTTCTGTGGTTATGGCTTGGGGATGAATGAATTGGTGGCAGCAATCCTAACTTATGTGTAGGATCCTTCATTTGGGTATGCCAGCGTCCACCAGAACCTCTTCCTTTTATGACTTGAGCAAAACCAGTATGGAAAAAATAGTCACTGGGCAAAACGCTGCCCTGGTGATAGCCATCTATCTTCGTTGTAGTAGCCTACAAAGCAATCTGTACACAAGCATTTAAAATATCTTGTGTGTGGCTACACGATTTATATTTATTTACATAATATTGGCACTGTAGCTCTGGCTGGTTACCTCGAAAGAGTTGTGCCGGAGGGAACTAGTGCTTAGCACAGGTTTCTCCAATGAGTAGCTCTCCAGGTTCTTGAAAGCCTGTCTACAGCCCAGACTACTAAATTAGAAGCTTTTACTTAGTTGAATTTATATAGGTATACCTATATTTAGGTAGTATATTTGAGATGAAAATATCTTTTATTTTCAAAACTCAGTAGCTGATATTTGGAGAAAAATGACTGAATTTCCAAAATATATTTAAAGCTGAAATTTGAGTGATAAATAATGTGGCATTCAGAAGAATTTTTACAAATTGTATTACCTTGGTGCCAGATGCACTGTAGCTATGGCTGTTATGAATTACACACATCCAGGCATTCCATATTGGCAAAGCCTTTTTATAGATTGTTGCTTGCAAACAGGCCTGATGCACTGAGGTGAACTCTGGTAGTAACCCTGCATATGCTGACCACTAATTTAATCTTGTCTGATGTGGTCACTATTGCAATACAAATGACATTAGTGTCTCTCCATGAGTTTGATTAAACATAAGTAGCTCTTTTTACAGAAAAGGTTGAAGAGCCCTGGTTTCGCAGGTGCAACTCGTGTATGCTGAAGTAGTAAAGACGGTGGTTAGACATTCGTATGATGATGGTAATCCACTGATTTTCTGGAGAACAAAAACGGTACGATGCGGGAGCTTGTACTCCTCTTAAATTTGCATAGAAAATGTTGCTTGATAAATGGTCACAGATCACCTTTTATACTTTTTTCTCTCATGTGCTTCTGGCATGAAGCGTCACTCCAGGGTCTGATTGGACATTGCACTAAAGTTTTGCAAGCAATTATTCTATTTAAGAGTTCTAAGCTCATTCAGCAGTGCGCTTACTTGAAAGTACTCCTGTAGGCAGCATTCACTTTTGAGGCTGTGTACAATATTTCTTGCACTTAAATTCGGTATGGGATCTCTACAAGCAAATATTGACTTCTTAACCAGTCCTTGAGAGGCCGAGAGAAGTAGTCCACTGCTCATGATGAGCGTAGAGCTTGAAGAGCACCAAGGCACTGAGCAGGAATGGATAGTGAGGTCGCAGGAGATCTGGAGCACAGCACCAGTACTGTGGATGCATGTAGTCTGTTCTGACAGACTGCATGAAAGCACTTGTTTTTTAATTCATGTTTTCATTTTGATGCTTTCAGTCCCCTGGCAAAATTATGCTCCTGGGTTAACCTTATTTCTTTTCAATTCTCCTTGACTTCAGTGGATATTTGGTTGCCCGAGAGGTAGCACAGAGAAAGAAGTGCTTCTTCGCGTGTTTCATACTCTCTCTGAATATTGAGAACTGCAAAGTAAGCTAGTTCTTTCTCCTCGGTCCAAGAACAATTTCCTAGTCAAAGGATGTACAATAGATTATAAAGTTTTCAGTTCTTGGGTTACCAAACCAAAGTACATTAATGAAGAAAAAAAATATTTTCGCGCCTTAAAGGCATTTGATTCTCCAGCACACCCTTGCACAATACCAAGTTAACACAGAAACCACCACCTCAATGCTAGCGGCGGTAAAATGCGACAAGGGGCTCATACAATGTAATTCCTGCTTGCCCAAATCGAAGGGATTGGGAAGAAAATGTGCAAACAAACTGATATGTAAAGGACCACCAATCTCGGCACATTTTCCCTTAATTCTCTAAATGTCTTCATTTTCTTCAGAAAGCACAAAGCTCTTTCCATGCCATGGTGGACATGGTTGAAATAGGAGGAAACATATGAAGCAAACCTGCATTTTGTCCCTCATATTCTTTCAGTCTGTACAGCTATTACATAAAGTACAAATGGGACAAGAATGTCCCAAGGATGTTTCTTGTCTGGCAAAGTGGTTGCAGTTTGAACCCAATCATAAATCCCACAAATATAACTTACCTTACAAACGTGGTTTCTTAGTACTGACCGGGTTGGGTTTATTACCAGTGAGACTCAAATGGTCAATTGAATTGTGTTTAAATCTTAAGTAAATGAAGCCTTTTGTGTAAGTGGTGACACTTATGGGCCCCTCTCAACAGGGAGATGCGGTACCTGCTGTATCCATATTATGACTGTCTTTTGCTACCCTACCGGGGTCGAGGGGACCCATTTGCTTACTTGCATTAGGGCCCATATCACTCTTGCATGGAATTTCATAAAAAAACAAATTCATAGAATACAATTACTGAGAAACCAATTCACTAAATTGTTCAATTGAAAATTTCCATTCGTTCGGTATTCACCATTTTGTAGAAACCAATTCACAGAATGTCTTTATTTTGTTATTCCCTTCTTGGAAATAGTTACTCCCTGGTGGTTTTTCCACAGGGAAACAAAAGAGCTTTTTCCTGTTCCCCTCCCCTTCTCCTCCAACATCCTGCCACTGGGTGACGTTTCTGCTATTTTCAATTGCCATCCCGGGGTAAGAGAGGTTACCGCACTGATGAAAGTGCAGTTATCACACTAGCGGATGCACTTTTATTGTGCAAGGTAGATGGGGATTTCTAAATATGTCAGGCAGGCCTCCTCAAGGGGCATGGAGTACAGAGCCTTCACAGACTTGGCGTACTGACAACGGTCTAATGACTATATATGTTCCTTAACTGGGATTCATTTTTTAGTAAACCAATATTATTTGTAACTTTTCCTGTTTTTTTCTGTTGTTCGTTGCTCAAACTCAATCAATTAATAAAAACGTGTTCTTGCATTGACGGGGCTTTCCAATCTATAGCTTCACATGAGTGGGATTCAATCATTTTACTTTTGTATAACTCAACGGGACCCTAAATCCTGCCACTGCTTTCTTATATATTTCTCTATTTGTGAGGTGGGTTAATTGATATGTGTTTTTGTCTGTGCCCGCTAAGTCCCCTTATAATAGTTGGCTCAAGTTTTCTGAAGCTTGTCACCTGTTGTCGCACTCATGTGGCTCCTGTTGAAACGATTACATCTCAGGGCCCGACAGATTGCACTTATGTTAAGAGATGCAACAAATACGGCTTTTTTAGCTGCTTGTGTTCCTGCTTCTGTCCCATCCCATCTACTGATTAACTCTACACTTGTATTTCCTAAACGTTCAATCTAGGAAACAGAATGAAATAAAATGAAAAATAAAAAAAATAAAAAATATGGGAAGTTTGGGTAGTATAAATGAAAAGGGTTCTTATAGGCAGTGTCTAGAACGGATACTCTATTTCACGGAATCTTACCAATGTACACCTGCTTTATCCAAATGTAACCTATCTTTGAGTATACAGATGTTCAGATGTTGCCTTTATAAAGAAAACCGGCTTATAATATTGTTGTTTTCTTTAATTGCACTTATTACATTTCCACTATCTACGAGGCAGGTGAAGGCATTTTCTTCTCTAATTTTTCAGGTACCCTTTGGTTAACAACTAATTTAGTCACAGGCCCATTAGCTCGATTGACGCCCTCCAAAAGGTTTTCCTTAGGGCTCTCTTGTCGAAGATCCAGACATGGGCAGAGGTGAATAAACTTTTATCTCAATTTCAAGCCAGCTTTAGGGAAAAGGCTGGTACAATCAACCAGGTATTTCGCCTCCTGCTCCTCTATTGTAAAGTGGTGGTGATAGGTCAGGGCAGTCTTCGTTTAGCTTTTATAGATTTAAAGGCTGCCTTTGACCTAGTCCCCAGGCACAAACTATGGCGTGTGCTTAAAGGTATGGACCTCCCGTCTCCTAACCTTAATTTGATAGTACGATTACATGAAGGCAATTATGCCCAGAATAGATGGGGATGCATGGGCAACTCACTGAGCGCATACCAGTTAGTAGGCGAGTCCGCCAAGGTTTCGTTTTGGCACCAACCCTATTCTCTCTGTATATGAACAGAGTGGTTAGTTTCTTGCTACAAGAACCTGCTGACACACCAACCTTGGGGTGGAGGGGAAGGGAAGGTAGCAACCCGTTTGTTCGCAGATGACACCCTGCTAAGGCCCTGGTGGGGCTTCAGCTTTTACTCAACAGATTCCACCTTTTCTGCAACACCATGGGCTTGGTTAGTAACAACTCAAAAACAAGTTTATGAACTTTAACCCCCACAGGTCCTACAAAGGTAACCCAAAGTTAGAAGGGATTCCATTGGAAAGAGTCAGCACTTTTGACTATCTAGGCGTCCGACTCTCAGTTAAAATGACCTGGAGCTTAACCAAGATGCTACTGGGACATAAGCGTGTCACAGGGGCCCTTGGGAAATAACATCGCTCTTCACATAGCAGACCTGTTGCTGCAGCCCTACAGGTTTGATTCGAGGGCAACCAGTTCAGCCCTATACGGTGCAGAGTTGTGGGGATTCGATAAAATAACCGAGCTCAGAAGATCAGAGCATAAATTCTTCAGGAATCTTGTGATGCTCACTCCCTTAATTCTCGACAAGGACAGACACAGACACCCTATTGCTGACATAGCAAAGCTCCGCCCGTTGATGTTCTGGGCTCATATTCGGAGGACCCCGGAGCTACTGCCCTATTTATTTATTATTACATTTATTAAGCGCGCAGCTACCCGGAGGTTTCCCGGCGCTAGAGCAAACTGATCGGTGAAAGGAGGGAGGAACATTAGTTGTTGAAAAGCCAGGTTTTTATTCCCTTACGGAATTTCAGAAAGCACGATTCCGTGCGCAAGGATTGAGGAAGAGAATTCCATAAGGATGGGGCCAACAGGGCAAACGAGCGGCCTCCCATTTTGGCTCTGTTGATGCGCGGAATTTTAAATTTGTTATGCGATGAGGACCTGAGTGTACGGGGGGGAACATATTGCTGAACCAGAGCAGCGAGATAGCGCGGGGCTCTATCAGTCATGATTTTATGCATGTAGCAGAGTGCTTTAAAGTGCACTCTGCTTTCAATGCGCAACCAGTGCAGGTTCCGCCTGTGGTGAGTGACCGAGGATCTTGCAGGAAGGTGACAAATCAGGCGGACTGCCATATTCTGTACCACCTGGTACTTTCTGGTTACCTCTTTGGCAGCACCTAAGAGCAGGATGTTCCCATAGTCCAGGCGTGAGATGACAAGGGCCTGGACGACGGTCCTCAAGGTGTCTGTAGGCAGCATCCATGTGATCTTTCTCAGCCACCTGATGATGGTAGTACAGGTGGCTGCAACTTTCACAACGTGATGTTTGAAAGTAAGTTGGTTGTCGAAGATCACACCGAGATTGCGAGCAGACATTGATGGAGTGGGTAGAGGACCCATCTCCGGAGGCCAATGGTGTGGGCCCCAGAGAGAGGTGTCAGGGCCAAACAGGAGCAGCTCTGTTTTATCCCCGTTAAGCTTCAGTTTGTGCTTCAACATCCAGTCCGATATATGCTTCAGCCCAATTTGGAGAGAGGAGGAAGGGAGGTTTTTATTAGTAGATAGTGAATAGATGACTTGGGTATCATCAGCGTAGGAATAAATTGTGAGTCCAGCCTGTTCAGCCAGGAACGCAAGAGGCCTTACGTACAGGTTAAAGAAAAGGGGACTGAGGATAGAACCCTGGGGAACACCGTGAGAGGAAGGGAGAGTAGATGATACAGATGTGGAAGAAAAAACTTGAAACGTGCGATCAGACAAAAAGTTAGCAATCCAGGCCAGGGCGGTACCACCAACACCAACTGCCTCCAGGGTGGATAATAAGATGGAATGGGAGACGGTGTCAAAAGCGGCACTCAAGTCAAGCAAGATGAGTGCCACCGTCTCGCCATTATCCACTTGGCGTCTGATGGTTTCTGACACGCCAAGGAGAGTAGTTTCTGTGGAGAAACCAGCCCTGAACCCGGATTGAGAACCATGAAGAAAATTGGTGGATTCAACAAAGGAGCTAAGTAAAGAATTAACATGTTTCTCCAAAATCTTGGAGAAGCAAGAAAGCAATGAAATAGGGCGAAAGTTGGAAGGATTGTTGGGGTCAGCGTTGGCCTTTTTTAATAATGGTACCACCATTGCGTGCTTCCATTCATTAGGGACAGTCGCTTCTACCAAGGAGGCGTTGAGGACATCCAAAATAATGTGGAGTGGAGCTGGGTCGAGGGAGCACAGAACTTGAGGGGGCAGAGGGTCAAGGGGAGAGCCAGATTTGATGTCCTGGAGGTACTTTTTTAGAAGCGCGGGGGAAATGGGATCCCAAGAAAGCAGTTGGGAAGTGGTAGGCAGGGAACAGGGAGGAGTGTCCAGGGAAGAGTTGTCGGGATTTTGAGCAACGTGAGTAGAGGTGGCAGGAGTGGAATTAAAAATGGCATAGATCTTATCAATCTTTTCACGGAAGAAGTTGGCTAGAGCATTACACTGTGCAGTGTCTAGACAGGGATCTTTAGGAACAGAGGAAGCACCTGAGAGCTCCTTAACAATTTTAAACAGGGCCTTGGGCCTGTTTTGAGCTGTAAGTATGGTTTTGTTGGCAAAGTTAGCTCTAGCGATGTCACATGCCGCGTGGTAGGATTTAAGAGCGGACCTGTAGTTAGCTTTATGTTCAGGGTTATACTTTGCACGCCAAATACGTTCCAATTTTTTGCAGTTGGATTTTTCAAGGCGTACAGAGTCATTAAACCAGGGAGCCGGAGGGTGATGAATTTGAGATTTATTTTTTTGGCAGAAGATCTATCAGAGGTCATCCGTTTAGACATGTACAACAAGGTGGGCTGGAGCAGAAATGTTAGAAAACTGGTGTCTGAAGTAGGGCTCCACGCCTTATGGGAAAAATCTCATTCATGTTTGTTCGAAAAAGATGTGATAAAACAACATGTTTGGAAATGGATTGACCAACTACAGTGTACACAGCCTGACCAGGGGAAACTTACCATCGAATTTCACCTGCATAAACAGATCAGAACATTGGAACCATATTTAGACCTAATCCAGGTCCCTCAGGATAGGTTGTTATTATCCAATTTAGGTTTTGAACCCTTCCCATTGGCGAGGTTAAAGCTAAATGGCTTACTAATGACTCCAGCCAAAGGAACTGTCCAGGATGCAAGGCACCAGTGGCGTCCGTTGCCTAGGTCCAAATTAAACCTGCACATCCTAAAATCCCCCAAAAACACCAGACCCCTTTTTTTTGCCTTTGCAGTGGCTAAGTTTTTAAGCCGCATGTGGGGCATCAGAAGGAGGGTTTGAGTGAGTGAACTACAGCAGGTAGTAGGCTGGCCTTTAGATCTAGCTGCTTAAGGGTTTTTAGCATTTTTGTCCACGATAATGTTTATTTTCATTTTACTCAGACGCACTGCACAAGCACTTTACTGTCAACCAACTACCCCACTAGTTTTGTAAATAGAGGGCTTAAAAGGCAAATATCCTGATTGCTGGGCACATAGATTTTTGTGGTATATTCCAAACTGTTGAAATATTTTGATAGCTCTCCTCTGTTATTGAGATTGTCTTAATTTATTGTATGCATTGAAACATCCTGTAATTGGTCTGGTATTATTTCCTTCTGGACTTTTGTTTATCCTTTTTTTTGGTGTAATTTTAAACCAAATGAAGTTTAACTTGTATCGCAAGAATGAGGCAGTACGATGATTTGTCTTCAATTGGACTATGTTGGAGGGGCAGGCTATTTTCTTATGGTTCACATACAGGATTGCATTTAATTCTATCAGGCGTCTGAAGCAGTACAGACTGCCATAAACAGTTGTTGTACATTGGACCAGATCTGCTATCACCTTCTAGTCTGTATGTTGCGGAAGACAAATTATGGTGAAAGGAAGAACCTACATACTTACAATAACATGTGTTATATAAACTGCGTTTAGTCTGTGCACGTGGTGGGCACTGGTGCTCATATTTGGAATTAAGACTTATTTTTGATTATCCGGCTTTGACCTCGTGCAAGAGAAAGGAGAACAGTGACCAGGGAGAAAGTAAGCATGAAAAGGAACCTGCAAGAGTGTAATAAAGAGACAGTAAATGTATGACGGTGGAAGAAATAGGCAGGCGGCCGATTCAAAACTAGGCTGCCTTGGTATCCGGCAATCCAGGAAAACAACTGCACCAGTGGCAGGCTTTAAGAAAAACTTTGTGCCCCACAAATTTTAATTTTTATCCCTAGATCATGATAAGCAGGCAAACAATATCAACTGCGCCAAATAAAAAAAAAATAGAAACCGTTTTCATGTTCCTTCCAGGAAAATTAGATTTGACTTGCAGAAGGAGAAAACAGACTTTATCAAGTTAGTTTACCGTCCCTAAAAGTATTATGGGACAACGTGTGCAGCTAGCTTGGCGATCGTACTCTCCATTGTGCTGTAGAGTGCATACTGAACTCATTGTTTATTATTGTGTATATTTATTTCAATCTTCATCCTCCCTCTATCTTTGCAAGTTTCATTTTGTTGTTTTATTTGTTTTTTTTTGCGGCGAGGGGGTGTTCCATGAGCTGATGTGAAGATGCTTCTCGCAGCATCTTATCTGACAAGGTGCCTGCTGATCTCCCAGATGCTGCAAATCTGGTTGAGGCAATGAAGGAGTTAAATATTTAAAAATAGAATACATCGTTATTTGATATTCTTCAGGAATATGTGCATCATGAGAAAGCAGTGTGCCACATCATTTAAATATATTTCAGGATCTTTCGGGATATTTGAGTGAAATTAGGAGAAATGTGGCATGCCGGTATCTCAAGTGAAATCTTCACAAGAGGGACTACCGAAAGATACTAGTACTACACTAGTTTAAGCAGGAAATCTCGCTAAAGCATAACGTGTTTAGCTTAGTCTCCCGTAGCTGAAAATTATCCCAAAATGACATATTGTAAATTTCACAAATTTCGCCCATGCAATTTTGCCCATCAGTAAATTTATAAGCCACAAGACACGTTTTAAGAGAGTGAGAGGTGATTACAAACGATTTCCTGTTCTTTCTCCTTTAATCAACTTTTTCTATTGTCAAATTGATGTGTTCTTGCCAGCGTCAGTGTCCATATTTCAGTTGGAGCATTTATTGTTGGCAACTGGACGTATGTGAACAATCAGCTTTCAATTTTATTTAAGCAGTGGTCGCAGGGAGATTTTTAAAATTATAGATATTTGGCTTCTTTACGGACGTACACCGCTCGTAGCTCGGTATCAGATCCTCCAGTTCCTTCTAGACACCATCTGGATAGTACTGTTTGTGAAGATGTGCTCAAGACGCTGAGCTTTTACTATTAGATCCGATGATTGAAGGGATAACAATTGCTCAGTGATAGAATGGCTGGTACAGCTCCGGCAGAAGAGCAAATGAGGGATTTTAGATGCGCGCTGACAATTGTCTTCTGTATGGTTCTGAAGAAGAGTTTGTTATGGCAAGGCAACGATTATTTATGTAAAACAAATGAACACCTTTTCAACAAAAGATTATGTTTTTGATTGTTTCCCTTTGTTTTTGTTTTTTTAAATCTGTTTATTGGTTTTTAAGTAACATACAAAGGAGGTACCCGCAAGGGTCTGCAGTTGAAATTAGAAAGCATACATATTTTTTTGATTCTCAGAGTAAAATCTAATTTAGGTTCCTTATCCAGGCTATGATATCTTGTAATGGTACCGGTGGCATTAACATGGTTGTGCTTAGATGCCTATGTTCTTCTAGTGGCCATGAGCTGTTAGTATACTCATTAAGAATTCCAGGTGTCTCCTAATTTGCTTATTATGTACCGTAATTTGATAGAATCAATTAGTATCAGGCTGGCAAATGCTGTGCACTGAAGACAGTTGTGCACAGTCCACAGTTCTGGGGACCAGCATTTGTCTTAAGATCAGCACCATTTGTCCATCTTTTTTGCAGGCGTGTGTAAAGATTATTTTTCTTTTTTACAATATGTGCAACAGTTTGTGTAAATCTTTGCAAATTCTTGCTCCTACTGAGGCTTTTCACTTCAGGACATCGGAATAACACATTTGATAATTTATGATGTATATCTCTTTTTAATATTAAAAAATGGTTCTGCAGAAAATATACTTTTTAGGAAGGTTTGTGTTCTCCTCTTCTCCATTCCAATGTATGCAGAAGAGTAAAATGTAAAGTTTGAAGAGAAGAAAGTCCATGCGTTTTCCAGCAAGGAATTATGGCACTAATATGGAATTGGCATTGATCTCACTCTTGGGTGGAGTGGGTGCCTTTACAAAGAATATATTTGTTATATAGGAAAAATACTTTGATGTTGGGAACCAGAAATCTTTGCAAACTACATTGTGTTCAAATCAAGCACTTTGCTGATGGAAAAAAAAATCTTTATGCACCCAGTTTGGCACATGCCATCTGCACGATTTTACCTTGAAACTGATATTACGAAAGTTTATTATTTCTGAAACAGTAATGGAAGATTAACTGCCTATATTGTATCTTAGATCTACCGGTAGCCTATTGATGGGGGTCATGCAGCCATATGGCATCTGGGCATGCTGGGAGGACGTTCCCTTTTGCAGCTCAAAGTGCCCTAACAGCTGCCAGAGAGAACATACCCACTGGTGTAGAAAATCCCTAAAAAACATACATCCTTCCTTAGGTAACTTGAGAAGATAATGACTCTCCAACCAAAGTAAAGTAGAGTGTAGAGAAGTTTTGAAGTAGAGCTGGCAGGGTTTTGATTGAGATTAACAACTGCCATTGCCAAGTAGCATACTTTAAGCCAGATATGTCACCTGTAAGATTATGTTGCCAGATATCCACGGTGAAAGCAGAGTGCCACTTTTCTGTGTCACAGCCACACAAGTAATCTTCCCTCCGCTTTTTCTAATGTCTGCCTTTTGGAAGGGAGAACCAAGTCCGAAATTTAAAAAGCAGTTGCTTGTGGCAGCAATCAAGTTGATTTTCTTTCCTAAAACATAGCTACAGTTGTATGCCACTCAAAGGCATGATCTTGAGTTCTTAATTTATGCTTTTGTAGATGTTGTGGTGCACAATCTCTCACATGTGTTGCTCTTGTTTATACGGATTTGGAGAGCTCCCAAAATGATAGAATAAAAGAGACCTACTCTACTTCCCGCAAGCCTACCTCCACAGAACTAATCCTTCAGTCTTCTGATTTTTTTCCAGAAAATATTATTTATTCAAGGGTCTAGCAATTCCACACGAGAGAAGCAGTCGCAATGCTACCAGAGTGTGCTATTTTGGAAAAACAGACTTGGCCGCTGAAAGGACATGATAGTTAACATTGAGTAACCATGATAAGTGATAAGAACTCCTGTAAACTTGCAGCAAGGATATGATGGTTAATATTTATTAACCATGATGAGTGGGAAGATCTCCTGGAAACTTGCTGCAAGGACATGATGGTTACTATTTAGTAACCATAATAAGCGGGAAGATCTCTGGTAAATTTGCAGCCTAAACCACTCGAAGCCACCACCTCTTGTTTGAGCCACAGATAAAACTCCGACACGAAATCTGGAAAGCTTCAGTGCCACTGTGATGCATCTTCCACTGGAGGACGTGTTACATGCATACTTGTTAAGATTTCATTATCATGAAGGTCAAAAATGATAAAAAGACTTGCCACAAAAGTTAAAGCTGAGAGTGATTCGCAAGATTGCACTGCATTATGTAGCGATAACCAGAACACTTCTCTGCACTCCACATGCCTGTCATCTTCAATAGAATTCGATTTAGTTAATAGGCATTCTATTTGCAATTGTCAGATAGTGCAAATTTGAGCTTATGGGATGCAGAATGTCAATTGTTTTGATCTCGCCTGGGAATCCAATCATATCGTACTACTTCACGGTATTGAAAGGTGCACTTTAACCGAGTACCCTCGCCCGCTGCTGGTGAATTTTTATTTTATCACTTTCTCATGCGGGTGCATGCCAGCCTGTCACATCCATTCATTGCTTGATTTTTGAAGGTGGTGTGCACTAGCACTTATTTTTGGGCGTCAGAGCTTATCTTTAATAAAAAAAGTCAGAATTGTAGGGCAGTAGAAAAAAAGTCATATGGCTAAGTCACGTCTAGCTATCCCTCGCGTTCAGCAGTCCTCCGGCTGCGAGCTCCTCAGAAAAACTTTGTGCCCCTGCACTTATTATTTTTTTTTAAATTGAGCAGTGCACACATTTCATAATGTTTGCAACCGCTGGTTGAGGCTAATGCCCTAGAGAAATTACATAAGGCTCCTTTGCGCATTACACTCCATAAACTGGTTCGTGTAGCTGGTTAAAAGAAAGGTGCCGCATTTAGTGTCTGTTTTTTTTTTTTAATTGTTACGAGTTTCATGGGGAGTGCTTCTAACAGGATCACCTTCTGAAACATTTAATATCCATAACAGAACTTGTTGACTGGGAATGAGAACAGGCAAGGCACTCCTGGCTCAGCATGGATGAGTGCATGTACAGCAGTGGTGTTAAATCTATAGCTCATCCCATTTTATTGTTCTCAATTAGCTGGTACACATTTTCCAGAATTTCTGTTAGGAGTAGTTGACAAGTGCTTAATTAGCTGGTTTCACTCACTTGCTCACTTGGTAAGAATCCGAGGTTGTTTGGGTGTTCGTGATGGGTGTTAGAAGTGCCCTTAAGGTGTTTACGATGTAACAAGTGCTGGGAGGTTCTACTGTTGAAGAATGTTAATATTTTCTAGTATAGGAGTGGGGTAGTATGCTATAGTTCAGTCTCAACAATATCCATTGATTCAACCACTCTGTAGGTGGAGCGACGCAAAAAGTGCAGAGGAGCCGTTTACAACAACAGGAAAGGACAATGATCAGTCAATAACAGCAGGCTACAACTTGTGGTCCCAGTAGAGTTATGGTAGTATATGAGTACATAATGTCAAGTCAAGTCAAGTCAGAGATTTATATAGCGCGCTACATACCCAGAGGGTCTCAAGGCGCTTGAGGAAGGGATGGGAATTACTTGTCGAATATCCAGGTTTTAAGTTGCTTTCTGAATGCTAGGTGGTTCTGAGTGCGACGTAGGTGAGTGGGGAGTGAGTTCCATGTTTTAGCTGCGAGGTAGGAGCAGGATCTACCTCCCATGGTGGTTTTATTGATGCGAGGAATGGTAGCAAGGGCTTGGTTGGAAGATCGTAGCTGGCGAGGGGGGGTGTAGAAGGAAAGTCGTGTGTTGAGGCATTCGGGTCCGAGTTCGTAGAGTGCTTTGTGAGCGTGGGTTAGGAGGCGGAAGGTAATCCTCTTATTGACGGGGAGCCAGTGGAGGTTTTTCAGGTGGTTAGAGATATGGTCTTTACGGGGGATGTCTAGTATTAGTCTGGCTGATGCGTTCTGGATGCGTTGGAGTTTTTTCTGGAGTTTTGCGGTGATACCGGCGTATAGGGTGTTTCCGTAGTCCAGGCGACTTGTAACCAGTGCATGGGTGACTGTTTTTCTGGTTTCGGTGGGGATCCAGCAAAATGTTTTTTTGAGCATGCGGAGGATGTTGAAGCATGAAGATGAGACTGCGTTGATTTGTCTGTTCATAGAGAGTGAGGAGTCCAGGATGATGCCCAGGTTCCGTGCGTGGTCCGTCGGGATGGGTGCTTTTCCAAGGGCCTCTGGCCACCAAGAGTCGTCCCAAGCGGAGGGGGAGGTGCCTAAGATAAGGACTTCTGTTTTGTCTGAGTTAAGTTTCAGACGGCTGTGCTTCATCCACTCTGCTACTTCTTTCATACCTTCATGTAGGTTGGTTTTGGCGGTGTTGGGGTCTTTGGTGAGTGATAGGATCAGTTGGGTGTCATCTGCATAGGAGATGATGTTGAGGTTGTGTTGGCGAGCGATGGTCGCGAGGGGGCTCATGTATACGTTGAAGAGGGTGGGGCTGCGTGATGAACCTTGGGGTACGCCACAGATGACTTCAGTGGCCTCGGATTTGAATGGTGGGAGGCGGACTCTCTGGGTTCTTCCGGTGAGGAATGAGGTGATCCATTCCAGTGCTTTTCCTTGGATCCCGATGTTTTTGAGGCGCTGTAGAAGAGTGCTATGGCAGACTGTGTCGAAGGCTGCGGAGAGGTCTAGGAGGATGAGGGCGACTGTGTCTCCATTGTCCAGTAGAGTACGAATGTCGTCTGTTGCTGCGATGAGGGCGGTCTCCGTGCTGTGTTTGGCTCGGAAGCCGGACTGTGAGGAGTCGAGGGATTTGTTGGTTTCGAGGAAGGCGGCGAGCTGGTTATTGACGGCTTTCTCGATGACTTTGGCCGGGAATGGGAGGAGCGAGATGGGGCGGTAGTTTTTGAGTTCGGTGGGGTCCGCTGTGGGTTTTTTCAGAAGGGCGCTGAGTTCGGCGTGTTTCCAGCTTTCCGGGAAGTCTATTCAAGCATGATAAGGCCTGTTTCTTAGTTTTTCCGTTTTTTGTGCTACTGTGTAATGCAATGTACTTAATCCTGAAGCAATGCTTAATTTGTCTTTTAATTTGGAGGGTTTGCCTACAGGGATAGCATGAAGATAGTGCAACATTCTTCGAAGATGAAGCATGCCTCAAATGGAAACCATTTTATCTTGATGACAAGAGGATTGGTGTGCTGTGATTTTCTTTTTCTATTGTTTTGCTCTGCGTACCAGTCTTATGGTTTGCGGAGGGCTGCTTTGAGAGAAGTTAGTGATGATTGGCTTATCCTTCCAAGATGGTACTACTCGTTTTTTGGTCGAGCTTAGAGTCAGCGCGCAAGCGCTGCTCTGGTGAAGATTGCTGTAGTTCAGTACGTAAGGGAAGGCCCGCTCACTCCCCCACCTATATTTTTCATTGGCTTGCGTCTTTGTCCTTCGTAAATGCTATCTTCTGATTGATTATGAGGCTTGTTAGTCCCTGCTTATTACAGCTATGTCGTCATTTGTACCCTCCCATGGCTACTGGCCCCTTTACTTTGAGTGTTACACAGTACGTGTTATTTATTTTTTCCTTAATGAGGTTCTCCTACTGCCTTCTCTACTCCTACCCTCCCTCCCGTTGTCTGTGCCTTCTCAGCCCCTCCTCCCGCCTGCACTCCTGTTGTATGTGCCTTATCACCCACTTGTCCCCCTTCCCCCGCACTCCTTTTGTCCATGCCTTTTCTTCCTCTCCTGCCCTCCCATTACCCCTGCCTTCTCCCCCCTCCCCCCGTCCGCACCCCCATTGTCCATGCCTCCCCCCAGCACCTCCCTCCCATTGTCCGTGATTTATTGTGCATGGAATCAACCCTGGGACAAACTGCGCCGGGATCACTGAGGCAAGTGCTGACACACTAAAGTATTCAGTTCAGTGCTTGTTCACACTGCTTCAAGGGTCGCCTGGGTCTTAATGATAAAATGTGTTCACTATTAGACGGTTCACAGTAGGAACGCACCATCCTTTAGCCGTTTCACAGGTGAGGTGCAGAGTTCTGTCCCTGGACACGAGCATCTCAAGACGAAGTTACAGAACACAAGAACGGTCCAATTTACTGGATATCTCTGCCATCCATCCAGCGCCTCCTTTCTTTCAGCATGAATGGCCGCATCAAGGTCTTGATGAAATGTGTACTCGTCGGTCAACCCTAGTGTTTTCACATTTACATCATACCAAGCCCCAAATGCAGCATTTGCACAGCCCTTGCACAGCACTGACGGTTGTGCAGCATGGCCAGGACAAGTAACATGTATGCATTTATGTATGCATGGATGTATGTATGGATGGATGGGTGGTCTGCATGGATGGATGTATGGATGTATGGATGGGTGCTCTGCATGGATGTATGTATGGATGGATGGATGGATGGGTGGGTGGGTGGATAGATGTGGCATCTGTAGTGCATGAACGTCGCTGACAGCAGGGCGCTGAACCGTGTCAAAGGCACCGTTCTTGTCAGTCAGTGATTGGAGGGGCTGCTGGTTTCTGACACTGAGAGAGGACTGGTACTGTGTTGTGACGTAGTGTTCATTAAAAAGAAATGCCGCAGCGTCAGGTCGGTTCGGACGGATACAGGATGCATAGATGGAGGCGGCCTGTTGCTTCCATCCACGCACTCTCCGTTGTGTAACATGCTAACCATCCTCGAATGTGCCTTATCGTCCTGCCAGGGGTGTAAGCACTGTATAAATTTATGTACATCGGCTTGAGGACCTAACGTTCTCAAGCCGCTTTTCCCTTCAGATGAGCGGGTGTGCGGGTGCTTCGGCAAAGGTGAATATTGAGCCTTTTTCTGTGGGGTGGAGGTTGATTGGACATGAATGTTCGAAGCACTAGGGCTGTGAACTAGAGCTTGTGTGTATGTGCTTCAAAGTGCCTGCCTTGTTTCGAGCTCCAGTGTGTGCCTGGGATCTATGCAAGGAGAGCGTGGAAGGCTCAGGGCTGCCGTCACTCAGGTACTGGGGGTGCTCCGATGGATGGATGGATCAGAGGTTCTGGATGGGGCCAAGGGAAGCTGGCCTACTCCTATCAGCCTCAGAGGTAATGAGTTCCAGGACTTCATGCACTGATGTTCCAGAGCACTAAGAGCCAAGAGCTTTTACCTTTCAGAGGCAGAGAGAAATTGATGTGTAAAGTCTGGTGTTAGTTACTGTTACACTTGAGTATGTCTGCCACCACGCGTATTTCCTCAGCGTGACCTTGGTGTTGGTGCACTGATTTATGGTGATTTTGGTGGACAGGTGGAAGATTAGGTCTGGTTTGGTTACCACTGAATTAACCTTAAAAGGGTTTCGGATTGGTAACTTTCATGAAGCTTCCCGACACCTTGCACCAATGGCAGAGGCAGGGTTCTGGGGCATGCGTTCCTTTTCCATGTGCATAATCTGCAAAAGAGTGGCTGTCAGCCTAGGACAGGTAGAAGATCCCACAATCACCTATCATTTTCAAGCGGTATAAATAGGGCACATCAGAGATTCTGTGTACCACCCTTTCATGAGCAACATGTGGTTCATGGACATCGATTCACCAAAACTCCAGTGGTAGTTAAAGAGACACCACACCCCCGTTGGACTTGATGATATCCCGGGAAGTGACCTATGACCCCGGACCTCTTCCAGAAAGTGATGTCACGACCATAACCCTGACGATCCTCCAATAATTGACATTGCTGAAGGTCCATCATAACTGAATGATAACTTCTGTTGTCTGTTTTAGATTCCACTATATTAGTGTACCGACACGATCTTTGAAAGTGGTGAAGAGTAACACTTGCTTTTATTCACAGTGCACCAGTGAAGCGAGTGAGCCAGGCCTCTTCTAGGAGAGCTCATGGGGGTTATTTATTTTATTATTTATTTCAGAGTTTTGTATAGCGCAAACAAGATCCTTACAGATATCAGAGCGCTTTACATACATATGAGAGGAGACACAGTAAAGAACAAGCATTTATAATGCAATGGTCTCTGCATTATTAAAGGTAGAGCTATTGGCATTGCTCATGACATTTATTTTCATATTTTTTTTAAAACATACATAAATGGTATTGTCATTTACAATGGCAATAGGTGAGCATTGGAGAGTAGTAGAGAGTATTCGCGGACACAGAGCCACACACAAACACAAAGCCCAACACGCGCACACACACACACAGAGCCCCACACACACACACAGAGCCACACACACACACACAGAGCCCCACACACACACACAGAGCCCCCCACACACACACAGAGCCCCACACACACACACACACACAGAGAGCCCCCACACACACAGAGCCCCCACACACACAGAGCCCCACACACGCAGAGCCCCACACACGCAGAGCCCCACACACGCAGAGCCCCACACACGCAGAGCCCCACACACGCAGACCCCCACACACGCAGAGCCCCACACACGCAGAGCCCCACACACACAGAGCCCCACACACAGAGAACAGAGGCCAGAAAAAACGCTCACAACGAGGGAACAGTGGGCAGGAAAGTAAGCACAACGAGGGGGCAGGAGAGCAAGCACAACCAACGAGGGGGCAGGGGGCCACATTGGCACAAAAACCGGATCACAAGCAGGGCACAGAGGCACAACAAGCAACTAGGGGGTAGAGGCAGGAGAGCAAGCACAAGCAATGAGGGGGCAGCAAGCACAAGCAACGATTGGGCAGGGGGGCACAAAGGCACAAAAACTGGATCACAAGCAGGGCACAGAGGCACAACAAGCAACGAGGGGGCAGGGGCAGGAGAGCAAGCACAAGCAACGAGGAGGCAGCAAGCACGGAGCCCCACACACACAGAGCCCCACACACAGAGAACAGAGGCCAGAAAAAACGCTCACAACGAGGGAACAGTGGGCAGGAAAGCAAGCACAACGGGGGGTAGGAGAGCAAGCACAACCAACGAGGGGGCAGGAGAGCAAGCACAACCAACGAGGGGGCAGGGGGCCACATTGGCACAAAAACCGGATCACAAGCAGGGCACAGAGGCACAACAAGCAACTAGGGGGTAGAGGCAGGAGAGCAAGCACAAGCAATGAGAGGGTAGCAAGCACAAGCAACGAGGGAGCAGGGGGGCAAAAAGGCACAAAAACGGGATCACAAGCAGGGCACAGAGGCACAACAAGCAACGAGGGGGCAGGGGCAGGAGAGTAAGCACAAGCAACGAGGAGGCAGCAAGCACAGAGCCCCACACACAAAGAGCCACACACACAGAGAACAGAGGCCAGAAAAAACGCTCACAACGAAGGAACAGGGGGCAGGAAAGCAAGCACAACGAGGGGGCAGGAGAGCAAGCACAAGCAACGAGGGGGCAGGAGAGCAAGCACAAGCAACGAGGGGGCACCGAGGCACACAAACTGGATCACAAGCAGGGCACAGAGGCACAAAAACCGGATCACTTTCATCACTCACATGCCTTTTATCACTTTGAATTTTTATGACTGTTTTTTCACGTGGATGGTTTGCCAATTTTTAATTGAGCTGCTCCATCATAAACCAAGTTTTTCTTTTTAAGTGCTATTGGTGCCTAGTTTGGGTGGTGTGCGGTGTGGCCAAAATGGGGGTATGGGGCTTCCTCATGACAAAGCCTTAAAACAACCTACTTGTAGCAAACGGTTTGAGCATAGATAAGCATAAAAAATGCCAAAAGGCCTTTTAATTTGCAGTGTTGGGCCCATGTATCCCTCCAAATTTCATTTCATTTCATTTTGGAATTTTGTAAAGCGCTTGGTAACGCACACCGGCGTGTCCCCGCGCTGAAGAGAACCTGGAAGAGAGTCAGAGGATTATAACAATGCTAGGCGGAAGAGATAGGTTTTGAGGGTTTTGCGAAATTTAGTCTCAGAAGGTTCGAGACGCATTTCAGTGGGGAGCAAATTCCAATTCTTGGCTGCAAGGAGCCTGAAAGATCTACCTCCCATCCGAGATTTACGGATTTTGGGGACAACAGCCAGACCCATCCCAGAGGATCTGAGCAGCCGCTCAGGTCTGTAGGGAGTAATAAGGCTGTTCAGCGGGCCGGGTGCTTTGCCTCCAAAGATGCGATGGCACATGCAGAGAGCCTTGAAGGTAATCCTTTCCCGGATAGGAAGCCAGTGAAGGGACCTCAAGGCAGCTTTAGAGGGTGCTCTCCTGGGGAGTCTCAGTACCAGCCGGGCTGTGGCGTTTTGTAGAACTTGGAGACGGTTGAGACTTTTGGCCGTAATACCCAGATATAATAGGTTGGCATAGTCAAGTCTCGATGTGACCAAAGCATGCACAAGAGTTTGTCTGGCACCAATCGGTAATAGGTCAAGGACCTTGCGAAGGCTCTTCAGTATCCCGAAGCACATTCCAACCACCCGGTTAACCTGGGGAGCAAAGGATAGATCAGAGTCGAATAGAACCCCAAGATTTTTCGCCTGGTGGCTCGGCGTGGGGGTAGAGCCCAGAGAGTCAGGCCACCACGCTGAGGACCACACAGACGGGCCTCCCCCTACCACGAGCACTTCCGTTTTGGACCCATTCAACTTCAGGCAGTTGTTGGACATCCAGGAAGCAAGTTCCTGCATGCAGGCCCTGAAGTTGAGTGCCGCAGTATCGGGTGCCCGTGACAACGAGATGACCAGCTGTGTGTCGTCAGCGTACGACACCAGCTGGATGCCATGCCTTTCCACAATGGTGGCAACAGGGGAGGCGTAGAGGTTAAACAGGGTGGGGCTGAGGGCCGAGCCCTGGGGAACCCCTTGTTCGAGATTGAACACCCGAGAGTAGTGTTCCCCCTGCCTGACCTGAAAGCCCCTCTCAGACAGGAAGGACTGCATCCAGCTGAGTGCCATCCCGTTTACCCCGCCATTGTTCAGACACTGCAGCAAGGTGGAGTGTGCTACAGTGTCAAATGCGGCACTTAGGTCGAGTAAGATGAGAGCCATGGTATGCCCCTCATCTACACCCTGCCTAATGGTCTCAGTTGCCAGGAGCATCGCATCGCAAATAAATAATGCAGCTCCAGTGGGTTGTGGAACGCAAAAGGTAGTCACCTCATAAATTGTCACAGCATTTCAAACGTTTGTTCCCCCTAAAAACATACATGCATTCGTTTCCCACTCCTGTTATTACTCATTCATGGTGTGTGCTGCTAGGGTGGGTGGTACTTGCCAGGTTAATTAGCACGTGATTGTTTCCTCCCTATAATCCTCTCACCGTGAGAAGAGGGGGTGGGAAAGGGGTTTGAGGGCTCTCCTGTGGGAAAGCGGCTATCCTGAACAGCATCACTCAAAGGTGTCGCCCATACTGCAACACAGGCAGGTCGGGACTGCCGCCCAGGTGCCAAGTGTGCAGTAACTGTAAAAGAACCCAGTCGCGTGCAGTGTGAATTACCTCAGCACCTGTCTAGAAAATCTTTTTGATTTTCCTTTTGGCCAATCCGGCTCAGCTCAGACATCTGTTTGGGCCCAGGAAGGCTGCGCCCCTGGCCTGTTATAGCTGAAGTGATCTATGCACGAGACTGTGTATGGAAGCGCTTGAGGCCCCGCTTATGGATAGTAAACTCTACGATACATGTGTGTGTGTTTGCGTATGTGCGGTCCTTCGTGAACCTGAGAAGTGCACCTAACCCAGTCATCCAGCTACCTCTGTGAAAGCAGTGTGTGCTGCTGTTGATATTTCTTTTTCACTCTCCACGCTCAAACTGTTTGCTGTCTGGACTCGCGAAAGAAAGGCTCACGCGCAGCAGGTATTTTTATGGGCCCAGAGGGTGGTCTTTGCCTGTCTCTGCCTGGTGTCCCTGCAGCACCGTCGCACTCTAGTTATATATTAACAGCAGCTTTTATAAGGTTCAACAATAGACTCAACTTAGTTTGGATCTTGACAAACAGTTGCGAGTGCCAAGCCCTTCACACTCTTATCTGCCTTGGAAGGATGAAAGGTGCGGTCAGGGTGACTGGATTCGAAACGCACAGATTTCTTGGATGGAGGGATTGCTGCAAGAGAGACTATTCCAGTTTTAGACCAGCGCGGACACAAGCCTCTCTTTTTACCTTCAACATGGGTTACAGAAGGGGCCCGTTCTTGCAACTGAACCCGCACCGCACACAGACAGCGGTGCATTTCTCCTGGAGCCTTTCACACGCTGAAGCTTGCACGCTTGTTCTTCTTCCTGCGGCGGTCTGGCAAAAATGGCTGCCGCAAAGCGCCGAGATTTTCATAACCGCTTCCCCTAACCTCTAATATGTAGGATGTGTCCTTTCTTAAATTACTGCCTATTTCATATTTACCATAGGAGTGGGTGAGGGGCCACAGGGTGAGAGAGAGGGACGAAAATGAAAATAAAACAGCGAGGGAGGAAACAAGCAAAATGATGGCAGTAGCTGCAGATAAGCCCCGTCCTTTTCAGACTGGGGGGCGTGTTTTTTAGGTTTGAGTGGCAGATGACGTCACAGATAGAAAGAACCTAAAAAACACACCCCCGAATCCGAAAAAGACAGGGCTTAAAGGAAGTGACGCCCCTCTCCTCCAATGGCTGGCCAGCATTTATGAGGCCAGCCAATGGAGAAGAGGGGCGGGTTCAAGCCCCCTACACTAAGAAACATAAAATCTCGGAGCTCTGCCCACTGCTTACGCAGTGCGACGGAGTCCTCGACCTAAAAACTTAATAAGGCAAATTATACATGCATATGAGTGGAGAATGCAAAAAAAAAAAAGAACTTAAAAAGGTCATTTGTGCAAAGGAGAGCACAATGCAAGGTAGTAGAGTGTGATTGTGTGGTCGATTGAGGCACTGTAATACAAAGGGGAAGCAAACAGGCAAACAGTAATTGCAAAGTTAATGATCAAGTGAATTTAGCCATGAGGATAGATTTGACTTCTTTTTTGAAGGATGCAGTGGATGAGATGAGTCTCGTTTCTGGTGGGAGGGCATTCCAGAACCTGGGGGCCATCCCTGAGAAAGAAAACTTGTTAGTTTTTTTTCTTGTGGAATCTTTGTGGTTTCAAAAGGAGAGTTTCTGTGCTTCTTGTGGCTCTTGAGCCTCCTGAGATTGTCAGTTTCTGAGCAATGTAGCTCGGCGAGTTGTGATGTAAGGCCTTGTGAGTAATGCATGCGATTTTTAAGTGTATTCTGGCTTCAAGCCGTAGCCAATTCAGAGATTTTAAATCCGGAGAAATGTGTGAGCATTTTTTCGATCCAGTTATGTGCCTTGCTGCAGCATTGATGGAAGCTCTTAAATGTGCGGTTGTTGATAGCGGGAGGCCGCAGAGGGCGGTACTTCCATAGTCAATCCGAAGGATAACTAGCGCTTGAACTGCAGTTCTAAAGTCGTTGGCTGGGAGGAAGGGTTTCAGCTTTCTCAAGGTATTGATTTGTAAATTAGCTCCCTTGGTTGCATTGCTGATATGTCGTTGCATATTGAGATTGGAGTCAAGGGTGATACCTAAGGATTTTGCTGAGTCTACAATGATAGGTTGGACGTTGAATGTAGTGAGGTGTTTCAGCCAGTCCTGGGCGATGGGGATTTTGGAGGGGGGTGCTATTAGGAGGAATCCTGTTTTTAAAGCATTAAGTTTGAGATGGTTCTCTGCCAGCCATGTTTGTGTGTCCTTTAGTGTTGAGTTGAGAAGTTTGAAGTCAATGGGTCTCGCATTTACGCGAGTTTAAGCTACTGACATTGTAAATGACAATTTGTTTTATTTGTTTCAAAAACCAAAACATAAATAAAACGCAATGTCATTTACAATGCCAATAGCTCAAACCTGCGTAAATGTGAGACCTATTGCATTGCATTTGCTTGTTTACATCACAAAGTGCTAAGGCTTCTACCACAGATCTAAAGGCTTTAGTTAAGTGTGCAGTGTGACTTCATGCACTAAGTAAAGTTGGTTGGAACAGTATCGTACATTCTGTCAAATCCGGGATTATGTTGAAAGGACTAATCAGGAACCCACCACCAAAATACACCACAAAAAAATAACCACAGTATGCTGCCCAAACCTAGGATCACGTGGCTCTATGCCATAAGTAAATCATGGAGCTCTGCATGTTTCCAGCTTCGACTGGCTTCTATCTGCTGTTACAGCAGGACATCCTCTCATTGTTTGTCTTCAGCTAAGGGCAAACAGATACAATGGAAGTGCTTGTTCTCACCAGTTAGGGCCAAGGATGGGTCTATTAGCCAGAAACACTACCTTCAAACCTCATTCATCACCTTCTTACCCAGCAAACATGCATCCATCCCACATCTCGTGGCACCATCCCCAGTGTTGCATGGAAATTAAACATCACCACCAATCACACCACTCTTTTGCAGCTAATGCAAATAAACGTCTAAGCATCTCACTTGTTCCATCACACAGAAAATTCAAACACTAAGAGCACACACTGTTATGTACTGAATAACATTCACTCTGCAATGCAGCACATAGCAGGCATTGCAGACTGTTTCACAGTGATCACAAATGCACAAATTGGATCCCACGTTTCTGATGGAGGCCCAGGTCAGCCTACCACCACTCACATCCTCGATGTGAGTGCTGATAGGTTTTAGTTTGACAGAACTACAGCACAGTGCACACTGATCATGCTGCAACCTATTCCACTTCTAGCAACACCAATTGCCATTTCCATCCGATCTACCACCTTGCTGAAACCAACCCTTTCATCTACCCATGATTAACTGACCCCATCTGCAGATCCCAGTTTGCACCTTCTGCAGTTTCATTCTCCCGTGTTATACCATTGTCAACACCATGAGGGAACCTTGTCTTGATCTGATGGATGCCCTCAACATCAAACAGCTTATCATTGTTCCAGCCCACATCAAAGACAATATTTTGCTCTTCATTGGTTCCTCCTGGACTAACATCACCTGCCACGACCCACAGCGTCGGTACTTGACCTACCTCTCAATCACAATCTTTCTTCTTCAACACTCCAGAGCGATCAACCATGTACGACCTTCCAAGCAACAAACCTGCTCATTCACAAATGTTACCATTGACGCGATACATAGGCTGAACTCCTTAACTCTTTCTTCAGACACAATGGCCAATATCGAAGTCCAGCTCTCCAACCTCACCCGCACCCACCAGATGACTGTCGACTCCCACTTTCCTTTTAACCACGCTTATGACCATAGGGAAAGAAGGTAGGACGGCGGACTGCCTAGGCCTCGAACTCATTAAGGGTACGCCGGAGGTGGCTCAATCATGCCTAAGCTGCAATAGGGTACTTCCGATGATATATATGCATCCGATCAGGTCCATTGCCAACCTCAACAGAGGAAGGCAGAGGGTGAATCTGCTGATGTGAGATGCCTTCTGCTGAACGCCAGATCCCTAGTCAAACATAGTATTGAGCTAGCGGAGCTGATTCAGGATAAGGAAGTAAAAATAGCCTTCATAACCAAATCCTGGACAGATGCAGCTTCCGGACCGGACATTGTCAAAGCTACCCCTCCTAATTTTAGCTGCCATGTCCAGAAAAGGTGGGGGAAGAGAGGCGGCGGTCTGGCGATCCTCTACCACAACTCTGAGAGGGAATTTCCGGCCAGTGGCGGCCGATTTGGGCGAAGCGATGTCATTTAACTTTATCTTGTCCAATCATCAATCTTTGAGGGGCTGCTTACTTTACAGTCCCCCTGGGAGTAAGACCCCGTTTCTAGCGGCACTAGGCAGCGTGCTAGAGGAGGCCATATGTGCAAAGACCTTTACAGTCTTAGGGGATTTTAATTTTCACCTTGATTGCAGCTCAGACCCTGATACACTAGAGCTCCTGGAGAGGATGGATGGTGTTGAGTTGAAACAGCTGGTGGTTGGCCCTACGCATAAGGCGGGCACACCCTTGATGACATTTTTTCCAACCATCCGGACTTAGAAGTCACCTCGATCAGCCCAGTTTCCTGGTCAGACCCTGCCGCAGTATGCTTTAAAATCTCTATGGCCACACCCGCTAGAACGAGGCAGGTGAGGAAACTGGCCAGGACCACCACGGAGTGGAACAAGATAGAGGGTACGTCCCTCGAGGAACTTTTGGGATCCTCCACAGTGTCTTTCCCTGCAGATTCTACTCTAACTGGGTGGACCATGCTTGTACGCTCCTAGCGCCACCCAAACGCGGCCACTCTACGTGTGTGTTTCCATCGTCCCCTTGGTTCTCAGAGGAGATCTGGGAACATAAGATCATCTGCACAGAAATTAGAACGGGTGTGGCGGAAAAATTACCACGAGGCAGATAAAAGGAGACTTAAATCGGGATTGGCATGCTACAAAGATTTGATAGGAAAGGCAAAACGTACCTATTTTACTAACCGTATTAAGGAGGCGAAGAATTCCCCTAAGGAGCTTTTCCAGGCATTCTCAAGTCTGGTGGCCCCTAAACCTGATCCTGTGCCCCCCAGCCAGAAACTATGCGAGGGCTTAGCAAAATTCTTCCTGAATAAGATGGAGATGATCTTTAACTCTCTGGATGCGCAAGTTAGGGCTAACTTGCCAGAGGCCAGCCCGGAGGCTGCGAGGGCTAACATACAGGAGAGCAGGCTCCTGAGTTTCTCCCCGGTAAGTGAGGAGGAGGTAAGGAAATGGCTGTTGTGGACTAAATCAGGCTCTCCTCAAGACCCTTGCCCTTTGGCTATAGCAAGTATAGCGGCGGCCCCTATTGCCGCAACGTTAACGAAACTATTTAATCACGTACTGGAGATCGGTGAATTTCCTTCCTGCTGGAAACAGGCCTCAATTCTTCCCCTACTAAAAAAATCAAACCTGGACATTTCCGATCTAAACAACTATCGCCCCATCGCCAGGCTACCTTTACCGACCAAGCTTATAGAGGGAATCATGAATAGACAACTCAGCTCATTCTTGGGGGCTGTGTAAGCCCTGGATCCATCGCAGCATGGATTCAGGGCAGGGCACAGTACGGAATCTGCCTTAATTAAATCTGGTGAAGACATCAGGAAAGTAATGGACGCAGGGCGCAAAGCCGCCTTGATCCTGTTGGACTTCTCAGCAGCCTTTGATACGGTCCACCATGCGATACTGGTGGATCGTCTGAGGACCTGCGGGATTCAGGGGAAAGCTCATAAGATCCTGAAAGCTTTCCTCTCCAACAGGAGTCAGGTGGTGGCCCTGGGTAAGTTTGAGTCAAAACCTTTTGTGCTCCCATGTGGGGTTCCCCAGGGCTCGTCCCTGAGTCCTACCTTGTTTAATGTTTATGTTTCCACCTTGGCACCAGTCATCCGATCTTATGGATTTGAGTTAACATCTTACGCAGATGACACGCAGATTGTGCTGTCACTGCTACCGGGGGAGAGGAAGGCACTGCCAGCAGATTTAAAAATTGCATGTTAGCAGTCAGTAACTGGATGGCGATGAATTGTCTAAAATTAAACTCGGCTAAAACCGAAGTGCTCCTGTTTGCGGCCAGAGAGAATTTCTGGACCCCAAAATGGTGGCCCGATGAGCTAGGCGTCCCTCCCTCCCCAGTTTCAAAGGTTAAGAACCTAGGGGTTCTGATGGACGATAAATTGACCTTCAGGCCTCAAGTCAATGCACTGTCGTCAGCCATCCATTTTACACTCAAGACTATACGCAAGATCCTGCCCTTTTTACCCGACGAGCATAGGAAAACAGTGGCGACAGCACTGGTCCTGTCCCGGCTTGATTATTGTAACGGCCTACTGATCAATGCCCACCAGAGGCTGCTCCACAAACTACAGGTCTTGCAAAATGCAGCGGCCCGTCTTATCACTGACACGCCTAAGTTCGCCCCCGTCTCTCAAGAGCTGGTGAAGCTACACTGGCTGCCGGTGCGTAAACGGATTGCCTTTAAGGCCCTATGTATAGTATTTAAGGCTCTCAGGGGGCTGGTCCCCCCCCTGCATGGCCCAGTATTTTCAATGGTACAAGCCGGGTAGACCTCTCAGGTCAGCTGATCAGGGGCTGATCGTAACTCCACGAATCAGGAAAGCCCAGTGGGGAGGCAGAAGCTTCTCTGTGGGAGCAGCGAAGGCTTGGAATGCTCTACCACTGGACCTTAGACAGGCTTCTGAATTGATGACCTTTCGGAAATTGCTGAAAACATGACTTTTCAGGCACTAATTCCGGGCTGAGTCATGGGAGTGGTCAATCAGCTGCCAGGACACCGGCTGGTAACCGTGCGCTTTATAAATGTTAAAAATAAATAAATAAACCATTTATTTATAATTATAAAGTCAACCAATTTATAGTACTATACGGACCTCACAGATGGCAAACATGTTTACAGAAGGCAGATGAAGAAATGGCCCTGAATGCTGCAACAAGCAGACTTGACAACCCTGAGGCATTTCTGCTCTTTCTGCAGAAAGCTGATCTCAGAAGCCAAGTCAGTCTACTAAACCTGTCATTACCAAAGCAGCAAACCGAAACACTGCACTCTTCAAGACCATCAACATTGTGTGCACCCCATGGCTGGCCCATCTTTAAAGCAATCCAAGTAAAAATCTATCAATACATTTTTCATCAAGAAAAACAACAGAATCTGATAACACATCAATAACATGAAAATTCCACGCATCTCTGGTCTGATACCTCACTGCAGCTCACAATATTAGACAATATTTGACACACTCCCTATCGGTGGACATTGAAACTTCTCCGTTCTCTGAAAGTCACTTCAAATGAGGACAACATGCTTGTGTCAATGGTAAAGAATACTGTTAAGCTCTTATGCTACCCTTCAGTGCTTTTCTCACTCACCATGTTTCCAAGGACCTCTTGAGGCCAGTCAATACTCATGTGAAAGATTTTTAGCCTGGATCTACACAAACAAAGGATCAATCACCCGTCTTCCTTTCTTAGGTTAGAGTGAGTAGGCTGTCAATGCATAGATTCAACTTCCTCCAAAACGGCAACCATTCAAAGGGGTTGTTCTCACATTCTAGACGCCATTCCCCAAATCACATTGCATTTCCCTCTTCCTGTTACCATATTATGTGTTATATTGAGTATAACATTTATTCTATGATCATTTTCTGGACAACACCACTGTCCAGGACTCTATTGGTTCATAGCTATGTGTCACTTTACAAGTTCCCCTAATACATATAAAAGTGAGAATGAAGCGTGAAACCCACAAGTATGATTTGTATTTGTGATGCAGTAATGTGGTAGGCCAAATACAGTTCAATCAATCAATCAAGAGTTTGTAAAGTGCGGCTACTCACCTGTAAGGGTCTCAATGCGCTGAAGGGGGCAGGAGGGGGCTGCTGATCCGTCTGGGCATGGAGGTTCAGTTGAAGAGCTGGGTCTTAAGATCCTTCCTGAATTTGGTCAGAGACGGGGATTGCCTGAGGTGGAGGGGCAAGGTGTTCCAGGTCTTTACGGCGAGGTAGGAGAAGGATCTTCCTCCGGTTCTGGTCTTGTAAATCCTTGGGACGGTGGCAGGCAAGTTGGGCGGAGCAAAGTTGTCTGATGGGTACGTGGAATGACAGTTGTATGTGAAGCTACTGATTGAGTCGAATTATCAACTGTTAAGGATCTACGATTCAGTTTCTGAGCTGATAATATGAAGCCTTCCATGGTAGTCAGCTTGGATGCTTTTTGCAATACTGCCATTAAACGTATGTGACTAGATGAACAGTGCAGTTTCCTTGAATGTTCACAATTGTAGCTTGGACATTGTTATGATAAAGATCGTCCTTTTAGCCAAAAGGAATCTGGAGTTTGATTTAGCAAAATATAACTTGCTGGCAATTTCAAGCCCATTTGTGAAACACTTGGGAGTGGAGTTTTTTCTTGTGGAACAATGGATGATTGTTGATGGTGGGGTTATGCAAGGTTCAGACAGGATATCACAAAGCTTTGCTCATGCTGTGCCAGTGACTTAATTGAAGCTTTGCCCAGCTGGTGAACATGTGGTGCACTCGCTCTACAAAGTTTTGTTTTTTAAAAGCAACCTTCCAAAGCAGTTGCTTGTTGTCAGAATGCAAAAAACACAATGTCCCTGCCATGTAGGGAGGTTTTTTTCTTTGCCTTTGTGGGCCATTGCTCATATTTCCACCCTGGGACATCACACCTCCCATTGCGGTCCTAGGAAAGGAAAATAAGTGTCAGGCACTCCACCTTAATAAGGTATGGCAACCGTCATTATGACCTGATGACCCAGTGGCACACAGGCCAGGGGTTTACACTTGTTCTTCAGTTGTAAACCTAGTACTTCTCGGACTCTAAATATACAGAGAATCTACAGCAGTGCTCCTGCTCTCCCAAGCTCTGAACGACACTCTGAGTTTTAAGTCTAGATGCAGAAAGCTCAATTTGACTACACCTAATCCCTATGCCAAAAACCTATTTGCAAACTTGGATCAAATATATTTGGGATTGAGGGTAAAATGTGTGTTTAAATCCAGATTATTGACTTGCATGAAGGTTGAGGTGCACAAAATGTAATTACTACATTTACACATATTTGAGTTAATATAGTAGCTTGTTTGTGGTCTTACCAAAGAACAACCTACGTACATTCATTTGTTCTTGTACTCTGCTCAGAGGTTCTAAATAGATAAGACCATTACATTGTACAAAGCTACTTGAATAGGTGTTAGTAGCTGAGCAGAAATATGGGTCTGTTTCTGGCATCTCTGCAAATTGGAATTCATACTTTTAAATCTTGGCTGGTTGTTTATAAGCAAACATACTCATTGCTGTCAGTTAAATCTCTTGTATGTCATTAGTTTAACAAGCGGTCCAAGAATATATTGTAGTGAGGTATAACACAAAATGAAGAGCGATCTTGCACTAGCACAACTCCTATAGGGAGCTATGTTGACTTTCATGATTGATCCTATTTGCTGTGGGCAAGTAGTCTGAACTTTTGTTCAGTAGTATATTACTTCTGTTTTGTCAACCGTTCGACTCTTCTCAATGGGTCTGCAATCCCCTCTAGCCCAAAAGCTGTGCTCTCTTCCCTTAGTGAGAGCACCAGCACCTTGCAGCAGAGAGTGGCCAACAGGAGAGACAATAGTTTTTTGATGCTTCCCTAAAGTCATTGCATGCCTTGCAGCGGTAGCGGCTCAGCCTCTGCCCAATCACCAGATTAATTCCTCAGTTATTCACTGCTCTGATTTAAAGGCAGTGGAAAATAAACTATTGCATCCCTACCCTTACATCAGAGTATCCAACAACCAGATTCCAAACACTCCCTTTTGAATAGGGTCTTCAGATGGAATTCTTGCATGATAATACTACTTCAGTTGTTTCATTACAGACCGATTCTAAATCAGTGTGAATGCACAAAGCTATGTATATTAGAAAGCATATTTGACTAAAGTTAGGAAGTATGTGGAAATCACTTATTGTTTGTGGTTAATATAGTCAGCATGGTAACAACTGCTATGTGTTACATGGACCATAAACATTGGGTCAGTCTTTAAAATATCCAAATAATAAGCTGTAGGTTTCTTAGTGATCTCCCCCAAAAAATTCTGGAAAATATGATACTCCAGTTAAAAAATTGTATCGCCATTCAACATCATTAAAATGGCCCCAGAAGGCTCCAATTCCATGATTTATATTTGAGGGGTTGTAATATTGTAATAACAAAAAAAAGGCATGGTTGACGGACAGACTATACCACTCACCTAGGCTTTATTTGAGGCTCCGGCCTTTTTATAGGAGGATCTTCCATTACCTTTCACAGCATAACAGTCGAGCTTGTGCATGTGTGAGACGGGCTGTTTTGTCTTCATGCTGTCAAAATGAGAAGAAACCGTGACTGATAAATGTACCACTGGGAGAATTTGGCCCTTAAGGTGATGAGAACCTGCTCGTTTTCCACCTCATGGTGGTAACTGTAAGCAGTAGCTTTTTATAGGCTTTTAGGAAGCTCCCCACATGCGGGGAGGTAGGAATGGAGCCTTATCTCAATTCACAAGGCATCTCCTTGGCTCCCGTCTCCTCGGCAGATCACAGTGGTCCAGAGGGAGCTCACAGTGTGCTTTTTTAGGAGCATGGCTGCTGTATGTGTCATCAAAATGCAGCTTTTCCTGCAGTTGTCTCGCTAGGGGTTTGAGGGCGCTACTTGTCCGCCAGCAGAAATGGAAATGCCTGGCTTTCCAAAAACAGATTTCAAGAGTTTGCAGGAAGGAAACAGTAAGTTTATCTTTTGAGGGTTGGGTTGAACTTAGTAGTTAAGGGGTTTGAATAGAACACAACAAGCGGTTGAGCTCTAGCTGAGTAGCATGATCATCTTGTACAGTATTCTCAAACTTGGACAGCTCTTTTAAAAAACAAAAACCTTCAGTGCTATTGGTTTCAAAGGAAACGTGACGAAATAAATACTGTTCACATTGCCGTTATTGGTCAACCTTGTCAATGAAGTGGGCACGTTATTGAATGTTTTCCCAACTTCAAGCAATTCATCCTCTCATGCTCATGGAAGTTGCAGGCTTAGAGGTCCTCGAAGCAAAGAGACATTTTTGTGACTAAGTTTCTTTATTAAAAACATCTTCCCTGCCTGTAACCATCTCTAACCGTTTGATCCTGTCTTTATAAAATGTGTTGGTCTGAGAACCTTTAAGTTTGTTTCTAAATCAACTGTAGTTGTGCACAGCTTACCTTGATTCTGCCACAAGCAGGTACTAACTGACTTCACTCATAACCTCCAATAACAAGAACTAGAGGTATTGAAATGTAAATTATTTTACACTTATCATATTCTATCCTTGTGCCTAGTATTTAAATATTGTAGGAGTGCCCGCTTTTAGGTAGAGCCTAGCGGCAGGGTGCATGCACTGCTCGCTCTGCAAGGCATGCTGTATTAGAGTATGCACTGGAAGCCCCGGCCACTCTCGGCCCATATCTGTCATAGGCTCGTGTCATTGTCCTTCATAAATGCTGGCTTCTGATTCGTAAATAGGCTTGTTAGTCCCTCATTGGTACTGCCCTGTCTGCATTTGTTACCGCCCATAATGACTGGACCTTTTACTTGGCTTGTTACACGGTCTGCATTATAAGTGGGTGAGCACTATTTTGTTTATTGTCACTGAGGAGGACAATGGCGGCTGCTTTCTGTATTTGCAGCAGTCTCTTTTCTTATAGAGCTCTATGCCTCTCTAACTTGCATTCTGAGAGTGGCGCCCGCTTTAGGGAAATCGCTCTCAGTTTCAACTTTTTTTTTTTTACTTGCATGCTGAGCGCGTCACCCACTTTAGGGATACTGCTCTAAGAGTAAATACATTTTTTTAAACTTTGATGTTGAGCATGGCGCCTTCTTTAGGAACACCACGCTCTGTTTCTTTTAATTTTTAGTAACTTTTAATACTGAGCACGGCGCCCGCTTCAGGGACACCGCGCTCCGTTGTATTTTTTTATATTAAACTTTAATACTGAGCGCTTCACCTGCTTCACGGACAGCGCGCTCTGCACTACAATAGGTATTGCTTTTGCAAAACTTTGAACTATTGTTATTGTGAATCACAATGCCTTTTAATATTATAAAAGGCATTGTCATTTACAATGCCAATAGCTCAAAAACTCGCAATTGCGAGACCTATTTCATTGATGAAATAATACGTGTTTCGGCTCCACTCCCCGATCACAGGCACATATTGTGAACAGCATCATTGGTCATATCACTAAAGTGGACTGTTGGCGTCATTACATTTTGACAGGCATGAACATGTTTTCCCCATAAAATGTGCTTTGTGTGGCAATCTCGCATTTGCTTCTGAATCAGTTTGGATATGTGACACAGACCTTAAGAGTTAGCTTTATCTAATCTTTATTTGGTCTGGCAAGTTGTGCTGGTGATGAGCTTGCAGGGGTCTTAATCCATTTGGAGGCATTCTCTTTTTTATTGTTATTTGCAGTTCATTAGCCTTCTCATAAAGCACTGGAGAGAAGTTGCCAGTTTTTTACTTGAAGGGAAGGGTAGCTAGCCCATAGGGGTGGTCATTGAAGAAGGACCGATACCGATCACGCTGTCCCACGACTTCATAGAACAGCATCGAGAAAGATAATCTTGAACCGTCCATACCCTCAGAAGTACAAGAACCAGTTGAATCTTCTCAGACTTAAAGATAAGCACATTTTCTGTTTTAAGATGTGCAATTAAGGAATGGTTGATATCAGACTGTCACTAGAACTCAAAAACACCGCAGAGTCTAGTAGCAGCTTAAAACCTACCCCTGCCCCACACCTGATTGACATTGGTATTATCTAAGATGATAGAGCAAAACATTAGTACTTGCTTGGTTGCTAAAAGACCTGGCCACGGGGGTGCTATATATAGCATTATAGTCCATATTGTAAAGGTGTGCCATCGCTGCCTTTTTCCTGCAGCAAATTTCTGGTACATGTTAATGCCATTTGTGTTTCTCAGAGCTGCCCTTATTATGGCATTACAGTGCTTCTAATTGGCCAGGCGTGACTTCCCAAGCTGGCCACAGGTTTTGATCTCAGAACTTATCTGCTTTGGCTTTTGCTTTTGAAGGAGTTGGTTTCTGTAAAAGCCAAATTAATGCATATTACAAGCAGCCTGTCGGGGGAGAAAGGGGCTAGTATTCTGAGTTGTTGTTTCTCAAAAGCAGTTTCGCTCCAATCTTCCATAGCTTTTGGTTATCACTTCAAAGAAGTGATATTCAAATTCTATGATGAAGAATCACATTAACAGTAGGGGTTGCTCTCTGTTTTAACCTTGCTAAGCAACCGAGTCTGCACCACTTGGGCTTAATTAGCAGCTGTTTTCATCCATGATATTTTATGTTCTAGACCTCAAGGCTTATTTCTGCATTCTATCATTCTCACCGTTTCCTGGTTTTGTTATTTTGTCTTTGTTTTTCAGCCTTTATGTCTAATATCTATTTTCTTATTTCTTTTTGATCTTTATGTTTTTTTGTTTCCTTATTACATACCTTTATTCTTTCTTGTCGTCCATTCTTCACATTTTCTTCCCATTCATCCATTTCCTTTCTTTAATTTTTACTTTTGTTCTTCCTTCACTCTTTCAGTTATTGTCCCTCTTTCCTTCTTTCTTTTAAGAAACCCCTTTTCATTCATTCCACTATTTCTTTCCGTGTTCCCCATTGGTTTTTACATTTCATTATTTCCTACATTTTTCTTTCTTTCTCTTTCTTTCTTTCTTTCTTTCTTTCTTTCTTTCTTTCTTTTTTCTTTCTTTCTTTCTTTCTTTCTTTCTTTCTTTCTTTCTTTCTTTCTTTCTTTCTTTCTTTCTTTCTTTCTTTCATTCATTTGTCCTGATTATCTCCCCTTTCCCTCTCTCTAACCAACCTCTCCTTTTTCTCTTTCTTTTCTCCTTTTCCCTTTCTTTATTCCACTTCTCCATCTTATCTCCATTTGGTTTTACAACTTTATACCCTTCACCCACTCTTCTTCCTTATCCCTGCCCTTATTTATTTTGTGCTTTATCCTTAGCTTTTTTCCCTTCTTCCCTTACCTTTTTCTCCCCTTCCTTTCTCTTTGTCTATATCCGTCTTGCCTTTACGCACATTTCATTTGTTATCCATTTCTTCTCCCTTTTCATTACCCCTCCCTCTTTTTTTATCCATTTTCTTTTTTACCTATTCTTCAACTCATTCATTCCCAAGACCTTTATTTATCCCTTCCCTACTCCTTTCCTTTTTATCTTTCTGATCAATCCTTTTTTTCTTTTCCAGTTTCTTGACCTATTTTTTTATTCTCCTCTTTTTACTTTTTCTATTCTTTCACTACTGCTGGTAGCTCATTGTCCGATTACGATTACTTTCACTCCCACATTGGTTCATGTGATGTTTCTCCTCCCTCCCAGCAGAGTTCTCTCCTCTGCATTCTCATCTCTCGGTTCTCTCTCCACCTCTTTCTTTGAGGGATGTTTTTCTGTTCACCCCACTCATACTTTTAGGAACAGTGTCTCTGTTTACACTGCATTGATAATATCCCACAACACATCCCTTTCTCTCCCAGTTTCCGGACGCTCTCGCTCCTTTTCATTATCTTTCTCCACATGAGGATTACTCACTCTTGGGTTTGCAGCTGTTGACCAGTTTCCACCATGTGTGATGTAGGGAATGAGGTGCTCTAAAGGAGCCTGACCTTTAATCTTAGCTTCTGTGCAGGTGTTTCTGCTGCACTTTTTTCATATTAGTGCTGTGTACTTGGGCTAATTTGTGCTCCAGGGTTCAGTTCAAAACGCCCTCCTCCCTGGAGAAGGGGTTTGCTGAAAGTATGTAAAGATTGCCCGGATCCTGTACGACACTATCTGTCCTTCCAATTTTAGTATCAGACAATACATATCTTTATGTAAATGAACTGGGGGTCTAATGATATGTACACGTTGTACAAGCCCACATGCATTATCCTGGGAGTGCAGCAAAATGGCGCCTTCTGCTTATTTGCCTAATCAAGACAATGAGAAGACTTTTTTGTTTTTTAGCACAGCGTGTGCTTTTGCAAATTAGTTTTCCATCTTCGGATTAGCTAGACAACATGCAATAAAACCGGGTCAGCGCCAAGTGCACACGTTTATAAATTTGGGAAAGATTCCATTGCCATTTAAACATTCTTGCTGCTGCTTTTGGGGTGATCTTATATACAAGTAGGACATTTTTGGATTTCTCTCATCGATGTAGTAGCGGTATTTTATTACTGTACTATTATGAATAGAAAATGCTTCAGCACTTAAGTGTGCTATCGATCTGGGCAGTCCTGCCAAGCGTCACGTAACAGGTGTGACACTCACGCATTTCAGTGCAGTGATCCGCATCACCGCACTGAAATGCATTGTCACGTATTTTGCCACACCTGCCAGGTGCTTCACCAGTGGCGCCTGTGCCCGGGTTCTCTGCTGCTCGAGACGTGCTGCTTTCTGAGCCCGAGTTCCTAAATAGTTAACTGATCTGCTCTCAGCCTCTGTGGAGTGGCTGAGTGCGCTACAATGTATCTCTGCACTCAGCTGCCTGCTGTGTTGCCCTAGAAACAATGAATGCGGCGCCGGCGCGGCTCTGGGCTGCGGCTTACTCAGACTCATCACATACTGCAGGGGGGGAGAGGTTGCCCTCTCAGCAGATGAATATTGCTGTCAATCACCGGCGTGGCACCATGGGGGCCGGGATAATAATTTGGATGTGCCGGCGGTAGAGTGCCGTCACGTCCGGACTTGGAGGAAGTAGGCAGAAGCGGCGGGGAATCTGAGTGCACAGCACTCAGGCAGGAGACTCGACTCTCTCCCATGCCCCATGGCCGCCCGCCGTGGAGCGGCAGGAGGGGGAATGAAAATGATCAATTGCGGCGGCCGGCTGCGCCCCGCAAAACACCAGGCTGTACCTTGACCAGTGGCAGCTGTGCCAGCGAGAGTCAGCTCTGCCAGGCCCCCCTGGATTGCGAGCGGCCGTGCCGCCGGGGGCGAAGAGAGTACCGAGTGTCGTCGACTCAAGTAGCCAGCAGCTGCCTGGCTTGTCCGGATGAAGACAGGCAAAGTGCACATCGTGGCTGGTGGCAGCAGCAGTGCAGTACTGACCACAGTCGGGTCATCACTCATAAGTAAGTTTCAGAGGAATGCGATAAATCCTCCCTTTCAGCTGTTCATAAAAAACTGAAAACTGTTTTCTTTAAAAAATAAAATGGATTTGTCCATCCCTTGTTATCCGCTTCCGGTTATGTAGTTGCTTCTGTGCTCGTTGAAGCTCTGGTATATGCACACTTAAAAAACATACATAACATATCCTGGGACAGAGAGAGCAGCATGGAGTTAGAGTTAACCTGTTAGGAATCGGTTCATGTGGGACATATGACCTGTGAAAGAGATCTGCGTGAGTGTAATGTACCCTGGCAGAGAATTCTAGAGGGTTGATATGCGTGTGTCCATTCTAGTTTACTACAGTGAGATTGAGAAGGCTTAGAATTGGTGAGGTTACCCGTAGAAGTAGATACTGGGAGCAGAGTGCTCTGCAACTGTTACCCTCGTCTTCACTGCTTCATTTTGCTTGTGAGAAAGTGTCACTCATAGTCTTTGAAATGTCACTCATAATTACACTGAAATTATGAAAATTTCTCACATGGCAATGTGAAACCTTGGCAGCTATGTCTGGGTGTTTGGAAAACAAAAAAAACGGACATCTACCCAAGTTCTGTTTAGAGCCATAAGATATTGGACGAGGTTCCCGCCCGTAAACGCAGTTTCTTTGTATGCAGGGGCACGCACGAGACGCATTAGAATGTCCTTTGCCTGATGTTACCATACAAATTGGAAGTTCCAGAGGAAATGCACTTTCAAGAAAAGGAATCATTAATATTGTTTTATGATGGCTCCCTCCAGTCGCTGCAGCTCGGTTCCATCTGAATGCAGACTGCGTCCGCCATGCAAAATCCTCAGCTGGTGCCTTTTGCCGGATTTAGAGGTTATTAGAGGAATAGTAACGGCAGCTCAGGGAGCAATCAAGAGCAAGCTGCTGTCTGTTGTGTAACCTTGACCCGCTTCCTTAAATCTTCATGTGACGCAGTTGAGAATCGTTTCTGATGAATTGTAAATCAGCTGATCAGAGTGATAAAGTGTGGCGGCCGCACCACTGAAATATTCATTTTCTCTCAGTGTTTACCTCGCGAGTAGAGATGACAGTCCAGTGTTCAAAGGGGCCTCCCTTCAACGCTCCTGTGACACTAGGATGCAGGCCCGGACTGGCCATAGCGGGCACCGGGCAATCCCCCGGTGCGCTGCAAGGGTGGGGGCCGGTTTTGAGCCCCTGGGGGCCGGTTTTGTTACAGGGCTGTTTTTGCAGCATAGCTGCAAAATCGGCCCTGCAACAAAATCGGCCGAAAACCGGCCCTAGAAAAGGGCTCGGCGGGACCACCACCCCCCCCCCCCCGAGTGGGGAGGGTGGGCCGGCCAAGCACTTTGCCAGGGCCGGTTTTGGTTCCCAGTCCGGCCCTGCTAGGATGTGTTAATACCGAGTTAACATGTTTCTTGTATTTCGCACTCTCCGGGCAGAGCAGCACTAATTGTTTGTAGATTGTATATTTATTGCATATTTTCTGATTGTGTTGTGTCTTATTTTTTTGCGTGATTTTGTGTTATGATTGTATGCAGCTTTAATGTACTCTGGTGCCTCCCCGGTTGTATTTGAGTGTATAAGGTCACAACAGTGCAGCACCCTGTCAGGGGCTCTGCGAGCCGTACCTTATGCTCAGGGAGCAGTACCACAGAGGCGAAATGAACAACCTCCACCGTCCCCTGCCTTCCTCCACAATAGCAATGACACCGACCAGGTTGAAGGATGGGGCCTTGAGGGGAATCCTAAACGTTGTAGTGCGTGTTCTCTTATAGGTAGGCCTGGTTATATATCCTCCGTGGCTATATGGGAACCCATCTGAGAACCGCAACCTGCAAAAATCGTTGACATCAAACTCAGGTGGATCTCTGGTGTCTCAGTTAGTAATCCATTAAGAAGGAAACTTGAGGTTTGGTGTTCAGAGGAAAAGGAACCAGAAAACAAAATGTAGGTGCTCCAGCGCGCGTGGGAAAGGCAGGAAACACAGCCATTGGAGGTTGTGTATAAAGAAAGGAAAAACGCTCCTGCGCAAGTAGGAATGGAGTAGTGAGAGAACAGCCTCTGGAGTCACTCCTACAATAAAGACAATGCGCTCCTCCGCGTGTGAGTAGAAAGGTATACATGGAAGCGCTCCTGCGCTGGCACTTCAGGCTCCCCCCAGGGGTGATAAGGATGTATGCAATATGCAAGCGCTCCTGTGCTGGGAAATCAGATGTGTAAATGTGAATGCTTCTGCACCCACCCAAAAGGCAACAAATGACAATGTGCTCCTGTGCTTGTGAAAACAAATGCAGAAATGCAAGGGCTCCTGCGCTTATACTATAGACCCCGCTGGTAAAGTTGGTTAGTTCTCACTGGGCTGCTGCGGTCTGCTGGAACAGGCCAGCTTCGCTCCGCCGCCCTCGCACATTCCCCCGCACCCGAAGAGCGACCACCGGCGGCCGCCAAGACCTGGAACACCCTCCCCATCCCTCTACGGCAGACCCAAGACCAGCTGACCTTCAGAGGACTCCTCAAGACTTGGCTTTTCAAGCAGTATCAGCATCCCCCCTCCCCCCCCCCTAGGCCTTGAGACCCTCATGGGTAAGTAGTGCGCTTTACACATTTTCTGATTGATTGAACAGGCGCTCTGCTGAGGTAAAAGTCTTGTCCTGACTCGCGTGTCTTAGGGCACTCAATCCGAAGCAGCTTCTGGGTGAACTACGCGGGTTCAAATACAGGTTAACCCGGAAGTTCAACCCGTGCTGGCTTCTGGGACAACTTCTGCTTCACTGCAATAGAGTGCTGACTCACCGGAGAATATCTCGGAGTTCCGTAGTGTGTGGCAAGAAGCAGAGCATTCGTTTCCCACTTGCATCCTACCAGTCAGGGTCCCAGGTAGATCCTCGCACCGTCACATGCCCTTAATATTAATTAGAATTTCTGCTCTGTACCAAGTTCCTGCTTACCCGTGTTCAGTGCTATCAGAAGTCTAGCAATGCATCTTGTTCCCAAGCAGTGGCTGCTGCCATCAAGTATCACAGGGTTTGTGTGGGAGGTCTTAGGTGAAATAGGAAATAAAAAAATAAATGACTTGCCCTGCTCCCGGACCGCGGCCTGGTCTCGTGTCATCCTCTTCTGTTCCTGCTCAATGCAGGAAGCACAAACAGGCTTCCCCAGCCAATCGCAACACTGGAATGCAGCATTGTGATTGGGTTGGTCTGAGCGCCATTGTTCGTCTTTAAGACAGGCAGCGGGAGCCTGTGCATGTTCCTCACCAGGCTGTGCATTGCAGCCTGGAGGGGAAGATGCAAAGTGCACATGGCTGTTTGGCCAGGCCAAAATGGCCAGCCAAGCAGTCATGCCCATGTAAGTGCCCACCACTCCTCCTTTTGCTGGCTGAGACACAGCCAACTCCTTCCCCATAACCAGGAAAAATATCACGATAACCTAGTGTTATCATTTTCTTTTTCTTTTATCCACTGCTCAAAATGCAGTGGTGCGACGCTCCTCTGCCTTAGAGGAGGAGCTTCCGCTTTTCCCAAGTGATTACATGACTGTGTGAGTTGTTACATTGCCCTAGTTTTTCGGAGAATAAAGTTGTCTTTTTGTGCAGTGATAGTGATGGGTGACATGGTATGAAGCACCTACTTGTTTGGTTCTAATTTAAACATAATGTTCTGCAACATTTTCTTCTGCGCTGACTAGATCTTCGGTCGAGAGCGTAAATGGTTGACCTAGGGTACTGTAGACCTGTTTTTTAAGTGCTAGTGTCCGCATTTGACCAAAAAGCTTGTTCAAGTGACTCCAATTGTAAATCTGCATAATGTAACACTGCAACTTTACAGCATCCTGTGGGTTCCTGCATTCTGGTATTTGTAGGTACTCCACATGGTATTGCATAAACAATATCCCTTGTTAGAGATAGTACTGATACAGTCAAAAAGTTCTGGGTGAATACCTTTGCTGCTCTTTAATGGTAGATGTGGCTATAATAAATAATTAAAAGCATAATACTTTAATCACAGTGAGTAAGCCCTCAAATTGGTTTTAAGATGGCCGTCTGTCATCCTACTAGTTATGTTGCTAATATGCCATGAGTATCTTGAACATTTATTGTAATGTAACTGAATCAATGTATAGCTCTGCCTGCAACTGTTGGGTGCTCGCTGGGAAGTTAGTTAAATGCTCTATGCACAACTCCTATCTCACCCAGACAAGCTTACTGTCAGACAGATCAAAAAAGCCTTCTTGCAAAGTGTGCAGCTAGCTCACCAGTTGCTAACTTGGCCGAGCGCAAGGCTTAATTCCTGCACGAAGTAATGGTTTTCGAAAGATTCAGCAGAACAATGAAAAGGTCTAAGAGATGAAAAGTTTAATAACCTGAAAAAAGGAAAGGCTAGAACTAATAATTTTTTTATTAGACACCGCAATCGTAAATATAGCAATATTGCAAACCAAATATGGCATTATTAGTTATTTGGAAGGGAGATTCTGGGCAGTCCTTACAAGTCAAGAGACAGCCGAAAATGGATTCGAATTTTTTTAAAAAATGGTGTTCACAGGAGTCTTCGCAGGGCACGGTTATGTGGCTAAACCAGACCTTGGCCTTCCAGCAGCAGAGATGGTCTTGGTTGCTATTGAGCAAATGTACCTTAGAGTTTTTTCATTTGACTGTCTATAGCATTTCCCAACCAGGGAGTGGATTTTAAAGATGTAGTAGAAGCAGTATTTTGAATGTGTTTTTGCCTTCGGCCTAACTGGGTTAAATTGGAGAAGAGAAACAGTTTTCAATTTTGGAAAAAGCTGCAATTGCGTTTTATACCATGATGGCCTCCTTTGTCACACACCATTGCACACCTCCACATCAAAGTCTTCTCGCGTTCATAACTAATAGATCTCCGCACACCCAACACTGTACTCAAGTAATGTGTTCCTCTGGCCATACGGCTCTTTAATTCACACAACTACCCTGTGACGGAGCAGATCAGCTGCACAGGAATGAGAACTGGAGAATTTATAAGGACAAGTTGCCTTGACCTAAAAACACCCTTCCTCACCTGAGCTTTTAATCACATATAACTCATCTATCTTCATGGGGAAAATAAAATACGAGAACATGTTCTCCAATCTGGCGTGCAGCTTAGCCAAGGTTGTCACATATGCTATGATTGGGATTTGTCTCCAACAGGCTAGGAAATGCAGAAACTACCACAATTGTGCAAAATGTTCGTGTGTAGTCAGTGTAGCAACAAAGCTCACTGATGATTCGTAGCTAAATATGCAATCTTGAAAAGAGTAGGCCCGGGAGAAATTTGTATTCAACAATTCATAATTTGCATGTGATTTCGGGCAAACTAGTTGCATGAAATTACCGACATTACGCCATTGTGCAACTCTGTAATTTCAAATAAGTAGGTGTAAAAATCTTATTGTGGGCAAAAAAGTTTTGCACTAAAAGTGTCATCACATCCAGAATAGATGCTTGGAAGTGATTCATGCTAAAATATACAGCTACGTGCCCGATCTAGATTCCTTGTAATTTTCCCAAAATGTCATGTCATTCGGAAAAGTCAAATTTCGCAAATACAAGAACCAGTACCTTAATCGACACCATTAGCTGCTGTCTGCCCCAAATTTCTCGACAGCGTTAAGATAGCCACAAAAACTTGTAATGATTTTAAATCCACACTATTACAAAATGGCATACGTTTTTCAACAAACCTCTCAAAATAGTATTAAACAGCCTGCATCGCTTACACTCACCCAGGATGCTATTGTGCTTTTCTCACTACATTTCTTTCCTCACCCCCTTGCTTTAGTGATGTCTCAAAAGACGTGTGACGTCGGAATTAATGGACCAAAACAGTTTACATGGCCCCAATGTGTTTACATTTCAGTTTTCGTTTTTTGACGTGGACACTCGGCGCCTTTTTTAATAACCTATACGTGGCTGCAGCTGTACACATTTTTAGGTCTCGTAGCGAACACAGCGCGTCAGCGCTGTGTCTCCGCTAGAGATCTTTTGTTAGCGAGTGTGCTTCCCAGGAGACAGTTTCGGCCGCGCGCATCCTTGGAGTGGATTTGAAACGGGAACGCGTGGCCAGGCGCTGTCTCCTGGGAAGCGCAAGCACCACACACGCATGCGCATACACACACACAAGCGCCCATGCACGCACATACATACATACATACATACAGAGACACCCCCCCTGACACATACACACACACACACACGCGCACACACACACACAAGTGCACCGAGGTCCCCTCTCCCTCCCCCGCCGTCACCGTCGCATACACACACGAGCATACACGCACACACACACACACAAGTGCACCAAGCCCCCCCAGCCTTTTGAAACTTACCTGGGCAATGTCGGGGACTCTTCTCTCAGCACGCGGCGCCCAACCTCCTGCTAGCGCGGCCCCGGGTCTCCACACCGCTCACAGGAGCCCCGGGCCGCGAGACGCATCGACTCCGCCTGCCTCCTCTTCCGGTCTGGACGTGGCCCCGCCCCCGTCACAGGCGACCGTGCCTGACTTCCGAGGCGGCCGCGGCGGACTTCCGGGGGCATTAACCTTTGGTGGCCGATTTCTCCCCAGCAAGGGATATGCAAATTCTCACCAGGGTAAGATCTCTCTGAGCTTCTGAGGTTGAAATCAAAAGTTCCGATTATCAACAGATTTATTCATTTGTGCATTTAATTTATGTCTGAAACGTTATTCAGCGCAGGCCAGGCTCTTGTCTACGCAGGAGGTGATGACGTCAGCCAACCGTAAAAGGGCACGAAACCTGGGCTAACATCACCATCAGTTTAATTCTCGGTGCTGTAGGCTAACTGCCCATGTTACATTTCTATGACGCCCTTTGTGTTGAGTTGTCCATTTCACCACCGCCGGACTCCTGCACACACTCCTCCTTTCCCTCCCACCCTTCCACCCCGCGTATATCCACTTTTCGGTTGGGTTTCCTTTACGAGTTTCTGAAACAACATTTGATTGCGTTGTTGCTTCGTACCAATCAGAAGGCTGTTTAGCTGGATGAGCAGTGGGTTACTGGAAATGGCGGGAAAGACAAATACAAGGCGCACTTGTTCGCTTTTGCTACAGTAAGCTGGGGTGAGGGTAAACACCCTAGACATCCGCGGTGCGTTCATTTTTGCTGGGAATTTTTCAGAGTCCCCCACAGGGTCAGGACCACTTACGAAGGGGTCCATAAATCACTCGCACTTGTGACAGAGCAGCGTCGCATCTCACGCTCAGCGCTACATGTCTAACACCCTCCCCACAGCGCCGCGCATATGGCCGCTGCTGCCTCCCTTATGAACGAGCAAACGGGTCCTTTCATCTCGGGCAGTGAAATTCCAAGGGTTAGATAGACAGGCCCGTGAATGGTCCCTCCTTGTGAATGGTCCCTCCGTGACCCACACCCAGTCAGTGAGTAACCCGTCTGAAACGCCCACTCGCTGCTCCACAAACGTGGAAAATTTAGATTCCGTAGTAGTTCGCTTCCCAATTTTCCGGGTGCCTGTAGGCAAAACGAACAGACACGCGTGTCATAACATAATCTGACAAAGACAGGCAAACTCACGAGCCCCGGTATTTAATTTTGCTTTGCAGGGCTAGAGGGATATCTCCAAGTGGCAGTTGATGGGGCCAGGGTGGGGAGAGAGTTTTCAGGGGGCACAGCTCAATGTTTCTAGTTACAGAAAGTACACACATCTCGCACCCAGACACACATCACACACAAACATAGCCACGCACTGATACACACACCCCCAATTCAATTCAAATGTTCCTGTAGTTTAATCTATGGCCACAGGCCAAGCACACTTATATACGTAGCACCACTGCCATACACACACGGACACCATCACTGCCATGCACACACGGACACCATCACTGCCATGCACACAGGGACACCACCACTGCCATACACACAGGGAAACCACCACTGCCATACACATACACAGACACCACCACTGCCATACACACACAGACACCACCACTGCCATGCACTCACGGACACCACCACTGCCATGCACACACGGAAACCACCACTGCCATGCATGCACGGACACCACCATTGCCATACACACACACGGACACCACCTTTGCCATGTACACACAGACACCACCCCTCCCATACACACACGGACACCACCCCTCCCATACACACACGGACACCACCCCTCCCATACACACACGGACACCACCACTGCCATGCACACACAGACACCACCACTGCCATGCACACACAGACACCACCACTGCCATGCACACACAGACACCACCACTGCCATGCACACACAGACACCACCACTGCCATGCACACACAGCCACCACCACTGCCATGCACACACGGACACCAAAAAACAAAAATTATGCAAAGCATTGTCATTTACAATGCCAGTAACTCAAACTTAAATGCTGCGAGACCTATTGCATTGCAAATGCTTGTTTTGTCTTTCCAATTAGCTTGAGCTTTCAAAATTCACAGTACTTCAGCATGACTTGTAATAGACCTAAATTGCCCCATGATTGTTGAGTTCTTGAAAGGGCAATATTTGTTATTGTTTGTTATTGTTAGGTGTACTTGTAAAGCGCAACATTCATCCAACAAGGATATCACGGCGCTGCAGTATTGAGCAGTAAATCATGGGCAGTTACCAGAGACCACTGTTTATTCCGATATAGGGAATAATGCATTTTTTAATTTTTTCTTAAAGATAGGGTAACAGTCCGTACGTCGGAGGTCGATGGGTAGATCATTCCAACATTTGGCCGCAATGTGCGAAATTTAAAAGTAAACATTTCCGTTGCAGAGCATTCAAATCATGTATTAAGCTTTACATTTTAAAACTCTATTCTGGTCTATTTTATTGGTGAAAAGACGGATTTATAAAAATCTGGTTTCAGTAAGTGATGGGTTAGACATTACAATTTCCGTATCTGGCCAGGCCTCTGCTTCCAGGCTGAGTGGTCGCTCCCCTGCTGATGCTGCTCAGGTGTCGTTTCTGCAGCGCTTGAGCCCTGACCTGGTCTGCATTGACAATTGCTGCCTGCTGTGCGCTGCTTGCTGGAACTGCCGGTTTTGCATTGTAATTATAGTGTTTGCCGATTTGCCGATTTGAATTGCATTTGTGCTCACTGTGTGTTTGCCTCGCCGCTTTTTGTCTTCAGCTTTCGTTTGTCCTAGCGCTCCTGCCGCCCTGACCCCCCCACCTCCATTTTGTTGTTGTTGTCGTCGTCCTTTGCCCGCCCCGCCTCCCAGCTGAAGCGCCCTCGCCCCTCCCCCTCCACCATCCATTTATGGCCAATGGTCCCACGCGCAGCGTCCACGCGCTACGGACACGCCGAAGGTGCGCCAAAGGTAAGCCCGTCTACGCCCGTCCGCGCCTGGACCGCGCCCAGCGCCAGACCCCCTGCCCCTCGCGCTCCCCAGCCCCCCCGCATTACCTACGATGCCGCCGCCCTCCTAGCCCTTAACCTCGGTCGCGCCCCCAACTGCATCCAAGCCGCTCCAGGACGCACCCATGGATCGTTCTCCTGCCTCTCCTGCAAATTTAGCGGCACCGTCAACGTCTCCGCTCCGACCACACCACAGATTCCCGACCCCAACCACCTAGAATGCATCCTTCTCAACACCCGCTCGGTCCACAGGCACGCCATTGACCTTTGGAACCTACTTGACACCATCTCTCCAGACGTCGCCTTCCTAACGGAAACATGGATGAACGCCTCCTCCGCCCCTGACATCGCCATCGCTATCCCTGACGACTATAAGATTACACGCAAAGACCGCACCGACCAAACAGGAGGAGGAATCGCTATCGTCCACAAGAAATCAATCCGCATCTCAACCAGCTCTGACGCCAACCTCGCCAACTCCGAACACCTCCACTTCCAGATCCACATCGACCCCAAAACCACACTCAGAGGCACCCTCCTCTACAGACCACCAGGTCCCCGCGCAAAATTCAGTGAAGACATCACGGACTTCATCACTCCACACGCACTCCCCTCCAAAGAATACATCCTCCTGGGAGACCTGAACTTCCACCTTGAGAAGATTAACGACCGCAACACCGCCACCCTCTTAGACAACCTCGCCAACCTCGGACTTAAACAACTGGTCACCTCCCCCACTCACATCGCAGGTCACACACTCGACCCCATCTTCACCTCTAGCAACCATGTCTCTTTCAACCACACTACGGAGCTCCTCTGGACTGACCACAGCTGCGTCCACTTCACCTACAACAAGCCGAAACCCATCATCCACCTCCAACCAACTCTACAAAGAAACTGGAACAAAACCACCACGGAACAGATCTCCTCATCGCTCCTTCAAACCTCCCCAGCCCTCTCCTCTAACGCCAACGAGGCCGCCTCCAACCTCACCCTTTGGTTATCCAACACAGCAGACACCTTAGCACCACTGATAAAACGCCACCACAAAATCAAGAAGGCCTCATGGTTCAACGAGGACCTCAAGAAATCCAAGAAACTATGCCGCTCCCTTGAAAAGGCCTGGAAAAAAGACTCATCCACCAGCAACAAGGTCGCCTTCAAAAACGCCATCCGTACTCACCACCAACTGATCCGAAAAGCCAACAAAAACAGCTTTCAAGGATCGACTCGACAACAACGCCCACAACAGCAAGGAACTTTTCAACATCGTCAAGGAATTTTCCAACCCCTCGGCCAACTCCAACGACATCACCACCTCTCAAACCCTCTGCGACTCCCTAGCCTCTTTTTTCCACAACAAGATTGCTGACATCCACAACAGCTTTGACAACCAACCCGGAAGCCAACCCACCCTACCATCAGCTGACTATCTTCCCCCCGTTAACACCCTTAACGCCTGGAACCCAATCACCACTGAGGACACCATCCGCCTGATGAACTCCATCCACTCTGGATCCCCCACAGACCCATGCCCTCACCACATCTTCAACAAAGTAGACTCCGTCATAGCTCCGCACCTCCGAGACGTCATCAACTGCTCCTTCAACTCCGCTACCTTCCCAGAAGACTGGAAACACGCTGAACTCACCGCCCTCCTGAAAAAACCAACAGCTGACCCCACCGAACTCAAAAACTACCGCCCCATCTCACTTCTTCCATTCCCGGCCAAAGTCATCGAGAAAGCTGTCAACAACCAGCTCGCCGCCTTCCTCGAAGCCAACAAATCCCTCGACTCTTCACAATCTGGCTTCCGAGCAAAACACAGCACTGAGACCGCCCTCATTGCAGCAACTGACGACATTCGAACTCTACTGGATAATGGAGACACAGTCGCCCTCATCCTCCTCGACCTCTCTGCAGCCTTCGACACAGTCTGCCACAGCACCCTTTTACAACGCCTCAGAAACATCGGGATCCAAGGAAAGGCACTGGAATGGATCACCTCGTTCCTCTCCGGAAGAACCCAGAGAGTCCGTCTCCCACCATTCAAGTCCAAGGCCTCTGAAATCATCTGCGGCGTACCACAAGGATCCTCTCTTAGCCCCACCCTCTTCAACGTATACATGAGCCCCCTCGCGACCATCGCCCGCCAACATAACCTCAACATCATCTCTTACGCGGATGACACTCAACTGATCCTTTCTCTCACCAAGGACCCCAGCACCACCAAAACTAACCTACACAAAGGAATGAAAGAAGTCGCCGAATGGATGAAACAAAGCCGTCTGAAACTGAATTCGGACAAAACAGAAGTCCTCATCTTAGGTAAATCCCCCTCTGCATGGGACGACTCCTGGTGGCCGGAAGCCCTCGGAAAAGCACCCATCCCGACAGACCACGCACGGAACCTTGGCGTCATCCTGGACTCTTCACTTTCAATGAACAGACAAGTCAGCGCCGTATCCTCATCCTGCTTCAACATCCTTCGCATGCTCAGAAAAACATTTCACTGGATCCCCACCGACACCAGGAAAACAGTCACCCATGCTCTGGTCACGAGCCGACTGGACTACGGAAACACCCTCTACGCAGGTACCACCACCAAACTCCAGAAGAAACTACAACGAATCCAAAACGCCTCAGCCAGACTCATTCTAGACATCCCACGCAATGAACACATCTCTGGCCACCTTAAAGACCTCCACTGGCTACCCGTCAATAAGAGGATTACTTTCCGACTGCTTACCCACGCACACAAATCACTCTACGACATCGGACCAGATTGCCTCAACTCTCGACTGTCCTTCTACACCCCCTCCCGCCAACTTCGCTCTTCCAGCCAAGCACTCGCCACTGTCCCTCGCATCAACAAAACCACCATGGGAGGCAGATCCTTCTCATACCTGGCTGCCAAAACATGGAACTCACTCCCCGCCCACCTTCGCCTCACCCAGAATCACCTAGCGTTCAGAAAACAACTTAAAACGTGGATATTTGACAAATAATCCCCTCCCTAAGGATATCTAGCCCCCCTCCCCTCCCCAAGCGCCTTGAAACCCTCCGGGTATGTAGTGCGCTATATAAATTCTATGACTTGACTTGACTTGACATTTGTAAAGCTCTCTCTACTTTAAAGTTACCAGGTGTCTTAGGCTCATTTTTGAAGCGTTGTCGTGGGAAACGTCATTTACAACGCAGTGTTTACACCGCACAACCTTTACCACGCTGCCATTACAACGCAAGTCGTTACTACGACTTGCGCTGGATGGCGCTGTTGGTTAAGGAATATTGTAATTTTCTATTCCAACACCTTCCCTACTGTTACGTGGACTGGTGTTAGAATAGAAAATTAGAATAATCCTCAATCCGCGCCCTCCAACGCAAGTCGTTGTAACGACTTGCGTTGTAACATCCGCAATGTAAAGTACCGCGATCAAAAAGATCGCATTGTACTATCATACATCCGTTGTCGTACATCTTGTCCAAGAAATTGTGATATATTACATTGCAATACTGGGGAGTTGATTTGCTGACTCGATTTATATGTACATTGGCCCACAAAGCTCCGAAGAAGGGTCTTTGGCGCTTGCACGGCTTGTACCTTCCCAGTGAAGAGCAAATCTTGGCCGTGTGATTGTCAACGCATCCTTATTGTGGAGTACCAGAATGAACATGTGCGTCTGTAACCAACACTGTGCACCTTTTCTCTTTTTGTGTTCTCATGATTATGTGACAAGCTGTATATAACTGTACAACTTTGTGATTAGTGTCTTGGTTTATATACAATATTGAGTATTTTCTCAAATTGATGGTGCAGTCTTTTCTGTCATCCCTGTTAGCCCTTTTGTGCGATTTGAATTGCTATTTAGCTATCTAGTTAATGATATATTTCGAGTACTAGTCCACAGGAGCCGTTGTTTTTTTATATAATCTGTAACCAACACGGCAGGTACATCTCTGAGAAGAGTGCTTTTGCATCAATTACCGGTCACAGGTTAAAAAGCAAAGAAAATACAGCACATAGAAATTGCGAATTAAAATAAGAGTCTAAAGTGAATTGTTTTTATATGTTGTGATATATTGCTTGGCAGTGATTTATTTCGTTTTTGTTTCCCTTCTTTTCTCTTCCCTCCCCCAACCTCGTCCCTTCTTCCCCTCATCCTTCTTTTTCCAATCTTACCTTTCTTGGGTTTCCACGGTCCCGCTTTCACACCTCCCTTCCTGCACCCCATCCTTTTTTTTCATAGGCCAACAACAAGCCCGAAATTGAAGCCGCGCTGTTCCTAGACTGGATGAGGCTGGAGCCCCAGTCGATGGTTTGGTTGCCAGTGCTGCACAGGGTGGCTGCTGCAGAAACGGCCAAGCACCAAGCGAAATGCAACATCTGTAAGGAGTGTCCTATCATCGGATTCAGGTAGAAGAAAATGCACGCTGAAACATTATAGCTGCCAAGTCTGTTGCTTGCATGGATTAATAAAGAGAAACCTTTGATTTATTTGCATTGCAAAATGAGCATTGGCAAAACCAATACGTTTGACCTTTGTATGGCACATACGTATAACGTTTACAAACATAAAATCTATTGCACAGACAAAAGCACCTGAACAATGGAAGATATTGAAAAGAAGGGTTGTTTTTATTTTCTGTAGCATTCATTCTTCAGATGCATTTTGTCGGTGGTTGCTTCCCCATGCTGCCAGGATTGATTTCACATGGTAAATAGCCTCATCATGCTTCCAAAAGAGGTAGAGGGACACACCCGAACAGACAATAAGATAACCATGAGAACTATATACTCCTGTGGGCAGACCCTAGATGTAATGGATAAGGTCTCAAGCGATGGATGAAGGTTCCAGACCAAAAGGAGGCAATGACAGAAGGCGACTCACCCACAGACCCTTATAGTACATAGAGAATACAATGTGTTCACCGTGGACGATGCTAGTACCATACATGTCAAACCTAAAAAAAATATATTGTTGTGGTTATATCAGAAATAATACTGGATTGCCAACGGTTCTGGAGAAAGCAGCTTGTCTTCAAGATCTCTGCATATGTAGTACCCCACTGTCTGGAATTCATAGGTTTTTAATGAATCCCCATGCCTATATTCTAAGCCACAGAAAGCAGACAATTTGAAGTGCTACTTTTCTGCTCCATCATTTTATAATTGTGTTTACCATATTGCTTGGAGCTTTGTGAATTATTAAACTCGATAAACCCGGTTTCAATCCCTGTGAGCTTAGAATGAACAGAACAGTATCAAATCGAGCTAGAAAAGAGAACATATTACGTATTCTGCTTAGCAATAAAGGGAAATGTATAAACGTATTCTGCAAACTGTTAAGAGTTAGGGCACACTTGAGAAAAGATTAGCTTCTGGAATGTTTATATACAATGAAGTGGTCATGGATAATTCAGTGACCCTTGTTTGTGGACTAGCTTGTGGATTCGTATGGTAGCATCACACTTACCCACATTATAATGTAGTTACAGGGTATGAGTTTCATTTACTTCTCATTTTCTTCTTTACCGGTATAATTTATCCCACATTACGATTAACACACCACAGTATGAATGCTGGTCAGTGCTAAAAATCATTCGCTTCGAAATACCTCTTTTTGAAGTCGAAGTTTGCACTATATAAGAATAAAAAATAAATACATATATTAGATCCTACATTTTCATTATAGAAAAATCGTATTAGAACTTAATGTTTGCCTTTTGATTGTTTTAATTGATGTTGAGCTATGGGAAGCAAATCATCAATGGTAGAAATAAATACAAACCATTTGCTTTCTAGAGAAATGCTTAATATACATACCATCTCTGTAACATATACGGTATCACTTAAGCCGTTATTATCATGCAAAGCAGTCTGAATGGCGCTTTTAAAGGAAGAAGTTAATTCCATTGTTAAAGGCAAACACGTATTTTGTTTAGATGTTCACACCCCCTCTCCCCCCCCATGAATTGGTGGGCTCTTCTAAGGACATTTGAAACCTATTTATAACATGCTTATAATTAATGTGTAAAAGATCTCATGACTCCTTGGGTGTGATTTAACGTTTTAATTTGCAGTACACAAAAAAACGAAATACTGTAAAAGGAGCTGCAGTACAAATTTACTGACTGTTTTTGCCATGGCTCCTTGTGCTAAAATGAAGCTTCAATAGCGAACTGCAAGACCACTTTCTGAATCTCTTTTGTTGACTTGAACCTTTCTGCAGGGTCATTTGCAAACTTTTTACCTTCAACATTTTTTTTCTGAACCAGTTTTTTTTGGCTTTTAGGACTCTGTGCTTTTAGCACTGGTAACCAGTGCTAAAGGGTCTGTGTTCTCTTTTAAGCAAGGTAGAATTGGCTTACACCCAATTGGTAAATGTAATTTACTTGCAAGTCCCTAGTAAAGTATTACTGCTTGTACCCTGGACCTGTAAATTAAATGCTACTAGTAGGACTGCAACACTGATTGAGCCAACCACATCAAGTAGTCCTTTAAACATGTCTCAGGCCTACCATTGCAGCCTGAATGCAGTTTTCAGACTGACATTTCATTTTGGCAAAATAAACCTTTTGCCAGGCTGAAACCTTCCTTTCAAATACGTATAAATCACCCCTAGTGTAGGTCCCGAACAATCAGAGGGCAGGGTGTAATGTTTGAAAAAATATTTACATGTCCTGGTTGTGAAAAACTATAAAATTCGTTTTTCTCTACTGCAGGACAAGCCTCTCTCGTAGGATAACATTGGAGTTACCTTGTTACCTTTAATAAGCCATCAATATGGGAGCAGGTACACAGGTTGAGTTTGTTGTATTAGAATTGTAAATGAAAGCCATCTTTAATAGTAAAGTCTGCTTTTTAATCACAGTTCTGACAATGCCACTTTCAGAAAGTTGGCATTTTTTTGTCCTAACCAGTTGGTGCCTGTAGCCTGTTCCTGTGTCACATGACGAAGTGCAGCTCATTGTAAGAAATTGGGTTGTTGGTTGATTGGGGTGTGAACCCGGTCAAGCAGCCATTCTTGTCAGGGTGAGTCACGAGCAAACCCCAAATTAACCTGTGCTCAACCGCCTGGTAGCTTAGCACGGAGCAGTCAGGCTTAACTTGGAGGCACACGTCTCATTGGCACAACTCACATATCTTACCAGATGTATGTTTTCCACCAATTGCTATATCAGCCACAAAATATCCCAACATCTCAATTTTTATCATTCCGTAACCACCAGGTTTTTACATCTATTACCATTAATTTCTTCCCTTCAGAAAATGTTCTCACAATTGTCTTATTGGAAATGATAGTGATGTGTGAACATGAATCAAGTTTCATTGGGACCTGCACATTATCAATGGTTATTACCTCAGAGGGAAACAAATTGCTTGCTTCACCTATTTGTAATACAACTTCCTGGCATGCTTTGTAACTTTTACTCCAATATGTTGTCTTTACTCTATTCCTACAACACTTGCTAAAATAACCCCTGATCCCACAGGAATTGCACACCTGGGACAACGCTGGACAAGATCTAGCATTAGCTTTATGGCCCTAAAGTCCACATATGAAATATGTACTCTTAAAATATAGTTAAGACTTCTTCTGTTTCTTACCTTCTGATTTCACTTTCTTCGAGGAGTTCTTATGCATTTTAACTTCAAATACCCCGTCACACTTTCTTTTTCCACACACCACCCCCTTTTTTGCCTGAAGTTCCCCCACACTTCAACATATGTTCAACACGTTTAGCAATTAACAGAACTTCCTCAAGTGGCGGCTGATCTTTAATCCACAGTTCCTGAATTATCTTATCCCTATTGCAAGGCAACACAAACTAGTCTTGAATTCTCTCTTCAACTGCCCCACCAAACTTGCATGTCAAAGCCAGTTTCCTTAGGCTTGTAACAAACTCCTCTACCGACTCATCCTGAACGTGACTCCTCAATCCAAAGTGGTACTTTTCCAGAATAGCACTGTCATGTGTCAAATAATGATGATCTAGCTTGGCCATGGCTATTTCAAATTCATTAAGATCAGGCATTTCAGCTTGACTAAGTTCTGGCAAGTACTCAAAAACATCTGTCTTCTCCACACCTAGACAATGTAACAAAAGTGCATGTTTCCTCTCTGCACTAAGGTTTGTGCCACAAGTGTGTATGATTGCTAAAGATTTTCTTCCATTTGGCCCATGTAAGTATAGGCTCTCTAGGAGATGGTAAGAAAAAGGAAGGAGTTGTGGCATTCTACATGTTTGCTGTAACCCATAGTAATCGCACATCTAAGCCTATAAAGTAGCAACACTCCTTGCAAAATAGCACAAATTAAAAATTAAAGGTGTGTGTATCACCACTGATAAATATATACACACACTTCCAATAATATTAAAATTAATAGAAAAAAATAAACTACAGAGGTGTGTATGTCACTATTGTTAAAAACGAGTGCAAGCACACAAAACCGCAATGATGTGCATGTCATTGCTGGATCATCGAGTGACATGTAGCAGCATGTTCACCTTACATCTGCAGCTCGGGAAGAACCAATGAACAGAGCAGCTCACCCTGTTGCTCGCCCTGCTTGTGCATGCACACCTCAGACGGAAGCAATATGATGGCCGCCAAACAACTAAACGGACGACTCTGGCACACGTCTGCAAACATTGAGATGCTGTGACTGCACAATGCAGGTACCGCACGCTGGTCTGGCACAAGATTGATGTTACGCCTAGCCTTCACATACTTCCCATTCACGTGATTGCAGCTTCCTCACCAGTTCCACTCCGGTCACAGTTTATGTTGGGAGCACATGCAGAGTTTGAAACAATGTACTGACACAACTGAAACCGCAAATTGCAGACCGACCTTCTGTGCTCTCAGACGCCCTGCTCCAGGGCGTGCTGCTCCACTGTACATAAATAGTAACTCCATCACGGAGTTGGATGGCAAAATACACCACCAAACATCAGGGTTGCCTTTTTGAGGTGTTTGGCAATGCCACAAACTCAATCCCACCCAATCTCGTCGCCAGACAGCTCTTTTGTGATGTGACATATTTTCAGATACCTCGCTGCATAAATGGACAGTTTGTAAAAAGTTACAAAACACTCTAATTTATTAATATTAATGGGGGTGAATCAGCTTGCAGGTGAATGCTAGGACGGAGTCCTGTTTGGTACAACAGGCCTCCATCTCAACATTATCTTTCGGAATGTGCCACCATTTTTGAGCCACAATGCCCAGGGCTTTAAATTATGCAGAAATGAATGAATACAACCATGTCCATTCAATTGGCTCTAGTTCCAAAGCAGATGAAAGAAAATACTGTTCCCAGTTTTAAGCCATGCTGCACTTGAGTGATGACCTTGCTAATTCATGTGTTGGCTCTAATGCTCTTTGTGGCTTTAAACATTAAATCTTGCTTTGGTTTCCTCCTAAGAATGTGGTAGATATGAATAATGTAATTAAATTTGGTGCCTACGTGTTTTACTTTAACATGATCAATGAAGGTCTTGTCACTCAAGATCAATGTACTGGCTTGTAGTGTCTTTTATGTGACTAGGGCCTTCTTGAATTATTGCAGCCTTTCTGGATGCAAATGTCCCATTTAAATGTATACGGTATTGAAAGGATCCAGATCGGCATACATTTGTTTTCTTTGTGGTAACAAAATAACAAATGTCCGTAACAAGTTGCCCAACATGAAAACCATAGACATAATTTGCACTCTGAACTTTTGAGCAAGTTTACACTTTTCAGTAAGGTAGAGACTTATAATAAAACCCCATGAAAAGTATGTGATTTTTTTTATAGCTAAAGATATAATTAAACCTATATTAATGTTACAAAATATCTAAGAAAAATAGTACATATTTATTATTTAATTAAAATTTTTTGATAAACTATTTTAAATTGAAAAAATAATGTAGCAAATGTTATTAATGAAATGTATTCTATTAAATATAGAAATATGATTTCTTTCTGTATATATTTTAACATTTGTCATACCATTTATTCTAGAGGGTATGCTGTGACAAGATCGGAGACATGTTATTTATGCTTGAAGGTATAATGTAACAATACGGGAGAAAAGTTATAGTAAAATTAATAAAATTGTGTGAGTAAAATGAAGAAAACTGTATAACATGTCAGATATTTTTGAAAAAAAGTACATTTCTAATATGAAACAAAATGGAAGAACGTGTAACATTAAAGTTAAATTTTTTTAATGTCCCCTTTTGGGACTTCAGCAACATAAATAGACTAAGGAAGGTTAGCTCCCTTGTGCTTGTGGTTGGATTGAAGTTGGGACTTGAGCCAGTCAAAGGTTTTATTTTCTGACTTTATATATATATATATATACACATCAGGATTCCACTCTCCACGCCGCATGTCCCAGCGCTCGTAAAAGATGAGAGAAACGGACTCTCTATTTCAGCCAGCAGCCGCTGGTAAATTTATTTAATTATTTTTTGTGCATTGCTGTGTTCAAAACCAAACGTGTTTCAGCGATCCCAGTCGCCTTGCTCGCTGGTAATTTCTGTTCTAAAGCCCTCCACACCTTTAAATTAAATACAACCCAGTGATTGGTTGCGACCACATAATAAACATGGATGAAATCCTTAACAACTAGCATCAACTGTGAGGGAGTATCTTTGTAGAAGACAGACTTCGATATAAAAGTGCTGTCTCTATTTTTCAGTTACTAAAATATTTTGTAAACCATTCACACATTAAATACATTTATATATATTAACTTATATAAATATCAAGCTAAAATAAAATAAGCCATTTCATTTCCTGTGCAAATACGCATATGTGTGACTTCCTCTTTTGAATCAAAGATACAGTATTGTCCTTTTAGTATTTCATTATTATGTTAAAACCAAACCAATGACGTTCACCCTAAATAGTGCAAAGTGCAATTTCTAAAGTGCTAACAGTAAATATTTTCTCACATAGTGCAAAAGGTTGATCTCCCAGCCGGGAGTTTTAAAACAATCTTACACTGAGTCAGAATTAATATATTTACATAAAAGGGAGGGAATCAGGGATTTCGGGCAGACGACTAATTTCATTATTGTTAATTAATATCTGTACAAATACTTTTTTCAACTCATGGAATTTGGACTTAAAGTTCATAAAGCTATGTCCATTTTGTAAACCTCAACTTGTAATTTCTGTTATAACATGTTTCAGTTAGACCTCGTTTTCTACATTTCCTGGGATAGATATTTTAGCCAAAACATCAGTTACATAGGGACTTTCATTTATCTGTATATACTTAACAATATATTAAAGTGTTGTGTTTAATCCATCCATTTTTTACACAGTCTCCAGTAAGCCTTGTACTTTGCATAAAAAAATAGATACAAAAACATTCACTATATATAAAATCTAGAATAAAAGATTTGACTAAAAATCCATAGTGCTAAAAATTAGTGCATCAGGCTATACTATCTTTTAATCACTATCCTATCTCATTATGAGTATTATGGTATAGTGGCTTATTTTGAATATATATATTGTGTTAGCTCATTACAAGAAATGGTACAGGTCTTCACAAATATTACGGCCCCGCGGGCTCTTAGTGTCCAGGTCCACTATGTAACTGGTTTGTGGGTGACGAAGTTGTTTTTCTCTGTCGCCTCCCCTTTTGTTGCTCGGAACGCTATCAATGACAAAGTAGCTAAGTACGTTCAAGTTGATGCCGTGTTCTGCTTTGACATGTCTAGCTACAGGGTACGTAGGGTCAGAATTTACTGTGGCCCTTAAATGTTGTAATATTCTTGCCTGTACTGGAAGCTTCGTACTCCCGACGTATTTTAATCCGCATATACAGGTTAAAACATACACCGCATATTCAGTTTTGCACGTAAAGTGCCCTTTTATTCTAAGTGGACGATCTGAAAATGCGTTGGTGTAATCTGCGGTATTGGTGCCAAATTTGCAAGCCCAACATGAGCTGCATTTAAAAAAGCTGTTCCAGGAGGGAAACCAGTTTACTTTATTGAATATTTCTGGACCAGTTTTAACTAGATCTGATCTCATAGAATGAGCTTTGCGAAAGGTAAAGTTGGGTTTATGAACATAGATTTCATTGAGAATACTGTCTGTCATCACTATTGGCCACTCTTTATTCATTATTTTTCTGATGGTCTGTGATTGCCTGCTGTAAGTGGATATAAATCTACATGTTTTACTTGAACTCTCCTTATCACCGATTTCATTGAGCGGAGAAGTATCTGCTCGGGTGATAGTATCCTGCTTTTTCTGTAGGAGTGTTCTTCTTTCCAGTTTGTTGGCCTTGCATAGAGCTGCTTTTAAATTTCTCTCACTGTAGCCTCTCTCTAATAGCCTCTTTTTTGCTATCAATAATGCCTCCTCACAAGCAACTCCTGTGCTGCAGGCTCTCTTAATTGTAAGGAATTCACCATAGGGTAGGCTCGCTATGGTATGATGGGGGTGAAAGCTACTGGCGTGAAGTAGGGTATTACCTGCTGTAGGTTTTTGGAAAAGGCTGCTTTCAATGACATTTGCCCTGATGGTAACCAAAATATCAAGGAAGCTAATGGAGGTGGAGTCTATGTGATGAGTGAATTCCAGATTAAGTGTATTCACATTAATAGTATCAACAAATCTCACTGCTTCTGCACCCCTCCAAACGATAAAAATATCGTCTATGTATCTCCATAGTTGTATAATATGTTCGTCATACAGTGCTTTATGTTCCCCCTTGAGGACATGCTCCTCCCACCAGCCTACATGTAAACATGCAAAGCTGGGGGAGAAGCATGCCCCCATAGCTACACCCTGTTTTTGTCTATATACCTTTCCATCAAAAAGGAACCTGTTGTTGTGTAGGCACCAATAAATCATTTTCAATAACATTTTGTTATGGCTATAACATTCAATATTGCGCTGTTTCAAGTAGTGTTCTACTGCGGCTAGGCCACCATTGTGTTTGATGCTTGTATACAGGGATTTAATATCCAATGTTAGCAACAGGTAATCATTTTCCCAGTGCACTTCATTTAGTTTAGCTAAAAAGTCACGGGAGTCCTGTATGTATGAGGGCAATCCTATGACAAAGTCTTGTAGGAAAAAATCCACGTATTTTGACGTCTTTTCAAAGGTACTGTTAATAGCGGAGATTATCGGTCGTCCTTGTAGAGGATCGGTCCCCTTGTGTACTTTTGGGATGAGATAAAATGTGGGTAGGGTGGGGTGAGCATTCAATAAAAACTTATTTTCATCCTTTGTAATTAACCCCTCTCTTACCCATTTACTAAATTACTTTTTGTAGTCCTCATTCACTTTATGGACGGCTGCTCCGTTTGAGATTTCATAGCATTCTTCTTCATTTAGATGCCTAAATGCTTCATCTCTGTACACCTTTTTGTCCCAAAGGACGATATTACCCCCTTTGTCCGCTCTGTTGATGACCACAGAGTCATTATTTTTCAGTTTGTCCATGAGTTGAAAGTATCGTTTATCTTTGTCCTTAATTTTTGATTTGGTGATGCATGTTTTTTTGTAGAGTGTCTTCAATTCATCAATGACCCTTTCGTGGAACACGTCTATTGTGTCCCTTGGCATTACTGGGACAAAGGTAGATGGGGCTTTGAACGGGCTATGTCCTCCCCTCCTCATTTGGATATTTTCCTCTCCCAATAATTCTTGTGTACTGGGGGTAGCCTCTTCCGATTCCTCTGTTCTCAGATTATGTAATGTCCGTAATAGAGGGATTTCTTTAACTGCAATGCCTGTTGTCACATGTAATTTTTGCACTGCCACCCGTGATTCTGCCACTCCAGGTTTTTTGATAGCGAAGTATTTACTCAATTTTAGTTTTCTTATGAATTTGTAGACATCTACCATTGTTTTTGTCAGACTCCACGCTGCAGGATCCGGCTGATGTACATAAAACTCCACCTCCCGACCTCACCAACACACTGGTAAAACACACAGTGGGTTCGAGCGATAGGGCGAGGGAAAACAATAGACCAAGGAAGGGAAAGGAAGGGGGCAGCTGGGAAGGGATGGCTGAAAGACAAGAAAACAGAGTGCTGGTTATAACTGTTCACTGAGAAACCCCTGCTCTCGTTTCACTCTCTCTACGTATGTTAAAGGGTTCACCTTTCTTGAATCAACGCTCTCCACCTCCTCCCTGTACAATGGGTGTGTATGTAGCTGCACCAATAGTCCCTATGGAATATAAACAACAATTACTCTCAGTTCACCACTAGAATAAATGTGCAATTATCAGTATCCTGGTTATACCTACCCCTCCTTGAATAAACCGTGCTCTAAATAAAACGTGTGTAATTCCACCAACTAAGTGTATCCAAATCAAATGTTAGTCTCTTACAAAGAGTAATTCTGTTATTTCCAGAAAGAACAAGTATACTCCTTAAGGAATACGGCAAGACGTAGCTTCCTACTACTGTCTTCCGCTCCCTTCAAACAAACTCCGATGCCTCTCAAATAACAATGCTCCAAACACGGCAAGATGTAGGGTTTCCCACTATCTTCCGCTTTGGGAATTGGCCCAAAAACACTAGTGCTTTACTTCGTAGCGGCAGTGCGCAGAAGGCTGGCCCCACTACACTCCGCTCTCCGTTGTTAACACCACACGGATTCCACTACAATTATAGGCAGTCCTTCATTCGCATGATAAGCATCACAGTTAAGTAAATCCAGCAACGCGTTAAACCACACGCGTTGCGTGCAAACTCACAGCACTTGAGCCGCTTCCTTAATGTCCGCTCTTCCTCCGTTGCTTGTTCCTATCCTTTCTGCCACGATGATGGATTAACAGCAGGAACGTCAGGAGGAAAACAAATGAACAGGAAACACCGTTCCCGCTCTAATTGGCAGAATCCAATATACTCCGCAATACTAGCGCGTTCCCCTTTCACGCGCGCTGGAGCCAAAATGACACGGACAAAACTTCTCTATACAGGAACCAAAGAGAAGACAAGAGACAGCGCTCTACTATGGAACAAAAAGCACTGTAGGTCACAAAATCACGAACAGGAAGCGATGGGTCCACCCAGCTTTATAGGACCACGCCCCCTGTGTAAGCATTCTGGGATTTGTAGTTTTTAACGTTAGGTAGGCGCCTTGGCAGATCCTGACAGTTTTTATAAAGTTAAAATTGCTTTCGGGGCAGTAACTTAAACCCAATGCTAGTAATGGTTTCTCTGCTTCAATGAGTTCTATATTTTAAGGTTGACAATTGTCCGGTCTACATTGGTGTTCAATGGGAGCCTTAGGTAAACAGAAGAACATGAAGCAAGAAGGCACCCGGTGGGAGAAGGTGCCTTCTAATGGTAAAGCAGGGTGCAAGGTTGTCAGATTGTGCTCGATGCCATTCCTCTGTCATCTTTTTTTGCTGGTTTTATGGAGCTCCGATTTTTTTCTTTTAAAAAGAACCATCCAGTGAATGATGCCACAGTAGATCTAAAAGTACAAGCTGGCCTCATCAAACAATAGACCATTTTAGACTACCCTATTTTGGTGATTGTTAGCTATGCAGAGCAGGGAAGAGGGACCTGTTCTTTTACTTTACACTATCTGGCCCCTTTAACTGAAGGTACTAGTTAGAACTGTACCTCCCCCTCTACCTTACAACACAAATCTCACCATTATGTCACCCAGACATCCTATAGTGCCTGCCGGCAAACAGAACACATACTCCATCCTCTGACTCTTCTTACCTCTGCGTATCATACTCTTTCTTACGTTTCATGAGCTATCCATTTGAGACTTACTGACGGCCCATTGCTGATCTTGTTGCTCAACCCAGCTACCCTTTGACACTTTACCTTGTGGTGTTCCATCTCACAGCTTTGTTCACTGCATGCGTGGCAAAGTCCTCTCAGTATGCTGCATGGGCAACTGCATCCTGCTCGGGCTGTAGTCTTGAAGGTTTCTGTTCGCCATTCATTCTGCTCTCCCCCACTGCCGATCATTGACATGAAAGAGGACTGATTTATGTGTGCGGCTCATGCAGTGTATTATTTGAATATGAACAACATATTAGCAAGGTAAGCATATTCTACAGCCAGCTGAGAGGTACTTGTTTGCATCAGCCATTATTTCTGGAAGGTCAAGCCCCAATTTAGCACGTTCATTTGGGCCTAAGGAACTCAACATTTAGTCAGACCCTCCAGGATTTCGCGATTTGCAAAAAAATTGCAAAATCAGCAGTTTTGTCAAACGGCTGCAATTTTTACAAAACTGCCCAGGAAATTTGGAAAATGCAATTATTTTTTTTCTTTGACTAGCTTGTGAAAACACAAAATATATTTTCACCTCTCAATTCCCAGCTTTTGGGAAACAAGGACCTCTTGTGGCTTTCATATGATGTCCATAATATTATTCGTTTTTGTTTGTGTGATGTTTCATCACAAACCCTGTGTGCTGTTGTTGCATCGCTCTTCAAAAAGTTAAAAACGTTGTCTTTTGTGTAGGCACTGGAAAGAATTAGAACAGAGGAATTAGTGTCCTGTATACAAGAATGCGTGGATTTACAAGATGCGGGTATGTGAGCAATGTAAGGAAAGATTAAGGATCTGCAAAATAGACAGCGCTGCAATAATGTACTAATTTTGGGGAGGCACTAGTGACTAGATGATTTGTGGTCAGTCTATTTCAGAAAGCGGTCCCTGAGCTTTCTGACTAGGACTGGGGCCCTCAGATACAGTGGGTTCATTAGTTTCTGCTACAGCAGAATAATCCATCATATCTCTGCTCAAAATATCCTAAACCTATTTTGATCTATATTGGCAATTTTATTCCCCAGCAGGAGATTTATTCTAGAGCTAATCCCTCAAATCTGATCAGCGTTGACACAGTCAAATTTTTGGTGAGCTCTAACTTCTGCTGTCATATAGTTGAGCACAGATGGAGTCTCAAGAAATGTATTTTACTGATAAAAGAGCTGGAGTTTCTTCAAGAACCAGCATGGCTGAAAGTAAGCTGGTGTGGTAAAATGATGGTTTAAGAAATCAAAATCTGTTGTGGCGACACACCCCTAAACACCAACATTAATGCAACTAACGTGACTGATGAGACTCTCAGAACTATTGGCAGCTCCTCTAATTCTATTTAATGTGGCTTTGGGTGGATCACAGCTGGAGTAACCACCAGACTATTTATCTCGCGATCTTAGGGAATGTAAGCACATAGACAGACTGTGGACATAATGCTATTTGGACCATGTACTTGTAGCGGAAGACAGAGAAGTCTAATGCTGTACTACCTGGGCCAGGCATACTGTCGTACTCAAACAATGAATTATTTGTGTGCATGACTGGTAAAGGCAGGAACAAAGTCTATGAAAACCTTATTATTTGTATCGAATATAGTTATCAATTCATTTCCATGGTTTGTGAAGTGCCCATCTGGCACATATTGGCCAATGCGGAGCTCCACAGAAAAACAGACAAAAAGTTGGTGATTTTTTATGTTTGGTTGTAAATATGATACCTTTACTTTTGACTTGGGGCTTAGTGCAGGCAAACATACAGATGTAAATGCTCATCAAGCAGATACACATACTTTATAAAATACATATGCAATTATGTGTTAAATGTCGTATCACTAACTTTGCAGCTCACTTTTCTACAGATCTTTCAGTTCGCTCCTCTAGTGCTTGTGCTCTGTAGATTACGGTGTGCCTTATGAAGACACTTCCAAGCCCCACCCTCACTGAATGCTGTCATGACAGAAGAATGCGGGCAGTATGGTTCTAGGAGGCTTTAGCCAGTCCTGAGTGATAGCTGGTGTGTTCCGTCATGGCCTACTGTAAAAGACCCAGCTGGTGCAAGTGATTGCAACTTGGTATTCTGCTTCACACTGACAACTTCCTCTTAGGTTTTATGATGCCTCTGTGTATTATGCACAAGGAATGTTAGGTGTTAGGGTGTTAGGGGTATGCTCAAGTCGACCTATGTGGACTGGACCAGGTAGGCAGGAGGTGACCTTCCTATGCAGTCTGTCTCTCTTATTCGGATCTGCCACTACGATCCTGCGCCTTCGGGTGCATGAGGAAGAGGCTAAAACAGTTTCCACTGAATTCAGGCAGAAAACGAATGATTATGACTAAAATAAAGTGCTGCAATAATGCTGCAACATTTCCATATTTGTGTCGCTAAATTTGCTAATCCATGCCGCAATATCCTGGGGGATCTGTTTATTGGGGGGGATATGCCCAACCTTCTTGCAATTGAAGAGTAGGTATAAGAAGATATCTTCTGGGGTCTGTGCTAAGCCAAATGAGTTGAGTTTAAGAAAAGACTGAGTGTGCCCTCAAAGCCACTTACACTTAAAGTAAGTCTTAGATAAAACACATGCAAAAATCTCTGACGTGCAAAAACAAATCTCTGCTGGAATGTGAAAAATGAATGAAATCACCACATTAAGATAAGTCATAACACTATCTTTTTCCTTGAACCAGAAAGGAACTTCTGTGTTCTAGACTGAACTGTAAAGCAGTTGCCACTACACCTAAGACCGAGCATACCGCTTCATGCTTCATTTCCCCAAGTTCTTCCGATTCATTTTTACTACTGTCTACCTTTGAGAATGAGAGCTCCTGCCAATATAAAGACTTAAAAAATGTATTCACTTAAGTCTCTGAATGGCGCCTGCTTTAAAAGAACTAAGCAGAAAGACAACTTTGGACATTGGTCACAATCTTTGACACGCTGCCAGGTCTTTTTAAAAAATGTGGTTCTATCTTTGACCCTTGACCTTTTTAAATCCCTCGTTAAGCCTTTAATGTTTTTCTGAACATTTTTCATACCTCTTATGTTATTGGGATCCTGGAATGAACTTGTGTAAGGTTTTAGTACTAAATTTTGATTGGACCGCTGCCATTTTTTATCCTTAGTAGGTATTATGGTTTCTTTCAGTCCCAAGTAATTTCTAGCTATAAATTATTATTTTTGAAACTTCTTGTTTCTGGGTTGGTTTACTTTACCTCTGAGGTTGTTTTGTGAATGTATGTGTTATTCCCAATTTTTACTAGCAGATCTGACATTTCCAAGAGAGTGATCCAGTGGTAGCTTGGGAGACTTTGGTACATCTCTGTGTGACTAGCCTAGTCAAAGTAATGTGGAGACTCGGATAGAAAAGATTTAAACATTTGGCTCTTTTAACACCTCTCTGATAAAGCCCATGTCGCACACATTGACTTGTAATAAAGGTCTGCTTTGGAGGCTCGACCAATTACACCAAATTAATGTGCTACTCCATGGCAAAACCAGTGGCTGGCCATGGAAGTAGCTTGTCTTGCGAATGGTTAACACGATCACCCAGGCTACAATGTCCCTAACAATGCACATCTCTTCTTGAAATGGTTCTGTTGGTTAGATATCATTTCGAAATAATTCAAAGTGCCCAGGTAAGTTGCCATAGTGAGCAAAATGGACTGAGGTACTAGCCTTTGTGCCCTCATCTCAGGAAGTCCCCGATATCTAATATTTTGATGTGCTGTGATGGGGAGCCTACGCATGCAATTTTGTCTTGCAAATATGTCGTTTAATACAATTATTAATGAATCAATTGATTGAAACATATATCTCGTGAAAGGCTTGATAAGTCCAGTATTTATTTCGATTTCACTTTCAAATGTTTCGACGTTCTTTGCTTTTTATGGTGTAAGCTGGAATACAGTTGAAACCTGGTGGCAGTATTTTATATGAATACATCCAGAGAGTGCTGTCACTAACTGTCTTGCTTGTTTGTGTATACTGAGATACACAAAAGTCTACTTTATCAAATATGCAGGCACCTATTTTTATGAAAAGCCAGGCTGTTGCAAACTGTTAGCCATTGAAATAGAGTTTGTGAAAATCTTCAAGCTGTGTTTTAGCCACTTTCGACCTTTACCTTTTAAAATGAGGGTAAATGTCCACTTACCTTCAAGTGTTTCCTCATTTAAATGCCTGGCTTTAAGTTTTGCAGTTTTTTCCTAATTGTGTAAATTATCTAGTCGAGACTGCGACTCCGCTTTGACCCCAGCAAGAGTCTTTCACGTAGTCTTTTCTTGAATACTAATTATTACCTTCATTATACCTAAGTTGCTAATGGAGCCTTTTAGGGAAGGCTGAATCATCGCGTTGCGTGTGGAAGTGAAGGCTGCTGCGTCGGGCGCACAGCAGGACTCCAGCCCTGTCACCCTTCGGCGCCGCTTCATGTTCTCTCAACGGCGCCGAACTCGCCATCTTTGAACATTCTTTCGCTCGAGGTCCAAACTCCCTCCTCCCACGCCGGGCACCCCTCCCCCACTCGGTGCATCACATCACAACAGACAGGGGCCTACTTGTTGCCGACTCCATTCTATAAACATGATTATGCTTGCCAGCAGGTATCATAATTAATTATTTACTTTCCACAGTGGTAAACAGTATGCAAATGAGTGGAGTTTTTGCAGATGCTCTCATGACTAGACATAACCGGAGCTGTTATTTTCTTCCAAGACAGCTTGCGCGGCAAAGTGTAATTATCCCAATGTTGTTGGGCAAATCGGACCCTGCCTTCTGTCCTACGCCCTCAAGTAAACATTTCTCGCAGGCCGTTGGTCCTGAAATGCCATCAGAACACTGGGATCAACAGCTGGAACACCAGTCAGAGCTGTGTGGCGTAAAATAAGTCACTGTGCTGTAATTGTATTGGCAGATATGTTCAGACTCTTCTCGGCAGCTAAGCAACCGCTTATTCTCAATTAGGTTCAGGCTGGTTTACTGGTGAGGATTTGTGTAACCGGTGCTTTAAATGTTCTGTTTCCTCTCTCTGGGTGATATGCTTTCAGCACAAATGTTTCTCCGTCTTAGAGTGGTCCACCCTCTCGCCCCAGTTTATGCACACAGCATTGCTTCGATTAGGCCGGTGGTTGCCAGTGGGGGCCATCAACACCTATTTTTCCACATAAGATAGTTAACGAGGGCAAAGAGAGGAAAAAACAAATGGAAAAGAAAGAGCAGGAGAAAGACGGGAAAAAATGCCACATCGAGAGAAAGGAGGAACCTGCAGGATTTGAGATAAACGGGCAGGGAGCGTCTGGTAGTGGATTAAAGAGGCATGAGGTGGTTGAAGACGAACAGCCTTCGTATTCGGCACGTCGACGAATAATTACACTGCAGGCTGGCTTCTGAGTAGTGCTTTGGCGACCACCACCCTTTCTTTGACAAATTAAGCACTGGCGCACGGGTTAAACAGTCGGATCACAAAGCACAGAAAAGTAAGTTAACTGACCCTTTACGCCTCTGTTGTATGTGAAATTTTTGTCAGACTTAGAAGAATTTACAGCATCTGTGCTCACCTGCTCTTTGTGATGCGTACATCCTTTTGCAGATGATGGAGTTTATTAATCTCTCCAAGATGCCAGACTAGATCCCGAATCTTGTTCTCCATAAGTGGCTATAATCATCCGGCAGGGACACGTGGACTCTAATTTAAACCTGTCTCGCCCCAGATGTAGCAACATCAAAGTATATAAGGCACCAATGATCATCCTGAGGTCAGTTTCTGCTTTTCAGAGCCTCAGCCATGTGGTTCAGGGCTCTTCTTGGGGCTTCACCAACAAATGACTTCGCTTTTCAACAGTGTCCCTCTCAGATTTCTGGGTTTAAACCCGGTGGTCACCGATGTTATAAGAAGATTTTTTGTTTATTGCAAATCCATTGCTTGGATCCAAAAAGGACCCCAAAGACTTCTACTCCTGTTCCGTAATGCGCCCAAAGGGCATCAGAGTGTGGAAGGCAAGTCCATTTTGGCCAAGGCTTGCAGGGATATGCAGAAGCATTCTACTTTCTCTTCAATTAAGTCCCACGACAGGGAACAATCTCCCAAAACCTCTTAACATAACATATAAAATGCTCCAAAGGATGGCAAAATGGTCCAGCCTTTGGGGCCCTTCTGAGTCCTGATGCCATTCCCCAATGCAGGTATCTATCATTCCGGTCCTCGGAAGCTTGTTTCCGGCCCAGGGAAGACATGTGCTAGGAGACTTTACCCTGTTCAAATTACTTACCAGTGAACAGTAATTTTTCCCTCTTGTAGTGAATCCTTGATCCTAAAGTAACATGACTAGATTCTCCCGTGTCTAGGGCTAACCGAGCAACGTGACTGGTGCTGTATGCGGTCAGTGCGCTGATAGGCGCAGACGGGCTTGCCTTTGGCATGTTGTCAGCATGACCGCATCCTATTTATGTAGTCTTCCTGATATGAAGACTAGCACCCAAAAAGGCAGGCAAAAACGTTTTGCTCCAACCAGTACTTAAAAACAATTAAAATCAACACAAAAAATGCTCAACTGATTCATTTTCTGTTTCGCCAATTTTGCAGAAATCAGTATGTGCCCCACAAAAAAAGTGTGCCCCCCCTCAGCATGGGCCTGTGTTCCTTTCCACCACCGGGCAAATCAGTCTGTCTGTCCTCAACAGTGGGAAAGATAAGGGGTGTTTACCCCCATGCAAGACTCGCATGGTCCCTGGTTTGATTTATTCCTCTTGCATGGGCTAGTACCAGCCACACAAGGGGAGGGGGGGGGGTTATCGGGATGCTGGGTGGGTGGACTTTTGTGAATGCCCATAGATCATGCAAGATTCCACCACAGAAATGTGAGGAAATCGTGAGACATACTACCTGTCTGGGTGTGATAGTTTTCCATAGATAGCATTCAAGCAGGGTTGTGCTAAAATTTGTATACATTTTTTTTGTGCAAAATTACGCATCATTCCACAAAATGCAGATTTGTCATTTCACGTTATATATGTGCAAAAAATGCATTTTTGTGCCAATTTTTAACATGAGGATGCTTTTCGCACCAAATAAAAGTGTGAAAAAAACATAAGCACCGCAAACAGCCAATCATGTTCTGTTGTTCCTGTGCATTTGTTACATTTTTATCAGGTTTGGCACACACATAAGTTCCGTAATGGTGTGATTTCGCATGACAACTGAACCATGAAATTCCCAAATTTATGTGAGTTACATGTGTGTAAATCACATTTTGCCCAGGCCTAGTTTAAAAAATGTCTTAATTTGGCAGGATTCCGTGGATGGTGGCCAAGCCTGGGCTGAAGTACCAGAGCTTCCGCAGACACAAATACAGCTCATTTTCTTTCCTTTTTGTTTTTTTACATAACATGTTGAAGGGTCCATGTTGCATTCTGGGGCCTTTTGGTGTTAAATGTGCTAGGCCTAACCAAAAAGTGGGGCTTTCATATTTATCAGGAGAAGGGCGGAAACACTGCGTGTTAAGAGTCTAGTGTATCTCAAAGATTCAGGAAGTTTCTGTCACAGAAATGTGAGGAAAGTGCAAAGTTTGAGCCAGTTTCAGGTTTGCCGGCCATTGTTCATAAAGAAAATGTTGTGTGATCCAAGCAAGGCACACAACCCTGGACTACCCTAATGGTTCACTTTTTTTAAAACGTCTGAATTTGGTAGGTTTTCCTGGGAGGAGGCTGAGTTCCTGTTCAAATACCAGAACTGCTCCCATTCCCAAAACAGGTCATTTTTTGTTACACGAAATCCTGATATCTCCATGTCGCGTTTTGGGGCCTTTTGTGTCGCGGGGGCTGGGCCCAGCCACACAAGTGAAGTAATGTCTTTATCTGGAGAAGTGTCGAAACAAGGAAAAGTATAACATTTGTGATCCAATACGCAATATAGAAAAGGTACCTTGAGGAATTATTTCCACTGTTAATTAATATTTTTCACATGCCATCAATATGTGCATTCAATCAAATAAACATCGGAACCATGGTATCAATCATTTTTCAGCTTTATATCATATGTTATATACGAAACAGTGAATAATTTGCAACAAATAGAAAAAGGCAACACAAACCACACTATTACAATCAATATCCTTCCGATAGTGTGTTATACTGTTGGTACTGTATGTATTATATACATATATACATATCGTGCTCCTGAAGCCTCAGTCAGCTCATGCAACAGTCTATAAACATGAATGTTATGGTTCTTATTTGTAACCAAACAGTATACAGGCGTCGACGTTTCGGTCTTTACACTGCGATTTCCACCAAGACCATCCTCAGGACTGTATGTTGCTCAAAATATCTACAAAATATACAATATGTACAATATATTAGACCCCGTTCCTAATGTCCAATATAATTGATTGTCTGCTAACACTAACCGTCACCACACCCAGTGTGACTACACATAAAATACATTACTCACTATGCTTCAAGTAGAGAAACCTCAATCTTCATAGACCAATAGGGAAGTCTTAACCATAGACCATCCACTTTCATGTGTTCCTGTACAAACAAGTATATATGAACACTTATATATATACACTGAGCATATGCCTTCATATTACTACAACAACCGTCCATTCTTAACTCCTCTCCATATAAGACACTAGTTCAGCTTACCTCCTCAAAGAGATAGAAACATTTCAGACTTGCTCGGTTAATTTTCGTATTTCTACCGTGTTCGATTGGTGTGGTTCCAATCTAAAGTGCAGAAACGGAAGATAACTTCCATAAGTCCATGCAAATACCTAGTAAGACTATCATTATCCCAGTAACCCGCCATTGGCACTTACTTCCACACTAAGTATCGAGCGGGATTCCAATTTACTCCGTCTCACTTCGAAAGCCAGCTCACAATGGTAACGGAGGAGACTACATCAAAGTCGCGGACTCCGCGCATGCTCAGAAAGGGGACGTCGCTTTAGTCTATGAGGCGGCCATTTCTAAATGGTTTTCATACCTGCTCTATCCAACAAACCATATTGTAATACCAACAATCCTAAGTATAAAAAGTGTAACCGAATATTATCAGCCCGATGTATTTGTGAAAATATTTAAAATATATACAGTTCAAATGCACCTAACGTCTCAGTGAAACCAACTATAGATTCAGAAGTCGGCCTTACAATCGGGACCAGTCTAAGACAACCACCATCCACAATGTAAATTACAGTCTACTGATGACATAAGGAACATAATCATAGGGTTGCCAAATTGTGCCATTCAACATGTTGGTTAAGACCCAGAACCATCGTCCTGCACATCCATATCCATCTGTTTTCTTTAATGGTTAGCAGACGATCTACATTGGTCCTTCTTTTTGACCCCTTAATCACTTCTAGCACAAACCATTTCATGTCCTGTGGACCATGCGACTTTTCAATATAGTGTTCTACCATGGGTGCTGTCAACACTTTACATCTAATCCTAGATTGGTGCTGGGTTATTCTTTTTTTCACCTCTTGGGTTGTCTTCCCAATGTAAGCTAAGTTACATGGACATAGTATACAGTAGATGACGTTCTTAGTCAAGCAGTTCGAATGATGTCTCATAGTAAATTCTTTACCGTTAAGTGTACATGATTTGGTAACCGCAGTTGTATCACAGGCTACACATTGTCCACATGGATAATGGCCCACTCGAGGTGTCAAACCCCATTGACTGTGTATGGTATTTATCCTTGGTTCTCTGTATGTTTTAACCAGGAAGTCACGTAGATTCCTAGCCCTCTTGAATGCAAAGTATGGACATTTCAGCTGTAATTCACTTTTCTGTATAAGGTGCCAGTTTCTTGTTACAATCTTTTTGATTTCATTAGATTCAGTTCCAAAGGTGGTAATACAGGCTATGTTATTGTCTAGTACCTCTTTTTGTTTGCTTTGATCCAAAAGTGATGTCCGGTCATAATACCATGCTCGTTTGAGAGCTCTTTTTACCAATCTGTTTGGATATTGTCTGGCCACCAGTTTTTTTTGTAAAATCTTAGCCTCCCTGAAATAATCCTCCCTTTTGGTACAGTTACGTTTAATTCTTAAGAACTGGCCAAAAGGGAGGTTATCCCGTAGGTTCCTGGGATGGTGGCTGGAATATTTTAAAAGAGTGTTACGTGACGTGGGTTTCGTATACAAATTTACCACCAAGTTACCATTATCATGTAGGATGTTCAAGTCTAAAAAATTGACACTTTGCTTACTATATTCCATAGTGAATTTTAGGTTGTCATTTTGTTCATTTAACCATCTGTGAAATGTTAATAGATGATCCTCACTTCCTTCCCAAACTAGACAGACATCATCTATATACCTAAGGTATTTAGTAATGTGTGTTCCAAATGGGTTGTTATTATGAATGTTTTTATTCTCAAAATCTGCCACATACAGATTAGCTATATCGGGAGCGAAAATCGTACCACTCACCCAATCATACACTAAAGACAGTATAAGTGTAATAAATGCTTTGGAAGGCATTTCCTTTGACCCTACGATCAACATTCTTGTTACAATGGATATTGAGAGTTTATACTCCAATATCCCACAGAGAGAAGCAGTGGATATACTTGAAAAAATCCTAAATACACAGACCCACCCTATGCAAGTACCAGTGGACTTTGTCATCCAATGTGCTAAAATAGCTCTCGAGTGCAACTATTTTCTATTCAATGATGACTTTTATGGTCAAAGAAAAGGGGTGGCGATGGGAGCGATTTTCGCTCCCGATATAGCTAATCTGTATGTGGCAGATTTTGAGAATAAAAACATTCATAATAACAACCCATTTGGAACACACATTACTAAATACCTTAGGTATATAGATGATGTCTGTCTAGTTTGGGAAGGAAGTGAGGATCATCTATTAACATTTCACAGATGGTTAAATGAACAAAATGACAACCTAAAATTCACTATGGAATATAGTAAGCAAAGTGTCAATTTTTTAGACTTGAACATCCTACATGATAATGGTAACTTGGTGGTAAATTTGTATACGAAACCCACGTCACGTAACACTCTTTTAAAATATTCCAGCCACCATCCCAGGAACCTACGGGATAACCTCCCTTTTGGCCAGTTCTTAAGAATTAAACGTAACTGTACCAAAAGGGAGGATTATTTCAGGGAGGCTAAGATTTTACAAAAAAAACTGGTGGCCAGACAATATCCAAACAGATTGGTAAAAAGAGCTCTCAAACGAGCATGGTATTATGACCGGACATCACTTTTGGATCAAAGCAAACAAAAAGAGGTACTAGACAATAACATAGCCTGTATTACCACCTTTGGAACTGAATCTAATGAAATCAAAAAGATTGTAACAAGAAACTGGCACCTTATACAGAAAAGTGAATTACAGCTGAAATGTCCATACTTTGCATTCAAGAGGGCTAGGAATCTACGTGACTTCCTGGTTAAAACATACAGAGAACCGGGGCGTGGCTTGGCGGGCGAAGATGGCGGTCGCAGCCTTGTAGAGCTCCCGCCGGCCCGGACTAAATCCGATCATTTATCCTGGCCCCCGAGCCCACTGTTGGTGCCCAGTGCCTGTACTCGATCCGGTGAAGTCTCCAGTCTGCGTTGGTGTGTAGATCCTGTGATTCCTCCCTTCCTGTGATCGAGGGGAGTCGGCGGCAGAGTGCGGCCTGGTGGCCGGCCGGAACCGGGGTCCTCGAGTTTCGCGACGCCTGGTGGCAGCTGTGACCTGGCGGGTGCGGGTGGCATCCGCTACGCCGTCCTGGGCTTATCTCTCCGCCCGCGATCGCCTGGAGTTTGAGGCGGAACCAGCGACTCCTACCCATCGGCTCTTCCCCTGCACGACCGGCGAGTGGTGGCGGCGTGGCTGGGCCCTGCGACAGTCTGGTGGCGGGACTTCTTGTGCCCCGGGGCGACCGGGGCTGGACTGGTGGTCGGCTGGCCCCCCTGATCCACCTCCCCTGGCTGGGCCCGCTGGGTACGGCGACCCGTGGACCGCGGACCCGCTGATTCTTCCTGATATATCCTGGGCGGCTGCCCGTGAGGACGAGTGTGGGTGCGGCCTGTCCGGCTGGGGTGACGCCGGGGCCTCGATTTTCGCGACATCCGATCGCAGCGTCCCTCCCCGGGGCCTCATCTGGGCCGCCCCGGTCCAGTTCTTGCGACAGTGCCCGAGAGTGGTGTTGGCTCTGCCCGGCGCTTGCCATGACCAGGGACAGAGGAGGTGGCCCGCCCAAGCATGGGCCCATAGACAAATTCACAGGGCCGAGTGGTGGCGCTGGGGCGACCGGTGGCAGCGGCGGCCCCGGGCCAGACAACGCAGCTATCCTAGCGGCCATAACCCAGTCTCGGGACATGCTCGATGCCAAGATAGGCGCAGTCGGGGCGGATGTCACGCTCCTACGCCAGGACCTTCGCAATGCAGTGGAGCGGATTGCTGGAGTCGAAACCCGTGTCACGGAGACTGAGGCGGACATTAGTGGCCTAAAGAAGCGCCTTGCGGAGGTGGAAAGCGTCCAGAAGACACTGGCGGCCCGCGTGGAGGATGCAGAAGGGCGCGCGCGGCGCAACAACCTCCGCTTCATTGGTTTTCCGGAGCGGTGCGAGAAGGACAGCATGGAGAGGTTCCTGACCGGGTGGCTGGAGAGCTGGCTCCCTGAAGGGGCGTTATCTAGGTGTTTCGTGATCGAGAGGGCCCACAGGGCCCTGACCCAGCGGCCGCCGGAGGGTGAGCGCCCGCGGCCGGTCATAGCCCGCCTGCTGAACTATCATGACCGTGATGTTATCCTGCGGGAGGCGAGGAACAAGGGCTCCCTCGCCTTTGAGAATCATACCATTATGATTTTCCCGGACTACACAAAAATGGTGCAACAACAGCGGCACTCCTTCATGGACGCTAAGGCCAAGCTCCGGGGCCTCAAGCTCCAGTACTCGCTCCTGTATCCAGCTCGCCTGCGGGTCATATACCAGTCTCGCACCCACTTCTTTGACTCGCCAGAGGAGGTGTTTCGCTGGACGGATGAGGCAGTGCGACTTTGTCCCCACGCCCAACCGGGACTGGACCCGGGCAGGTCTCCAGGTTCGTCGCCGGAGCGGACACAACGCCAGCCCAAGAAGGGCCGACATCGGAGGTCTCGCTCCAAGAAAAGATCGGCTTCCGCCTGTGCGTCGCAATCGGGTGGCACCAGGGACTCTGAACACTCCGATGCGGGCAGCTGAACACTGTTGGGCCTCCATACATTCTGTCTGCTGCATATGGACTCGCTCTGCCTTGGCTGGTGAGACTGTCTTATTTTGTCCTTGATGTACCAGCCGGCTCCCATGTGGAGACTTCAGCTATAGACATGGGGACACTGTGTGGCTCGGAGGGTACCTTATACGGGCCTCAGACCCTCACGGATGTGAGTGTTGTAGGGGGGGTGGTGAGTGTGCGTCTTGGTGGGGTTTTGGGGATCCATTGGTATGGCGGGCCCTGAGTCCTCTGTTTTGGGCTCGGGTCTCTCCATGCCGCGACAGGTACTTCACTGTTTTCTGAGGTATAGGGGTGGGGGGGTGGGGTATGGGGGGGTGTTTTGGTGTTGCACTTGTTGTTGGGGGGGCTTTGGGCTGGAACGGGGGAGTTGTGTTTGCGGGCTGGGGGGGTGGGTCCACACGTGTCGGGGGCTGTGCTTTTTGTCGTTTTGCGGGTAGCACCTGGGTGGGAGGGTGGGCCAGATCTTGAACTGTGTGTCGATAATGGCTAGTGCTGCGACTGTGACTCCTTCGAAGACCCTGCGGGTGGTGACGTGGAATGTGCGGGGTGTCCTGGATAAGATTAAGCGGGGGGCTGTGCTGCGGTGGGGGAAAAGGGAGATGGTGGATGTTCTTTTACTTCAGGAAACGCACATGCTGGGATCCAAAGCCCTTAGCCTCCAGAGGTTCGGCTACCACCAGGTCTATCATGCTGGCTTTACGAGGGGCTCGAGGGGGGTGGCCATACTGATTCATCGTAGGGTGGCCTATGTCCACGAGAAGCAATGGATTGACCCCCAGGGCAGATTTGTTTTTGTTAAAGGCCTGCTGGGTTCTGAGCCGGTGGTTTTTGGTAGTGTCTATGCCCCTCCCCCCCTGCAGTGGGCACTGTCTGAACGGCTGTTTGCGCTGTGGGACGAAATCCCCGAGGTCCTGACTGTGGTGGGGGGTGATTGGAATGAAGTCATGGATGTGGGCCTGGACCGCCAGCGGCGAGCGTGTGTGGTACCAAACCCCCCCCCCCCCCGCGGCTGCCCCCTCCCGGTTGAGTGCAACGGCGCGCAGTATGGGCTGGGTCGATGTGTGGCGGCACTTTCATCCCGCAGTACAGGCCTTCACGTATGTATCGGCGGTGCATGGGTCATTCTCGAGGCTCGATTACTTGTTTGTACCCGGGGCCTGCCTGAGCGGTGTTAGGGACGCCTCGATACTCCCCAGGGGCCTTTCGGATCATTCCCCTGTCCTGGCCACTCTGACCCTCCCCGTTAAACGGCAACCTTTTCGCTGGCGTATGTCCGCCTGGCAGTTGCAGCGGCCGGACTACGTGGCGCACCTACGGGAGGCAATCGACCACTTCTGGCGCGAGAACTTGGTGGGGGGAGCCGATGCTGTTGTGGTGTGGGAGGCGCTGAAGCCCACGATCCGGGGCATCGACATAACTTGGTGTGCGGCCGCTCGGCGGAAGCACCGAGAGGCCATTGTGGCTGCCGCGGCCCGCGTGGAGGAGTTGGAGCAGCGTGGTCGACTTGGAGGCGAGGAGGGCGTGGTGCGCCAGCTCCTGCAGGCCCAGCAGACTTACTCCTCGGTCCTACATGAGGAGGCCCGGCAGGCGTGGCTCGCCACGCGCAGTAGGGTATATCAGTGGGGCGATAAGTCCTGCACCATGTTGCATAGACTTTGCCAGGCGACCTTCCAGCCCCTGGAGCTACCTGGTCTCACGGCGGGGGATGGCTCAGTCATAACCGACCCGGACCAATTGGCGGCCAGCTTTGCCCGCTACTACGAGGCACAATATGCCCCTCGCGGTCCACTGAGGGAGAGCGGGATTGCCCCGTACTTGGATGCTTTACTCCCGCAGGCAGTCCCGGAGGAGACCAGGACGGCCCTAGAGGTCCCACTTACGTCCGAGGAGCTAGGGGAGGCCCTTGGCCAACTGAACACTGGGAAGGCGCCCGGCCCTAGTGGCTACCCTGCCGAATTTTATAAAAAATTCCACGTCCAGCTGGGACCCCACTTTCGCAATGCGCTAGAGGCAGCGCGGTCTAGGGGCGAGCTGCCACCTGACTGGCGTCATGCTGAGATTGTGGTCTTTTTGAAGCCTGGTAGGGCGCCTGACCGTCATGATTCGTACAGGCCTATCTCCCTCCTCAACATCGAGGCCAAGATCTTGGCGAAAGCCCTAGCGAACCGCCTTCTGCCCCTCATAGCCGACCTGGTCCACCCCGACCAGGCCGGGTTCATGCCGCACCGGGCCACCCGACACAATATCCGGCGGGCGCAGGCAGCGATCGACGCCATGAGAGCTAGGGATGAACAGGCCGCTCTTCTCCTTGCGGACATGGACCGGGCCTTTGACTCGGTGAGCTGGGCGTATCTCTTCACCTTATTGGCCCGCCTAAACCTCGGGCCGGTCTTTCTGTCCTATATCCGCCTCCTGTATACCAATGTCACGGCGTCGGTCCGGGTGGCAGGCGCGGTCTCAGGACGCTTCCCAATCGGCCGCGGTACGCGCCAGGGTTGCCCATTGTCCCCATACCTATTTGCCCTGGCCATGGAGCCCCTCGCGGCGCGGGTGCGGCTAGATGCCCAGCTGCGTGGCTTTGTCTGGAACGATACTCTTACAGATAGAATTGCACTCTATGCGGACGATGTCCTCCTGTTCCTTACGGATCTGCGGCGCTCTGGCCCCCGAATCCTGGAGATCATGCGGGGGTTTGGCGAAGTCTCCGGGCTTACCCTTAACCTATCTAAGTCGACCCTGTGGGTTTTGCATGGCGGAGTGGTGGCCGAAGATTGGGCTGCTGATCTACGAGTGGCGACGGACGGCCTGAAATACTTGGGTGTTTTCCTCTCGACTTCGCGGGCCGTGGCTTGGACGCGTAGTGTCCTACCGGTGTGGGAACGGGTCCAGACGGATGTTAAAACATGGTCCAGGATGCCGCTCACGATCTTTGGGAGGTCGGCCATCTTTAAGATGGTGGCGCTACCGAGACTGCTGTACCAACTCCAACATTTCCCGCACCCTATAGGCATGGAGTGGTTTCGCCAGGTGAACTCTGTGCTGGGCCGCTTCCTGTGGGAGGGCGGAGCAGCCAGAGTGGCCCTAAAGACATGTTTTCTATCCACCTACTGTGGTGGCTTGGCCACGTCTGATCTCCTCTCCTACTACCAAGCATCGCATCTGCTTGTTCTTAACGATTGGTGGTATGGGGATAGGAGTGATCCGGCATATGCCCTGGAAAGGCATCTTATGGGTGACCATACGCTCCACACCGTTCTATACTCGGCGCGTATACGCCGTGGGTTGCCATCGGTGACAAGGGTGGTCTTTGCAGTGTGGCGGCAGTCCTTGCGCCGCATGGGATGGTGGGGCAAGTTGACGGCGGAAACGCCGCTGTGGCACAACGGTCTGCTTCCAGAGCTGGCGACTCTGGCTGGGTTCGAGGGTTGGGAGACTATTGGGATTACTCAACTGGGCCACGTCGTGTCCGGCGCAACCCTCAAGTCCTTTGCAGACCTCCGAGTGGAATTCCAAATGCCTCAGTCCCAGTTTTTCCGTTACTTACAGCTGCGACATGCCCTCGCCCCAAGCATTGCCGGCCTTGACTCCCTTCCGGAGTTTAGCCCACTTGAGGCGAAAGTCTTTATGGGCGACCTGGGAGACAAGAAGGTTTCCAGGATCTACCAGACTCTGGTTATTCACTGCTCGTCTACTCTCAGCTCCCTCCGGGAAGCCTGGGAGGTGGACGTGGGCACCCTGGACGAGGACGACTGGAGAGAGGCCCTGGAGTCTCCTCGTGGCACCGCTATCGCGGTTCGGCTCCGTCTCATACAATTCAAGTATTTACATCGTGCCTATTACACACGTGAACGACTGTGGAGGGCTGGTTTGATTGAGTCATCGGAGTGCCTGCGATGTGGTGAAGTGCCTGGCACCTTGTTGCACACAGTATGGTCATGTGGTCGCCTGGCTGGCTTCTGGAGGGGTGTATGGAATTGCCTGGCTGAGGTCCTGGGCTGGGATCTTCCCCGTACCCACCGGCTGGGCCTGCTGCACGTCATGGACGGGGTTGGGGGCAACATCTATAAACGTCACCTATTGCTTCTGGGCCTGGTGGTGGCTAAGCGCGACTTGGCTCGGGCCTGGAAATCTGTGAGGGCCCCCCCCCTGTCGGCATGGAAGGCGGGACTGGACTATTTTATGGGTCTTGAGAAACCGATTTTTGAGGCGCGGGGCTGCCCACGCAAGCACTTCAAGATCTGGAAGCGGTGGGCTGACTACCGTGGCCTATCCTTGGAACCCCCGGCGGAACCGGAGGAGGACATTTGATCGCAGCACTGTCTCTGGCCCTAAAGGCACATCCCAGGTTGCTTTATGCCTGCTTCTCTTATATGAACCATCTCTGTATTGCCTCTGAACATGTGTGGAAGGGGGGGGGGGATAGTGGGTACGGGTGGGGGTGTAGTTGGGGTTGGGATGGGTAGTTGGGATATTAAAGCTGAGCTTCATTGATACTTGCTTAAGTATTTCTTGTGTATGTGATCCATGCATTGATCTTGATGTGGTGACCTTGGTGTGGGAAGGTGCCTCATGCTTGTTATTCTTTTGCTCAATAAACTTGGTTGTGAAAAAAAAAAACATACAGAGAACCAAGGATAAATACCATACACAGTCAATGGGGTTTGACACCTCGAGTGGGCCATTATCCATGTGGACAATGTGTAGCCTGTGATACAACTGCGGTTACCAAATCATGTACACTTAACGGTAAAGAATTTACTATGAGACATCATTCGAACTGCTTGACTAAGAACGTCATCTACTGTATACTATGTCCATGTAACTTAGCTTACATTGGGAAGACAACCCAAGAGGTGAAAAAAAGAATAACCCAGCACCAATCTAGGATTAGATGTAAAGTGTTGACAGCACCCATGGTAGAACACTATATTGAAAAGTCGCATGGTCCACAGGACATGAAATGGTTTGTGCTAGAAGTGATTAAGGGGTCAAAAAGAAGGACCAATGTAGATCGTCTGCTAACCATTAAAGAAAACAGATGGATATGGATGTGCAGGACGATGGTTCTGGGTCTTAACCAACATGTTGAATGGCACAATTTGGCAACCCTATGATTATGTTCCTTATGTCATCAGTAGACTGTAATTTACATTGTGGATGGTGGTTGTCTTAGACTGGTCCCGATTGTAAGGCCGACTTCTGAATCTATAGTTGGTTTCACTGAGACGTTAGGTGCATTTGAACTGTATATATTTTAAATATTTTCACAAATACATCGGGCTGATAATAGTCGGTTACACTTTTTATACTTAGGATTGTTGGTATTACAATATGGTTTGTTGGATAGAGCAGGTATGAAAACCATTTAGAAATGGCCGCCTCATAGACTAAAGCGACGTCCCCTTTCTGAGCATGCGCGGAGTCCGCGACTTTGATGTAGTCTCCTCCGTTACCATTGTGAGCTGGCTTTCGAAGTGAGACGGAGTAAATTGGAATCCCGCTCGATACTTAGTGTGGAAGTAAGTGCCAATGGCGGGTTACTGGGATAATGATAGTCTTACTAGGTATTTGCATGGACTTATGGAAGTTATCTTCCGTTTCTGCACTTTAGATTGAAACCACACCAATCGAACACGGTAGAAATACGAAAATTAACCGAGCAAGTCTGAAATGTTTCTATCTCTTTGAGGAGGTAAGCTGAACTAGTGTCTTATATGGAGAGGAGTTAAGGTTGGACGGTTGTTGTAGTAATATGAAGGCATATGCTCAGTGTATATATATAAGTGTTCATATATACTTGTTTGTACAGGAACACATGAAAGTGGATGGTCTATGGTTAAGACTTCCCTATTGGTCTATGAAGATTGAGGTTTCTCTACTTGAAGCATAGTGAGTAATGTATTTTATGTGTAGTCACACTGGGTGTGGTGACGGTTAGTGTTAGCAGACAATCAATTATATTGGACATTAGGAACGGGGTCTAATATATTGTACATATTGTATATTTTGTAGATATTTTGAGCAACATACAGTCCTGAGGATGGTCTTGGTGGAAATCGCAGTGTAAAGACCGAAACGTCGACGCCTGTATACTGTTTGGTTACAAATAAGAACCATAACATTCATGTTTATAGACTGTTGCATGAGCTGACTGAGGCTTCAGGAGCACGATATGTATATATGTATATAATACATACAGTACCAACAGTATAACACACTATCGGAAGGATATTGATTGTAATAGTGTGGTTTGTGTTGCCTTTTTCTATTTGTTGCAAATTATTCACTGTTTCGTATATAACATATGATATAAAGCTGAAAAATGATTGATACCATGGTTCCGATGTTTATTTGATTGAATGCACATATTGATGGCATGTGAAAAATATTAATTAACAGTGGAAATAATTCCTCAAGGTACCTTTTCTATATTGCATATTTACCCAGTTCCTTGGGGATTATTGGGTTGCCCTGTCTTTATATACTAACATTTGATATCATCATCTGAATTTCTCTCCTTTTTTGCTTCCAAATGTAAGCCAATGTCAAAGAAAGATAACATTTTGAAAATTGCCCTCTGAATCACAAATGCAGAGGTATGCAAGAATCCTTTATTACCAAACACAGTATATTCTGCATATTTGAAAAATACATAGATTTTCTTTATAGCCATTTTTAATTCATTAGATTTTACCATATGACAAATTATTACAAGCTGTAGCACAGTTGTTCACTCTGGGAATCTATTGTTTGTGGACAACCAACAAAACCTATATAACCCTGTGACTAGAAGCATCTGACAGATGTAATGGTATGTTATTTCTGTAAATTGGCTATAACCAATTGCTATTTTTCCCCACTTTACCATCTTGCTGAATTGCCAATGTTGTATACTTTTTAGAAATTTATAGCTTTCACCTATGGTTTTCACACCTAGTTTTCACCACAAACTGCAAGTAAGTTTGAAACCACAAAAAAAGGAAAATTGGACTACTAGTTAGAAACATGCAAAACCTGTGGTAAAAGATGGTTTTGTTTTACAACTCCGATTGTTTCTGAAATCTGATAACATGGTGATCTTAGGATAGCAAATCTTTTCTTGATGCCCCTTTTAGGAAAAATTGCTTATGCTTTCTTGCACAGAACTTTTCCCACCATTTCCAACAAAAAAGCAAACTTTTTCTATATTGTAAGTGTTTTCTTGGTTCCCTCCTGTGGACTCCCAGAGATTTACAAAAAATGCATGCACATTTTGCCTCAATACATTTTTCAGTCAAAAACGTTATGAAGGCCTAAGTGCGAAGTACCTCAAACATCTAGAAAGGGCTCAGCATTGAAAAGCCTCAGAAGCTAAGATAGTAACACTACCATTACCTGCTTTCTAATCAACCATCCCTTTCCACACCTCGCTGTAAAAGTTCTTCTCTACTTAGCAGGTGGACGTCCGCTTTCTCCCAGCTCCAAATAAACATTCCTTTGCATGATATTTTTTTCATTATATTTGCAGTAGACAACATTTTTTAAACAACTTTTTTTCATTCTTCTCCCCCACCACAATGTTTTTACTGCAAACCAACTTATTTATGCTGACGCCTGCTAGTAAGCAGAAATTCTTATGAAATGTACCCTTTTTATTGCTAATTGAAAGAGGATTAAAGCAGGGAAGTACCTCTTGGAGAGACCAAATAATGTCTTCTTGTCAGGTTCCATTCTCACCTTCTCCTTTCTCTAATTGGGAGCACAATAAAAGTCGCTATTTGTTGAATGTCCCTCTTAGCTAAAAAGTCAGTGATAAAAAAATCCTCCTTTCTGTGTGGTACTGTTTGACACATTGACATCGCCGGGGTAGGAGATTATGTACCATTATATTACCTTTATCAAAAAAAGTAATATTTGGCTGTGGTTTGCTTTTTACAAATACACGGAATGCAAATGTTCTGTCTTGATAAATGAAACCCTGAATCTAAAAATTGTACTGCGTCCATACTATCACGTTATGCAATGGTTCCAAAGAGAAGGTTGGTTGCAATAAAGTTGCCTTCTGTAGGTCAAAAATATGGTTTAGTTATACAACTGCCTGTGAATAAGACCTTTTGTTTCTCCAAAACAATTCTCAAAAATACATACATACTTTCAAAGGTTTTCAGCTAGCACTCTTTATCCATTGGTCTGTTGCAGTGACATTTACATTTTGTCTCTGCCTACCAAAGTATATAGCATGGGGCAATTGGTCAACCAACTTGAGCCACTTGCTTAAATTCTGTTTGAGTGTGCGCGGAATGAGATTTTGATATCAATTTATGATCAATTTAATTACTTATCTCATTCGTCAATTTTGGACCGTTGGTATCTGTCATTGAGTAAAAGACAACCCCCGCATAGGTTAGACAAACCCCATAAACTGACGCCACTCTGAAGAACCACTTACAACTGATAAAGTTTGAAAGTTTATATAAAAGTCAAATTTGAATGCAAATACAATCCTCGCAGGATAAACCTCAAAGTATACAAAAGAATACAATATCAATTCCAGAATCAACAATTTAAAGCATCGATGTGAAGTGGTTCCTTGGCGTCATCTACAGAAAGAGAAAAGTATCAAGTTAAATCTGTCCCTACTCTATACTAAGTGACATCCCTACTTCGCAAGTTCCTAACCTAAAAAAGGTGTCAGCAGTTTGACTCCCAAAGAAGTTCAAACTCTCTTAGCCTCTAAAGGTAACTTTAAGTTTTAGAAGCAGTACCCTCTCTGCCTACCCATCCGCTCTCTAAGGGTCCTCGGCCTACTGCTCTCTTGCGCTCTGATCTCTCTCAGCGCATCTGCTCAAGTCATCTACGCTCTTGCTCTCTATGATGACTTCTGCTCTGAGCTGTTCGCCCTCGCCTTCGCTATCTTATCCCCGGGGTGCTGTCCCTAAAATACACAATCACAGTGTGGGTGGAACGCCCCTTGACGCCCACCACGGACTTTCCCCGATGATGTCAGCTTTTGGCTTCTTCCATTGCTTCATCTCTTTCGCCGTCCGTTAAGTTGACCTTTCTTCTTTAGATGTCATCTTCATCTTCTTGTTGGCAACTTCAACTGACACTTTCAGATCAAAAGTCATATGAACTTAAACAAGACTTTAACTTACAACTGCATTTCTTTGACCCTTCTAGGTCCTGTGAATGGTCATTCAAAAACAAGTCTCAAATTCTTAGCGCTTCTTATCACGTTCAGGCCATAAACCTCGTCCAGCGTTGTCACCTTAAATCTAACAAGTGCTAGACTTCTTGGCTCTCACGTCCACATCAAGCTATTCACAACTCCTGTGAGTCCACTAAATTACACACATTGGACTGTGCTCCTGCGAACCCTTGGTCAATCAGGTTAAAATCACAAATGACCTAAACCTTTCTAACATTCTTACAAAAATCTTCTATACAGTATAACCTTTAACATATATATATTCGTACTTAGCAAAGTCTTGATTATCTGTAAATACATTGTACATAGAATATATATATAATACATAGAGTACGAGGTTATATGCTTATTCGTTACATCGTCGTATGTATACTTTCTGCGCACTTCTCCACGTTACATTTCTCGCCGTTTCTCCATTAAAGTTACACACGTACATGAATTCTACTTTGCACGTTCTACATTTCGTAAGCATTTCTACACCATTTCTACATCAGCCCACTACGTATACGGGCCTTCTAAGTCTAATACATGTCCTAAAGTGAATACAGTTACATTTCCTATATTACTTTGGATTATATCGGTTAACCATATACTATAAGTTTCAACTTCACATTACGATATACACTTCATTCCTACGTTATACAATGTGCTTGTAAATATGGCCTATACATAATTTTTATTCAAATTTGCGCTCTCTCAAGTGTATCGTCATTCTGACCAGCCACGGCCCGTGGAGGGAGTTCTGGTGGGGCAGAAAGGCAAGGCGGGGGAGGGGTGCTAAAAACAGGAATATGGATAATTGGAGGTAAGTAAGCAATTTAATTAATAAAACGAATTTCGTAGCGCGCCCTGCATCGCATTTTACGATGCAGGGCGCTACGAAATTCGTTTTATTTATTAAATTGTTTACTTACCTCCAATTATCCATATTCCGGTTTTTAGCCCCCCCCCCACCCTGCCCTTCCCCCGCCCCGCCTTTCTGCCCCACCGGGACTCCCTCCACGGGCCGCGGCTGATTCTGACCAGCCCTATGTTGTCACACACACAGAAAATAGTCTCCTTCAGTGCCAGGAACATGTGGGCAAAGTGTCATTTTGTTTTTCATTCAGACAAAAACTTTATCATTAAAGCCATTTGAAGGTGGCTGCATGTGCTCATATGGGTGGCCATCTTAGAATTGTTTTTGTTAAACCACTGAAAGTTGCCCACCAATGTATGTGTAAGCGATTAAATGAACAGCCAGCCATCTTTGAATATTTTTTGTAAAGCTTTATTACAAAACTGTTCCATGATAGCTGCCCTTGTGTACAGTTACAGAATGGAAATTAATTCGGAATGTTTTTATAAATAAACATTTAAAAAGTAACACCCCCCCCCCAAATAAAACACATTAGACTGCCAATACTTGCGTTTTTATGAAGTTGCCTTTAATTTCTTATCTGTTTCATTTTCGCCATAGATACAGAAGTTTAAAGCACTTTAACTACGACATCTGCCAAAGCTGCTTCTTCTCTGGACGAGTGGCGAAGGGTCACAAAATGCACTATCCAATGGTGGAGTACTGCACACCGGTAAGTGAAGACTTTGCTGGTCCTAAAACAAATGACACAGTTAAATGCCACCCCCCGTCTAAAAAAATATGTATAGCTTGAAAAGATTTCATAACTGAACGTCGCACTCGAAAAAGATCAGTCAAGCAGATCTTTTCCTGTTACACAGTCCATCGCACAGTAGTTGTTGGATAATTGTCAATCAGGGTTTTCTTGCTTGTATTTGGTTTCGCCGCATAAAAAAAAAAGTTAATTACATTCTTCTGGGTGTTTTTTTATTCTTTGTAAAGTAATTTAATTTGAAGGGTTCAACTAAGAGAATGGTGTGTATGGCATGGATCTGTGAAGAAAATGAAGTCCTTTAATCGGTAATTGTTTTTTTCAGTGGAGGCAATGAAAAGAATCGTTTGGCTAGAAAGGAAGAATGTTTTGATTGGCCCGTAATGGCTTCTAAACCTTGTGACCTCTATCACAAGAGAGGAGAATCATGGCATTTGTTTTTGTGACTGTAAGATTGTTTATGCTTTCAGGGTCTCTTTAGGTCGAGCCCAGTAACCAGCGCATGCGCTGTCTGTTGTGAGCATATTGTGGCTTATCAAGATCATAGATGTCTCTTGTAGCACCCACCCACCTCTCCCCCATACTTAGCACTGATTGCCTTACCGTGTCATTCGCATTTACCAGCTTTTTAAGTTTTGTCCCAGCTTGTCAATGTTGTGTTCGTCACGCCTATGGAGCATTGCCTCGTTACAATCTTTGTTTGGCTGGCATCACTGTTTCACTAGTTGCTTTTCCATTAGAGTGAATGTGGTTTTGAGCCATCTCCCTCGTGTACGTCTCTCTCCTGCCACTCCCTGTTGACCTCAGTTGTAGGGCTGCTTCTTCCCATGCCCCTCCTCTTGCGGTGGTCCAAATGGTTCTCCCCATTGCTTCCCCAACCCGTGCTGTCCGTGTTGTTTTCCCTCTACCCCTATGTTGCTTTTTTTTACTGTCCTCACTCTCATTGATTATGCATCCCCCCAGCCTTTCCCTGTGGTACTTTAGTTCCCCTCTTGTCTTCAGTGTTCCTCTCACCCTTCCCCGTGTTATGTCCACTCCACTTTGCCTGCTCAGTTAAAAAGAAAATGTTTTACACCTTTAATTTTCTTTTTAGTTGCGGATCCAACTCTGATTGGTAACTAGAAAGGGAAAAAAACTATTTTGTAGGCGTGTATCTGCGTCGAGGAGAAACCTACAAAATGACGCAGGCAGCTACGTCTAAAGATTTTTTTAGTATTGCTTTAACCTTTTCCACACTGCACAGCCACGCAGATGCTGTGCAGCGTGGCAAACCACCATTGACAAAGCCAATAGGTCACAAAGGTAAGACATATTGTTTTTGTAACCTTTTACTGTTATAGCTTTAGAATACGAAGTGCCACTTTCTCTGTAATGTAGTAAAGCAATGAAATGGTTTCCAGTAGTTGTTCCTTGGTTTAAAGTAAGAAATCACCTTGAGATAAGTTAACTGCAAAGTCATTTGATGCACAGTATCGTACTGGGGGCCTGATTTGTATTTAGATTTAGTTGTATTTATCTATACAGAAAGTTGGAAAGATAACAAGTCAACTGTAGTCCCTATTGATCTTTTGGTCCCTTTGTAATGAAACCTATATATTGAGTGGGTAGGGGAAAAGACAGTAAAAGACATCATAGCCATTACACAGGGGTTCTGAAAGGCTTCTTGATGGGCTTTTCTCCAAACTGCACTGGCTGTAGTGCACAAAGGTTAGGGAGTGTTCCTCAAATTAGGTGTCTGATTTTTGAGTGCCACTTTACAGGCTCTTGCCGTGGTGTTGTGGTGGAAAGATCATCTGAATGGTAGAGACATGTACCCCTGCCCTGAGTGCCCTACTGTTCTGTTGTCTGGGTCCCTAATGCCAACCTTTTGTCATGGGTGAAGCTGAATCATGCATGTGTGCCATGACATAGGCCTGTCTCAGGGATTGGGGTCTTGTTGGACTGGAAGGGGGTGCCCAACGCGCTACCCTCATAGTGGTGAAAGCCTACCACCTTCACCAGGGGTCAAGCAGCACACAAGCACGGTGGTGGCAGCATACCGTGTAGTAATCAGTAGTAGTGAACATTACCTTTTTACCCTGTATCACTGGAGTGAAGCCTACAGGCTCACTCACCTTGAAGTTCCACTGCTGTGTGCCTAACTCACCCTTGGCCTATGTGTTGGATCACAATCCTCCCAGAGCAAATACTAAACCTGGGATGACCGGGGCATTAAAGGATCTGATGAGAGAGATAGGGCTGGTGGATGCATGGTGGGTTAGACACCCAGACACTAGGACGTTCAGGTGTCACACCCTCTACTAATACACACAGCAGACTTGACCAGGTCCTCCTGTCACAAAATCTGATGCCCAGAGTGGAGGAAATAGTGTATCTTCCAAGATACATCTCAGATCACTCACCATTACAATTAACTTTAAATATGGGCGGGCCCAGGGCGTCAATTCCCATGTGGCGTCTTCAAATGAAGGTACTCACTGACCCGCCATTTGCCGGGAAACTCTTGAACTCTTTAACTATTTCGCAGTGAACTGGGGCTCAGCATCATCAAGGGGTGTGGAAAGGGAGGCACTGAAAGTAGTGGTACGTGCGTTTTGCCTTAATGTGACCTATGGGGTTCAAAAACAGCTCAAGAGAGATATTGAGGTGGTAGAAAAGGGACTGGCTGAACTGGAGGGGGTGCTACCTATGAAACCTGACCGACTAAATGCATGGCTGGAGGTAAGGAAGGAATTGCTGGCGGAGTTGTGTCGACTGGAGAAATATCGATACACCGCATACCGACAATGCTTGCATACGGAGGGAGATCGCTCGGTGCGCTTCTTGCAAAGTTGATCTGTAATGAGACACCGATCTCACATATTGTGCAGATGAAGACTATTGCTGGGCGCACGGTGTACATCCAAAAGTTAATTTTAGATGCTTTAGTGGACCACCTGGCCGGGGTATACACAGGACGACCGGGTTGAGCCCCAGAGTAACTGGAACAGTTCCTTACGGCATTGAACCTACCACGGTTGGACGATGAGGCCAGCCAATTGCTGGATGATCCGATCACGAAGGAGGAAGTAATGGGGAGCATTAAGTCCCTGAAAGCAACCAAAACCCCCGGAAGCGATTGCCTTCCAGACAAATTTTATAAGAGGTAGGCCCAGGTCTTGGCATACCATCTCCTGGAGGTCTATAACGAAGCGATGCAAAACCTTACACTCCTGCCTTCCATGAGTGAGGTGATGGTGGTGTTGCGTCCTAAAGCATACAGTGATGGACAACTTTTGGGGTCATATAGACCCATTTCCCTATTAAATATTGATATGAAGATCCTTAGCGGGATCATGGAAGCAAGACTACAACCATATATGCCGAGGCTAATACAGTCCGATCAGGCAGGCTTTATCCCCAAACGTAATACCACCCTTAACTTAAGGAGATTGGCTCATGAATGGCATTCACCCATGCCACAGCAGGAGGACTGTGCTTTGGCAGTATTAGATATCGAACAAGCATTCGATTCCGTGGGATGGGAGTACCTCTGTGAAGTGCTGAGGGTAATGAGGGTAGGAAGACAATTTTTGCAATGGGCACAGTTATCATACTCGGAACCAAAGGCTAAGATTAAAATGGAAGGGTTGGTATCAAGGGCACTTCGGTTACAACGCGGTACTAGACAGGGATGGCCTCTGTTGCCGTTACTTTTCGCTATGGCCATGGAGCCGTTAGCAGCACTCTTACGGGGAGAGCTGGAGGCATTTGGGATTCAGTTAGGTGAGACTAATCATGTGGTGTCTCTGTACGCGAATGACGCTTTGGTATATTCCCAGGAGTCTATAAGGGCGATTCGATTTTGTTGGATGCCCTAGAGCCGTTTAGCCGTGTGTCGGGGCTGCGGACTAACAGGGAGAAATCTAAACTGATCCCATTGGGGAAACTAGCTGCGCTTTCAGATGAGGAACTCCCAGGGGTGGGGTTCACATGGGTAAAGACCACGCCCGATACCCAGGGTCAGGTTGGTAGTCAGCTGAACAGTACCTGAAGCTCAACATAGGCAAAATTGCTGAGAGGTTTCGTGGGTCAGGACACTTCTGGCAAGAGCTGCCTCTGTCTCTTATGGGGAGAATAAGCCTGATTAAAATGGTGGTCTTGCACAGGTGCTTATATGCATTGCAGCACTCTTTTTGTCGGATCCCGTGTCGCTCTTTTATCACTCAGGACAGGTTATTGATCGACCTATTATGGGGACCCAAGCAGAAAAGGGTCAGTTTACACACATTGCAGAGAACGGTGGCAGAATGGGGGCTTGGATGTTCCATGTTTGGAATACAATGCAGCTGCGCAACTACAACATGCGGCACATTGCCTCTACGGCAATGATAACTGGGAAAAGATGCTGCTGGCGGGAACTCTAGGTGGCAGAGATCTGCCTGAGCTATTAATGTTGGGGGCACGGGGGCCTGAGACTAGTCCTCCTATTGTTCGACACGTGGTAAGAATCTGGAGAGTGGTGAAGAGAGCCCCGTATGCCCCAGACATTCCATTATGGGTTATCTGACCCTTCCAGCAGATATCTGAGTCCATGTCGGTGCAGAGATGGCGGGAGGGGGGCTGCTTGAACATGGGGGATCTCTATATTAATAACCAGTATGTGACGCGGGAGCAGGCAATGGAAACTTATGAACTAGGTCCGGTACAGTTCCTACAATTTGGGAAAATAGCACAGGTGGCAAGGGAGCTGTGGTCAATGTTTCCGGATGAGCCCTCTGTTTATAAAGTATTACAGACCTTACTAATGATGGCCCAAGGGCTCAGATTGATCTTGCATCTTTATCGGACGATTTGAGAGGGTGGGGTGGTCAGGGCACTGCAAGTACAGGCAAGGGGGGAGGTCCTGATGGGAAACCCCATCACCGAGAAAGACTGGGTTAAAATACATGAAGGGGTGAAGCAGACTAGCACAAATGCAAGGTTCAAACTCTTTCAATTTAATTACATATACCAGGTTTATTTAACACCCAAGAGTCTACATAAGATTTACCTGGAGCGTTCGGGTTGTGCCCCAGATGCAGAGAAACGGATGCGAAATTCCCCCAATGGTTTGGTCCTGCCCGGAACTGCAAGGCTTCTCGACAGGTGTCTTGAATGTGCGGCGTTAAGTGACAAGGTGGGGGATAGCAAGATTGATTTAGGTGGTGCTGTTATGCTTGTTGCCCAGACCTAAAGGGAAAGGCCTGAGTAGGAGATTTGTTCTTTTGGGACTGGTATTGGCAAAGAGGCGGATTGCCATATCATGGCTGAGCGAAAGTCGTCCCAAAGTACTGCAATGGAAACGAGATGTGACGGAATAGGCGAAAGCCGAGATACTCCGAATGCAACAGACTAGGAGGGATGAAAAGGTGGAGGACAATGTGCGGTCATGGAGGGCGATGTTAGGGAAATTGACAAATAATAATATGGATAGTGAACAAAACGAGGAGGATGACAGGAATGCACAGGCACGGCACAGGTCATGGGATACACAGGAGACAGGGGGATCAACCCATTAGGATTTACTGGATAATGAATGGATATGGACTGTACGATTAAGAGATGAGTAGTTATACTGGAAGAGAAAAACCAGACATTGCGAGGGAGGGCTGTTTGAGTTGAAGGGGGGTGTTGGGGGGGGGCAGATTACACAGTCACTAGTAGACCCTGGAAATTTAACATTGTGGATAGCATGGGATATTCCGTAGGGGCTGGAATGAGATAAAGGAACATGTATGCCACTGGAGCGCCTTTAGAATAGGACTGGTTTGGAAGATAATATGACGTAATCAGAATAAACTTGCTATGTTATTCTGTTTTGATGCTCCGCATATGTGGCCGCGAGAGCATCTAAATTATCTTTGTAATGGTAATGCAAAATGTTAATAAAGATAATTACAAAAAAATAGGTAAGATGTGGAGTGCTGTGCAGCACAGGAGTGCCTGGGAAGGGTATGGTACAAGGATGGGGCAGTACTGCGCAGTGCATGTGATGTAGTGCTGTGCAGTGTATTTGCTGGGGAAGCATGTGCTGGGTGTGTGTTCTTGTGTGGAGTTCAGTACATGAAGGGTGAAGTGTTGTGCAGCGCACCCATACTGAGTGTTTGCAGGCAGAGTGTGTGTTTGTAAATAACACTCCCTGGTTAAAGATAGAAATGCTTCAGTGCTGACCAGTGCGGGTGTGTGTGTACTGAATTAATTTGTACATGTAAGGGTACAATGCATAGAGGTAACAGTGTTGGTCCCAAAGTATGCTGTGGATGTACACTGAGTGAGTGTGCCTGCAATAGTACATTGTATGGAGGACCCTGGGATCCATTTTGGGAAGCTCATGTCTGCCTGGTGAACACATAAGGAGAGGAATCCCTCCCAGACAGATTTGTGTATTGCTGCATTCCAGTGAGCTGGGTGGGGACAAACTGCAGGGTACAGGAAGAGATTGTCTTTACACTTCAAAAGACTGCTCTTTGATTTATTGATAGACCACAAGGAAGGTGCCTCTACTCATCTCAGGATGAGAGACGGGCCTTATAGGGAATCATAGAGTAGTGGGGTCTGGGATTAACATTTTGATACACTTATTACTGTTTTTTTTTTTAACTCCTCATATAAGCTCCATACTATTGTATAAGCATCCTCTCGATGGCAGCAACCCAAATGCTTATAACTTAAAGGGTCTGATCTCAGCTGATGTTCTATTGGGGAAAACCCACATTGCACATCGGATTCTGCCCACCCTCCACAATACTCCTGATCTAATAATCCCCAAAAAGGCCATGCTCTCCTCTGTTACTAAAACAATTAACCTTTTGATCTAAATCTTTAAAATAGCTAAGTTCCACCATTCCCTCCAGGAAGAGGGATTCACCTGACGCCACCTTTTACAAATTTCTCTCCTCGCCAAGAGAATCAAATAAAACACCAATTTACCCTGTTCAATGGTGATGGCCCCCTACCCCTCTGAAGGCTGTACTATACCAAAAAATATTAGTACGAGGCTTACCTCTATTTCTTTACCAAGTATTTCAGTCAGGGTCTTACCCACATTCTTCCAATAATCCTCCAACACTGAACAGGTTAAAAACATATGAATGTTGTCTGCCTCTTGGGCATGGCATATTGACCAATATATCCTGTTAATGGTAAAAAGGTGGTTCTTTCTTAGTGCACCAGATTTAATTAAACAATATATTTTATCCAAAGATACTTGCCATAATGTTTGGAGCTCTTCATCTGGCAAGCACTTATCCCAGACCTTTTGGGGGAGGGGTGTCCAGTTTCCTGTCAGCAGCCTCCAGTAAGTAATTGTACCAAAGAGCGATTTCCTTCTTCCTTGGGTTTGCGTCTTGGAGATCCTCTTCCATTGCACAGTCTCCTCGGAATTGCCAGTGTTGGTGTTCACACCAGGTTAATATTTGATAATATTTAAATATGGAGAGGCTGTTTTTAGGTAAACGACTCCAGGCATCCCACGAGAGACTTCGGTTTCCTTCAACCATATCACCACACCTCTTCACCCCTGCCTATTTCAAAGGTTGGGATAAAACATCGTTTAAACATTCCGGAGTGCCTGGGGAGTCCCATAACGGTGCCCACTCATAATGTGTAATAGGGAATGCCTAAAATATTACGACAGTCAAACCATAGTTTGGGTGTAGCATGTAAAACCTTTAAGCGAACTTTAAAAAAAATTGGGGCGCCGAATTTGTACATGAAACCATCGGCTGGACTCCCGTACAACATAGCTTTAAACATGTGGCCCATCAGATGATCATCCAGCCTATTTAGGAGCATTCTGCTGTTTTGCAATTGGTATGCCCAACAGTATATCTGTAGGTCTGGTAGACTCAGACCTCCATGTGCCTGTTTTCGTCGGAGCTTTTACCAGGAGAGTCTGATCCCCTTACCAGCACAAACAAAGGAACAGATCTTACCCTGGATTTTGTTTAAGAGAATTTTGTCAAAAGTCAAAGGGATATTATTAAAAAGATAAGTGAACTTCGGCAGAACACACATTTTAACCAGATTTACCCTGCTGTAGAGTGTCAGTGGTAGATTCTGCCATCTTTTGAGGAGCGTATCGACTTCTTTAGATACTCAAGCTATATTTGTTTTATAAAGTTCAGACAGCTCTTATGTAATGGTAATTTCCAGATACCTAATCTCCTTTGACACCCTGAAACCCTGCACTTCCGAATTCCATGTCATGATCTCAGTTTTACTATTATTGAGCTCATAGCCTGACAGTTTGCCAAAGACCTGTACTTCACTTAATAGACTTGGTTGACATTAGATGTAAAAAGGATTAAGTCATCCGCATATAGGGCAAGTTTCCTTAAGAAACCATTCATTGAAAAGGGCTGTATTTCATTATTTAGCCTAAGACTTTGAGCGAACGGCTCCATATATAAGTCAAAGAGTGTCGGAGACAGTGGGCAACCCTGTCTGTTACCTCTCCCTATTGATATTGGAGCTGAAAGGCTCCCATTTACTAATACTTGGGCTCGTGGTTCACTATATATTTTCCCCAACAGATCTCAGAGGGTGCGGTCGAACCCAAAAACCTCTAATACATTAGACAGGTAACACCAGTTAACGCGATCCAAGGCTTTTGCAGCGTCCAGTGTTATAATTGTTAATGGAACTCTAGCCGCGGTTGCCAGGTCTATTGCACCAATTAGGGAGATGAAAAGATGTTTCATCTGCCGCCCGGGGAGGAAACCCTTCTGATCATCATGTATTATTGCTCCAGCTATTTTACTTAATCGTGCGTTGATGATACTGGTAAAGATTTTGTAGACGGAGTTCAATAAAGATATCGGGCGATATGACTGGCATTGTGTGGGATCTTTACCGGGTTTTAAGATCAGGGTGATAATTGCCTCTTTCCAGGTATCTGGTAATATCATTAAATAGTTTCAACCATATAGGGAAGATATCATCCATAAATAACAGGCAAATCTCATTTGGGTTCAGATCTGGGCCGGCTGCCTTGCCTTTTTTGCTTTTCTTAATAGCTTCCATTATTTCACTCCCTGTCATGTCTTGATTAAGTAGTGTTAATCCTTCCAGGCTCACTTTAGGAAGCTGTTTCTGAGCCAGCCAAAGATCTAGGGCTGTTTTATCTGGATCTAAATCTTCCCTATACAGGTCTTGGAAGAATTTACAAAATTCCCTCTCAATCTCACTCTTATTATCCGAGAACTGAGTGTAAGGTTCATCACCATTTTCTAGTCTAATCCTGGTAGTAAAGTTTTGAGACCTGTCCTTTCTAATCTTTTTAGCTAGCAGTTTACCACATTCTTCACCCTGGCCAAACTCTCTCATTCTACTTGCTTCCTACTTCTGTAGCATAATTCTTTCCAATGTTAACCTATATATTCACATTGTAGATCCTCCAGTGTACCCATCAATTTATCTTTTTCTTCCCCTGAACTTGACCGGACTTTAATCTTGCTTCAGATTTTCTCAATCGCTCCTCCAATTAAGCTGTTTTCTCTTTTTCTGATTTAACCCACCCTGCAGCTGCCCCCTTCAGCATTCCTCTCAGCCATGCTTTGAAAGCGTCCCAAACCACATGGACAGATGCGTATTCTAGATTTTGATTAAAAAAGGCTACTGCATCTAATTTAATTTTCTCCATTACATCAGTTTGTAACAGCAGTCTTCTATTTAATGTCCACCTCTTACCTAGTGGAGTAAAGGGGAGCTCCATGCTTAGTTCTATTGCACCATGATCTGATATTTGAATGGGCAGATATTCCACTTTGTTCACCTTATCTACTTCCAAACAATCCATAAAAATTGAGTCTATCCTGGAGTAGTGACCATTCTTTTACTGAAAAATGAATAGTCCCTAACATCTTCCTTTTTTTTTCGCCATACATCACATAAATTTAAGTTTTCTAACATAGCTAAAAGTCAGTCTCTGACATGGGGCGCATAAATTTGTGCGAGGGGAAGACCTATCCAACTCATTGTTCAATAGTAGATTGAAATCCCCACCTATTATCAATGGGGCCTCGAAGTCTAGCAGGGCGGAACAAAGATTGTTCAAAAAGCTAACCTTATCCTCATTTGGCCCATAGTAGCTAGCTAGCGTGTAGGTGTTACCCTGAGTTTTTATCTCTGCAACAACCCAACGTCCCTTTGTGTCTGCCTGTGTTCTACCTAGTTCTATTCCTGAGTTATTTTTAATAACTATTGCCACACTTTTTGAACAACATTGTTGGTCTGTAGCTATTACCTTATTTACCCAGTTCTGCTTATTAAATAGTGCCAAACATTCTGACCTCATTAGAAACACATATTACTGTGGCGGACAAACAGGTGTGATCCCTGCTAACTCCCATGAATTGTGTTGTGGACAGTCAGCTTCGGGGTCGTGCCTGTAGTGACAGTCATCTTTCATGAAGGAAGAAGAAAGGGAGAAGTGCCCATTTCAAAAGAAGCAGAACCTCAACATATAACTTCAGACCCAGACCTTTTAATCACATTTGGTATCGGGAAAAGGAATATAAAAGAAGGGGATGCTGAGTCCCCAAAGATTTGTCATCTGCCAAGCAGAACGACTGGCTGTGTGCGAAGGGTAAGCTCTGCAAGACAACTGCCTGTGACCAGGACTTTTATAAGAACATATAGTGTCCCAACTGGTATAATTCAAAGGCAATTAGTAAGGATATTAATACAACATTATCCAGAGGGAAACAAGGAGACTCTATTTGGTTATAGCATGTGCTTATGGCATCCTTTTATATACACAATTTAGTTAAGGGAAAAAACAATTAGCAGTTGTTGCAGCACTGCGATATACAAATAAATACAACAATTGAAAACAACCCAAATTGTACTTGGTGCTTAAGTGTGTGAGTGAAAAACACGGAAGCGACGCAGGTGACAATGTGATCAGCGTGGACAGCACATAGTGACTGGTGCATAGATCTATACAGTGAGTAAAAACAAAAACAAAGTGGTTCCAGGTAGTTCTGAAAATTCATTATAGATTTGATGTATTATGCGTTAACCACTTTGTATGGGGCGCCTATGATCGTGCTGAATAGTTGACGGCGTTTCGATCCACATTAATCGGGATCTTCATCAGGACTGGGTAGGGTCGGATGCAGTGCTTGTTCAGGTGAAGCAGACGATGCCAACAGGAACATTTTTACTGTTCTAGTGTGGGGATGGTAGATCTCCTTGAATATGGCCCTGGGGAATAGGCGCTAAATCACTGAGAAATCTAAGAGGGCAAAAAAAGTTTCTTTCAGTTATCTTTCTGGAGGCAGGAAGGGGAATGGTTGGACAGGTGCAGCATAGGGGAAAGTTCAGTTAAAGAAATAAGAGGATGATGAGAGAAAGGAGGGATTTGAGTGTTAACCTATAGGAATGTGTTTGTAGTATTTGAGCTTGCATTTGATAGAGTGGACTAATTTGAAAAGGTAGAAGTGTGTTGTATATACATATGATGTATAATGATGCAAATCTAGCTACAAAGCTACTGAAAGCTGAACAGGTAGCGACTCATTAGTTATGCAGTATAGGTAGCAAGCCTCTTTTCGGAGGGTTGCGCAGAAGCACTGTCCTGCTTTTGGAATTCTTGGCCCAGAAGCGCTGAGTGGTCATTCTGTGAAGCTTCAGTCAGGAAACACGCAAGGCACTCTTGGTAAGCAGGATCACATTTATTCAATTCTGGTCTAGCCGTGATTACATTGGGCTATCAACATGTGAAGGCGAAGTGGCCCGTTTCGGGTCACCCGGGTCACTAATGACCACCTTTCACCCTTCCATACCAAATAAAGTTAGTCAGATTGTAGAGAATACAAACCAATATCTGTTTATTCAAAATACACTCAGAGCGGAGCCCAGTCTGCCCAGTCGGTAGGAGTGCTGCAGAGGGACTGAAATAGACAAGCATTAAGATACATTATGTACATTTCGGAACTGGGCTAGACACGCCCTTAGTGGAATTTCCCAGGCAGGTGCTGCCAAGCAATGGATTACAAGAAAAAACAATTTCAATGCTCATATCTTACACATAGTTGCAAAGTCAAAGGTTGTTCCAGTCGGGCCTTCACCAGACAAGTGGGAGAAGGCCTTTATCTAGTGAGAAAGGTATTTGCTAATAAGAACAGTCTTTTCATTAGTGAAGCAAAACTCCACCTAGGAGAAAGAAACCCAGCAGAGGCCTTTTCTCAGAAATAGCGAAGGATTAGTTTAGATCATGATTCAAAATGGAGTCTGAATAGAAAAGGGTGCAGCGAATGCTAACTTACATAGGATAATGCGTAAGCGGAAACATTTCTATTCTAACACCTGTGGAGCTGATATATCACCCTGCAGCTGCTCTTGCGTCAAGAGTCCTATGTGCAATTTCATTTTCCCTTTCCCTGCTTGTGCTCCAAGGAAGAAGTGGCTAGTGTTCCTTCGTCAGTCTCTCTTTCCCAAGGTCGTGCTCCCCTACTTATTGTCCTTTTGTCACTGACATGATACTAGTTTCAGTAATGACTTTGAAAATGGCATTGAGCTGCAGACATTAGAAGGATATAAGAGGCAAGAGCATTGTAGTTTGTGCATTAATAGCCTAATCACCCATTCCCTGGGCCCACAAAGCCCCTCTAGAGGGCATGATCCATAGCCTTATTCCAGGATGAGTAACTTTGTTGCTAAAATATCTCAGGCTGTATAACCTCGGGACTCTATGCTCCTCGATCTCAAGTGTATATCTGGCCTAGATCTTTGTTTAGCGTAATCCTCGTAGTACGTGCTCTGATCAAAATGTAATCCTTTTGAAGGAATGGAATATGTTGACGCTATAAGCCTCTCAAGTCAAGTCCATTTTTATAGCTTATTAGGATAACACCTAGACTTCACACATACCTTTGAAGCAAAGCATTTCACAATTTTGATTGCCAACATCCTGTGTGTCTAGGGCTATTGCAAGCTTGAAATGTTTGCTTTGTTAAGACTTGTGTTATAAATCTTTCTACGTCAACAAACTATTTTCCTATTAGCCACAATGGAAGGTCCTCTTTTAAGGAGGTGCTAGATTAGGGGGCTAGAACAGTCCAGATGGGGGCTGAATCACTCCAAGTTCCTTATTAGGTGCTCATCGCTAGACTGGCACAGAAAACTATAACACTCAGAAAGGGTTAAAACCCTCCAGCCCAGCAATGAGTGCTCTTCTTCCTCACACATTCTGATATTATGGAAATTCCTGACCTTTCACCCCTTCCAAAAGAGTAAAAACAACAGCCAACCTTCAGAAACCCACCATTAGCTCTCTCTCAATCAAATACATTCATATGAGAAAATAAGAGTTTTTGTAGCAAATGAGAACTGAAGATCAACCATTAGCAAAGCTGTGATAGGCCGCACTCATAAAACCTTTTGACTTTGCCAAAGTTTGCCCTTTTTTTTCTTACTGGCTGCAATGCATGTACATGTGCAGTGGCCACCTTTTAATGAATGTTGTTATGTCTTAAGAAAATCCATTCAAAGAGTCAGTAGTTGAAAGACAATAACATTGAATCACAACAAAGTGAAACCCAAAGTGCCCCTTGGATGATGGGACAAACACAATAATAGGGAGGAAAGCCATTGAATTAAGAGCATGAAAATGAGTTAGATGAGGAGGATAACCGATCATGACTCAGGGGCTTACTGAATACCCTTGTATTGTACTGATCTCAATAGGTGTTCATCAGCACACAGCTACAGCTGGCTGTAGGCGAGACATAAAAAGTGTAAAATGAAAATGTTGCTTTAATTACATTTTCTATTAAGATAAACCTATTATGACAGAGCCTTTGTTCTCGGATCCTTCTACAAATGGCTGGAAAAATGAACGGAATGGCTGACATTTACTCTGTCCCCTAGTGTTTCTGCAGGGCTTGCTGGCACCGAGGCACTTAAAGGGAGCTTTAAAGTGACAGCATTGTTTTTTTCTACAGATGAGGATGCATGTGTATTGCTTCGCCCTCCCAAATCATAGAAAGTACAGCTCTCCAACGCGGAGGGGCAGACACGGCGAAGCAAAAAAAACACACCTGGGAAGTGATTTTGCTCTCATAAAATGAGGCACATCAAAAGACAGTTTTCAGAATAAAGCATGGGGCTTTATTTGTGCAACACTCTCTGACCGAAATGCTTTCCCAGATGTCAAATGAAACAACAAATGAATGTGTATATACAGTATTATTATCTGATGTATATATATTTGCGAGCAATAATAACACACTTGTAAGAAAGAAAATGCAACTGTTAAATGCATGGACTAAAATGCAAGCAGATAATACTGGATGTCCACTGCAAGAAATTAACACTGTTAACTGCAAAGAATCAGAAGGATATATACACTAAATACAACATATGATTATAACCACTGGAGACCTGAATGTGTACACAGACAGACTCGCACATCACAATGCCAATAATCAAAAAGAATACATCACCGAAAGAGTGTTCAGCATTCTTGCCAACTCGGCTGGAGGAGCTCTTCACAGCCAGGCAGAAGTCTCGATCGGGACCCTCAAAGTGTCCTGTGGCTACACGTCTGCTCCACAGCGAGCTCCCGTCTGAGTGCCAAGATTTCCTGCCTTTAATACTTTTACTCAACCTGAGAAAAAGTTTCTGGAAACCTCGCCCCCTTTCTTCTGTTACAAAAACAGAGTTGACCAACACTGTGTCAGGGTCAATGTACAGATTTAAGGCAACCAATATGTAGACCATGATTAATGCAAATACATAAACGATAATGATTGGAAAGTACCAAAGTCAACAATTAATTTTTATCAAAAGTACAAAATCAGCATTTATTACGTTTTTAAAGTTTGAAAAAAATGTAATATTCATTCTTTCATATCCATCATACAGACTCAAAAGCATACTGAAGACGAGTTAAAAACATTGTTGGAGTGGTGACATATTGTACCAAACTGATAAATAAGCACAATATATAAAGAACAATGAGAATTGAAAATTGAGTGGCACAAATTGAAATGACTGGTGGAATTCTAAGCGTGTTTCGGCACAACAGGAGTGCCTTCGTCAGGAAGAGGGCCACAGTAGAGACAATTGATGAATCTGTGAAATGAAAGTTGTCTTTATGAATAAAGAGGGATCTTTCACGAATGCAACAATATTACAAAAACGGACATTTGCATTGAATAAATTAAGAGAAAATCATGAGAATAGAAATCTTGAGTTCGTGAAAGAACATTCTTTATTCATAAAGACAACTTTAATTTCACAGATTCATCAATTGTCTCTACTGTGGCCCTCTTCCTGACGAAGGCACTCCTGTTGTGCCGAAACGTGCGTAGAATTCCATCAGTCATTTCAAACTCAGTCTGTTCTTCGATCTAGAGGGCACGATGTGGATCTAATTGAAATAGATGTGGGAACACCTATGCTGGATGGGCCTGATTCCTATCAGCCATCATGTCAAAATAGAATGTTTTGCGTTAATGACTATTTGGAAGGAGCACATACCTACTGCTGTTTCTCTTTCCCTTTGGGTCTGGTATTAGCCTTAACCTTTTGCTTTAACTAAAATTATATGTCTTATATAATACGAATTGTGTTTCAGCCATCCCCTTTCATGCACTGGTAACTTATTTTGTCATTCGTGTTTTTTGTCGACCGATTACAGCATACAGCAATGGACAGTGGCCCAGTCCACTTCAGCCATTGGCAGCCACACTGTGAGTGATGGCATTCCTCCCTTTAAAAAAAAGCATATTTACACAAAGTAGTTAAGTGACAGGGTATGTTGAATAGTCATGCTAAAGGCAAATACTAGCTGTGTGTGTTTGCACGTTTGCCTTTTGTTGCCTACTCTCAAAGGGAAGGAAACTTGCAACCTGTGTTTTCGTTTTTATGTGTAAGGTCTGTTAAAGCATAGACTTTGCCCTCGGACAGTAGGGTGCATTTTTAGTACAACGTCATGAAAAAGTTATCCATACTGAACAGTGATTTTTTTTCTTCTTTTTTCATTGACATCAGGGACGCCAATGTCATAAAGCATCATCCTTAAAATTCCTTCTGCAAAGGGTGGTACTACCTTAGAGCAACTGTATGCAGCTGCCTTACTTCGGCAACCCAAGTAGCTACGCCGGGGCAGCAATGGCCTCAAGCAGAGGCCTTGTTGCTAGGAGAATGAGAGCGCTCAAAGGACAATATTATGGTTTCCTTTTTCTCTGACACTTGGAAAATCAATGGTCCTGAGCTGCACTTGAACAGAAGCTGAACAGGAAATTTGCATAAATATCTTGGATTTCTTGCCCTTCATGTGGGAGGATATTAAGTGGAGGCCATAGTCATCAACATCATGTAATGTTTATGGAATCTGCTTTTAGTGCACATAACAATGCATGCCTTCTTCTGGTTGCCATCTGCATCAAGTATTTCTTATCAACATTCTTGTGGTCAGTAAGACTTTTGAATTAATTAATATTTTAAATGTTCCACTCTGCTGTAACAGAGTGTCCTCAAGTTATACGATAAAGAACTTTTTGTCTCATGAAGGAGGTTTTTTGCGAGAAAAAAAATCCAATCTTTGCTACATGTGTCATAAGGATATTAGCCATTGGCGCGTACAGGGTTGACATTCATACAGAAGGCTACATCGTCTAATATGGAAAATTTACAGAGCTCAGTCTTCGGGTACTTCGTGATATCACAAGTTTAGCTTTTGCTCTGCTTCACTAGAATTTTCTTGTAACGTTAATTAAATCTGCAAAGGTAGCCTCCCAAAGACATCATTCTCCCGTGTTGTGGGGGGAAAAGGGCGTGGTTAAGTGAAAGAGGCTTTTTGTGTAAAATTGGTTATCCTTTTCGCACATTTCTGCCACCAGTGTTTGGGAGGGAGGGGTGGGGGGGGAAAGTAGACCACGGACCATGATTTGTGTGAAAAAGGCAGCTTTTATTGGAACAGGTGCACATAACAATTTTAATAAACCTCGAGAAAGCGTTCCCAAAATAACCCTCACAAAATAAACACCATACCTGACCCGCACCCTCCCCTAAAATTTCTTTGAACCCGCCCCCACCCGTACATTACAACATTTCAAACAATACAAAACATTACATCACCGTATACCCCAGCATAAACCTATAAACACAACCCGGCCGTTAACAAACTCCCCTTCCTGCCCCTATACAGCTGTCAATCACCCAACCTGTAACTTAACCAAAATTAACCAACCTATCCTTTCCCTGTCGATAACCCAACTTAACAATTAATCAACAAACCTCTGCCAAAACGGTCAAAATTTAAATAACCCGCGCCACCCAGAAAGCAGGGAGGGAGGAAACTCATCATAGGGAAAAAAATAAAAAATAATAATAATGTTTCAGACTCCAAGACCCTGAACATTCAAGCATCTGGACAATAGTTTTCTAATTTTCACTGATACAAATCCATACCAAGCCTGTATAAATGCACTCCATCGTCCCTGAAAAACTCCACTGCCTCAAAACAAATTTCTTTGTGCGTCACTCTCCTAAACCCCAGGCTGCTGCAAAACCTAGAAATTTCAGAGTTAACTTTCCTCCTTGCCCTGTCAATAGCTCTGGTGTTCATTGCACCCCTCCAAATCCTCTGTGGAACCAGCTCAGTCCACAAAACATGGCATCCCGACCATCGCTCCTTCAACAAGACCAAATACCTCTTCTTTGCCTTGAGCATCACCACACCCTTCACTCCACAGAGATCATTCTCACCGAGATGTCTCAACAAAATTTCCGGGCACTGGCCTCTCATCATCGCTTTATTCAAACATGGTATAAGTTCCCTCCATGCCTCCCTTGCCCTTCCACACAATTCTAAACAGATGTTCATTGAAACCCAACATTTTCCCGAAATAACTTTGGCACGCCAGAACCTGTGCCCATTTGATGAAAGAATGACCCCCTATCCAAAGAGTTAACTTCTTCGAGTGGTGCCCGGCCACAGAACCTGCAAAGAGAAAAATAGAATGAAACTCCTAATAAAGAGGTTGACGTGTGAGCCTCCCCCCGTCCCCTCTCACATATCACCGAAAACAGTCTGACGACCAGCGCCCTAGCCGCATAATGTTGCATAAAGCCGCATAATGTCCCCTTGTCATCAGGATGACCCCATCGGACGGTCAGTGTGATGCGGGTGGCCGGCGCAGATGAAAGTGTACTGTAGATTGAAGCTCAGACAATCGGTGAATTCTGAAGCAGGAGGGCCGTTGGACGATTTGGGGCAAACTAGGCTCCTTGCACTATTTAGTCTTCTTGTGATTATTGGTGTACTACGCATGAGAATCTCTGCACAGTGATGGACGGTCGTTATATATACTCTCTTTGAAGACTTTTTTCAGGAGTAGAACCCTTTGGATTAGCTACTAGAAAATTCTAAAACAACGATACATAGTGTTGGATCGCTCAGGATTTTGAGAGCGGTGCTCGTTGTCAATTGGTCAAGAAGCGTCTGACCCTCAGACAAATTACTTAGATACAACAGTCTGTAGTAATATACAGGACATTTGGAACTGTCCTTCTGGTGGTATTTTTTCCCCAGGTGGAGTAGCCCTCGTGAGGGCAATATATCTGGCAGGTCCTGATGAAGGTGGCATCTCATCTTACAGCCACCGAAACGCGTTGACCACTGTCCTGAGATCATCCTGCTTCCTTGCAGTTCTTGTCTTTGGTTCTTCCAACTACGTTGCTATTCTGTAGTTGAGTTCCCCAGATATGTTATGAATGTGAAGGTTTGTTTAGGTGTGTGTGAGTAGGGTCTGCATGATTGTTGTGAAGTTGTAGTGTTTATCTCTCTACCTGGGTTCATTTCCTTTGATTTAGTTGTATTTATTGTGCTGTGCTGATTTATGAATTTAGAATCTATGTTGAAAATGAAAATAAGTATTCAAAAACATGTATAATCAATGAAAATATTTTTGATACAAGAAATGAAATAAAAGAAATATATTTTTATTATTGTTGTAAGATTCTGTTCAGTGGGTTATTAATTTGGTTGGGGTGCTCACTGTATATAGGTGGATTAAACTGGCCAGCCAAATATGCAGATCCTTTTCTGATAAGAACACTTCACCCCAAGTAATGCCCCGTCTTGCTTTGGTACCTAGGAGCTCTGATACTCGAAACAGCCCAAAAAACATAAACGTCATAAGGGAGGCAACCAAGCATGCCTCAAAATCATCCCTGCAAACCACAGGTAAAACCTCTAACAAGCGAGCCAGGGTCTGCCACGAAAGAGGGGAGCGGGACAACTGTACTCCTCCCCGCTCCCTAGCCCAACCAAATGAGCTTCCTCATAAAATAGATTCCTGCCAATTTCCCGGCGATGGTAACCCTGGAACGTATCTTAGACTCTCAATGAGGTCTAAGATAAACTGGATCACATCCTCCGTATGACGCCATACCTCCTCTCGCCCACAAGCCCCAGATGCCAAAAATTCCTTCCATGTCAGTTCGTATGCGACCCGAGTAGACGCTGATATCTAACCTATCACCAGTTGAAATACCCTATGTTGTCTGCATGCCAAAGGTGCTCCGGCATTGGGGTCGGTGTCCTGTCCACCTCCTTGGCCAGCCCAAGGAATCTCCCCCACTGGGAACGAGACAAAGCATCAGCTATGTCATTGTCCACCCCAGGTATATGCAAGGCTCTGAATGATATGTCATGTTTAAGGCAGCCTAGCACAAACACTCGCAACAACTTCAAAATTTGTTAGTCTCTTGCTGACTGCCTATTGACAATCTCCACCACTATTTGCTGGGCACCTGAGGACAATCACAAGACCTGAATGGTGCAGCTGCCCACTAATTGCTGGGCAGCTGGGAATCAAAACTGCGACAGGTTCCTCACTGACCCTTAGGCACAAACTGCGCCCACTGCTGGAGCCACACAGGCTCTGGGCAACACTGGCTCGAGACATCAATTATGCCTGTTAGAGCACTAAGGCTCCTCCAACAATCATGCCCATCGGAGCACTCTGGCTCGGGAAAAACGGTGGGGCGGCCTACTGCCATCCGGGGCCGCCCTAACTACTATGATCATCTTAGGCCTTCAATGGGCCCTACCACTGGGCCGCCCGGAGCCCCCCCAGCTCTCGAACACTCACCGGCTGTTGCGGGGGCGAGGCTCCTCCTCTCCACCCGGGTGTCGGCCTGCGGGGCTCTTCCTCAATCATGGAAGCCCCGTGACGACCAGCTCGTCACCAGTTCCTCTCGGGGCTCTCCTGGCAGTGCGGCACAAGGGGGCAGGACTTCCCGCGACCACTCGGGGAGGCGGCGGGAGACCGGCGACGCAGGCATGGCTTCCCCCAGGCAGGGGGGAAGCGGAAGTCAATCAATCTCGGCCCCACCCACAGTCAGGCGGACGCGGGCCGAACTTCCGTTTTTGCGACCCCTTTCCTTCCTGGTGCTGTGGCAGTGAAACAAAGGGCAGAAAGGAGGGGTGGGCACCCTCGGTGTTACAATAAAACATACCAGCGAGGTGGGCACTTACAAAGGGGCCTATAAACGGGAGAATACCCGTAAATATAAAAATAAGGTGTACACGAAGCACTCGGGGCACACAAAGGGCAGGAGCGCTCCCCTCAGGGAAAACCACAGCGCTCTGCCCAATAAGGGAAACAATTAAACAACAAGGGGTGGTGATGGACAGAGTTTCTGAATTAAGCAGAATACTCTCACCCAGTCAAGAGATCAGGGCTAGACCACCCCCTTTTCTAAATCAATAAGAGAAACAAAGCACTCTCAAGGCGCTGGGGGGGGGGGGCAGGCAGTACCTAAAGTCCCCTGAGATGACCCCTACACCAAGAAGGGTCCACAGAAGTCCTGGACCTCAAAAATAAAGGTCCTGGGGGCAAAGTCAAGCAAAGGGATCCCAAGAAAGAAAAGATCCTCCAGCATCCATCAGGAATCCAGGGGCTGGGCAGGGCTCAGGGAGGCAAGCCTTCCCCTGAGCCCAAACAACAGCACACCCCTGGCAGGATTCAAGTCAGAAACAAGAACATTTTTAGAGTGTCACAGCACCCTTTTTATACCCAAAATCCTTTGTCTAAAGGGTGCAGGCAGTGTGAGAACCAGCTAGAACTGGTTATAGGGAATTCCTTTCACTGACCAGGCTAGGGACATCAGACGCACCCCAAGGGGTGGAGCCAGCATTGTGTGGGGAAAACCCAGACCCATTCAGGACCCTCAACCAGACGGTCAATCCACAAGCAGGCCCAGGCTCACTCCTCCCCACACATCAGCATGCTAAACACTCCATTCACCACCGGGGCAGACCCTCCCAGACTCTTGGAGCCAGGCTCACCAGCCAGCCTCAGCCAATCACACGCCAGACACAAATTACACAAATATGCCAACTTATAAAAGTGGCACTTCTACACTAGATTCTAGTAAACAAAGGGAAGATCCCTTGGAGAACACCTGTCAGTATACTAAGATGTATAAATTTACATCATTGTAGCCCAAGTATGAGAAATAGATATTTTACACAACATACACTTCTTTTGGTTATCTTTTTATTTTTTTTTAAAAATTGGGGGGAATTTTTGTACAGTATATATACAGAGTTAAAAACAAAGCATCACCAAATGCATCAAAACACAATTATAATAACAACACTTCATGTTAAAATCAATCCTATTAAAGAGAAGGATCTCCTAATTGATAAAAAGTTATTGAGAGAAAGCAATTGGATCAAGAGAGAATATGAGGAGAGAACAAAACAGACAGTATTCTTTGTCATATAGATACACATCAGGGAACCTGAATTTTAGAAACTACTCCAGGATACATAGTTATTTTGTTATCTATGGAGTAAGCTCAATCCATTGATTGTGTTTACACTCGGCGTCGACGCGTTTCGATGGTTTATTTATGATTGACCATCTTTTTCAAGACCAAAATGATGGGTCTCTCCTATTACCAGGCACTGGGTGGTTGCCGTATTCAAGAAAAACCTGTAAATAAATATACTTAAATAAGTATTCTTTTAGCGGTAAATCAAGCCTGTCTAATACAATCATATGGGTATGATCCCACTCGATTTTCAATCGTGATGCCTTGCATTATATCCATTCTATTGGTGGTTCCATGTACATCTGTTTATAAGCTCATAGCGGGGCACTTTCTCAACATTTCAATACATTCAATTGGCCGTTATGATCGTTCATTATCATACATTATTAGCTTTTAACAGTTTCATACATTCAAAGCCTCAAGTTATAATATTTCTCATTTCTTATATGTGGGCTCTTCGTATTTCTCATATATAGCCCTTATCACCCCTCCCGGAGTTTTTATGTTACAGTGACCCACTCTATCAGTACCTTCCCTTCGGGCCGGTCTAGAAGTTAGTGGTCTTGCTATGGTATTCACCTTATATCATCTTTATCTATTTTCTTCCATTTGTCCTAGTTTCTTCTGATTTTGTTATTCTTGACCCGGAGCTATGAATGAAAATAAAGGTTTTTTAATTTCTTTCTTTGTCAGGATATTCTACCTCTTAGACTGAGTTATGCTAGCCTGGGTTCTGTTGTTCTGTTTTTACCTTTTATTGTCAATGGTCTGTCTTTTGTTGAGACTCTTATTTTCAGGTTTTAGTAGATATCCCGAAGACCAAGGGGGGAGGCGATATTCCCTTTCCGATTCTAAAATGGAATATAACATCCGGTTTGTTCTATCTGGGTGTTACTCCTATTCTGCTCGTTGTTTCTAAAGCTAGGTCTCAAACCATCCACATAACTTTTTAGTTTTTGATTTCTACTTCCCAGACGGATCCTCCCGGTTCCCGGTTGTTGTGCTCCTCTGGTAATTGGTTTTATGTAGTATTCTGTATCTTCTACGCTAGAAATTAAGGGAAATTGCCCCTAAGTGTTAAATCGAAACGTGCATGATTTATCGATTCCTACAACTTATTTACATAACACCGTCTGTCACTTACATTAAAAGGGGTAGGTGGAATCTTCCCTATTGGTCGTGCGGCCAGGGTGGTTTATCTTTAAAATATCTTGCTCTGCTGGAATCGTTCTGGTTAGAAAAATGGACATCATTTCAATCTAGCACTCCTTAGGTGGTTATTTAAACGTATTTATAAGAAACAGCATATCACTTACACTTAAAGGGGGTAAATTGAGTCCTCCCTGTTGTTAGTGCGGCCGGTGTGGTTTGTCTTTAAAATCCCTCGCTCTGCTTGAATTGTTCTAAAGAAACGGATATTGGTTAGATCTAACCCCCCTTGAGCAATTCACTCGCTATTTCAGCCTATCTCTTAGTCTGAGGGAATGGTCTCCTTTACCTTCATATGAACGAGCCCCGGGTCCTGCCGCGATCTCAATTCTTCTTTTGACTGTCTCGATATGCCAAACAGCTAGCTATCTGTGTTCTAACGAAGTCTGTTTTTTATATGATAGGCGCTTCAGTCTAATTGGTGTTCCCTGGCGTAGGTTCAGCTGATATTACTTAACTCTTCCGCTCTCTTGATATGAACCGGAAGTTCTATCACATCTCCCTATTCACTCCGGAAGGGAAATATTTCCTTCTATTCGATTGGCCGGGGACACCAAGCCTCTCTTTCATATTACCCGTTTGAGTGGGGAGGTTTTTCTGTGCTGTGTTTATCCACAAAATGCGTTATAAATATAGTTCTTGTTTGTATTTTATTGTTTATTATTGTCTAATAAGTCCCATCCTATGCGATCATTTGAATCGCCGTTTTGTCTACTTTAGTGGAGTTTTTTTCTTTTAACTCTCAATTAGATTTATTTTTTCTAATCAGATGTCGTTTCAATGTTTGTTCTTGTTTAATCTATTTGTGCACTAACAGTCTCATCCATTCCTCTCTACTATTAAGACCTTTGTCCACTGTATTCAGATAACAGATGAACCATTGTTCACGAGTCCTTCTCAGTTCTTCTAGGTTGCCCCCTCTCCTGCTGATATTTACCTTTTCTAAAATGTACCACGAAAAATCATTGCATCCATGGTTGTTTTTTAGAAAATGGTCAGTCAAGGGTGCATTTTCTTTTTTATTTTTTATAGATGATCTATGTTCTAGAAGTCTTGTCCGCAGCTCCCTTCCTGTCTCTCCTACGTACCCAAGTCCACAGGGACAAATGAGCAGGTAAATAACACTCTTACTCCTGCAGTTATTGAGTGTTTTAGAGGACAGGTTTTTTCCATTGAAATTCAGGGATTTTGTCTCTATAAAGTTCGGACATATTGAGCAGGAACAACAATTATAGTTTCCTATCGCTTTAGTACTACTCAGGGTACTTTGAATACTGCCTTCTGATCTCTTATATGTATGTATGTACAAGGGCATTTTTGATGCTTTGGTTCCGTCTGAACGAGAACATGGGTTTCGGTATCGGAGCTGTTAAACCATTGTTCAGGATCTTCCAATTGCGATTAACAATGTTTTTTATTTGGTTACTTACCCCTGAAAATTGGCTCACGAATACTATCCTATTCTGGACTTTGTTCTTTTTTTCTTTGTTGATGTTAAGTAGATGGTCTCTGTCATAGAATCTTGCTCGTTTCAGGGATTGCTTAACAAGCTTTTTTGGGTATCCTCGCTCCCTTAGCTTTTTCTCCATAATGCCTGCATGATAAGTCATTACGGTTTCTACAATTTCGTTGCAGCCTTAAAAATTCTCCAATAGGAATATTGTCCTTTTGTGAGCGGGGATGATTGCTCTGGTACTGCAATAAAGCATTTTTGTCAGTTGGTTTTGAAAATAATTCAAATTCCAACTCTCCATCAGAGTCTTTTATTTTTAAATCAAGGAAATCTACACTAATGTTGCTATATTGTGCTGTGAATCTAAGATTCTCATCTCCCATGTTCAGCCATTCTAAGAAAAATAGTAGGTCCTCACTGGCACCGTTCCAGACGAAGATGATATCGTCGATGTAACGGTACCAGTGAGAAACATTTTCAAAGTATGGTGCCATCTCATTGTAGATGTGCTTAAGCTCGAAATGTCCTACATACAAACAGGCCAGACTGGGGGCACATGTGGCCCCCATGCTGGTCCCCTTGACCTGTTTAAACAGTTCCTCCTTGTACAAGAAAATGTTTTTTAACACCAATTCTATGCAACCCAGAATAAAGACTTTGTGGCCCCCCTTTAAGTCTATCTCGTTTAAAATTGAGGCCATCACCTCGATTGTGTCGCCTTGAGGGATATTTGTGTATAAAGCTTCGATATCCAAGGTGACCCAAAGTTGGGTCACCTTGTCGAAGCTCTGTCCCTCGAATATACTGATGGTATGGGCTGTATCTTTCAGATATGACTTCTGGGTCTGCACAATTGGTTTTAGGAAGAAATCTGCATATTTACTCAGGGGCTCTAGTACGGAACCCAAGCTGCTCACAATTGGTCGCATTGGGGGGTCTAGCACATTCTTGTGAATCTTGGGCAAACCATATATTGCCTGAATTATGGGGTTGGTGTTAAACATGAATTTATACTCATCCTCACTGATCAAGTTATTATCCCTACCATGATTTAAGAACCTGGCAACTTCTCTTTTTAGGGTGTCTATTGAGTTCCATGATACTGGTTTGTAGTGTTCAGCAACGTCTAGCAGGGATTTCATCCTCTTGTCATAATCATTGCTGCTCATTACTACCACCCCCACCTTTGTCTGCTGGCTTTATTATAATTTGATCACATTCTTGTGGTTGTTTTAAAGCTGTTCTATGGTTCTTGGAGAGGTTGTTGGCTTGTCCCTGATGGCACCAAGACTGTTCTTAATTTCAATTTCTACCACTCTCTCGAACAGTTTAACATTTTTTTCCACCTGACTTAGGTTGGGTGTAAAGGTTGATTGGGGCTTAAAACCTGTTACACTTTGGATCGGTTGGTATTCTTTATCAGCAAAAAATCTATTTAGTCTGACTTTTCTGAAGAAACTCCTCATGTCTTTTACCAACTCAAATCTATTCGGGGGGGCTGTAGGTGCGTAGCTGAACCCAAATCTTAAAACCTCTTTCTCATCTCTAGATAGTTCCCTCTCAGAGAGCTTTATTATTGGAAATTGATTCACCTCCGATAACGTGCATTCCTTGTATTCAGATAGTTCGGGGTTCACTGATTTGGAGGTGGATGGCTCCTCATCGGTTCTTCCCGGGAGCAAATTCGATACCCTCTCTGGCCCCTGTAGGGGCGGCCTCCTAAAAAATTATGGCCATCTTGTTGGTAGTTGGAAGTTTGTCTACTTCCTTGTTCATTAGACTGTTCCTCATCCTCACTGGACCCTGAGGTTTCCGAGAAGGTAACTCTCCCATTTCCTTCTCTGGAATAGACCTGTCTAGGATATTGGGGTTTTTCCCATCTTGTTTCTCTTTTGTTCGTATAAGAATCCTTCTGGAGGAAAGGATAGACAATTTCTCCACTAAATTTTTCGATATCTTTTCTTAGTTTTGTTGTTTTTTTATTTGTTAGGTATTCCTGATATCCCTCTGTCTCTAATGCAATCTCTTCTAATTTCTTTTTGGCATCCTCTGAACCTCGGCTGTTCACTGATGACAAAAAATTCCTGGAGATTTGGAAGCACATTGCAAATCGATGCAGTAGAGATTGGCTTATCCTCATAATTGAGACAGCACAGGAAGTGATTATACTAGAAAAAAGGCAATTAGAAGAATTAGAAACGCATTGAACCAAAACACAGCAGTAGAGGATGCCAAAAAGAAATTAGAAGAGATTGCATTAGAGACAGAAGGATATCAGGAATACCTAACAAATAAAAAAAAATCAAAACTAAGAAAAGATATCGAAAAATTTAGTGCAGAAATTGTCTATCCTTTCCTCCAGAAGGATTATTATACAAACAAAAGAGAAACCAGATTTGAAAAACCCCAATATCCTAGACAGGTCTATTCCAGAGGAGGAAATAGGAGAGTTACCTTCTCGGAAACCTCAGGGTCCAGTGAGGATGAGGAACAGTATAATGAACAAGGAAGTAGACAAACTTCCAACTACCAACAAGATAGCCATCATTTTTTAGGAGGCCGCCCCTACAGGGGCCAGAGAGGGTATCGAAATTACTCCCGGGAAGAACCGATGAGGAGCCATCCACCTCCAAATCAGGGAACCCCGAACTATCTGAATACAAGGAATGCACGTTATCGGAGGTGAATGAATTTCCAATAATAAACCTCTCTGAGAGGAAACTATCTAGAGATGAGAAAGAGGTTTTAAGATTTGGGTTCAGCTACGCACCTACAGCCCCCCCGAATAGATTTGAGTTGGAAAAAGACATGAGGAGTTTCTTCAGAAAAGTCAGACTAAATAGATTTTTTGCTGATAAAGAATACCAACCGATCCAAAGTGTAACAGGTTTTAAGCCCCAATCAACCTTTACTCCCAACCTAAGTCAGGTGGAAAGAAATGTTGAACTGTTCGAGAGAGTGGTAGAAATTGAAATTAAGAACAGCCTTGGATGCCATCAGGGACAAGCCAACAACCTCTCTAAGAACCATAGAACAGCTTTAAAACAACTACAAGAATGTGATCAAATTATAATAAAGCCAGCAGACAAAGGCGGGGGTGGTAGTAATGAGCAGCAATGATTATGACAAGAGGATGAAATCCCTGCTAGACGTTGCTGAACACTACAAACCAGTATCATGGAACTCAATAGACACCCTAAAAAGAGAAGTTGCCAGGTTCTTAAATCATGGTAGGGATAATAACTTGATCAGTGAGGATGAGTATAAATTCATGTTTAACACCAACCCCATAATCCTGGCAATATATGGTTTGCCCAAGATTCACAAGAATGTGCTAGACCCCCCAATGCGACCAATTGTGAGCAGCTTGGGTTCCGTACTAGAGCCCCTGAGTAAATATGCAGATTTCTTCCTAAAACCAATTGTGCAGACCCAGAAGTCATATCTGAAAGATACAGCCCATACCATCAGTATATTCGAGGGACAGAGCTTCGACAAGGTGACCCAACTTTGGGTCACCTTGGATATCGAAGCTTTATACACAAATATCCCTCAAGACGACACAATCGAGGTGATGGCCTCAATTTTAAACGAGATAGACTTAAAGGGGGGCCACAAAGTCTTTATTCTGGGTTGCATAGAATTGGTGTTAAAAAACATTTTCTTGTACAAGGAGGAACTGTTTAAACAGGTCAAGGGGACCAGCATGGGGGCCACATGTGCCCCCAGTCTGGCCTGTTTGTATGTAGGACATTTCGAGCTTAAGCACATCTACAATGAGATGGCACCATACTTTGAAAATGTTTCTCACTGGTACCGTTACATCAACGATATCATCTTCGTCTGGAACGGTGCCAGTGAGGATCTACTATCTTTCTTAGAATGGCTGAACATGGGAGATGATAATCTTAGATTCACAGCACAATATAGCAACATTAGTGTAAATGTCCTTGATATAATAATAAAAGACTCTGATGGAGAGTTGGAAGTTGAATTATTTTCAAAACCAACGGACAAAAATACTTTATTGCAGTACCAGAGCAATCATCCCCGCTCACAAAAGGACAATATTCCTTTTGGAGAATTTTTAAGGCTGCGACGAAATTGTAGCAACCTTAATGACTTTTATCATCCTGCAGGCATTATGGAGAAAAAGCTAGGGAGCGAGGATACCCAAAAAAGCTTGTTAAGCAATCCCTGAAACGAGCAAGATTCTATGACAGAGACCACCTACTTTACATCAACAAAGAAAAAAAGAACAAAGTCCAGAATAGGATAGTATTTGTGAGCCAATTTTCAGGGGTAAGTAACCAAATAAAAAACATTGTTAATCGCAATTGGAAGATCCTGAACGATGGTCTAACAGCTCCGATACCGAAACCCATGTTCTCGTTCAGACGGAACCAAACCATCAAAAATGCCCTTGTACATACATACATATAAGAGATCAGAAGGCAGTATTCAAAGTACCCTGAGTAGTACTAAAGTGATAGGAAACTATAAGTGTGGTTCCTGCTCAATATGTCCGAACTGTATAGAGACAAAATCCCTGAATTTCAATGGAAAAAACCTGTCCTCTAAAACACTCAATAACTGCAGGAGTAAGAGTGTTATTTACCTGCTCATTTGTCCCTGTGGACTTGGGTACGTAGGAGAGACAGGAAGGGAGCTTCGGACAAGACTTCTAGAAAATAGATCATCTATAAAAAATAAAAAAGAAAATGCACCCTTGACTGACCATTTTCTAAAAAACATCCATGGATGCAATGATTTTTCGTGGTACATTTTAGAAAAGGTAAATATCAGCAGGAGAGGGGGCAACCTAGAAGCAGTGAGAAGGACTCGTGAACAATGGTTCATCTCTTATCTGAATAAAGTGGACAAAGGTCTTAATAGTAGAGAGGAATGGATGAGACTGTTAGTGCACAAATAGATTAAACAAGAACAAACATTGAAACGACATCTGATTAGAAAAAATAAATCTAATTGAGAGTTAGTAGAAAAAGAAAAAAACTCCACTAAAGTAGACAAAACGGCGATTCAAATGATCGCACAGGATGGGACTTATTAGACAATAATAAACAATAAGATACAAACCAGAACTATATTTATAACGCATTTTGCGTACAAACACAGCACAGAAAAACCTCCCCGTCCAATAGGGTAATATGAAAGAGAGGCTTGGTGTCCCCGGCCAATCGAATAGAAGGAAATATCTCCCTTCCGGAGTGAATAGGGAGATGTGATAGAACTTCCGGTTCATATCAAGAGAGCGGGAGAGTTAAGTAATATCAGCTGAACCTACGCCAGGGAACACCAATTAGACCGAAGCGCCTATCATATAAAAAACAGACTTTGTTAGAACACAGATAGCTAGCTGTTTGGCATATTGAGACCGTCGAAAGAAGAATTGAGATTGCGGCAGGACCCGGGGCTCGTTCATATGAAGGTAAAGGAGACCATTCCCTCAGACTAAGAGATAGGGTCAAATAGCGAGTGAATTGCTCAATGGGGGTTAGATCTAACCAATATCCGTTTCTTTTTCATTGGAACAATTCAAGCAGAGCGAGGGATTTTAAAGACAAACCACACCGGCGCACGAACAACAGGGAGGACTCAATTTACCCCCTTTAAGTGTAAGTGATAGGCTGCTTCTTATAAATAAGTTAAAATAACCACCTAAGGAGTGCTAGATTGAAATGATGTCCATTTTGTTAACCAGAACAATTCGAGCAGAGCAAGATATTTTAACGATAAACCACCCTGGCCGCACGACCAATAGGGAAGATTCCACCTACCCCTTTTAATGTAAGTGACAGACGGTGTTATATAAACAAGTTGTAGGAATCGATAAATCATGCACGTTTCGATTTAACACTTAGGGGCAATTTCCCTTAATTTCTAGCGTAGAAGATACAGAATACTACATAAAACCAATTACTAGAGGAGCAGAACAACCGGGAACCGGGAGGATCCGTCTGGGAAGTAGAAATCAAAAACTAAAAAGGTATGTGGATGGTTTGAGACCTAGCTTTAGAAACAACGAGCAGAATAGGAGTAACACCCAGATAGAACAAACCGGATGTTATATTCCATTTTAGAATCGGAAAGGGAATATCGCATCTCCCCATGGTCTTCAGGATATCTACTAAAGCCTGAACATAAGAGTCTCAACAAAAGACAGACCATTGACAATAAAAGGTAAAAACAGAACAACAGAACCCAGGCTAGCATAACTCAGTCTAAGAGGTAGAATATCCTGACAAAGAAAGAAATTAAAAAACCTTTATTTTCATTCATAGCTCCGGGTCAAGAATAACAACATCAGAAGAAACTAGGACAAATGGAAGAAAATAGATAAAGATGAAATAAGGTGAATACCATAGCAAGACCACTAACTTCTAGACCGGCCAGAAGGGAAGGTACTGATAGAGTGGGTCACTGTAACATAAAACCTCCGGGAGGGATGATAAGGGCTATATATGAGAAATACGAAGAGCCCACATATAAGAAATGAGAAATATTATAACTTGAGGCTTTGAATGTATGAAACTGTTAAAAGCTAATAATGTATGATAATGAACGATCATAACGGCCAATTGAATGTATTAAAATGTTGAGAAAGTGCCCCGCTATGAGCTTATAAACAGATGTACATGGAACCACCAATAGAATGGATATAATGCAAGGCATCACAATTGAAAATCGAGTGGGATCATACCCATATGATTGTATTAGACAGGCTTGATTTACCGCTAAAAGAATACTTATTTAAGTATATTTATTTACAGGTTTTTCTTGAATACGGCAACCACCCAGTGCCTGGTAATAGGAGAGACCCATCATACTCCATAGATAACAAAATAACTATGTATCCTGGAGTAGTTTCTAAAATTCAGGTTCCCTGATGAGTATCTATATGACAAAGAATACTGTCTGTTTTGTTCTCTCCTCATATTCTCTCTTGATCCAATTGCTTTCTCTCAATATTTTTTTTATCAATTAGGAGATCCTTCTCTTTAATAGGATTGATTTTAACATGAAGTGATGTTATTATAATTGTTTTTTGATGTATTTGGTGATGCTTTGTTTTTAACTCTGTATATATACTGTACAAAAATTTCCCCCAATTTAAAAAAAAAATAAAAAGATAACCAAAAGAAGTGTATGTTGTGTAAAATATCTATTTCTTATACTTGGGCTACAATTATGTAAATTTATACATCTTAGTATACTGACAGGTGTTCTCCAAGGGATCTTTCCTTTGTTTACTAGTAACTAGTACCCTAATCCCCTGGTTGTACATGGTCTCTCTCGTATTTTTACACTTCTACACCAGACACATTCATGCCGCATATATCATTACGTAGTATTCAATCTCACGAGTTTGCACATACCAAACTCGACCCTGCACTCCCAACACATCAGGAACTACCATGGGCATACATATTCCCCATTCATTCCTATGGGAGGGCAGGTCACTCACCACACATACACAGAGAGCTCACACACTTTACACTGTACCACAGTGAAAAAGTGCACAGAGGCCTAAAATCACCACCACCAGGTTCCAGAAACAGGCTAGGAAAAAGCAAAAAGTCTCGGGGTGAACCTGCCAAAAGGGCCGGGTCCAACAGCGCCTTGGGGAACGTTTGCACTGTGGTGAAGGGAGGGACCTGAGTTCACATGTGTGCAAACACGCCCTGTGGTGCAGTTTAAGTTGGGGAATTAATTCCTTGTTAATACTGAGGGTCCCAGTGGGCCAACTAGCCCACCAGGTACCTCTAGTAAGCGCCACTGAGCTGCGTTGCAGAGTGTTGTAAAAAGGGGCGTGGCCTCTGAACACCTCTCTGCAACGCAGCCGCCTGGTGCATACTGGAGGGACCTGGTGGGCTAGTTGGCCCCCAGGGACCCACAGGATTGAGTAGGAATTAATTCTCTAGCTTAAAACGCCACACAGGGTGTGCTTGCAGACATATCACCATAGGCCACGCCTCCTTCCTCCACCACTGTGCAAACGCGCCCTGTGGCGCATTTTAAGTTGGGGATTTAATTCTCTTTCAATACTGAGGGTCCCTGAGGTCCAAATAGGCCAACAGGTATCTCCAGTAAAAGACTCTATAATAGGTATCAAGGGGCGCAAGTAGGTGTTGAAAAGAATGGGGCTTATTGCAGAGCCCTGTGGCACCACATGGCACACCGGTGTCTTAGTGGATGTGAACGGTGTCATAGTCACAGCCTGTTGCCTACCCGTTAAGTATGATTGCAGCCACTTCAGTTCTACTACTGAATCATTAGGGGCAAAGAGATTCTGATCTGGGAATGTCGGGTGTAATCTGTTTGTTACTAACTTGGCCCATTCTCTTTCCTTACGATAGGTCACCGACCGATTCATAATATTAACTAGTCTAGGCAGTGTCATCCTGAAATGGATTAGGAAATGGCCGGTCCAGATTTGAGCAGGACATCAATCACCTCTGTCTCATTCTGATTAGCAAACAGGAGGTCTAGGACATGCCCTCCTTGGTGGGTTGGCTGATGTACCAGTTGGTGTAGGCTAAGGCTTTCGCAGGATTGCCTCAGATCTCTCAGATGTGGTCCTAGGTTCCTGTTATCCCAGAGAATAAAGTCCCCTAGTATAACCATTCTGGAGTGTGTTAGGGTCAGGGCGAAAATGGTGTTGAACAGTACTTGATATTGGGTATCTAGACCCGGGGGGTCTATAACAGACTACTCCTGTTAGTAGTCTTCCTTTTTCCTCTTGCAATGAGAAGCCCAATAATTCAATACCTTTGTTTTCGTCGACATGAAGTAAAGTAAAATCCCATACTACATCAGCCGGTCAGTTGCGTTCATCAGACAATGCTAAATAGTAAGCATTACCCTAGATAACCCACATGACACACCCAGCCACCTGGACCACATTGGAACCTGACCTTTCGTCGGTATTTAGGTACCCTTCTATCAGAGTGGGATCATGTATTCAAACACGCAATTTATAGCCCACTGTACCAGTTTTTCCTGCGCAAAGGGGGATGAGTTTCTCTTTATTGCACCCGCTGTACAATATGAAGTAGGTCATGTACCTAATACAAGTTCAATTCCAACACACAACTGTAAGAAATGTGGCTGCTGTTCCTAGAGTTATTGTTTCATTTAACTGTAACTGTTCGTGATTGACAAGCCTCACTGTTGACAGTCAGAACCTGCTTCAACAAGGTGAAGACCTAAAAATGAAGACCTTTGGGTTGTAAAGGAATTGTGTTGACATTCGGTCTCATTTCCTTGCGTCTAAGAGAAGTGGCTCCAGGGATGTATTTCGAAAAGTGCTACTTGTATGCAGAGGTTTGATGCAGCGCTGGCGCTGATTTTTATGTTCTAAACCTGTTTTAAGCACGCAAGGGCAGTTACTAGCTGCTTCTTTCCAATCTGTGGGTGGATCAGAGTTATCTTCAGGAACGCAGAAGCGTACACATCACAGACATATGTAAAACTCATCTTTGTTGCCAGCGTGGTCCTGACTTAAAGTAATATGGGTCGAGTAAGTATCAGGAATTGTATTCTAGTTCTTAGACTTCTCTTGTACATATCGGTCCCTCATAAAATCCTAAGGTACACTATGTTATGTTATGTTATAGGTTGTTTTGTAGAGCGCTCTGCTACTGGGGAGTATCCTGACGCGTTGCGGAGGTGACCAAACATAACACAGAGAGACAGCCTAGACCTGACAAACAAACAGATGGGTTTTGAGATCCTTTTTAAACTTGGATAGACACTGGGCGGTACGCAAATGGAGAGGGAGAGCATTCCAAGCCTTCGCAGTTACCACAGAAATAGATTGGCCGCCCAGCCTAGCCCGCTTATAGCGGGGAAGCGTCAGTTTGGCCAGCGAGGCTGACCTGAGACAGCGAGAAGGAGTGTAGAAAGAGAAGCGCTACCTCAGGTAGCCGGGGCCTAGCTCGTGGACAGCTCTAAATGACAGCACGAGAGATTTGAACATAATTCTCTGAGCTACAGGGAGCCAGTGGAGAGCGCGCATGTGTGACCGAGCGCTCTGCCATTTTGGAATGCTAAACAAAAGGCGGACCGCGGCGATCTGGACAACCTGCAGTCGTTTGACCAGATACGCCGGGATACCACAAAACAATGCATTAGCATAGTCCAATCTGGACAAGATGAGGGCACGCACAACCGTTTCCCTAGCTTCTCTGGGCAGCAGAGGGAAGAATTTTCTTAAAGCCCTTAGCGTAGCAAAACAGGTCCCTGACAGCTTCTTGATATGGTCCTCAAATCTGAGGTCTTCTCCGAACCAAATTCCGAGGTTCTTAGCCGGGCCTCCCATCACCTTGGGACTAGGAAAAATCCGGGGGCCACAACTCATTCTTAAAGTTGGAGGGGAAGGACCCATAGAAGAGGACCTTTGACTTATCCTTGTTGCATTTAAGCTGGGCCATCGCCAGCCAATAAAACTCTGAGGAAAGACAGAGGTGAACAGCCGTTGTATCCAGCTGGTCATCTGGCCAGGTAAAGAGCAGCTGGGTGTCATCAGCGTATCCGATGACCTTAGCCCCAAGCTGTTCGGCCAGGTATATCACAGGGGTGATGTAGGGTTAAACATCAACGGGCTCAAAGTGGAGTCCTGAGGGACCCCCGTGCAGAGTGGTTTAGCCTTTGAGGCATACGGCGGCATCCATACTTGCTGCGTCCTATCAGAAAGGAAGGATGACAACCAAGCCAGTACCCTACCGCCAATGCCAATCTCAGACAGTCTAGCAAGGGGGAGATTATGGGGGACGGTATCGAACGCGGCAGAGAGGTCCGGAAGAATCAGGACCGCTCTGCCGCCACCATCCAAGCACTCTCGAATGGCCTCCGTCACCTCCACCAAAGCTGTCTCTGTGCTAAAGGCCGCCCTGAACCCTGACTGCGCCAGGTGCAGGGCATTGGATCTTTCGATAAAGCTGTCCAGTTGGCGAAAAGCCACCTTCTCACAGATCTTCGCCGGGGCAGGTACCAAAGATATAGGGCAATAATTTCCCGGGACCGTAGCCTCAAGCCCTGACTTCTTCAGTAAAGGGAGCAGCATAGCTTGCTTCCAGCATCCCGGAACCGTGGCAGAAGACAGTGAAAGGTTCACAATCTGGGTGACCTCAGTACATACAGTAGACGCCACTCCAGAGAGAACCCGGGCAGGGCAAGGGTCAGAAGGTGAGCCCGATTTCAGGGACTGAAGGAGGGCCTGGACATCAGGCTCCTCTGCCACTGAAAAATCCAGAAACTGCTGTGAGGGGCAGTGGACTGTTTGAGAGACAGTAGTCATCAGAATATTGCCTGTGGGCAAGGCAGCGAGCAAATCCATTTGAATTTTTTTAATTTTTTCACTGAAAAAACAGGATAGCTCCTCGCACCATTGAGAAGAAGAGGGAAGCAATGGTGAGTCTGCCACAGGGGATAAAAAGCTTTTAACAATTGAAAAGATCTCACGGCTATTGTTACTAGCTTTAGCAATCCTCCCAGCACAGTAACCACCCTTAGCTAATCTGATGACGGCATAATATTCCCTCTGGGCAGTCCTCAGGATTGCTTTAGCCTCTGGCTGATAGTCTCGTCTCCAAGCCCGCTCTAATTTCTTGCAGCCACGTTTCAAATCCCTTAGATCGGGCGAAAACCATGGCTGAGAAGGGATGCAGCGAGGTCGGGACGGGGCCTTAGGCTTTGTGGATTCTTTGACCGCACATTCCATCCACCCATTAAAGCTACTAACCGCCTCTACCAGCTCCCCGCTGATTATTGGTCGGGACTTAATTAAGGCTCGCTCAAAGGAGGCAATGTTGATATTTGGAGGGAGGTCCAGGACCGGACCCGTGCTCACTCTATCGAGTCCATCCACCTGCCAGGCAAAACTGACCAACTTGTGGTCGGACCACGTCACTCTATCCGACCTAAGTGCCACAATGGGAAAGTTGGAACAAACCAAGTCGAGTAAGTGACCCCCACATGAGTTGGACCTTCCACCCATTGTTTGAGTTGGGCCAGTTCCAAGATCTCTGCCAGGCGGCTGGCCATAGATGAATCATTGGCCTCCATGTGGATGTTAAGGTCCCCCAGTAAAAGGTACTTTGAAAAACTCAAGACTCTGGGCATTATACACTCCTCCAGTGACTCAATAAAGGGACCAGCATATCCTGGTGGTCTATAGACTAGAGACCCCCCAGGGTAAAGTGAGGATTAATCACCAAGGAGAAGTGGAGCACCTCCCCGTCCGCCAAACCACCAGCCTGTTCAGTGGAAAGGCTCCATCCCTCTCTGTAAATAATGGCTAAGCCACCTCCCCTGCCCGTCGGGCGGTCCACCCTAACAATTTTAAAACCTCTAGGAACAGCAAGTTCAATACTAGGGGCGCACGAGCCATTAAGCCATGTCTCCGTGATAAAAAGGAGCTCCAGCTCGCCACCACCCATAATATCAAAGATGTCATCGGTATGTTTAGACATGGATCTGGCGTTAATCAGGCCAGCCCTAACCAAAGTGGGACCAAGCCTGATATCTGCTCGAATGGCTGTTAGCACAGGGGCGAAACCGCAGTTCATGCACTTCTGCACCTCACAGTCCGGCCCAGCTAGGCCGCATCGAGCATCACAGGGAGTGGAATTCAGCCTCAGAAGCGCATTTCTTGAATATCTAATGGAGCCTCCCAGGCATCTGAGGGGGACAGAGGGACATATAGGAGGGCTAGCCCTTGGCCTGTCCGAGGCACGGACGGGCACAGACGGGCTAACCTTTGGCTTACCTTCGGCGCGCCTGAGGCGCGACCGCTGCGCGCTACCGGGGGCATGCTAAATTTATAGCTAGTCCTCTCTCCACCAGCTAGAACGCTGCCCCTAGTTCTGCTGGGGAGAAGGACTACCCCTAAGATGGCCGCCCGCCCTCCACTCGACTGTAAACAGCCTGCACGATGTAAGGGGCCAGAAAAGACACTAGGAGCAAAGTGGGTGAGTCAAAGCAACCCCGCAATGTACCTGCACAACATAAAAGGTTAATCTAAGTGAAAATACAATTTTTAAAATTTTCGGAAAATCTGCGTTTTTTCTATAATGAGCAGCTAATAAAGTAGAGCTCGAGTAATGGGCCACACGCTCAGCAGAGGTTATAGGGAGCTGCCACCACCCTACTCACACCACAAAGCCTCCTACCTACAGCAGAATTTATAGCTAGTCCTCTCTCCACCAGCTAGAACGCTGCCACCAGTTCTGCTGGGGAGAAGGACTACCCCTAAGATGGCCGCCCGCCCTCCACTCGACTGTAAACAGCCTGCACGATGTAAGGGGCCAGAAAAGACACAAGGAGCAAAGTGGGTGAGTCAAAGCACCCCCGCAATGTACCTGCTCAACATAAAAGGTTAATCCAAGTGAAAATACAATTTTTAAAATTTTCGGAAAATCAGCGTTTGTTTCTAAAATGAGCAGATAATAAAGTAGAGCTCGAGTTATGGGCCACACGCTCAGCAGAGGTTATAGGGAGCTGCCACCACCCTACTCACTGAAATATCCCAGCACCAGCACTTAGTCCTAGCTTGCCTCAGGGGCGCAGTGTGGGTCTGATACACTGAGAGCGCGTTCGTCCTTCCATGTACTGCTTTCTAGTGGCACTGACCGGAGTGCACAACGAGTCGAGATAGTCAATGGAAGGAAAAACGCTGACCAGTGTGAGAGAAATATATTCAAGAAGGGTTGACAGCTGCTCTGTCATCTTTACAAGCATGGGAAGAGAGACTTTGGGGCACTGTAGTTATGCATACAGATGTTTAACTGCATAGAGTACGAGCAACCTTTAATTCGCGAAACTAATCTGTCTGAACCTTCGATTTTTTTGTTTTTTTTAAGTGCCTGAACTGCATAATACTCTTAATGGTCTGTTAACACACCGAAGACCTATTTCACCCAATAATTAATTTCACCCCAGCCACAAGTTTCTCTTGGCACATTCTTTGATGTGATTGTCTGTGGTGCCAAGGTGCTTGATATTGTTTTCCTGTGCACACCACAGAAAACTGGCTTTGGGGCTTGTGTGGTGAATAAGTCGATTGTTGTGAATCTGTAAAGAGCTTTCTTATCTTGCTGTTCCTTTCAGACTACATCAGGAGAAGATGTCCGAGACTTTGCCAAGGTCCTAAAGAACAAGTTTCGGACAAAAAGATATTTTGCAAAACACCCCCGAATGGGCTACCTGCCTGTGCAGACTGTCTTAGAGGGGGACAACATGGAAACGTGAGTAGTTATGGAGAAAAATGTGAAAGCGTGGTTGGTGCTCAGGTTATGGGTCTAAACATGCACTTCACCTTTGGCTTCCTGAGCTGTTATTGTTCTTTTGCAACAGAAAGACTGAGGCATTGAATAACAATATTTTTTTTAAAAAAAATGCATGTTTATATAATTTGAAACCCCGTTTTTAGTTAAACTTTGTTGCATGTATTCAAAGTTGTATAACAGATGAATTGTTATATTCGTTTCGGAGAACTTTAATGACTTGTTTTTAAAAAGTATGTTTTTATAGAGTGCATACAACTGTGAAGGATGGCTCTCTGCAAGCACCCTACAATTAAAACAGCGCCTATAAGCACATAAACACTTCAGAGAATGTCTCACACTCATATAACGGTGTCACTATTGGTCCTTCTCCTTAGAAAATTGAAACCTCCTGCTGAACCTTTCAGTGTTTCCTCTCTAGTGTAGTGTTCGAGGTGATTTTAAGGTCATAAGAGGAAAGCAATACTTTCAAAAACAAACTGCACCAGATATTGAAATGTGAGCTGTTGTCAGTAGAACAAGGAGAGGTTGAGGGCCCACTGATGATAAAGGGTCATATCTTGAGGATGGCCAACGAGTCTTAACATTAGACTGTCGGTGGAAGATGTCTTTGTGATCTTCCTCACGCACGCAGCCTTTTCCCAGTTTCAACCTTAAGCCATACCTCGAAGGCTTTAGGTACCGGTTACTAGTCGCAGTGCACGGGGACAGCTAAAGCGATGAAAGGAACAGATGAAGGCCGGAGCAGCAGAAGGTGGTTCACACTTCTGTGGCTGTTTGCTAACCCAACCTTGCAACATACTACCCTCACGCTGGAAGGAATATCATCATTGGCACTAGGCCTGTTATCGCTTTTCCAGTTAATGATTTTGCAATTCTCTGAAGACACCTAGATTGAGCCGTGGGGTTTCTCTTCCTGTGTAATGTTGAATTATCAAGTCTTGTTTGTAAATAAATGAAGGTAACGTATCCCCCACAATGGTCTGAGAGAGCAATTAAAGCATCACGTTTTTTGGAACCCTTTCCCGTAGTCTGTTTATCATAGGAGCCATGTAAGGATTGGGAAGTTGGTTCACCAGTGTGTTTTTGGAAGGAATAGGGGTTTCTAGTGAACTATAGTGGACTCTATAGTTTGACACTTATTGCGATTCCCATTCAATATTATAATTGTGGCAAGAGCAAGAGATCTCTTAAGCTAGTTGCAAGTAACAAAACATGCTATGGGGTGTGAAGAAAACTTTAGTTGCACACATTACTACTCCAAATGTGTTCAATCTACATTCTTTGCTTTTTTTATACACCTCATGCGACCACAAATAAGAACGTTGGAATCCGTTGAAATTTTGCTCGCATTTTTTATCTGTTGAACTCATTCTGCTCCAATAATTTGGTGTAAGGTATTCTAATTTAATTTCCAAGTGTTTTTCACTTTTTACTTTGGTCACTGAAAGCAAGATCAGGAGTTACAGTGACTTATCTTCTAGTTTACCCATTGCCATACGATGAGTAGTTTGGTTCAGACTTTTAATTTCAAGAAGGGACAGTGTTCAATCTTGGTAATTGGACATGGCGAGGCTTTGATGCCAAATCAACCTGTTTAACTGAATGGGAATAGTCCGAATGGCTTGAAGGTAAAGAAATGCTCTGCAGGAAGCAACTCACATCTTATTTTTTTCAAACAGCATTTATCACTGTGTACATGCATTCTAAAGTACAACATTTTGCAAAAGTCTTTGGAATGTAAAGCATGATCTCTGGATTTGATCTGAGCCTTGTTGCCAGCACACCTGTGTCTGCTGCTGTGCTCTAATCAAAGCCTACCCAATTGGTTCAACATGACAAACTTTATTCATAACCATTTTATAATAATCACGTTTACAGTTTATTCAACGGCTTGTGTGCTCAAAATGCCATTTTGTCATCTGTGGCTGCTTACATAGCCATTAACATCCCGTTTTAAAATATAATTTAAGTCTTTGTACTTTTCAAACCATCCTCATGATATTTTTTCCTTTGCTGAGTTTTCTGCCTCTCTCTCTCTTCACCTGCTCATTTTTTGTCTTGCAGTCCTGTTACTCTGATCAACTTCTGGCCAATAGATTCTGCGTGAGTATTTTTGTTTTGCAGAAGTGTGCTGCTGCTGATTCTTTTGCTGTTGTTGCCTGTAACGCTATGTTCCTCACTTTCAGTTTTCACGTACATTCATTCCAATAATCTTTTTTTGTATATTTTTTTGTAAGTGCTGACCTTGCCCTAACTTGATAATAGGGTGGAATACCAGCGGGCTGTCCGGGTTTCATCAATTATTTGTGCCTGATAATTGAAAGAAACGGTGTCATGGATTTTTCTTAGTTGAACACCGAAGGTCTTTTTTAACAAATTTACTGAGGTCTGATCATGGCTGATTGTGTTTAATTGGCAAGAAAATAAAAAAAAGAAAATAAAAAAATCAAATAGCAAGGGCAACTTCTCCCTCAAACATGAGACAGTGGAATTAACAGATCTCTTCGCTACATATGTCAGCTTTAAGGCATCTAGATGAATTTTATGATGGATGTAAGATGGAACAATGCATCATTTACCATGCAATGCATTTTCAATGCAATGCCTTTACCACCATGCCTTTACTATGCATATACCGTTAGCATCCATACCTTTCCAACGCAAAATAAGTATATATGTTTACATATGTGTATGTATGTATGTATGTATGTATGTATATATATGTATATATATATATGTCAGCTCCCAAGTAGCCCAAGGCAAGAACAGCACTCAAACAACAGCATTCAGTTGTAGGTTTTTATTCGGGTATGCACAGTGTCCCGTTTGCCGATTCCATTTAGCAGCGATTCCGTCAATTGTGGCCTGACGCGTTTCAAAGGTAAATCCCTCCTTCCTCAGAGGCTGTTGACCGAAAGGTTTGCGCGCTTGTTGCCGGTTTCAATTCCCCCATGTTTTTATGCTTGATTCCACGCCCCTTAATTGGGCTGCTCATTAAAGTCTGTGGGGCATTGTGGGGAATGTAGTTCCGGAAAGCACTATTGCCATAGATGGCTGCGCTAATTTCCTGCCGGATACAAAGATTTAAAAGCCCTGCAAGGGCCTCAGCGCACAGGACCCGTCCTCAATCCTATGCTGGCGCTCCAAAGGTAGCTCGGTTGGATGCCGGGCTTCGTGGTCCCCTTCTTTTTCTTTTTATATATATATATATATATATAGTAAGTAATTGTAACCTCTTTTTTTAAAATCATTTTAAATTAAAAATGTTTCTCTATTGGGCCACTCCCCTCAACCGCCCATTTAAAAAAAATGTGTTACCGTTTTTTAACCCTACCATCCAATACTCCTACCCACCCCTAAACCGTAAAACATCCATCCCATCCAAAACACCTCCCCACCCCCAAGCCCTAAAAATACCTGTCCCACCTTATTCACCTACCCACCACCAAACCCTAAAAATGTCCTTACAACCGTATACCCCTACCCACACCAAACCCTAAAAATGTCCTTACCGCCCTAAACACCTCCCCACTGCATACCCCTTAAAGTACCCTTACCACCCTGTACCTCTAACAACCTCATAACCCTAAAATGCCTATACCACCATATACCACACCCACCGCTAACCCTTAAAGTTCCATATACCCACAAACCCTAAAAATCACTTACCACCCTATACCCCTACCCACCCCTAAACTCTAAAAATCCCTTATCACCCTATACCTCAATCCCTTTAAACTCTAAAAACACCCTTACCACCCTATACCCATCCCTAAACCCTAAAAATACCCTTATCACCTTATAACCTTAACCTTACTGACCCCTAAACCATAAAAATAACTTTACCACCCTATTTCTCTACCTCACCCCTAAACCCTAAAATACCCTAACCACCTTTATACCTCTACCCACCTCTCAATCCTAAAATACCCTTACCACCCTGTACCCCAACCCATACTTACAATGTAAAAACATCCTTCTCGCATATACCCTTACCCACCCCAAAACACTAAAAAACACTTTACCATCCAATACTCCTACCCACCACTAAACCCTAAAATAACTCTTACCACCCTATACCCCTTCCCTAAACCCTGAAAATACCCTTACCACCCTATACCCTATAGTCTAAAATGCCCTTACCCCCTATACTTCTACCCACCCCATAACCCTTAAAACACATTTACCACCCTATAACTATATTCACCCCAAACCCTATATATATATATATATATATATATATATATATATATATATATATATATATATATTTATATTTATATATATATATTTATATTTATATTGCATTGTAAAGGCTGTTTCCTTTTTATGATGAAATGGTTTGGTTTTTAATTAGGAAAAACGAATATCTATTCTGTTATTCAGTACAAGATTTTATCGAAGATTGTATTAATTATGTAATTGCGTGAATAATCAGCAACAGGATGTGCAAGAAGCTTGATCTTGTGGATCAAGCAATATACTAGACATTTGTCTATAACTGTAAACTGGCTCAGAATGCCAGCATGTAATTAGCTGCTGAGATGGTTGATGTAAACCAGGAAGTCCATGTAGCATGAAACTAGCCTTGCTTTCAAAGAAAGATACAATAGGAGAGCAACCAAGAGCTGCTTCCCTCCATAGATGACATGCTCTGGACTATGTTTGATGAGGTATACCTCCCCCTATCTGTGCTGGGCATAAGGCCTGCTTCTCACTGCAGCCACTAGAGAAAGTGCCTACTGTTCCCCATCCTATTTTGTGCTTGTGGTCAGCTTAAGAAGCATCTTCTCTAGCTGGTAGTTGATGTTCTGAACTGGCCACAGTGAACCCAGTTGAACAGAAATTTTTTTCTACAGTAGCGATAGTGACCACTGGGAAAAGGGTGTTCTCAAGTAGTAATTCACAGGAGGAAAGGTAATACCATTTATTTGTTGCCACTTGATTCGGCTCTTTGATTCTGTCGCCTCTGGGGGAATGTCCTCGTTCATGGTCAGTTCTGTTTAATTGTGACCTGTAAGAGTAGCCCTTTACCACTTGGCTTGGTCTTGGTCGCTGCCCCCATCTGCAGCAGCTCAGAGGCACCGTTTCTGGCACTCCACGTATTTGACACCTCATTTTGAGCCCCGGTCCCCCTCTAATTGTCTCTTTTTTTGCTGCATTTGTGTGATTTTGTGGAAATAATTCTCTGGAATTACTTGTGTAAATACTTGTGTATTTACTTTTAGTCAATAGTGCTTTTTTAGCTTTAGATGTATGTTTTTTTCTCTGCTGAGGATTTGTTCTGCTTTACCGACAACCCGCCATCTCCAGTTTCGTATTTTTTTCACCACCCAAGTCCCCGGCCCACCTGTTACCTCCGTTTTTGCCTTTTTTCCACCGCCCAAGCCCCCGCCCTCCCAGACAGCCCTTCCACCTTCCAATGCTACTTAATGGAGTCTGCAGCACGGGCGCGCCATGCATATGCAAGCTTGTCTGCAATGGTCTCTACACGTTTGCTCCTGGAACCCTGGCTTTCCTGCACTCCCACAGGTAATATGTCGCATAGCTCTATGCCCTGGACCTTGCACACAACAACTGCTGCCTTGCAACACCGTGTTCCACAGTGGGACCTTTCTCCTGCTTCCACTGCCGCTTCATCGCCACCCCATCACTGCTCACCACCCCATCGAACAACGCCACACTAACCAACACCCCACCGGACCGGCTCAACTGCCTCATGATCAATGCCAGATCACTCAACAAACGTGCCGCCGAAATCTTGAGCACCATCATTGCATCCAACGTAATCTTCAGGGCAGAGACCTGGCTCTCTTCAACATTTGCCCCTTACATCCCCACGGCAACCCCCAGCAACTACAAGATGAAACACAGAGACAACACCAAAGGACAAGGCAGATGCATCGCCATCGTACACAAGGAATCAATCCCCTGCACCATCACCAACGACGACACCACACTGATGATGGAACTTTTGAATTTCCAGCTACAGTCCAATGCCAAAACCCCGGTCAAAGTTTCCCTCACATATAGACTGCCAGGACCACCAACCGATATCTGCGATGCCACCACCAAATTAACCACCCCACACGCCAATGAATCAGAAAACTACATCTTCCTGGGAGCCCTCAACTTCCACCTGGACAACCCCTCCGACACCAACACCCCCACACCCTTGCCCTCCTGGAAAGTCTAGACAACATTGGGCTCAAGCAGAAAGTCACTGACCCTACACACAGAGCACAACACACGCTAGATCCATCTTCACATAAAGTACAGTATCAGATACAGCCAAACCTCACAGCTCACCTGGACGGTCCACTCCATTGTACACTTCACCCTCACCGGACCGCCACACACCGTTTCCCATTGATGCAATAACCCCTACTGCACCTGGACCAAGGTAACCCAGCAGTAATGGACCAATGCCCCCAGCACAGCTTAACCCATCACCACCAACCTGGACCAGACAGTAGAGAGTTTTGACGCCTGGATCACCAATGCTGCCAACCAAGTCGCCCACACCAAACCAGCCAAAACACACAGACCCACTAAGCAAGCCAGCTGTTCACTCCAGAATTCAGCACATCAAAACACAAGTGTAAACCATCTGAAAAAAAAGGCAAACCAGCAAGAACAACACAGACCGAGCCGCCTACAAACCACCCTCAACCATTACGACCGCCAGCTCAAAGCCTCAAAAAATAGGCCCTGGCACGTCGGATCGAAACAAGCAGCAACCAAACTAAGGAACTCTGCACTATCGTCAAAGTTAACCTGCCCTTCAGCCACTGAAAACTCTATTCGTCCCGCACAACAATTCTGCGACTCCCTCACCGACCACTTCCACAACAAGGTAGCAACCATCTACAGAATTTTTGATCCCCAACCCTCTGACCTTTTTTTTGCAACCAAACTTTCAACCACCCACTCACCACATGGGAACATCATATAACACCAACAACTACCACCCCGATGAACTCCATCGACTCAGAAGCACCCACCGAGCCATGCCCCCTCTGACTCTTCAACCTCAGTAGCAACAAGATCAGCCACTAGCTCACCACCATCCTCAACTACTCCTTACAAACAGATATCTTTCCCGATGCATGTTAACATGCAGAGTTCACACCCCTCCTCAAGAAACCTTCGGCAGACCCCAAAGACCTCCAGAACTACCATCCAATCTCATCTCCCTCCTCCTGAAACTCCCCATCGCCCCCCCCAAAGTCCTGCAGAAGGCCATCAGCCTCCAACTCACAAAGCACCTGGAAAGAAACAAACTGCTGGACCATTCCTAATCGGGTTTCGGAACCAACCACAGTATAGAGACAGCACTGATCGCAGCAACAGACATCCTAGCCCTACTTGACAGAGGAGAATGGCTACCCTCATCCTCCTTGATCTCTCCGCAGCTTTCAACACTGTCTTCCACCACACACATCGATCGACTACGCCATATTAGAATCACTGATGATGCGCTCGGATGGATGGCATCTTTTCTCATGGGACTCACCCAGAGAGTCTGCATCCCTCAGTTCACATCGCCACCCAAGCACATCATCTACGTAGTACCCAAAGGCTTGTCCCTCAGCCCTACCCTCTTCAGATTCTACATGACACCCCTTGCAGACATTGTCAGATCCCACAACATCATCTACTCAACATCTTCTACAATGCAGAAGACACTTAGCTCCTTCTCTTACTCTCAGCGAACCACACATTAACCCCTTCGCTGCTTCTGATGGCCAACGGCCATCGCGCGCACTACCTCCTAATGCTGCGCATGCCGGTTGGCAGCCACGGCCCCGCCCGCTGCGCTAAACCACCGCGCCTGCGGCGGAATTGCCACAGCGGTTAAGCGGTTAACGAAGACTAACTTCCACAACTGCATTAAGAATGTCATGACATGGATAAGAGACAGCTGCCTTAAACTCAACATGTACAAAATGCAAGTTTTGATCTTCAGTAGACACACCCCCCTTTAAAACAACTTCAGGTGGCCAGTGGAGCTCGGACCTACCCCCATGCCGAAAGACCACACCTGCTACCTCAGCACCATACTGGACAGCGAACTCTCCATGAAACATCAAGTCAATCCCATCGCCTCAGCCTGCTTTCACACTAGCCGCATGCCCCTAAGATCTTCAGCTGGCTCCCTATCAGCACAAAGAAAACCTTGACACAGGCCCTCATCACAGCCAGCTCGCAAATGGAACGTTCTCTATGCCGGCACCACCACCAAACTCAAGCAAAGACTCCTGACCAACCAGAATACAGCAGCCAGACTAATCCTCAACCTCCCCAAGAGGACACACATCACCCAGCACCTGAAAGACCTCCACTGGCTCCCCGTACAAATGCAGTGCCAGTTCAAGTTCTTCACCCACACCGACAAAGCCCTCCACAACCAAGGACCTGACTACTCGAACCACCGCCTGATCTTCCACCAGCCGACCAGAAACCTCCGCTCCAAACATCTTGCCCAGACACCACATATCCACTGCAGCCGCACCAGAGGACGCTCTTTCACCCACCTCGCCACCAAAGCTTGGAACACCCTCCCCACCCTCGTTGAACCTCTTCAGGAAGGGATTTAAGACCTGTCTTTTCAACTGATACCTGCAGCACAGTGCCTGAATTACACCTCCTCCCCGATGATTAGCTGCGCTATACAAATACTAATTGATTGATTGACTGATTGATTATTTGATTGATAGGGAAAAAAACATACATTTTTCTACAAGCCTTATCATATGACTCCTGTATTACTAGCTCTTATGCCTAAAAATGAATGTGCGAGTAGATGGGCTATAATTCTTTAGAATTCAGAACAGTGAAAGCCAGTCTACAAGTAATATAAGTAATGCCAAAATATAAGCAACTGTCCCATAATCTGCATACATTGCAGAAGTATTCAAAAAAGGCAGTTCATCATGGGACTTAGGAAAAATATAAAACAGAGGAATAAATTGAGCCCCAGAAGGAAGGTACATGGATGTTAATAAGAAAGATAGTCTAAAATGTAGCAGACAAAATGAATTGCATTTTTGCCATAATGAGTAGAAAATTCTAACTACAGCTGCGAACACTAGAGCAGAGAATGGAAATGTTGCACAAATAACCAATCTGTTAGTAAAGACCACATGTTACCAGGGCTTAATTAGAGCCGGTGGGTGCAACCGACATTTCTTTTTTGGGACCAACGCCTTTTTTTCCTCATCCTGTATTTGTCGAGCGCAAGAGAGGGGAGAAACAAAGGAGAAAGATAGCAAACCTGTCACAAAGGGAGAAAGCAGGAACCTGCAAGTCTCAGATAAAAGCGTAGAGAGTGTATGGTGGTGGATTAAAAAGACATAAGGTGGATTTAGGACTACCAGCTTTGGTATTTGGCACATTGACGTTTAATTGCACTGGACGTTTCAGGCACCAGTGCTCTTTCTTGCACAAGTTAAGCACTGCAGTGTTACAGGCATGTTATCACAATCCTCGTTGTATATGTTCCACATGCTGGGAAACAGTCATGCATATCTGCAGTCGATGAGTAGATAAAGCTAGTGCAAAACTGGCTGTATGGGGCACAGGGAAAATCCACGGCAAACTGGGGACCAAGAAGATGCTTTTAGGGGTTAATGGGCAGAGGGTCATCATCAGTGGTGAATGGTGACATTTAAAAGTGGTGAGGTGTAAAACAATTGTCGTACTGCACTGCGGAGAGCGATCGTAGCGAGCGAGCCAGAACCACCTACCGGGGGTTCGAGGGTGTTCTCTGAGAACATTTTGAAAAAAGAGTGGGCACATTGTGCATTTTCAAGCAAATTTGAGAAAGCAGGAAGGTGTCAACCACTCTGAGGTCTGACAGTGTCCAATCCCCGGCGTGGCCCCTCCACACCCCGCGGGTCCTACTAAGGTCACCCCTGTGATCTCTATTGCATTACACAAATCAAACATCTTGTGATTTTTTTTTTCAATGGTTTGTATTATTATATTATTATTATTATAAAGGCTTTTGTAGCGCGCTCAATTACTAAAAAAATAGTATCCTGGCGCGAAAAAAGGAGAGAGGGCAGAGCAGAGAGAATCCTAAATTGATGGTGCGGAGAGAGGAGCGAGCCCTACAGAGTGGTGTTAAAGAGGTGGGTCTTCAGACCTTTCTTAAAAGCAGTGATGGTAGGAGCTGTTTTTAGGTGGAGAGGAAGAGTATTCCAGGCTTTCGCGGCTCTGACTGTGATGGATTGGCCACCTAGTCTGCTGTATTTAAATTTAGGTACGGTCATTTGGCACAAATTGGCCGACCTAAGGGGCCGGTTAGGAACATAGAGGGAAAATCTTTTTCTCAGATAAACTGGACCAGTTTGATGAACGGCGCGGTAGGAGAGGACAAGGATTTTAAACATAATCCTGTGAGCGACGGGGAGCCAGTGAAGGTCGCGAAGAGGGTGGCGGACACTGGAACTTCTGGGTATGTTAAACAAAAGTCGCACAGCGGCATTTTGAATGACCTGGAGACAATGTATCAGATAGGCCGGTAGGCCACAGAATAGGCCATTCGCATAGTCTAATCTAAAAAGTATAAGGGCACAAATAACAGTCTCTTTGGCCTCTCTCGGAAGGAGGGGGAAAAATCTGCGTAGAGTTTTCAGAGTGGAAAAGCAGACCCCTGTAAATTTTTTTAGATGATCCTCAAATTTGAGGTCATTGCCGAACCAGACTCCTAAATTTTTAGCGGGCCGCCGATAGATTTAGGACATGGCAGGTCAGCAGGCCATAGGAGATCACTGAAATTATCAGGAAAGGAGCCATACAGCAGAATCTCTGATTTGCTTTCGTTGCATTTAAGCTGGGCAAGGGCTAGCCAACGAAAAACAGATGATAGGCAAAATTGGGCCGCCGACGTATCCAGGCTGTTTTTAGGCCATGTAAACAGTAGTTGGGTATCGTCGGCGTAGGCCATAATTTTTGCTCCTAGCTGTTCTGCAAGATAGATTAAAGGGGTGAGGTAAATATTAAAAAGCAGGGGGCTGAGAGTAGAGCCTCGTGGGACACCTGTAGTAAGTTTCTTGGGAGAGGAGGCAAAGGGAGGCATCCAGACTTGTTGCGTTCTATTTTCTAGAAATGATGTCAACCAGTCGAGTGCAGGGCCTGTGATGCCTATGGCAGCTAGTCTGGTGAGCAAAAGGGAATGTGGTACCGTATCGAAGGCGGCAGAGAGGTCTAATAAAATCAGAGCCGCTCTGCCACCTCCGTCTATTCCCGGATAGCCTCGGATATTTCAACTAGGGCAGTCTCAGTGCTGTAGGCTGCTCTGAAACCTGATTGGGCTGGATGAAGTGCCTGAGAGGTTTCAACAAATTTGTCCAGTTGATTGAATGCGACCTTCTCGCATATTTTGGCAAGAGCTGGCAGCAGTAATATAGGCCGGAAGTTGGAGGGGACAGCAGGGTCCAGTCCGGTTTTTTTTAGAAGGGGAAGCAATTTCGCTTGCTTCCAGCAGGCCGGGAAAGTTGCAGTAAGAAAGGATGATTAATAATATGAGTCACCTCATTTCCAAATATATCTGCTAGTCCCGCAAATACTCTAGCAGGACAGGGGTCGGAGGGGGATCCTGATTTTAAGGCCGCAAGAACAGTAACGATGTCCAGTTTCTCTACCGGGGCAAAGTTGGCAAACTGCTCTGTGGGATCAGGCATCATTGGGGAGGTAGTAGCCAGTTGAGATGGAAAACTGTTACAGACAGTTAGCAAATCATCCTGAATTTCTTTGATTTTATCAACAAAAAGCACAGAGAGTTCTTCGCACCATTTCTCCGAAGAGGTCGGCAGAGGTTGAGCTGCACAGGGTGAGACAAAGCTTTGTACAATAGTAAAACTTTCCTTGCTGTTATTGTTGGCTTTATTGATTCGCCCTGCATAGTAGTGGCTTTTGGCAGATCTAATAGCCGCATAATACTTTTTTTGCGCCACCCGCAGTTCTTTCTTTGCCTCAGGAAGATATGCTTGTCTCCAAATCCGTTCAAGTTTCTTACAGCCCGATTTAAGGTCGCAGAGAGAGTGGGAGAATCAGGGTTTGGAAGGGGTAGAGCGGAGTCTACAGACCCGGCTTTTTTTTTATAGAGGCAGCAGTCCCAAGTTCTATCCATGAATTGAATGAGCTGACGGCCGACTCAATTTCAAGGGGAAGGGCTGGACGGGAGGCGGCTAAACAATCTGACAGAATATCTACATTAATTTTCTGTGCATGAACAGCTTGGGGGCTGTTCTCAACTAAGCGGGTCAAAGTCCAGGCAAACCTGATCAGCCTGTGGTCTGACCATGTCACTATCTCAGGGCGGGCCATGTCGATGTCGAAATTGGAACAAACCAGATCAAGGACATGTCCTCCCGAGTGAGTGGGCGCCTCAACCCATTGTTTTAACTGGGCCATGGCAAGAGCTTTGTTTAGGCGGACCGTCTCCGAGGAGTCCAGACTGTCAACAACAATGTTCACTCGCTTGCTAAGCGCTTAGAGACCCCGGGTGATAAGGCGCTCTACAAATCAAAAATACAAATACAAATACAAATACATGGATATTAAAATCCTCCAGGAGGAGATATCTAGAGTATCTTAAAGCCCGTGGAATTATAATGTCTTCCAGTGCGCCCAGAAAGTTACCGGCATGGCCTGGTGGCCGGTAAACCAAAGTGCCTCCTACGGTGAAATGAGAGCTAAGTGTTAAAGAGAAATGAAACACCTCTGCGTCAGCTAGTGGACCATGAAGGTCATGGGACAAGAGTCTTGTATAGCGCTAAGATGCCGCAGTTTGATTGCCTCGCTGCGCTTTCAGGCGAATTGGTAAGGTAAGAAGGGAGGAACCGTGGAAGTAATGAGAGGCGGCTGATTGGAGAGCGTATGCCGAGACGCACGCCGAGTTAAGTATCTCTGAGAGAAAAGTTTTTTTCTGGTGCTCAAATGAGCAACTAAGCACATAAACTTCTACAACACTCCCTTCAGCCTAATCAAATTTCACTAAACAAAAGCAGAACAGACTACCAACCTTTAAGTTCATGGATCAAAGTTTAGTTCTTATAGTTCGTACAATTAGAAACTTCACACATCACTATCGTGGGTTGAATAACCACACACACAGCACAGAAGCAGCCAGCAAAGCACAGACCAAATAAACAAAGTCAGCATAAACGAAAACACAAATATTGCATCAAACTGAAGAGAAAACTCCAAAAGATGTACTAAATAGTGAAGAAATTATGTTAAAAAACGAACCTAGGTTGTTATTGATTGTGGAAATTGCGCCAATAACACTGTAGCGGCACGTGAAGATGCAGGCTGTGATGGATACATTTCCAGTAAAACAGAGCGAAAAACAACAGCCTTTTAGAATATTCCTTTATTTAATGAGGTGCGCTTGGGTTTTAAAATTCGTTGTCACCTCATTCAGCAAAGGGACCCTTAAACGTTGTGACCCCTTCACTAATCCTCTCACAGTTGTTCTCACTAACAGTCCTGACTTTAGTTTGCAGCGCATTGCATTTTGGAACCTGTTGATTGACAAAGCCCAATCCAACCAAAACAAATCTTTAAAATGGCAGACTCATTTCTCAATCGAAAGCAATGATCAGGGGTATTCCATCCTCTCAAACCTTATGCAATAAAATATCCTCAATTTTTTGACGAAAAAGTACAAGCCATTCAAAAAGAGCCTCAGAACCAGCTCCGCTTCAACTAATATTTTGACAAGGAACAATCCCCCGACAGGAGCATCATTGACAACTTTCCAATGAGTTAGCTTACCTCAGTCAGGCCAGGCTATTTAAGACTGCGAATCAGGATCCCCTCATTATCCCTGCCCCCTTGTATACTTTATAAAGTTGTTGATAGCGTCAACCCAATGATCAATGATATTTTGAACACTATACTAGCAACTGCTGAGGTCCACAACGACTCGAAATGAGCAGTTGTTAAACTGCTATGTAGATCAGCTTGACCACACTGCACTGTCCCTCCTGCTATACGAAGCCAATCATAGCCACCTGCTAGCCCTTTCTGGGCGCTATCAGAGGTCTCGCACAAACACGGACCATTCTCGGGCCTTACTCCCTCCCATTCCACCCACATCATCAACTTAAACACCCCCTGTGAGACGGGTAGACTCACTCACTCCAATCACCCTGTATAATATGGGGCTTGCATGAGCACATTTTCTAAGACTGCTCTTAGCTCCCAGGCCATCACTGGTGGAAGGGCTGTTATACTAAAATGCTTTAGTGAACGAATGAACTTGGATTATATATCTGGTTACCGAGTAACATACAACGCATGGCAATATATGCTGAAGAATGGCAAAATGGAGTGCCCTGCAATGTACAGAAGATGGGTGATGTAAAGCTACTCATAACACACTGCTACATTAAATCTCCAGGTTAAGTTCATGAAACAGAAAGGTACCTCACACGATTAGGTCCACACGTGCTACATTGCTATACGATTTTATTAGAGGTGTAAGGTCTTGTACACATATGATAGTGGAAATCCACGTCCGCAAGAGAGGGTTGATATACCACTCACACAGGTGTGTCAACTTAATTCATGGCTGACCTTTATATTGCCAACAAGTTAGTGTACTTGGGATAACACCAGGAGCCTCCTTGAAAAAACTTCGGCCGTCTGAAAAGCAGATGAGGTACCTCAACACAACAGGAGCTGGCAATTTATGACTCCCAGACGGAGCATAAAGTAGTAGTGCTTGGTGGCTTACAGCAAAACATTAACCATCACCCGCCTCTCCAGGATGGGTACTGTCTCTAACCGAAGATGCACACATTAAGTCATTTGACATGAGGGGTGCGTTTAGCACATCTGCATTCCAGGCCACGTGTTGCCTTTTTGATTTTTGTATATGGATATGGATATGGATTTTGTATATGGATCTGTTTATGCTACATGGTTGTGTTTCTTAGCCAGTAGTTCGTGGACCCCTTGAGGTCCGCGAAAACTACTCAGGGGTCCACGACTGCTTTGAAAATTAAATAATTTTAACAGATGAATAAAGTGTATATAAATAAAAAAGCAAAATATAAAATTGAATTTTTTTAAACAATACCAAAATTTGAAGGAGGCTGAAATTGAGGGTGGTCCCCTCAAATTGAATCGTAGAAGCAGTGCAGATTCATCAGGGAAAATATAATATAGGCAATGAGTGGCCTCAGATGAGTTTAGAAAAGCTACCACCTTCTGATTAAAGAGAATGTTTTGATTTTTTTACATGTGTTTATGAATTAAAAGATTTCATCATTTGGTATTCGTGTTTCTTTATGAATGATTGCTTCTCTATTTTATGCACTGTTTTCAGGTTCAAATCATACAAAATGCTTAAGACATTTATTACTCACTGGAGGACCCCCTATCCCAATAATGATTCAGTGGTGGCCCCCAGATTTTAGTAATGATCAAGTGGGGCTCCTCAGAAGTCAGAAAGCTAAGAACCACTGCTATATGATGTTCCACTGTAAACATACCCAAAACAGTAGAAGGCAACACATGCAAATGCTCAGTGTAGATTTTTGACGATTTAGGTGACAGTTGCACATCTTCTGCCTGTGCCTGAGCCAATGTCCACGATACTTATAACTAATAGTAACTAGTACTTAATTTGTCAGCAGCATAATGTTGGATAGCATGAAGAGCCTCACCCTCAGCCCCCATGCGTCCTCTGTTTGCAGACTTGTGTTTGCTGCAAAGGTGTTGCATCTCATTATATTACGTGTCATTGGCTCAGTGAGTCCACACTATTAACCTTGTGCCGTATGTCCTCCATTCCTTGATTTTATTAATGGCATTAGTGGTTTGTTGTCTTCTTCAAATTTCAAGACATCAACCATCAGCACTTCTGTTACGAGAATCTTAAATTCAGTTTCAGTGAATGTGGCTGACTGCTTTTCTCATGAATTGTAAGCAATTGGGGGTCGACACTGGTTATACCAGCCATTTATTGCATTGCGATTGTAACCATAGTGTGTGGCTCTTCTGTTTCGAGTCCGCTTTACTTTGCTTTAGTCATGTTGATTTCTAAACACGCTGGGTGTAGTTCACTTATAGGTTTGTATTAGCATATTGTTTTGGTATAACTGCAGCGTGGGCATTGGTGTTCCATTGCATTGCCTGTGTACCTGTAGGTTAGTAAATATAGGCTTTTGTATGTATATAGATTGAGAGAGATTTACCAAGCCATATCATTTGACGAGCCTAAAAAACCCTAAATTCCTATGAAACTGGCATTGGTTTCATGAACCACTCATGGAAAGCTTCTAACTACATAGACCCATAAGCAGAGAGAAGGCTTGAGAGGGAGACAGATCCCGGTCAACAGGCTTGATGGCCAACTTGAAAGGAGCTCTGCCGTAAATCCACTCTAATCTGGTCATTGAATCTAGCCCAGTGGTCTTCCATGTCTGTACTCATCACAGAATCGAGGCATAGAAGTCAAAGCAAGCGGAGAGAGAAGAGGCAATAAGGGGCTATGAAGCCTGCATTAAACGGTGCCACCACCCATAGTGCACTCACATATGCTGCTGACTGTAGAGGAAGGAACCTGATCCAATCATCAACCTTCAACTTGAAGCTCCTTCCCTCTGAGCCTCTCAGCAGTTGGGTAACCAAAAGGGAGGTGCTGGTCTTTCCCCTACTGAAGACTTACACCTGGAGCTAATGGGGCGGGCAACAGCGGAGTCTGGAAACATGCTTGATCTCACCTATACTGATTTGTGGGGCCCCATAATATCCTACATTTGTGGACATTTTTTAATGTGCTGGGCTGCAAGTGACGATGCAGTAATGTACAATTGAGGCAGTTATATTTACAACTCCTCACCTGCATAGTAGTGAAGATAGTGCACCGGCTGGTGGCTCACTTCAGCCACTGGAGGTTTGCTATGTTGAATGCTCTGCCTCTCACTCGCCATTGAGGAGTCATATCTGCTGCCTACCCTCACATTAAATTATGCACTTGAATATTACTCAGCCCTAACTGAATATTTTATTTTCTGCTCCATCAGGATCTTAATGACATTCCATGCTTCTTCTGCAAATGCAGATGAATAACCTCTGGAAAACATTGTGAAGTGTCTTGTATCTCAGAGAATTCTTTTAACACAGGTGACATAGATGTTCAAACATAAATCCTCTAACCAACGTTTATTATCCGAAGACATGGCAGGAGGATTCAGATGAAAGTAAAAAAGAACAATTATTGCAAACCACACCAATGACATCTGTCCCCCTGGACTCCATGATGGAGATAAAAAGCATGAAAGTCTCCATAAACTCAGAGGAAATGTCCACTGCAGATATAAACAGGGATCTGAAAACCATCCATACTGAACTGGTGACATTCAAGACGTAATGTAATAGGTCAGAGAAATGGATTGAAGCCAATGTACTTGAAATTGGGCTGATGAGCTATGGAAATTCAAGGTGAAGTTCACTAAACGAGAAGATAGGACCAGGAGAGATAACATGAGTATTTCTGGCATCCTGAAGACTGAAGAAGGCACGTGTATTATTAAATTCCTCTTCCCCTTCCTATCACAATTGTAAGGCGTAGAGTTCTGACTGCTCCTGGAAATGTAAAGGTCACAAAGACTGTGGCTAAGGAAACCGCCTAATAGTCCTGCACCTCGACCTGTGATAGCCTGCATTCTAAGACACTGGCACACCTGACTATTGTTGCAAGGATTCAGTAAACAGGACCCCTTCACATATAATGGCAATAAAATATCTATTGTTACTGACCTCTTATATGATATAAGCGTCCAGAAGAAGTTCTTGGCCCTCTGCACCTGCTAGGACACACATGTATCTCCTGTGGGTTATTTGACCCAGCAACCATGAGTTCTGTGATCATGAAGAGCAAAAGCAGCTTGTTGATGGACAAACAGAGATATCGATATGCATAGGACCTTACTGATTAGGGGATGGACCGCAGAAAACAACATCCTTCACACTGGCACCTGCCCGCGGCTGGTATATCTCACGAAGTACAGAGCTGCCACAGAGATCCTGCCAGAAACTATGACACACACCTCCCCCTGCTTGATCCCCAGGAAGAGGGTCCAATCTAGATCACCTGTTACAGCATGACGATTACATTCCTTGCCCAACTTGGGTCCTTCAAAACTGGCTGGCTTAACCACAACTGGAGAATGTGCCAGTTTAACTCACTTCCAGTTAGACCTATTTTCTTACTGAGTGGCAAAGTTTGCACACGAAGTACGAGTTTTCTGATTTAAAGTTATGATCTCCTGTGGAAACCTGCCAAGACTCACTCAGCTCCTCTCCTTGACTTGTAGTGGGCAATAATCATAATAGCTTGTCCTGAGAAAATTGTTCAAGTTACCAAGTCGATTACCTGAGAGCGATTACCCCAAACCCACAAATGCACTTCATTAAACACCATCTCTGCACCCAATATTGCCGGTGAAAGACGACATTGGCTTGCCCTGAGGGAATATCTAGAATTTTACGTTACATTGTACCACCATTAATATAACGAAGAGGCCTTAATCTACATTAACGATACCAAGGCCATTTCACTATGGTTACTAAACATAAATGGCCTCTCAAACTGTGTTAAATGTAAGAAAAAGCTGTTGCACTTAGCCTGTAATAAACTAGACATAGTGCTATTGCAGAAGACTCACCTTTTTGATTAAAAAAACAGGTACATTAAAGACAGATTAGATGAGAAAGGTGCACTCTGCATCGGGAAGCAATCATTCAGAAAGCCAATAAATACACACATCCTGATACAGGTAAATCAGGGTGGCAATTATCATCTACAGAAAAAGATATTGTTAACAACGTCGGACCCCAATGGGAAGTTTTTCTTTGCCAAACTGAATGCAAAAGGCTGCATATTTATACCGGGATCCAAATAGGTTCTCTGCTCAGAAGCTCAGTAGCAAGATTTTTCTTGAAACCTAATACTCTTTGCATAGAATTCGATCATGCCTGACAGGAACATGGCAATTGACCCTTTACTAGACAGATTTGGCCACTCAAATTTCTGAAACACAAATGATCAAAGCATATTGAAAGACTCTCCCTCCTAGATCTATACACAGATCTTGTTGCATCCACCAACAGGGGGTACACCTCCCTTTCATGAACTCACTGAACTGACACTAGCAAGGATTACTTTGTGGTCAACAGTGCCAGTATGCTCAATATCTGCTGCGGTGAGACTGTACTGATATCAGAAAAAGATTGATATCCATCACCCTTCTGCTCGACATAGATATTTGTTGGAAATTGGATTACTGGTTTACTTGTTTGAGAGCACTGGTCAAGCAGCAACCACAGTACTAGTAAGGGTAAAGTACAGGCAAACCCTAAATTAATGTGTGCTCACCCTCTGGTAGCTTGACACAGAGAAGTAAAGCTTAACTTAGAGGTATTGTGTGAAGTATTTGTGCAACACTTCAAACAGTTAAGCATTGAAAACACCGCACTAACAGGATGGCACACAAGGTTAGAAAAATAGAGCTTAATTTAATAAATAAAGAAAGACCAGATGACACATATCCAATGAGTAGAACTGGAGTTATTGAATTATTATTATATTGAGATATAGCGACAAAAAGCACAAATCGATATTAGGGATACATGGTCAAGCGGGACCGGGACAAAGTCACAAGTTCAGACTGACCACGATGGAGCGTGGGATGGGTACAGGGACCCAGTTATACCTGCGGAACAAAGTACCCTACATCATGGGTTGCAGAGCATTGCATAAATCCTCATTTAAGATGCGTCGTACAGCTGGGGCGATGCGTTCGTTCCAAGATGGGGCAAGGCTGCGGTGTGAAATCCTGTTATGTCAACGATCTAGTCCATGGGGCTTGCAATGCTAAGTCCGGTGTTAGGGATGCGATGTGCAGCTGGTGCCATGCGTGGATTCCAATGAGTGGGGAAGCGGTGTAGCGGAGTTTCAGCATCGTCATTGAGGCTGCCTTCACCGAGAGATGCGAGGACTTGCACCAGGGAATGAGTCTCACAGCAGCGGTTCTGAACTCAATGCGTCAGTTCCAATGTCCGAGTTGCGGCAGTGAAGCGAGTCTTTTGCGACGAGTCCAATCTACGCATCAGAGGCGACGCGTCGGTTTTACTCAGGGATACGCTGCTCAGCAGAGGAGATGCTGCAGTTCTGCTGTCAAGCACCTTATGCCCCCTCCTAAGGGTTGTGGACTGGGATAGCACCACTTGGAAGGGTAGATTCACAGATGGCAGAGTCCAGGTGCAGGGGTTGGAAGCCTGTATGTCCCGGAGGCTTCAGATCAGGTGGCCAGCCAACTAGCCCTTGGAGTCACTCTGGGTTCAGGAGATGCAGGTCCAGTCCTTCTCACCCAGGCAAGAAGGCAGCTGGTCAACACAGCAAAGCAGGAGTCCAACAGAGTGGCAGTCTTTCAGCAGCATAGCAGCTTTCCTTCTGGAGTATCCACAGGTTCAGAAGTGTACAGAAGTGGTGGTGCCTGGGGTGCTTCTTTTACACACAGCTGTGCCTTTGAAGTGGGGAGATGCTTCTGTAGGCATGCCTTTGAAGTACACAGCTGACCTGCCTTTCCTGCCCTAGCTCCAGGCTAACTACAGGGTGAATGCAGCCCTTTGTGTGGGGACAGGACACAGCTGATTCAGGTGTAAATGAGGCTGAGCCTGGCTCCTCCCTCCCATCTAACCAGTGATGGCCCACTCAGTCACACCTAAGCTCCCATTGTGTGTGGCTGTCTAAATGGAATACACAAAGTCCAGCTGACAACTGCTCCTAGTCACATGACCAGAGACAGGCTGGCTGCAAATGGCTACAGTAAGAAAATACCAAATTTCTAAAAGTGGCATTTTCAAGATAGTAATTTAAAATCTGACTTCACCATAAGTTAGGATATTAAATTAGGATTCCAGAGATACCAAACTTGAATCAATTATATTGTCCCTTTTTAGAGTACTCTTAAGAAATGTAATAAGGTAATCCCAATTTTATCCCATTGAAGATATAGGTCTTGCAGTAGTGAAAAACGAAGGTAAGTGTTTTTCCCTATCAGGACCTGTATTTGTGACGTCAAGATTTTAGCAAAGCTCCCAGCAATATGCCTGAAGTGAGTAATTCCGCTCTGGGCCATAAAAATCAAGTTAGTGTTGTACGAGGAAGAATAACAAGAAGTCATTTAACAACTCTCCTACATCTACAAAGGATTGCCATGGAAAAACTGAGTAAAAAAACAACTAGAGATCCAACTAACCTCATCATTCACAGAGCGATACGCACCTGGACCAACATCTATAAGACACGTGGATTAAATGGTTTCCTGCACCCCAAGCTCCGTTATGGAACAATGCTTAAATATTCATTGAAAAACGACCTTTCCACTGGTTTCAATGCTTTTCCAAAGATATTACAACAATTGGCCATCTTTTACCAGAGAGCTCATTGTAAACATTCCAACATCTGCATGAAGAATTTCATCATGACTAAAATCAGTCTTATAGCCACGATGCACTGCAAACCCATGTACCGAAATGACACAATGACTGTCAGGCTCCACCATATGATCCTCAGGACTGTGTTGATGCTCTATACGGGGCCCACCTCTGGACAACCCCAAGTCTGGCTTGTAAAACAACACAGACTTTTGAGGTGATCGAGCGGGTGGAAAGGAAAGGGTAGGGACTGCGGGGAGGGAGATCTGAAGACGACAGAAGACAAAGAGTAAGTCAAACGTCACTGAGAACAGAATGATACACAACAGTAACGTAAGCATACAATCATCTCCTTTTCCCCTCACCTGAAAAGCAAAATAAATGGAGCCAAGGCCATAGAAGAGAGAGGAGGGCAGAGGCAATGTCACTTCATACACAATAACGTCACACACCTGTATATTTATGGCATTACATGTTAGATCACATTTGCTATTGTCCTTGATTGCACATACCCTTGTAAGTGAAGTGAAGAACGTTACTATAGACTACAGTGGTTACATACCCTCTATACTCTCTCCTGAAAAGAAGTAAAAAAGACACCACTAAGGCAACACTAATGAAGGTCTGGAAAAGTCAGTGCTAAAGCAAATGAAACTTCCTAGTTCTTATCGCTAGGCATTAAAAGGCAAAAGAATAAAGATCGACTGTTCTAGCACTGAAAACCTCCTTTCTGCAGTTCTGGAATCCCAAACACTTCAACAGAATTGCTGTCAATAGTTAATGAGCCGTAATGGTTTACTGTACAATACCAAAGGAGCTCCTCTGCATGAGATCACCTTCATCCGATCTCTTCCAACAGAGGAGTTTGTGAAAATAGGAAAATAAAAGGAAGCAAAGATTCCTCTGCACGAGACCTCCAAAATCCGGTCTCATCCAACAGAGGAAAGTTCAAATGTGGGGCAGAAAACCATACGGCTTCTCTGCTCGCTATCTCTGCGTCTGCTTTTGCCTGCAGAGATGCACGTTAATCTGAGCAAACCCGGAATGCGCCGTGTTACTCAACCAGGGACTCAGTACGGAGAATATCAACTGCTCTCCGATTCCCTCAAAAATGAACGAAAAGCAAAGTCTTCCGTAGCCCAGAATAGGCGATCTGTGGAGTGGTGCAGGTGCACCCTTACCGCCTTGACGATCGCTGGGAAGTTTTGCTGCATAGCCTGTCCGCTAAACCAGAAATCCAGAATTATCGGCGCAGCAGCATCCTGCCACCACCATTATATCCCGTCTCTGGAGTACACACAGACCAAGTAACACGTGAACCGCAGTGTTCCTGGGTAATGTTCTGGCAAATAGAAGTTCCACACTCCATACAATACAACGAGGCAGACAGTGATTACCGGGGTACGGCAATCATGACAATGACTATATGTTTTATGTTTTATGTGTTATGTTGTAAAAACAATAAAAATTAATTGAACTTAAAAAGAAATGCTAGCAATTGAAACATGCCTTAACAAGAATTTGGAGCTATTGCCTTAACTACCCCAGAATCTATAATACATAAATACTTGAGCAAATGATGCACCTACAGAAAATTAGTAACCATCCCTATAAAACACTGATTGGAGAGCTGCACTCCAAGCCAACAGTAATCTTTCTTAGAAACAAGTTGGAGCAGTATGTACACAAAAGACTGGGCAGAACTCTTACAAACTCATGAGAGAAGTCTAAGGGAAGAGCAAATAAATGCCCCTCATCATGTTGCTGGAGTTTCCGCCAACCTGGAGGACACATAATATGAATTTTTACGGTACTGCCCAAAAGTCTATAATTTTTGGACATCAGTATTTAGAAGCTGAACAGAAAATGAGTAATCTCTTTATAACTTCCTCGATGAAACTAGCATTCATTCGAGACATGCAGGATATCACAAGACTAAAAGTACATAACAAGAAATGTATTGATGCCTCCCTAGGGACAGAAAAGATTTGTATACTCAGGCAATGGAAGGCAAATCTGACCCCTAGGCGCTCTGCGTGGACAGAAGCCCTAGCAATAACAGCTACTCGTGAGACATTGATTTAGAAAATGAACAATCACCTTAAAAAATGTTGAGGATATCTCGGGTCCCTTTATTTGAAACTATAAACGGGCATTGCCCAGCCATAAACTGTTTACAGTTACAGTGAGAATAAACATATTCCATATCATCGACCCGACAAACTCTCCACCAGAGTATTGGCACTGCGTCAGATACCCATTGAGGAGGCCACAGGGGCAGGCGCAAGGAACTTGGATTAGGACACCCACTGGTTGTTCCAGATATAATTATGCAGATACGAAACTTCAGTGTTACCTATTAATTGCTTAATTCTACAGATAATTGAAAAAAGAGAACATCCTGGAAGCGTCCCATAAAAGCGAGCAATGATCGAAACAAGCAATGTGTAGCATTTCCAATGGTGTATCCATAGGTGATAGCCGTGCTTTCTTCCCTCCCATTATCTCTGCACCCCCCTCTTCTTTATCTTTCATTGGCACAAAACCTGATAACAAACGACTTGATGCTTCTATGAAACACTTCTTCTAACTCTGCAAACATAGAATCCGTTTGTTCAATATATCCTTTTATTTCCTTAAATATTATATAAAAGTAACTATTGTGGTTTTTCACGATTATTCCCATGCTAGTTAAGGGAATCAGTCTCAGAAATAGCATGCTCACATTTACCTAAATCAAGCAGCAGGCTGACATTAGCTTGCACACCTTAAATGTTAGTTCATCAAGAACCTCCTTGGAGTCTCCGGGTATGGCTATGTCTCCTTGACAGCATTTAATACGAAGCTTGGATTTCCATCTATGCTTTCTTTGGGTGCACATAATCTCTTTTCAGATGAGCAGTTTCATTCCCTTGTTAGTAGTCCTTTCTAAACATTTTGACTGGGCTGTTGAATTGAACTCTTTCCCATTGGGCGTTTGATTACCTGAAATTGGCCGATCCTGAACCAAGAAACATTGGCGACCTCTCATTTTTCATTAACAGAGACATGTATTTAACTTCTTTTGTGGTTGTTGCTCTGCTGGTTTCATTTTGCCTACTGCATTTGTAAAGTCTTCACTCTTGAGACAAAAAAACTGTTATGATGTATTCTCCTCACCCAAAATATGCCTAATTGAAATGCGCTCCCCGCTAACAAGACACACGTCGGTAATATTTGGTTGTACAACGAGTGGAAAATGGAGTGACGCAAAATACCGTTTCACGTTCACAACTGTGTAATTAGTGTTATTTTTAAATCTGCATGAGTAATTTCCCATTTACAAAGGTTAATAAACCGCAAGGTGCTGTTAACTGAAAACACAGCCTTGTATTCTATTCTCGTCACACAGACCAGCTTAATTCTAAATTAATAGCGCCAGATAGGTCTTTTGGAAATAATCCCATTAATGTATATTGTTCAAAGTGTGATATTTTTGCTGGAGACGGAAGTCTTGCCGAGTACCAATTGGTATATTTTTTTTATATTTTTCTGTGCTTGCACATACCTTAGCTTGCTTCGTACCTCATGGTCAAGTTTTACAATACAACTAAAAATAAAAGACGACTGGGCACCCGGTACCACACAACAAGCACGTAGTATATAAACTCTGAATTTGCTAGAATATTTCAGCTTTCACTATGTCATCCCGCAAGCCATATTTATTTCAGTCGTGGGTCTGCCATTTCCTTGAATTACACATTCATAGGTCAGGCTGCAGAAGTAGCTTTGGCAAGCATGCAGAACTGAATTTTTGATTTGGGAGAAATTGTTGAGCTAGTCTGCCATCTCCAGCGGTGTCAAATTCTTGGATTCATGCCCACAGGAACGGCTGTATTTCCTCCGCTTTCCCTTCTTTCGTCCTTTTTTTTCTACTCCTTTTTATAGAGGCCCATAGCTTCCAATGGGAAACCTCTGTATTTTGACATATTGTTCCTGACTACTGGTGAACTAGAAATCTTAGCTTTAGTTCATACGTAAAGTGTTGGGTCTAAGAGCTGAAGCAGAGTTGGTGAAATGTTAAACCTTATAAAGGTCATAGTTATCTCGCCAAGCATTCTAAACACACTTGCTTTCTCTGCATCACATTCCAAACACTCCAGAAATAGTATTTTCTGCATTAGTTGTCGCTTAGTTCCTTACGTTTGCCAGTTTTCTCGTAGACGTCCAGGCTAAGTGGTAAACCTCACTATTTCGAAATTGGCATTTGTGCTTTGATTTTGAATCTCTAAAACCTCTTTAGGCATTCCAGGGCTAACGCTGGCCCACCTACTGTAGCAAGCAAAGAATCCGAACATTCAGTGTTTACGCCTGGTGGTATTAGGAAGCTGAATAGGTGGAAGGGGAAATGGCCCTTTAAACAATGTCATTACTTTGCCTTTAGCGTCAATCTACTGGTTGAACATTCCCATTGTAGTCTCAGCAGTGTCACATTGAAAAATACTCTACCAACATTGAAATCCATTGTCATCATTGATGTGCCACTAATTTTAATCCAGCATTTTTCTCCCCATCAGGCCTGGTTCATCTCCCCAGCTTTCCCACGATGACACTCATTCTCGAATTGAACACTATGCTAGCAGGTAAGCCTACAAGGGAGACCCTCAGGGAATCAGCCACAATAGATCCTCCCGAAAATACTCGGCTAGCTTTATGCATAAATTGGTCAAAAATGAGCTAGATGATGATTCTCTATACAGAAAGGATATTTAAGCAGCACATTGATTTTCTATGTCTTTTTGTGGTTTTTTTTCTCCTCACATCAGTGATGGTGCCTCCCCATTCATTCCAGCAAAAGCCATGGTGTAATTAAAAGTAGCCAATGACTCCCTTTTGAAAGATGTGTAATGTTAGTATGCCTTTTTAATAGCTTATATGAATTGTCAGAAAGCACTTTGTAGATTCAGTAAGCGTATTTGTTTACATTTAATGACCTAGCTCATAATGAACTCCGTAATAACTCAGTTCTGTGAAAGCATTGGGGTCCTGCCTTCTAATTTGTTTACATTGATTTCTCTGTCAGGGTTGGTGGTGTTCATCTGAAGTGCAACAAGGAACGTTTTGTTAACTTCAAAAAAGAGAAGTGCTGAGAGGGATATTTAGTGCCTTGGAGATTAGGAGATAAGGGTAGTGTGGTGGAATTGTAGAGTGGCGGGTGCTATGACAGACACAAGAACGTCTGGTTTAGTCCGGCTTTGAATGTGAGACAGCGTTATTGAGATGTGTTTTGTTGTTGATGGGATACCATTGTATTGTTTATTGCACAGAGCTCACATGGTCCCTTTCTTCTGTGCAGGTGGTTGTATTTGTTGCTGCATTTTATACTTTCTGGAATGAGTCCAACTAGTATTCTGTGAGGCCAAATAGTCATTTGCATTCCGGATTCTTTTTTTCATTGGGCCAGGTACGAAATTCTATTGGTGCCAGAGTGCAGGGCAATGTAAGGAAGGTATCTTCAGAGGTGCCTCAGTCGGACGAGGGCTTCCTTGGTCACAGTCTGGGTGCACTGTGTGTGTCTTTTGAGGGGCTCTAAAGATTACTAGATTTTGAAGAAGTTTGGGAAGTGTGCAGGCGAGTAGAGCAAGAGTCTTGTGTAATGGAGAATTTTGGTTTATGTGTAATGGAGAATTATGGTTTATAGCCATTTCTTCCCATCCACTGCTCAATGCTTTTTGAACTTTGATAATTTTGAGAAACCGTCAAACCACAAGCCTTTCTGTGAATCTGATTTCAAATAGCATAGGTTTTTAAAGAAGATCATATCCTTGAGAAGGCCCATCAAAAGACATATTATTTTATGTTCACTGGGAGGTGGTGGGGTATATTGTGGTACTCCACGTGCAGAGCCCTGGACTTGTGTTTAAGGAGTGACTTACAAAGTATAGTCCTTCCGAATGTATCTTTATATCTTGGAAATTAACAAGATACGATTTGAATATTTTGAAGCTATTAATGATGAAACGTAATGAAGTATTTAGTCGATCCAACTTCTTTAAAGAATTGTATATTTATATTTTTGAATAGCTTTTAGCTGAAACAAAAAAAGTACTACTGTATCCAGGTACTCAACTGGTCTGGAAGACTGGTTGAATCTTTCACCTTAGTCATCAGGAGTGAAGTTAATCATTCTAGTGATGGTGCTGAGGCACATATGGTGGCCTGCAGTCTTTATTTGAGTGTGCTGTAGTAAACAGTTGTGAAATCATCTCCTTGAAAGTCTCTCACCATACTTGTGCTTATAGGTATAAGCACAAGTATGGTGAGAGACTTTCAAGGAGATGTTTTTTTCCAGACAAACAGCTGAAGCCTCTTTTCAGTGTCTTTGTCAGAGGGTATATTGGCTGGAATATAGTGTGCATTTTGATCCTGTGGCTCTAAATTGTCAGGAATATGTAGAAACATTTTTTTTCTGAGCTCTCTTCACATTGTGACCCACAAAGCCTTCGATGTGCTTGGGACAACATTCATTGTTCATGTTTGAGGTCTCTGGTGTGATTTTTAAAGTATACGAACACATTTTATGTATTTTTAAAATGTGTATATGGCTCTCCAATTGAAATATAGCTGCAGTTAATTAGGCACTATGAGCTAACCAAGGCCTCTGGATTTAAGTACATTTCAGTACCATGCCTTGTGGGAGATGTCAAGTTCAATGACCGCGCACAAAGTGAATTTAATTTAAATGGCAACTAAAATGCCAGACAGTGGGAGTCCAAGGGAGCTCTAGCATTTAGTACCAAAATACGCCAATTTGTCTGTTTCTTCAATCATCCTAAAACAGAGAGAAATTAAGGGGATCAGGAACTTTGAGATAAGCATTATTCAGACATGCTGACCAAACTCCTCCCAATACCTGCCAACGTAAGATGACACATTTTCAAGACCTACACTAATGCTGATGTGGTCGGGTTTAACTACGAACCAGCTGCATCTTCCACCAGGGTGGGCGAAGAATCCTCCATAAATAAATAAAGCCCAGTGTCAGGAGTCACGTTTGCTAGCACAACCCCTTCTTGTTTCTGACTTCCTTGAGGGCGGAGGCCTGCTTATGTTCATGATCATCCCAGTGCTTCTGTAAATGGACACCAACTTTCACTCCTGTACAAATGGCACTTGTAATGTACACGTGAGCCATACAGGTCTGCATGCCCCTTAGCTCAGTCCATAGTACCAAGCAATACATGCACCCGCCTAAATGTAAAATGTAGAAATGGATAGATTATTAACCTATGTCATGTTAAGAAATTCTAATGAGGAACCTTTCTTGCTAATTGTGCAATGAGCTGGCATCATACTGACGCACAATTTAAGCCAATACTATTCTATAAGTTATGTGGTTGGTGTACTGGAAAAGAAACATACTAATTGGACTAATCGAACTCTAAGCTGTTTGTATGGAGTTTCTCAAAGCAGACAGGCTAAATTAATGTTACCATGTCATAGATGACCAACAGCTAAGCCTTACCCAACTATCTATACATCCCTAATATTAACTCTGACACTTTGTGGATGATTGAATCATTTTTGTGGTTTCCACCTTCCCAGCAGAAAAATTCACGAGTCTCTCTTGGGTGTTATTTTGCAAAATATACTACGTTTAATTTAGATGGAGTTCTAGGGATAAGTGAATATTTGATTTTATTCTGTGATAGATTCACTTTCTTAACCTCTTATGGTTCACGATCTGGCCGAGTTCCAAGCTTTTGAAAATTGAGACATGTCCATGTTCCATAACAGAAGGGGGGCTGCCGATTTGTCTAGCTCAACATAGTTTAATACAGTAAGTGAGTCTGTAAAGAATACCTTAATGAAGACTGGCAATTACTCTATCCACAAATCCAGACGGAAAGCTAATTAAGAGGTAGTTGTGAAGCAAAATTCTACATCTACCTGTGGTGTACATTTTTGTTTCAAGGTATTAGAGGTTGGACAGACTCTGACAGGTATTGGAATGGTATGCCCTGGAGTAAGAACTTGACGTGTATCTCTAGTCCAACCTATTGGAGGCTCTCTCAAAAGAAAATATTCAGTTTCTTGCACTACTAATGGATAATTAGTCAATCATTCAGTATTTATAGAGCACAGCTACTCACCTATGTAGGTATCCAGGTGCTGAGGTATTGCTGGATTCAGTTGAACAGCCAGGTCTTGATTACCTTATCGAACTCCCTGGGAGATGGAGAAGGTCGTTCCAGACTTTGCCAACAAGTAGTTGGAAGGAACAGGCTCCACTGTAGCTTCAGAAAATGCAGGGAGTGTGTGTGAGGGCATGGGAGGTAGAACACCGGTGTCTTGACGGTCGGTGGAACTTCAGGAGGTAGTTGTTGTGGGTCCTTGGTCGTGGAGGGCTTTGTAGGCTTGTCAGTATCTTGAGGTGACATCTTTTCTAGACGGGGAGCCAGTCGAGGGTCCTGAGGCGGGGGGGGGGGGGAGGGGGGGGGGGTGGGAGGTCATGTGAGTTTCGCTTGGGGAGGTCAAGGATGAGTCTCGTCACTGCGTTCTGTAACGTCTGGAGTCTCCTCAGGATTTGGGTGGGTATTTCAGCATAGAGTGCGTTCCATAATCTAGGCGGCTGGTGAGCATCTAGAGGGTGTAGGAGTAGGCGGATGAGACTAGGTTGATCTGGCATTTCTTGGTGAGTTTCCTATCTAAGACGATGCTGAGATTGCGGGCATGGTCTGTCGGTGAGGCAAGACCGGCGGGCCACCAGGTGTCTCACGGGGAGGTGATGTTCCCAAAAGTCAGCACTTCCAACTTGTCCGTGTTGGTCTTCAGCCAGTCAGCAACATCCTTTGTGGCATTGCGGAAGTTGGTTCTAGTGGTGGAGGTGTTTTCCGTGAGCAAGAGGATCAGCTGGGTGTTGTATGCTTAGAGTTTGAATTTGAGGCTATAGGTTCTGACCATGTCGGACAGGGGTGTTATGTAGGTGTTGTAGAGGGTCGGGCTGAGGGATGAATCTTGAGGGACACAGCCAATGATGCACTTGGGCTCGGAGGTGAAGGGTGCTAGTCAGATTTCCTGGGTGCGTCCTGTGAGGAAGGATGCAATCAATTTGAGAGTGTTTACCCGGATCCTGGTGTGGAAGAGTCTCTTGATGAGGGTGTGTTGGGATACAGTATTGAACACTGCTGAGAGGTTGAGCAGGATCAAGGGCATTGTTTCCCCCTGGTTGAGGAGGGTAATGATGTAATCGTGGCAGCGATCAAGGCGGTCTCTGTGCTGTGGTTGATGCGGAAGCCGGACTACAATGCGTCCAGTAGGTTGTTTCCCTCCAGGTGTTCGTGAGCTGGTTGTTGATGGTCTTTTCTAGGACTTTGATGGGGAAAGGGAGCAGTGCATTGGGGCTGTAGTTCTTGAGTGTGCTGGGGTCGGCAGAGGGTTTCTTGAATAGTGGGATCTCTTTCAAAAATATGAAGATGTATGCCTTCCAAATGTAAATCCTTTTTAGTGACACTGCCTTATGTAATCTGGTCTGTGTCTTAAACACTGGCCTGCTGCAAATTTACAGCACATAAAAATTATCCTGAAAAACTGAACATAGCGTTGCATGATTGATGGCATCATTTCTTTGCTTCAGCTGCCTTACAAGTAATGCATGAATATGTCTTCTCTGCATGGCAGTGTGTTTTGCATTTCAAGATGGAATAAGTGGTAAGTTTTCAACATTCTCATTTAACTGAAAAGCCTGTGCTCGTCCAGGTGCATAGCAAACATATTATATTATGTGTGTGTACTGAAGACCTGGCCCAAGGAAAACCGACATGATGTTGTAGAAGGGTACTGCAGCACGAGAGAGCTTACATGTGTGAAGGAAGAATGAACTGGAATCACACATTTTGGGGGGATTTGAAGAATGAGAAAATTAGGGGATCAGGATATTACAAGATCTAATACAAGGCAGAACACCTAGAAAACACCGAGGTACTAGCATATGAATAGGTACAAAATGGCCCAGCACAACTCACATATGTTCGGATTCCTCATTCACTATATCGGTTAACAGAGGAATAGGATATGATACATGAACAATGTTGGCTGCAAGCAAACATCCAGTACCAACAGGTATTAGATATCAGGTGATGCAGGTCCCACAGGTGGCTTCTCATGATATTGTAGGACAGATGGAAGATGGCAGTAGGAGAAAAATGGCAGGAACAATTGTCTAAGGGCCTTAGTTATTCCTTGGGAAGTGGTATTCCGAATTTATGTGAGTGCCACTCCATTATTTATAGACCGGGTATTAATCCTGAGAAAGTCTGCTTTGTAAGGGCGGCTGCAAAACTGACAGATATTGACGGTGCAAGGAAAAAAGATGGCTTTCTACATACACAAGTTCCCGGGTTCTCTTTCTAACTTAATATTTTTAAACTTTTAAATAATTACCTATTTATGTAACTTTTTGGGAAACAATAGGGCCTAGCATTGAAATTAATTGGTGTTTTCCAGGAGTGTGATGATTTTAATTGTGCTATTATGATCTGTATTTAATAGATCAAATAACGATTTTATTGATTGATTGACTTTTTACATTCAATTTGATCACGTGCACACCTCCAGATTTATTGGTGTGAGGTATTTCTAGAACAATTGGCTTGAAGTTTTAACCAAACCCAAAATACGTTCTCATAGTTGCCTGGGAGGCTCGAACTAGCATAGATATGCAAATATATTGGGGAACCTTGCATTGATGGCTGCCTGTAAAAGTACAACAGTACTCTGGATGAGTTTATCCACTGGGCCTCCCTCCACACCTCCTCATCTTCCAGGAGGCAATGACAAATGAGCAATCTAAGGATGCAGTGAATTTGAAAAAAGATAAACAAAAACTGAACTGGGGCTGTCCTTGTAAATTGGATAAAAGTTGGGGTAGGTGTAATTGAAATGCTCACGAGGATTACTCCGTAACCGAGAGAAGGAACAGAGGTGAAAAAGATCTGGCAATGCTCCAAGAGGGAACATCTTGCCAATAAAACAACTCTTTATCGAGCCCTATGCACATAAGAGGTCCGGTTGTTAATCGTGATAATGCAACTAATTGATATCAAGATTCCTACAATATTTGTAACTGAAAAATAACATTAAGGTTAAGTGACGCACCTACAATGTAACCAGTTTGAAGACATGTATAGGTTGAGACAAATGAATAGACATTATGATGCTAAAAAAAGAAAGTATTACGAAATTGGACATGCTAGTTCATGGTAAAAAAAAAAAAGGACAACATATAAAAAGACCATACTTGATGCAGTATTTAGGCGGGAAGCTGGTGTATTAATTTAGCACACTTGTGTTGCTTCCACTCTTTGTGCAGCATCCATTTTGAAAATTAGTTTTAGTGACCGCACAAGTACATAATGGTCTGGTACGACACAATTGAGAGGGCTCTGTGTGCAAATGATCCTGTTTTATTAGCAGAACACTGATAAAGCTTTGCCTGAAGTGATACTGCCGATAATTGTTCTCTCTTTCGACAGGAGATAATGTGATTTCTGGGAATTCAGGCGTTTTATTAAAGTTCAGACAAGACAAGCAGGATCTGTTTGGGACCTATTAAAGCACTGAGCTGTTTAAGGTGGCATGGTACAATTAAAAGATAAGGTGTCCCATGGCAAAATCTGTTAAGATAGGTGCGGCTCTTGTCCTGTCGTTTAGAATACTTGAAAACTTGAGGGTAATGTATGTTTATTTGTTTTCCGTTGCTCCCCTGAAAGAGGTTACATTTAAGGTCATTTTGAGTGATTTGCAGCCTGTGAGCTGTCGGGACGTCTCATATCCCGTCGCAGTTTCCAGCATTTTCAACCTGCTCACCATTACGCTCTGTGCAATTTTAAGATGAAATGTGTTCAAGCCTTTTGATTTGGAATGCTATTTTTGCTTGTTCCTCCAGGCTAGCAGAAATGGAGAACAACAATGGGTCTTACCTGAACGACAGTATATCTCCTAATGAGAGCATGTATGTATTATATTCCTTTTTACTTTTGTTGTAACGTACCAATTAACAGCCCTGAACCCCAAAACAGGAAGGAAAATTATTTTTGTTTCCAAAAAAGTGACATCTGGCTTATCAATGTTTGTAGCAAAACATATACTTGTGCAGAATCATCTATCGGAGTCCTGTAGGTTTGCGCATTGTGTTCAGACCTACGGATGCCAAAACATGACTTAAAAAACCCTCTATGAATCTTTTGTTACTGCTAGACTGGTTGTGTATAGCTAGGACTAGTGCTACCATGTACCCTATCACAGTCACAGTTCCAAAAATCTGCTTCTGTCTCAGAGAAGAACAGTCGTATGCCTGCAGATCCTCCATCTTTCTTTGTAAGGTCATAGTGGAGAAAACTCGAAAGGTGATGAAACAAACTTCATCCTTCCACGTCATGAGCAGCAAGTATTCACGCCATAAAGCATATGTCTACATTGTCTCGTCATCACATGAAACCCCAAAGAGGACCTGCTTCTGATCCCTTACAGTCAGTTATTTGAGGAAATTAGCAGTATTCACAGCAAACTGAAATATCCATTGGTACTTGCCTGCATGTAATGTCCATGAAAGGATCCAAAAACTTTGAGTACTAATATTGGGTAAAAGTATGTGTTAATGTTCCGAAAGGGAGGTCCTTTCTCTAAATTCATCCCTTTTCAGCAAGAAGTTAGCCTATAGAAATGTCACTCCGCCCTCATTCATCATAGCATTGACATGACATATGGCTACTTAGTGATTCATAGAAAGGATATGTTAGACTTGGCATCTTTTGGCGTGTTTCCCCTGAGTTTTTAGGTCTTGCTGAGCCAGCGCATGCACTGCTCTGCGGGAAATTTAGTAAATAGGCTTTTAAAAGTCCTACCAAAAGCTGGCTGGCCTACAGCGTGCGGTTACGCGCACAATGACTAGCAGAGGCGCCATATGACTTTCCTCTCTCGTCATGGTGCGTGCACATCGCACACCACTCGCCAGCCTGCTTTCCCTTTTCCCATCGCGTGCGCATATGTACTTTCACTTTCGCAGCTGTAGGCGCTGGCGCCCGCACCACTTTCAAAGCCGGGCTTGTTTTCGTTGCAATCCTATTGATGCTTTCTGCTGCCCCGTTCAACAACTCTTATATTAGGCGATGTGCATATAAACTTCTAATTATTGCATTCTGGGCGTTGTCCTTTCCCTTGCTCCCGTCGGTCTTTTCCAGGGAGATGGGTATATACTGTGGAAATACCACGCAAGATATATCGTGAACGTATTTACATTTCCTTGCACATACCTCTCTCTCAGATAGTTTCATACTTTTGTGTTAGGGTTATGTTTTTGTGGTCAATCGCTTCACGCAACCCACTTTGACTTTTTTTTGCAGTGTTCAATAGCGCGACCTTTGCACAAAAACACCAGAGCGCCCTAAATGAGCACCAAACTATATTACACCAGGTCAAGTTGTTTTTTAGGTTTTCCACTATCCCAGTGTATGTATTGTTTAATATTATTTGCTAAACATTTAGTTAGCATGTAACGTTTTCCCACGTTTTCTCGCACTCCCGCACCCCATTGTCAAAAAAGCCCCCGAACAGAGCCCTACAGGTCACAGTATATAACATGCACAGAAGGAACAGATCAATACTGGCCATGCACGGCGAATCTTGTCAGCCTTGAGACTGAAGAAACTCTGCCCAGAGCAACACCCTGCCTTTGGTACCCACTTACTGGTGCGTGAGGGGCGCCTGTCACCTGGCACCACTCCTGTTCACGCGCCACCATGGAGAGAGCATCTCGTGGCACACCTGGGGTGGTAGAGATTGTACAGGGCTCACAGGCTTGTGGCTGAGAACCTCTCCTCTTCCCAGTCCACTGATAGAACCCCGTGCTCTGCAGGACTCTGCACCACACTGCAGGAATCCACTTCTGCAGGACTCCTGTGCGCACCGCAGGAAATGCTCAGCTGCAGGAACCCTCTCCTCCATCTCACAGGTGCAGGAACCTTCTCCGCGCCCTCTCAGCTGCAGAAATCCCTCTCCTCGCCCTCTCAGCTGCAGAAACCCTCTCAGCTGCAGAAACCCTCTCAGATGCAGAAACCCTCTCAGCTGCAGAAACCATCTCAGCTGCAGGAACCCTCTCCTCCACCTCCCAGGCGCAGCGACCCTCTCCTCCACCTCCCAGGTGCAGGGACCATCTCCTCTACCTCCCAGGCCCAGCGACCCTCTCCTACCCCTCCCAGGTGCAGGGACCGTCTCCTCCACCTCCCAGGCGCAACGAACCTCTCCTCCACCTCCCAGATGCAGGGACCGTCTCCTCCACCTCCCAGATGCAGGGACCGTCTCCTCCACCTCCCAGGTGCAGGGACTGTCTCCTCCACCTCCCAGGTGCAGGGACTGTCTCCTCCACCTCCCAGGTGCAGGGACTGTCTCCTCCACCTCCCAGGCGCAGGGACCGTCTCCTCCACCTCCCAGGCGCAGGGACAGTCTCCTCAACCTCCCAGGCGCAGGGACCGTCTGCTCCACCTCCCAGGCGCAGCGACCCTCTCCTCCACCTCCCAGATGCAGGGACCGTCTCCTCCACCTCCCTGGTGCAGGGACCCTCTCCTCCACCTCCCAGGCGCAGCGACCCTCTACTCCACCTCCCAGGTGCAGGGACCGTCTTCTCCACCTCCCAGGCGCAGGGACTGTCTCCTCTACTTCCCAGGCGCAGCGACCCTCTCCTCCACCTCGCAGGTGCAGGGACCGTCTCTTCCACCTCCCAGATGTAGGGACCGTCTCCTCCACCTCCCCGGTGCAGGGACCGTCTCCTCCACCTCCCAGGTGCAGGGACCGTCTCCTCCATCTCCCGTGTGCAAGGACCCTCTTATCGGCCTCTCAGCTGCAGGGACACTCGCTTATTGACCTCTCAGCTGCCCTAGCCCTCTTCTCCACCTCCCAGGTGCAGGAACCGTCTTCTCCACCTCCCAGGCGCAGGGACTGTCTCCTCCACCTCCCAAGCACAGGGACTGTCTCCTCTACCTCCCAGGCGCAGCGACCCTCTCCTCCACCTCCCTGGTGCAGGGACCGTCTCCTCCATCTCCCAGATGTAGGGACCGTCTCCTCCACCTCCCAGATGTAGGGACTGTCTCCTCCACCTCCCCGGTGCAGGGACCGTCTCCTCCACCTCCCCGGTGCAGGGACTGTCTCCTCCACCTCCCAAGCACAGGGACTGTCTCCTCCACCTCCCAGGCGCAGCGACCCTCTACTCCACCTCCCAGGTGCAGGGACCGTCTTCTCCACCTCCCAGGCGCAGGGACTGTCTCCTCTACTTCCCAGGCGCAGCGACCCTCTCCTCCACCTCCCCGGTGCAGGGACCGTCTCCTCCACCTCCCAGGTGCAGGGACCGTCTCCTCCATCTCCCGTGTGCAAGGACCCTCTTATCGGCCTCTCAGCTGCAGGGACACTCGCTTATTGACCTCTCAGCTGCCCTAGCCCTCTTCTCCACCTCCCAGGTGCAGGAACCGTCTTCTCCACCTCCCAGGCGCAGGGACTGTCTCCTCCACCTCCCAAGCACAGGGACTGTCTCCTCTACCTCCCAGGCGCAGCGACCCTCTCCTCCACCTCCCTGGTGCAGGGACCGTCTCCTCCACCTCCCAGATGTAGGGACCGTCTCCTCCACCTCCCAGATGTAGGGACTGTCTCCTCCACCTCCCCGGTGCAGGGACCGTCTCCTCCACCTCCCCGGTGCAGGGACTGTCTCCTCCACCTCCCAAGCACAGGTACTGTCTCCTCCACCTCCCAGGCGCAGCGACCCTCTCCTCCATCTCCCAGGTGCAGGGACCGTCTCCTCCATCTCCCAGGTGCAGGGACCGTCTCCTCCATCTCCCAGGTGCAGGGACCGTCTCCTCCACCTCCCAGGTGCAGGGACTGCCTCCTCCACCTCCCAGGCGCAGGGACCCTCTCCTCCACCTCCCAGGCGCAGGGACTGTCTCCTCCACCTCCCAGGTGCAGAGGGACCGTCTCCTCCATCTCCCGTGTGCAAGGACCCTCTTATCGGTCTCTCGGCTGCTGGGACACTCGCTTATTGACCTCTCAGCTGCCCAAGCCCTCTTCTGCACCTTCCAGATGCAGGAACCCTCACATCACCCTATAACGCAAGATCCTTATCACCGCAGAGTCCCTCACCTCCACACTGCGGGGTCACGCGCCAACTACAGCGCCTTTGTGAAGGTTCTGCCCACTACAGGACTTCACTGCAACAACCCACCATTTCCGCAGCTTGTAAGTCCCTTTCCTAATTTGCTTTCCCCGGTGTCCAGTAAATGAACCCCGTAACACTCCCTAACTCCGGACCCCAATAACTACATAAATCCTTGTTCTCATGCCTCACCGATGACTCTACAGGACCCCCCACCAACAGATGAGAGCCCCCGCTCAGCTGAACGCCACCCAGGACACTACAATCTGCATGACATCACTGTAGAACCCCTCTCCGGAACGCCACTGCGGTGCCCCCGGCCCCATCCCTTACCGGTCCGAGCGAGGAGTCACATGTACCGCACGCAGTTACCTCAGCAGACAGGAGCAGGGGGTTTACACAACGCCCGGCAGCGCCGTTGGTGAATGTAATCAGCGGCCAGCTGCACGCATTTGTAAACTTGTTATAACCCCCCTCCCTGTTATAAACATGAAAGTACATAATATAAAGCAACAGACTGCATTCACAAATAATAAAAGCCCTTGCATCGCCTGCCAAGTTCCCCTTTTATGGCTTGTGCGGGCTGCCGCCGAGGACGCTCTTCCGAACGTACATCACCCGGATACTCCGCTTGCGCTCCCTAAGGAGGAGAGCATTGTGGAAGCCATTGAAATCCATACGTGGAAGAGGAGGGTGCGAGAAGCTGTGCTTGTGCTGCTGTTACACGTGACGTCATCACGTGTAACACCTGTCTGAGGCTGATAGGGGACCTTGGTGTAAGTGACCGCATTCTTTACCAAAGCACCCCAAGAAAATAATGTGTGAAGACCATGGACCTCTCAAGAAAACCATGTAGTGGAAATGTTGCCATTATCCCTATTAAAATAATAGACAAAATGCTGGGGGATGAGGAAAAGTCACCTCACAAACTATCAGCCTTCAACACCAGCAATCTGAGAAGAGTCCTGCGCATTTTCTGGCCACGACCCATCTCCAACCAGGAACACCAGATGCAAGCAACAGAGCAAGGACCCCATAACGAGAAAAATATGGAGCTGGATAGGACACATCAACAAACAAACATTGGCATAGCCAATAGGTCTCTCTTTTGTGACCTTATAAGTATTTAGTTATGCAGAACAATATCCTTGGCTAAACACTTATAAGGTCCCAGAAGGGAGACCGATTGGCTATGCCAATGCTTGTTGCTTTCTGCCCTCCCGGTTTTGACTCTGTTTTTGCTGGTGTAGTGTTTCTGCGCACTTTTCTTACTGCTGATCAGTGGTAAAGTGCAAGTGCACCTGTGGTAAAGTGTGTTATGGATCGGTGTTTTCATGATTGGATATTTGATTTATTTGTTAGTCCCTATTAAAGTGCACTGCATGTGCCAAAGCCTGTAAATCAAATGCTACCAGTGGGTCTGTAGCACTGATTGTGCCAACCACGCGAGGAGCCCTATAAAGGTAACTGGGACCTGCCATTACAGAGTTTGTGCGCAGTTTTGTAACTGCCATGTCGGCTTGGCCAGTGCACACACTTGCAAAAATTCAGAATTCCTTCTCCTGGATTCACTATTTATCAAATCTTTAATTAGTCATGGGGTCTTCCCTAGAGAAGCAAGGGGGTTTGTAGTGTTACAGTAGTTACCAAATTTACACTTCAATGAAAATGGTGCCCATAGGTATCAGCAAAAACATGAAACAATAGTGTTGTTGTATAAAAATATTGATCAATTATTTATTTAAAAAACATAATGCAAACAATTTATAATAAGTCACAACATGTACAAAATTACAAATTTATTCTAGGTTTTTACAAACGCAAAAACATTCATCATTTTAAAAAAGATTATTATTAAAACATCATACTGTCAATTATACAATGGTTTTTGTTAAAAATTACTGGGACATAGGAACGAAAAAGTGTCGACGCGGCGTTTCGGTGCCTCTTTATTTTGCACCTTCTTCAAGGACTCGTTCACGATTCAGTTATTCTACTCCAGGTGCGAACATCCTGGTGATCTTTCTTGTATTTCAGATTGAACACGTTTCTTCTTGTGCTCGCTGTCTTTCCTTATCACTTATTTCTTATGCAAGTGTCTTTGGTTGAGCGTCACTTGTTTTGGTAAAGATTGGGGACACGCTTCAGTCCGGTCCGCTTTACTCTTGGTCTTTTGAGAGTGATGGAGGACGCCTCTGGGAGCTACCTTCTGATAATTTCATCCACCATTAACTCTGTATGGTTAGAATGAATACATCTTAAGTTTATTTCTTTCTCCTTATAGCTTCTTCTTTGTGGGGCTTTTTTATCACATTAGCGGTCCACTCTGTCAAGGATAGCTGAACTGCACGGCGTCCTCCACCTTCCTGGGCTCGTAATTAAAGATTTGATAAATAGTGAATCCAGGAGAAGGAATTCTGAATTTTTGCTATTGTTGACCCAATCCTTTTCCTGATAGAAAGGGTAGCTCCCAAACAACCTATTTTGTTTACAGTGCACACACTTGCCAGTCCCTAACCTTCCCTTTTCTTACACGTCAGGCGCCCCTAAGGTAGGCCCAAGGTACCCCTGTGGGCAGGGTGCAGTGTTTGTGAAAGGTAAGATATGCCCTGGTGTGTGTGGCATGTCCTGATAGTGAATTACAGCCAATTTTGTTTTTCACTATTTCAAGGCTACCTGTTCCCCATATGACAAAATGGGAAGTTTGTTTGTAACATCTTATAAACATCTCTGGCCCGGGGAATTCAGTAAGAAAATAACGTTTAGTATGCCTGTACTCACCATAAAGATGCATCTTTTAGTAAAGGGGATTCTTAAAATCTGTGTTTGAAAATACCACTTTTAGAAAGTAGGTATTTTCTTGCTCCGTCATCCTGTGTGCTTCTGCTGGGTTTTGTATGACAGAAGGCTGGGGACTGGGAGTGGATCCAGATAGTCTAGGTGGGTCAGGTAAGGGCTCAATAGACCTGGGCTGCAATTGGTGAAGGGGGAGGAGATTTCCTTGCACCTCAAAGGGCCTGGTCTGCCTCTGACAATGCAGTCTCCACCTCCTGCCAGGAAGTCACACCAGAGAAGGCAGAACTGGTTCTGGCTGGGCACAGACACTCTCTGCCTAGGAGATCAAAGGATTTAGGGATATAAATATTGGACCCAGACCCCTGAACTTTAGAACTCTTTTGGATCAAGAAGACTGCCAAGAAGAAGAGCTGGAGAAGCTGTGAGGAGGGACTACCACTTTGCTCTGCTCTTTGCTGTGTTGGTTTGCAGTGGCTGCTTTTGTCTTGGGCAGTGAAAGGACTGGACTGAACTTTCTGCAATCTACTTTTGTGAGTTTCTCCAAAGGCCTGAGGTAGAGCTTGCCCCCTGTTCAATAAGTCTCAGGAACAGCAAAGACTTCAAGCTCTTCTGCCCTCAGCACTGGGGACTGTGTGTTTTGTGCTGCAACAGAAGAAAAGCAACTCGACAACGTCTACGACCCCGCTGCAGACTCTGTGTCCTGAAGGCACTGCAGAGGGCAATACTGCACTGTGACCCTGGTCTCACCGATGACGCCTGCTGATGCTGCCACAGAACTGCTGCTTGCACCGCGACCTGTGAACACCGCACCGCTTCACAATGACGCCTTGGCACCGCAGATGGCACTGTCGCAACGACGCACCGCGACCCTGGTCTCACTGACGACGCCTGTTGACGCCACCACCAAGACGTTGCTCGCACCGCGACCTGTGGGCACCGTACTCCGCACCGCCTCACTTCACGACCACGCCCTAGTATTCCCGACGACGACGCTCCACGCCGAATTCTACACGCTGCTTCCAGTGTGGTTCGAGGGCACCGCACGTAAAGTTGAACGACACACAGCCCTCATCCCGCACCACAGCCTTGGCCTACTGACGCTGGCACCATCAACTCCAGTTCGTCAGCCAATGATAGCTCTTCAGCAACGACTGCGACGCTGCTTGCACCGTGACCTGACGGCACCGCAACGAGCACCACCTTCATCTTGCACCGCGACCCTGTTCTCACCGATGCCGCCATCTGCCGCCGTCACCTAGACACTGCTCGCACCGCGACCTGAGGACACCGCACCGCTGCACTTTACACCGCAGCACACAACGCCTGCCGACGCCAACGCTCCTGACTCCTTCAGGGAGGAGATCGACCAGCAACGCGTGTGACTTCGAGGGCCCCCACGACTCCTGCACCGACCTCTGGGACTGACGCCTCTGGACGCCGTGTTTTCGAAAGCTCAACGAGAGGTCACCGACGCCCTGCATTTCTAAAAGATACTGTTTGCGGGTCGTCCCGACACCGTAGCTGACTTGCGACGCCGCGGTCAGCCAGAACTGTTTGGATTTGTTTGCTCACGACGCCGTGATAGCCCCAGATGGAGCTATCGACATCAAGGAGCTATATTTAAAGCTTATTTTGACAACTGTAGCTCCACGACGTCATGACCACACCCACTCACTAATTCGCCCGCACAGGTGGGAAATTAGTGCCGTGTAGGCGGAGCGGCAGTTGCATGATGGCTCCACGCCGTCATTAACACACGCCGCCCGTGGCTCATGCCGGCGTGAAGCTGTCATGAGCACGAAAGTGGCTAGGGACCCCATTTCTAACAGGAAAAAAGCTCTTACATATCCTGTCAACCTAATTTTAACTCCCCACTAAAGCAAATCTAGCTACCTGCTCTTGTTCTTCTAATGGTATTTCTTCTTCATAAATTTCTGAATAACTTGACATGTTATTATTATGTTCTCTCTTAAACATTCACACGCATGAGGTGATTCCATCTATATTCTACCCATACATACTTGGGTCTGTATTCAGACCTCTCAGAATCTAAAAAGACACAAAACAGATAGACCTCTGAAATCCCTATCACCACCATATTTTCCATTTCTTCCATCAAGTATTTGCCATTTGCAGCAACTACCTGTAGCCCATTCATTGAGACTCCTCTTTAATCTCCCACAAAAACGTTGCTTCAAGGGTGATGAAGAAAATTGACTTTACCTTTAATGCTAACTTCTATTTTTGGTTCTAGTGGTTCCCTATTATAAGTGAGTAGAGTGTGAGGAGAACACCAGCTCTCAAAAATGACACACATGAATTTTATAATTTTAGATGTGGTTACCGTTTTAGTCTTAACTTCTTTGTGTATGGAATAGAAATCCATTCATACAAGAATATTTTGTAAGGCCACAAAATGTGTGTGTTGACCCGCGTCTCGAGGTGCAGGGGCTCTCTCCCGCTCTTAAGCTCCTCCTGGTGCGTTCAAGCTCCGTCAGTGGCAGTCGCGCTGCTAGGGTACCTGGGGGATGCTGGCGCTCTCCTCGCGCCCGTGGCAACACAGCCGCTGCAAAAACAAAAACAATGAGCTCCCCACTCAGTTGCGGAGCCTGGGAGGGAATAGAGTGCTAGTATGCTAAATTTCTGTCCCCTGATCTCACCAGACCTCTGGGGCCGCTGCTGCTGCGGTGCGCGAGTGTCAGGTAGGCCCAGCCAAAGATGGGTTCGGGGCGAGGGTCTCATTAACCGGTGTGCAGCAAGCAGCTATTCCTCTCTCCAGGAATCCCATAGTAGTGAAGAGGCCAAACCTTGCTCCGGACTGGATGGGCTGCCGGGCGGTCCCTTACTCGGATGCAGTGTGTAGAGAGCCTTTGAGCGTAGCCCCTGTAGTCCCTCGGTCAGAGGCGCACGAGACAAGATGGCGGGCTGAAGGTCTTCCCCTTGCCAGGCAGGTCCTCTGTGGATGCAATGCGGGGGGCGGTGTTCCTCCTAGCAGTCTCTCTCTTTAGTCTAGGTGGTCCGGTATATGTTAGAGTTCTCCAGGGCGCACGGGTCAGGCCGGAACAGAGGAGGAGGCTAAATGTCTGGTGCCTGGCAGACCGTGCTCCCGCCGCACATGTAGTCCCGCAGCTCGAGGGCAGCCCGTCTTCTGAGACCTCTGTCCGGCGGTAAAGGCAGCAGTGGCTAAGGATCGGGTGCTCTGGGGCTCATTCGGGCAGCGCCGCAGCTAAGCACACCCAGGTCTTAGCAGCGGTATCGCCGCGCTCACGGGAGCCCCAGCGCGGTCCCAGCAGGAGCCCAGTCAAGAGCACTCGAGCGGCCAGAGTACGTTCTCACAGCAACACCGGAGGGATCACAAGTCGGTATCAGTCAGTGTTCCGCAATTCACAGGCTGAGGGCTGGGTCATATGCAAAGCTAAGGATCGGCGGGCCAGAATCTTGCGTCCTACTGCAAGTCACTGTTTGGCTATATGAGTGATGGGTGCATATTTGCTTTTGTGAGAGTGTAACTGAGTCTGTAAGTGCCTCCCTGACTGTGTGAGCGTGTGCAAATTACATACTATTAAATGACATACTATAAGCAAACACCCACCTCTTATTTTCAAACGCATTAATTCATACTAGCATAATATAATTAATATACATTCAGTATAGGAATTCCTCTTTCTCCTTTCCTGCTCACTGTAGTTTTTAGTGAATATTCTCATCTAAGAGCCCTTCTATTTTCCTTTCTAGTATACTGTCAACAAGCTACACATTTTCTTTATCAATATCTTATTTACCTTCAGGGTGACCAGTTTCTTTATTTGCACTGGATTCACTTTAGTTATTGTGAGGACTACAACTACCATAGTGCTTTGCAATTGTGTCTGTACAATGTTTACATCCTTTACTGCTTTCAGTGTTTTTTTCTGGTGGAATAAATGGTAGTGATGTAATTGGTGGTACATGTAATTTTAAAAGAGACTAATGCAGTGGTTCCCAAATTGTGTGCCGTGGCTCCCTGGGGAACCTTCAAACCTAGCCAGGGGAACTGCGCACCAAGCACATTAATGCATTTAATGTTGAAGGGGTTGTTGGCTTAATTTAAACTAATTAGACTTAATCGCATGAGGTTGATGATTTGTAAGCAACATGCCTAAATCTGTAAACGTAGCGCTTAATTTATTTTGATGGCATGGTGGGGGGAGATGACCTCCACATTTTACTGGATCCCACATTCCAATACTCCCAAAGTAAGTGGAAGATGCCTGATTTATTTTGTTAGACTCATTAATAGTTTCATTTTTTCCAAATGCATTTTACACCAATGCAAGTTATCAGGAAAGTACAGCTATCCTGTCTATTAAACATACCAAGTATTATCAAGTATTGACATTTGTACCTGAATCATACATACTTTCAGTACACATTTCTTTCAGTACACACACATTTCCAGACAGGCCTTCTCTCTCCTTGAGCACAGGGAAGTAAAACACCATATACAGCATATTGACAACATTTCGAAGCAAGAAAGTTGAACGTTTAAAAAAAAGGGGGGGGGAATTAATTTTACTTGCATTGATTTAGAGGCAATTTTAGGGTGGAGACAGCAAAAATAAAGCTATATGTGGTTTAAAAAACCGTAAGTCACCCTGCTGAGAGAGGTGTGTTGGCACATAAGACATGGGTAGAAATGGTAGTGCATGCAAATATTCTTCAAGCGCAGAAACACTTTGGCAATGGGGCCTACGTGCATAGGGGTGCTATCTAGCACTGTTAAGTGGAATAAAAAGTTTGAGAGGGTACTCTAAAAAAGGCATGGGCAAAGAAGTGTAACTAGGAATATTTTATTAGAGGCCCCACCTCAGTAATACGAAACACCCTCTGTATATGATTATAAAACCATCATCAGCTTCATCCTAATTATTTTCAGTGAGAAAAATGCAAGTACTCCAGAGGCCGGGGTTACATCCCCCCACCCTCCAAAGAAAAGTAACAGTGGGGATCCACGGTCACTGGCCAATGGGTCAAGGGAACCGTGGTCGAAAAAGTTTGGGAACCACTGGACTAATGATTCAAGTACAAAGCACTGAAAGATGACAGTAAACAAGATATTGATGATGCATTAACAACTGCATGATAAGTTGATAAATCAAACCCACTGCTTTCTTTATATTTATACAGAATGCTTTAACATCATAGTCCTTTTTCAGTATCTATAAAGCAACATTTAAAAGAGCAAACGGATGTACACACTCATGTGATGCATATGATAAAATGCTCGCAGTAGTTGAAATGTGGTATGCCAAGGAACTTGCCTGAATGAAGGATTAGCAATAGTGCACTACTGGTTGGGCCTGTTTGCATGGACGGAGGAGTATGTGTTTTCTCAGATGGAATATATGGGAATTATACGCCCCACAGGCCCGATCCTAGAGGCTAGGCGTGCCTATGTCGCCTTGTTTATGGAATATATATATATATATATATATATATATATATATATATATATATATATATATATCTTATAGTTAGGTCCTAGTTTAATAGGAAAAGTGTTTTTTAACTCGCTTATAACTTAGTGCAGTTTATATACACACAGACATACACCGGAACACTGCTCTCAACACCTACTTACATGAGCACAGCAACAGCCTCCCTATAGCCATCAAGAATTTCAACAATTGGATCACCTCCTGTGCTGACTCCTTTGCCTCTTTCACACAGAGCAATATAACATCATCCAGGGATGCTAGTGCATGCAATAACTCAGATTGCTGAAATGCCACAGCAAACTGGAACCCAACTGGAGAAGGAGCCAGGACAATGCAGCTAGGACCACGTTCAAATCTGTCCTGCGACACTACCACCAAATGATACGGGTCACCTAGTGTGTCACTCTGGCAGGCCACATCGATGCCAGTGAAGCAAAGAAATCTTCATCATTCTAAAAGATTTCACCTCACCATCGGCTGCCTCTCTCGCAGGACTTTTGCAGCAGTCTCTCAATTCTTCAGCATCAAAATCACCCCATTTATTAAAACTTCAGCCCGCAACTGAACTTAACGGACCTTGCCAAATGGCTCCCGAACTTATCCAAAAAAACAATGCTGGTCACATGGCCCGTCATCACTCCAGAAGAACCTGTCGCCACCATTAATTGCAGCCACTCCGTAGCCCCACCTGTACCCCTTTCCCTACCATGCCTACTCCAGAGGACTGTAATCCACCAGTGCCATGCTCACACCCATTCTTAATGCCTCCACCTATTCTGCGACCTTCCAAGATGCTTGAAAACACAACTGTCATCCCAACCCTATGCGGACCCTTCAACGCTTGCCAATTACAGACCGTTCTCCCTGCTACCATTCCCGGCCAAGGTCTTGGAGAAAATCATCAAGAGACATCTCACCGAATAAATCAACAGCCACCAACTACATGACACCACTCAGTCTGGTTTCAGACACAATCACAGTACGGGAGCTGCCTTATTTGCTGTAGTGGATAACATCCACATGACACTGGACAGAGGAGACCGGGGTACCCTCCTCCTAATGGACCTCTACCACCCCATCCTCATCCAGTGCCTATATGACATCGAAATCCAAGGATATGCTCTCTGGTGAATCTGCTCCTTCCAGTTAGTAAGCCTAGCACCATAAACCTTGGACACCCACAACCTCATGTGCAGAATTTCACAAAGATCCTCCCTGAGCACGGCCTACTTCAACGCACACATGATCCGTTCTCACAATATCAAAGTCCTCTCCTTAGCTAATGACCCTCATCTGATTATCTCCCTCACAGCCAAGATGCCTAGTACCTAGATCTAGTTCAATGCCTGCACAACTGAAATTGCCCACTAGATGAAGACCAACGGTCTAAAGCTGTACACCGACAAGACCGAAATTGTGATCTATGGGGAGAACACATCACCGTAGAACTCCACCTCATGGCCAACAGAGCTAGGATCAACACCTGCCCCCACCAATTACTCCAAGGACCTCTGGATCATTATCGACAGCAAACTCAACATAACCATCATAGCCTCATGCTTCCATACCCTGAAAGTGCTGAGGAACATTTTCAAATAACTCCCAAACATTTAACAATGATTCAGTTAAAATAACTTTTAGTATAGGCAAGCAGCTGTTTTAGTTTGTTAAAGTCCTAAGTTTGAAAGCAGTCAGTCTGCTTTAATTAACATAAGGAGAGAGCATAACAATAATGTGCTTTCCTTATCTCCCTTTTGGTGTCATGACTAGTGATTGGGTCTCAAATATTTCTCTTTTTTTTCTTGTTTGGCATTGCCACCCACCCTTTGGAGGCATGTCCGTTCCCTTGTGACATTAAACGTGTGCCCTAATGCATAGTTGCCATCTACAATTTCTTTTTTGTGCTATTGGACCAGAAATTAAAGGTCAGAGCTCCAGAATAGTTGAAGAAAATGTAAAAAGTGATGGACAGAGCAGTAAGGAGAGCAACTTGAAGATGGGGAAAAGCAGTTACAAGGAAAGAACCATCAAAGGGCGATGTATTTCAGCCAAAATAAGTGAGTGTGCCCCACGATGATACTGACAGCAGGGGTTGAAGAAGGTGCATCCGGTGAGCTATAACCATTGAGGAAAATAGGGAACACCCCCTTTAGGTTCTGCCCTAAGTCTCACAATAGGTTTTCATGAATTGACAGCCACGAGGTTTGCATCCTTCCTCTTCCCAGAGACCACAGCGCAAGAAACTATGAAGCGCAATGAGTACCAACCGAAGATACTCAGGCCAGGGAAAAGCAGAGGTGGGCATGGCAGCCAAGTTTCAGATGCTGTACAAGCAGTAAGACGCCCTCGAGGGAATGGAGCCTGACACCAAAGCGCATGGTGGTGCACCAATAGAGCACACAAGCAAAGAATATAAACTCTTGTTTTTGGAAAGTACCCCCTACACTCTCACAATGATGCACAGACTGCCCCCCCCAACCCTGGACCACTCTCAGTGAATACTAATATATTCTGGAGCTCGAATGTAGTGGCACAACTAAGCTTGTCCTAGGCCACATGTGCAGCCAGGAGGACTGCGCAGAAAATCTGTCTCGCGGCAACAGATACACATCCTCTTTTACCTCCCAGTCCTGCTGCAATGTACCCAATGCACAAAGTAAGAATTTACCTTTAATACCACAGGCGGCAGTTGGAGTGTGAGTGGGCGAGCCGTGAGCCCTGTTGGCAGTGAAAGCCGTGCATGATGCCGCCTGGATGTGAGGAGCCATAGCATGAGGCTGCGACGGTCTGATAAAGCAGCAGCCTGGGTAAAATTGCTTGCTCTTCATGGCAAGACAATGCAGGCATTCACTACCAACAACAGGAAAGCAACAGTAAGTAGAACTTTAATGAGAGTACTATATTTGACAGCCTTCTTACAGAAGGTAACAAAATAGCAATCAGGCTGTACCATACCGAGGCACCTTTACAACATCTGCATGGACGGCATTGAATGGCAGCAGTTTGATATTGATTACTAAATGATGTTACTCTGAGACCCCTTTTTTAGGGAGTTAGCTGCAAAAACTAACTTAACCTGGTGAATATTTGGCATGCTGATTCACGCTAGACAGCTTTTTTTGGAAGCTTGGCGAATAGCAACAATCACAAACAAGACCGTACAATTATGGTTGAACACGCTGCCATACCCATCAATGCAATGGAGACATTGCTTAAGGTAGTTGTTGATAATAAAATATTGATGGGATCCTTGACTTTGATGTAACAATAAATACTCGAGAAGTACAGTTCCTACAGTTGGAAAACTTGCTGATATTAAACTGTTCATGGGGTCCATGATTCTGATGTAACTAATAAATACCCAAGAAGTATAATTGCTACAAATGGAAAGCACAACATTTTATCTAAGAATAGGCACACATGAGGGCAGGCTCATTGACATGGAGAAAAAAAATAAAACACATACTAGAATGGTACCCTAACTTATGTACACTACATCAGCAACTTATTAATTTAGAAGATAGAAGCAGCAGAGACCATGCAAGGATAATTAGAGTGCCTGAGAATGTGGAATGAAACAGTCTGCTAACCTTTCTTTAAAACTTTTTACCACAAACACTGAATGTGGCCCTTGAGCCCCCCTGGAATTTCAAAGGGCACACTGATTGTGATCTAGAAACCGCGACATCGCCCCAAGGTCTAGGTCTATTTTGGCCTCTTTTGCCTAACATTGGCAGGCACACCAAGTCATTGCTGCAACAAACGAGAAAGGGTCTTGCACCATAATGACTACATTTATATCTCAGCAGACTACTTGCAAGACACCAATGCCAAAAGATGAAGATTCTTAGCCCCAGGCCCCGTCTTTGCAAGCTTGACGTCTGATATGGACTGCTGACTCCAGCTATCATGATTATTATGGTGGCTGGATGAGGAGAGAAATATGATGATCCCGAGAGCTTGGACACATTCCTAGACATAATAGAACCAATGGAACAGCAACTGTCCCTAGAAAGGTCGCAACAGAAATTGGACTCATCTGAAGTGTGGGAGAAAACAACGAAAGGAAACCAGGAAGAAAGAGACCCGAAAATGTGATGCAAATGCGATGCAAATGTGAAGAACGACGCAAGGCCCAAACAAAAGAATCATACGACAGATCCAAGCTCAAGGACATTGCTGGTGGGCATCCATCAGACACAGGTTCGATCCTGAATAGTGATCAATACTGTGAGAGGGAGTAGGAGGCAAAGCAATACTTTCGGATTTAAAACACCCACTCTCAACACCCAACAAAGAACGGTCGAGGCCCAAAAGAAAAAGTGGCTTGTCCAAGCTGAAATGGTGTCAGTCCTTTAAAAGTAGAGGAATTTTGACTAATCCCTAAAATGGTTCTGAATCCCTTTGAAGCCTATGAACGACGGGGGCAATGAAGAGTAACAAGCCGGTTGAAACCACCCCTACACCTGAACCCCAAGGAGAAGAGCAAGGAAGCTTCTGTGAGGAGGAGATATATGAACACAAGTTTTTACAAGATCTTGAGAGGGCAATGGGGGGGGTTGGTAGGATCTCAACACTATTCAACAGAGGTGTGTGCCAACTCATACCCTTCGATGCCTCCTGCCCCTGACCACATCACCATATACAATGCCCTGGTAATGAGATCTGCAGATAAACATTGGGTACAACTACATTTAACCCAACACGGGGAGATTCTAAAAATGAATAAAGATCAGAATAATGTTGTTGGTAAAATGCCTAAATATTCTACCCTAGAAAACATATTTGAAGATCATTACACCCAGACATATTTGGGAAATATGAATACCAAAGAGAAAAGTTAGCGCCAAAGAGAAAAGAAAGTGCAATGGCTAACAGGGTTAAGCTACTCTTTCCATCGGAGATAATAGCTAGAGTGACATTGAATTGATTCTCATTCTTCTTTCTAGGAAGATCAACATTTGTGAAAATTGAATTGGTTCAGTCCTTGGCTCAGTCTCCATCGGCTAGGTCACTCATCCACTTTGTCCCTCACTCAGTTCATCACATGTAGAACCTCTGCATACCTTGCGACCAAACATGAATATCTCTACCTGTTAAGAATGAAGACAGCACTTTGCTGTCCTTAAAGGTAATCTACTTGTTTCGGCTCTCTTCCCTAAATGCTTTTTCTGATAAGGTAGAAAAAAGGAGTGGTTCACTCCAAGTAAACCTTAATCCAAACAAACTGAGTCACTCCTATTTATGTATTCTGACTCCTCATTCTGATTCTTAGCTTGGCTGTACAGCCTCTCTTCCTTGGGGATTAATCAGTCAAATTATTACTATTATTAAATTTAATTTGTAATGCACGCAGATACCCAAAAAGGGTTTTCCGGCGCCTAGCACACAAGTTGCTAGAAAGCGAGTGGTTAAAAGCGCATTTACTGCTAAAAAAGCGAAGTTTTAAGATTTCTTCGAAAGCTCAGATAAGACGAGTCATTTTTCAAGGACACAGGAAGAGAATTCCAGATTTTGGGGCCGAGACAAGAGAAGGAGCAACCTCCCATTCTTGTTAATTTGAATCTGGGGATAACAAAGTCCCCATGAGCTGTAGAGCGCAAGTGACGAGAAGGAATGTAGGGATGGATGAGCTCTTGCAGATACGGTGGTGCAACCCCTTGTTTGATTTTAAAGATGTAACACAAAGTTTTAAATGTAATTCTTTGATCGATTCGTAGCCAGTGGAGGTCACGAAGATAAGGCGAGATGGAAGCCTGTCTGGGAACTTGGCAGAGAAGGTGTGCTGCAGAGTTCTGCACTACCTGTAACTTTTTCAGTACTGTTTGACAACTACCAAGGTAAAGAACGTTGCCGTAATCGAGGCGAGAGGTGAGAAGTGCCTGGACTACCTTGCGTTGGGTAGAGATATGATGTGAGACCCTTGCTCATTGCACCATCAGGATTCAAGCAAACCGGGCCGAAGACGGCTGTAATGCCAGAAACCGGTCCCCGGGAGCTTGTTTCCTTCCCAGTGTAAGAATTGGCTTTTGTAGTTTGGTTTGCCCTGTTCCCATCATGCACTGGGACAGGAACAGACTAATTTGCATACAGCCAGGTTCTGAAACTGGGATGGTGCAGTGAGCTAAAAAACGGTGTTGGATCTAGCCCTGATCTCTTGACTGGGTGAGAGCTTTCTGCTTAATTCAGAGACTCTGTCCCTCACCACCCCTTGTTGTAAATATTTTTGTCCACCCTAAGCGTGGAAGGGTATTCTCAGATGTGAGACCCTTGCTCATTGCACCATCAGGATTCAAGCAAACCGGGCCGAAGACGGCTGTAATGCCAGAAACCGGTCCCCGGGAGCTTGTTTCCTTCCCAGTGTAAGAATTGGCTTTTGTAGTTTGGTTTGCCCTGTTCCCATCATGCACTGGGACAGGAACAGACTAATTTGCATACAGCCAGGTTCTGAAACTGGGATGGTGCAGTGAGCTAAAAAACGGTGTTGGATCTAGCCCTGATCTCTTGACTCGGTGAGAGCTTTCTGCTTAATTCAGAGACTCTGTCCCTCACCACCCCTTGTTGTAAATATTTTTGTCCACCCTAAGCGTGGAAGGGTATTCTCAGATGTGAGACCCTTGCTCATTGCACCATCAGGATTCAAGCAAACCGGGCCGAAGACGGCTGTAATGCCAGAAACCGGTCCCCGGGATCTTGTTTCCTTCCCAGTGTAAGAATTGGCTTTTGTAGTTTGGTTTGCCCTGTTCCCATCATGCACTGGGACAGGAACAGACTAATTTGCATACAGCCAGGTTCTGAAACTGGGATGGTGCAGTAAGCTAAAAAACGGTGTTGGATCTAGCCCTGATCTCTTGACTGGGTGAGAGCTTTCTGCTTAATTCAGAGACTCTGTCCCTCACCACCCCTTGTTGTAAATATTTTTGTCCACCCTAAGCTTGGAAGGGTTTTCTCAGATGTGAGACCCTTGCTCATTGCACCATCAGGATTCAAGCAAACCGGGCCGAAGACGGCTGTAATGCCAGAAACCGGTCCCCGGGAGCTTGTTTCCTTCCCAGTGTAATAATTGGCTTTTGTAGTTTGGTTTGCCCTGTTCCCATCATGCACTGGGACAGGAACAGACTAATTTGCATACAGCCAGGTTCTGAAACTGGGATGGTGCAGTGAGCTAAAAAACGGTGTTGGATCTAGCCCTGATCTCTTGACTGGGTGAGAGCTTTCTGCTTAATTCAGAGACTCTGTCCCTCGCCACCCCTTGTTGTAAATATATATGGGTAGAGATAGGGAGCATCCAGATGATCTTATGAAGCCATCTCAAGAATGTAAAACGGATAGCCGCTACAATAGCCGCCTGTTGTCTCATGGAAAGATTTTCATCAATGATGAAGCCCAGATTTCGGACATGAGTGACCGGAACCGGGAAAGGGACCCATTTTGTGAGGCCAGTGGTGAAGGCCCCATAGGTCCTTATGCTTACCTAGGATAACAACCTCCGTTGTGTCCCCATTCAACTTCAATAAATGGAGGCGCATCCACTCTGTCACTTGCCGTAGGCCGCACTGAAGGGCAGATTTTGTAGCAGCTTTGGTGGTGGACAATGAAAAAACAATCTGTGTATCATCAGCATACAAATAGAGGGATAATTCTGCCTCCTCCACGATTTTAGCCAGGGATCTAACATAGATATTAAAAAGCAAGGGGCTTAAAATGGACCCCTGTGGGACTCCGTGTGCTGATGCGCAGATCTTTCATGGTGACTTGACAGAAAAGACCTGAAAGGTGCGACCACTGAGAAATGAGGCAAACCAAGATAAGGCGATGCTATAGAGCCCAAGTGACCTGAGGGCATTAAGCAAGATGTTATTTGACACGGTATTAAATACAGGCACTCGGGTCTAATAGAATGAGTGCCACTGTTTCCCCTTGGTCAAGATGTTGGCACAACTTCTCAGTGACCCGAAGCAGAGCAGTTTCGGTAGAGAAATTGGCTCTGAACCCGGATTGAGAGTAATGGAGATAACCCACTTTTTCTATGTGTTCAATCAGTTGCGTATAAATATGTTTTTCCAAAATTTTGGAAAATACAGGGAGCAGAGATATAGGCCTGAAATTCGATAGTACAGAAGAATCTGCTCCGGCCTTTTTCAGTAAAGGGACGACCATTGCCCGCTTCCACTCGGGGGGGAACCGAAGCCTCCCGAATAGAGGCATTGAGAAGTTCTATTACAACGCTTTTAGATGTTAAAGGGAGCTGGCGTTGGATATTAATGGGCAAAGGGTCAAGAGGAGAGCCAGACTTGACGCTATTTAAGCAGTTTTGAAAGGACGTCGCAATCAAAAGGATCCCAGAAGTAAAGTTTAGCTGTCAAATTGGAGGTACTGCAATTCATCGGGTCAGATGGAGAAGTCATACTGTACAAGGAGGGAGAAGCCAAAAGTGACCTGTGAATGAGTTCAACCTTCTGGATAAAGAAGTCAGCGATATTATTGCATTAACATTCGTCAAGAACAGGGGGAGGGGGGGTAGTATCAGAACCAGCTAGCTTCTTTACTGCAGAAAATAAGGCTCGGGACGGTTTGACGCCTGAGTGATTGTACTTGCAACATAAGAGGTGCGTGCCGTTTTGCAGTCTAAGTGATAACTTTTGAGAGCAGCTTTATAAGCATCTTTGCGAGTAGGAGAGTACGATCTCCTCCATCTTCTCTCTAGAGCTTTACACTTAGACTTGATAATTTTGAGGTTGTTTGTAAACCATGGGGCAGGAGGATGATGTGTGAAACTTTTTTTGACACAAGGGGCAAACAAGTATCAATCAATGGCCGTGGTTAGCCAGTCCGAAACAGAAGCATTTAATGAGAGCACGGATAAAGTGGTATCAGGTATGCTAGTGACCAGGAGAGTTTTAAGAGACTCCATGTTCAGCTTATCCCAGAATCTGAAATTACCTGAGTTAGTCACAGAAGCTACTACCCTAGATGTAGGACATTGCAAATTAAATGAGATAAAAAAATGGTCGGACCAGTCTAACCGAGACACAGGAATACTGCAATCATAACTGAGATTAGACAAAATTGGATCAAGAAGATGTCCCACCCTGTGAGAAGGGCCCAGGTTACATAGCCGTAAACTTAAAACCTCAGATTCAGACAAAAAGGTACGGCAGATGTTAATCTGATCATCCTCTAAGTCACAAACCCAGTCCTCAAACCTAGTCACAAGTTTTCGCACTCAATACTCCAGTGTTAGATCATTTCTTATAAGGATTTCACAGGCATGTTTTGCCACAAAAATGGAGTAATGTTATTCTTAAAGGACAGCTACAAACAAACCGTCCTTGGCACTTGATGAAATTCCATACCATCATTCAGCATACCTGATTATAGAAGTATAGAGGTACAATTATGTTAAACTAGTACTAACATAACTGCATTGCCTCCCCCTGGATGCCAGGCTAACAATCAATGGCTATTCCCTGATCATCACACCTTAAGTTAATCTCCATACTCTGAAAACAAGCTATTGATCGCAGCTGACACTGGATCTATGCACACCAAGTCCTAACTCATGCCAGAAACATCCATATATAGGGATCCCAAGTAAGCCTTTTCCTGCTTTGCCCTCAGAGTTTGATACAATCTCCCCAATGAAGCCCCTTTAATTACTGATAGGCTCCCTTTTCAGAAACCCACCACAGCTTAACTTATGTAACCCTACCTCATCAAAACGTTCTCTCAGGTGTTGCATCTCGTCTGCCCCATTTATTCAGTGCTTTGCTCCAAATTTCTTGAGCCATGTTTTTTCACAAGTTTGTATGCTCTCACTATTTAAAGAGATGTTATATTTGATTTGTTACTAGTATTTTATGAAGTGCTGTGCAGCCCTGTTGGCTGTGGTATAAAAATAGGTTGCTTCATAAATAAATTGTCACATTTAAAAGGTGTTTCTAAAGAAAAAGGTGGCTTACAGAAAATCTAAGGGCACTAAAAGATGGAAATGGGGGCTTCCTCAATTCAAGTGTCAGTTATGTGGATTGTGTATGTACAAGCAGCATTAGGTGTGTAAGGAGTATAATAACATTTGCAATCAAGATTCTCTGAACATAGCGGAGCTTTAAAAAGTAGTGTGAAAATGTCCAAACATTCTGTAAAAACCCAGAACAGCATTACATCACATTCTTTGTGTTATATATTTTATTCATATTAATTCAATATGGTGTTCTACGCAGAATACAGCGGAAAGAAACCTAAGGCAACTCTAATTAATTCATGTAGACCACATTTCAGTAAAATACAATCACACTAATCTAATCCAACCTATAAAAGCAAGGTACATAAGAAAACAATTATTTGAAAAGTGCACCACAAAGTCTGGTGCTTCTGGGCATTGGATATAATAATATTCAGTTGTGAAAGATAATTGGTGGATTTACAAATGGCTTTCTTAAATCATCGATCATAGTTTGGATAAAATGAGTGTGATTGTAGATGCAAAGGCAGTGTGAATGTGATATTATGATATCGTATCCTGTTTCTTTGGAATTTATCATTATGTCACTATTGAAATTTGAATAACCATCATTGTTCAAATGATATCTATTCTGTTGCCCTCTTTCACTTTGCCTTATATATATTTTTGGAAATTTGGTCTATATGAATATATTTTGGGAAATTTGGTCTATATGAATTAATGCAAGTGTCCTAGGTTATTGTCCGCTGATTGCATTTCCTGCCTAGAGAACTCAATCAGTCAATCAGGCAATTGTGAAAGGTGCTACTCACCGGTGAGGGTCTCAAGGCTGGGGGTGGGGGTGGTGCAGGTCCGGGTCAAGCGAAGAGCAAGGTCTTGAGGAGCTTCCTGAAGGTGTGCAGAGTGGGGAACATCTGATGTCGAATGGGAGGTCTTTCTAGATCCTGGCCGCATTCCAGGTCTTTGCTCACACCCAGTTGCAGGGGGCCCTTTTCTCAACATTGTTCTCAACAGCATACACAGCAGCTTGTCACTTTGCATACACTTTCCTCCACTGGAATGATCTTATTCTGTGCAGCAAAAACACTTATCTAGAAGAGGAGGATGAAGTAATAGGAAGATTTTTACAAACCAAAACAAAACAGTAGTGAGGGCATAGACAGTCGCACTGCCAATTCTTTGTGTGGGATTTTGAACTCCCTACTGAGTCAATATTTAGTTTAGAGCAATATTTTCTATTTATAATTGGGTGGTGCCACTAATGGTAACGATGACATCCCACTACTACAGATGTCAGAAAGTGTCAAAAATTCCAAAGGGTTAAGACACCAAAACTTGTCATACGTAATGATACCTCGGCACTCTAATCATGTATCATTCATGGGAGCAAGTGCTACCATGTAAATATTTGTCTGCAACATGACCTTTGTCATGGAATCATGTATTAGCCATAATTGTGAAACACTATTTTTTGAAAGAAGAACCACCAAGAAAACATCCAAATCTACTGGGTAATTTGCACAATTTAATATTGAGAAAATAATCTTTTGATCTTTAAATTTCCTTCCTATTCAGATGAACATAGTCCAATTCATCAAGTTGTTGAAACAGTCTGTACAGTTTTTACAATGCGTGTTCTTCCATACATGTATTTTACAATGCGTGTTCTTCCATACATGTATCCAAAATTGAAAATACAACGGGCAGCCGACACGTGTTTCGTTACTCAACAGTAACTTTCTCAAGGCTTTCTGAATATGCGTAAGATCCGGTAGTATTTATTCCAGATCGGGAGTTGATAGTAGTCGGTACAGTCTGAATATGTGACGGAACAGAATGATCAGAGAATCGGCCGAGTCATCATTTACGACTCTTTAAGTAAATGGATCAGGATACCCAATGAATGCGGACTGAGAAGGTATTTAAAACTCCATATACGTAAGAAATACGTGTCTTTTGTAAGAACTAAAGTTCAAAACTCAGTCCCCAACAGCCTATCAAAAAGTGGGGCAGTTAATACCCATTAAGGTTTTCACGCTTGAGGCGTTACTTTGAAGCTTCTAGTCGTCCACAATGGAGTGTCGGAACAATGTCTGCACCTGTGTAGAATTCTTTCTAGCGAACTCGATAAAATCCAATTTGGTTCGTTCGGAGTAGAGTATTCAAGAAAAGGAGGCTGCAATGTGCCCCATGTTACGTTGTCCAAAGAAGATGAAAAGACCAGAAGAGCTCTGATATGCTCTTATCCGGATGGCTTTACAAAAGGGGGTGGTGATGAACAGAGTGTCTGAATTGAGCAGACCACTCTTACCCAGTCCAAAGATCAGGGCTTGATCCATCACCGTTATTTATCTCACTGCCCCATCCCAGCTCAGAATCTGGCTATATGCAAATCAGTCTGTCCCTGGCCCAGTGCATCATGGGAACAGGGCAGACTAAACTACCAAGCCAATTCTTTACCAGAAAGGAGACAAGCTACCGGGGACCGGTTTCTGGCATTTCAGCCTCTTCGGCCCGGCTTGCTTGAATCCTGATGGAGCAGTGAGAAAGGGACTCATGTCTGAGTATACCCTGCCACACCTATAGTGGCCAAAATCGATTTACAAAAGGGGGTGGTGATGAACAGAGTGTCTGAATTGAGCAGACCACTCTTACCCAGTCCAAAGATCAGGGCTTGATCCATCACCGTTATTTATCTCACTGCCCCATCCCAGCTCAGAATCTGGCTATATGCAAATCAGTCTGTCCCTGGCCCAGTGCATCATGGGAACAGGGCAGACTAAACTACCAAGCCAATTCTTTACCAGAAAGGAGACAAGCTACCGGGGACCGGTTTCTGGCATTTCAGCCTCTTCGGCCCGGCTTGCTTGAATCCTGATGGAGCAGTGAGAAAGGGACTCATGTCTGAGTATACCCTGCCACACCTATAGTGGCCAAAATCGATTTACAAAAGGGGGTGGTGATGAACAGAGTGTCTGAATTGAGCAGACCACTCTTACCCAGTCCAAAGATCAGGGCTTGATCCATCACCGTTATTTATCTCACTGCCCCATCCCAGCTCAGAATCTGGCTATATGCAAATCAGTCTGTCCCTGGCCCAGTGCATCATGGGAACAGGGCAGACTAAACTACCAAGCCAATTCTTTACCAGAAAGGAGACAAGCTACCGGGGACCGGTTTCTGGCATTTCAGCCTCTTCGGCCCGGCTTGCTTGAATCCTGATGGAGCAGTGAGAAAGGGACTCATGTCTGAGTATACCCTGCCACACCTATAGTGGCCAAAATCGATTTACAAAAGGGGGTGGTGATGAACAGAGTGTCTGAATTGAGCAGACCACTCTTAACCAGTCCAAAGATCAGGGCTTGATCCATCACCGTTATTTATCTCACTGCCCCATCCCAGCTCAGAATCTGGCTATATGCAAATCAGTCTGTCCCTGGCCCAGTGCATCATGGGAACAGGGCAGACTAAACTACCAAGCCAATTCTTTACCAGAAAGGAGACAAGCTACCGGGGACCGGTTTCTGGCATTTCAGCCTCTTCGGCCCGGCTTGCTTGAATCCTGATGGAGCAGTGAGAAAGGGACTCATGTCTGAGTATACCCTGCCACACCTATAGTGGCCAAAATCGATTTACAAAAGGGGGTGGTGATGAACAGAGTGTCTGAATTGAGCAGACCACTCTTACCCTGTCCAAAGATCAGGGCTTGATCCATCACCGTTATTTATCTCACTGCCCCATCCCAGCTCAGAATCTGGCTATATGCAAATCAGTCTGTCCCTGGCCCAGTGCATCATGGGAACAGGGCAGACTAAACTACCAAGCCAATTCTTTACCAGAAAGGAGACAAGCTACCGGGGACCGGTTTCTGGCATTTCAGCCTCTTCGGCCCGGCTTGCTTGAATCCTGATGGAGCAGTGAGAAAGGGACTCATGTCTGAGTATACCCTGCCACACCTATAGTGGCCAAAATCGATTTACAAAAGGGGGTGGTGATGAACAGAGTGTCTGAATTGAGCAGACCACTCTTACCCAGTCCAAAGATCAGGGCTTGATCCATCACCGTTATTTATCTCACTGCCCCATCCCAGCTCAGAATCTGGCTATATGCAAATCAGTCTGTCCCTGGCCCAGTGCATCATGGGAACAGGGCAGACTAAACTACCAAGCCAATTCTTTACCAGAAAGGAGACAAGCTACCGGGGACCGGTTTCTGGCATTTCAGCCTCTTCGGCCCGGCTTGCTTGAATCCTGATGGAGCAGTGAGAAAGGGACTCATGTCTGAGTATACCCTGCCACACCTATAGTGGCCAAAATCGATTTACAAAAGGGGGTGGTGATGAACAGAGTGTCTGAATTGAGCAGACCACTCTTACCCAGTCCAAAGATCAGGGCTTGATCCATCACCGTTATTTATCTCACTGCCCCATCCCAGCTCAGAATCTGGCTATATGCAAATCAGTCTGTCCCTGGCCCAGTGCATCATGGGAACAGGGCAGACTAAACTACCAAGCCAATTCTTTACCAGAAAGGAGACAAGCTACCGGGGACCGGTTTCTGGCATTTCAGCCTCTTCGGCCCGGCTTGCTTGAATCCTGATGGAGCAGTGAGAAAGGGACTCATGTCTGAGTATACCCTGCCACACCTATAGTGGCCAAAATCGATTTACAAAAGGGGGTGGTGATGAACAGAGTGTCTGAATTGAGCAGACCACTCTTACCCAGTCCAAAGATCAGGGCTTGATCCATCACCGTTATTTATCTCACTGCCCCATCCCAGCTCAGAATCTGGCTATATGCAAATCAGTCTGTCCCTGGCCCAGTGCATCATGGGAACAGGGCAGACTAAACTACCAAGCCAATTCTTTACCAGAAAGGAGACAAGCTACCGGGGACCGGTTTCTGGCATTTCAGCCTCTTCGGCCCGGCTTGCTTGAATCCTGATGGAGCAGTGAGAAAGGGACTCATGTCTGAGTATACCCTGCCACACCTATAGTGGCCAAAATCGATTTACAAAAGGGGGTGGTGATGAACAGAGTGTCTGAATTGAGCAGACCACTCTTACCCAGTCCAAAGATCAGGGCTTGATCCATCACCGTTATTTATCTCACTGCCCCATCCCAGCTCAGAATCTGGCTATATGCAAATCAGTCTGTCCCTGGCCCAGTGCATCATGGGAACAGGGCAGACTAAACTACCAAGCCAATTCTTTACCAGAAAGGAGACAAGCTACCGGGGACCGGTTTCTGGCATTTCAGCCTCTTCGGCCCGGCTTGCTTGAATCCTGATGGAGCAGTGAGAAAGGGACTCATGTCTGAGTATACCCTGCCACACCTATAGTGGCCAAAATCGATTTACAAAAGGGGGTGGTGATGAACAGAGTGTCTGAATTGAGCAGACCACTCTTACCCAGTCCAAAGATCAGGGCTTGATCCATCACCGTTATTTATCTCACTGCCCCATCCCAGCTCAGAATCTGGCTATATGCAAATCAGTCTGTCCCTGGCCCAGTGCATCATGGGAACAGGGCAGACTAAACTACCAAGCCAATTCTTTACCAGAAAGGAGACAAGCTACCGGGGACCGGTTTCTGGCATTTCAGCCTCTTCGGCCCGGCTTGCTTGAATCCTGATGGAGCAGTGAGAAAGGGACTCATGTCTGAGTATACCCTGCCACACCTATAGTGGCCAAAATCGATTTACAAAAGGGGGTGGTGATGAACAGAGTGTCTGAATTGAGCAGACCACTCTTACCCAGTCCAAAGATCAGGGCTTGATCCATCACCGTTATTTATCTCACTGCCCCATCCCAGCTCAGAATCTGGCTATATGCAAATCAGTCTGTCCCTGGCCCAGTGCATCATGGGAACAGGGCAGACTAAACTACCAAGCCAATTCTTTACCAGAAAGGAGACAAGCTACCGGGGACCGGTTTCTGGCATTTCAGCCTCTTCGGCCCGGCTTGCTTGAATCCTGATGGAGCAGTGAGAAAGGGACTCATGTCTGAGTATACCCTGCCACACCTATAGTGGCCAAAATCGATTTACAAAAGGGGGTGGTGATGAACAGAGTGTCTGAATTGAGCAGACCACTCTTACCCAGTCCAAAGATCAGGGCTTGATCCATCACCGTTATTTATCTCACTGCCCCATCCCAGCTCAGAATCTGGCTATATGCAAATCAGTCTGTCCCTGGCCCAGTGCATCATGGGAACAGGGCAGACTAAACTACCAAGCCAATTCTTTACCAGAAAGGAGACAAGCTACCGGGGACCGGTTTCTGGCATTTCAGCCTCTTCGGCCCGGCTTGCTTGAATCCTGATGGAGCAGTGAGAAAGGGACTCATGTCTGAGTATACCCTGAAGATAAGGCGAGATGGAAGCCTGTCTGGGAACTTGGCAGAGAAGGTGTGCTGCAGAGTTCTGCACTACCTGTAACTTTTTCAGTACTGTTTGACAACTACCAAGGTAAAGAACGTTGCCGTAATCGAGGCGAGAGGTGAGAAGTGCCTGGACTACCTTGCGTTGGGTAGAGATATGATGTGAGACCCTTGCTCATTGCACCATCAGGATTCAAGCAAACCGGGCCGAAGACGGCTGTAATGCCAGAAACCGGTCCCCGGGAGCTTGTTTCCTTCCCAGTGTAAGAATTGGCTTTTGTAGTTTGGTTTGCCCTGTTCCCATCATGCACTGGGACAGGAACAGACTAATTTGCATACAGCCAGGTTCTGAAACTGGGATGGTGCAGTGAGCTAAAAAACGGTGTTGGATCTAGCCCTGATCTCTTGACTGGGTGTGAGCTTTCTGCTTAATTCAGAGACTCTGTCCCTCACCACCCCTTGTTGTAAATATTTTTGTCCACCCTAAGCGTGGAAGGGTATTCTCAGATGTGAGACCCTTGCTCATTGCACCATCAGGATTCAAGCAAACCGGGCCGAAGACGGCCAAAGACGGCTGTAATGCCAGAAAACCGGTCCCCGGGAGCTTGTTTCCTTCCCAGTGAAAGAACTGGCTTTTGTAGTTTGGTTTGCCCTGTTCCCATCATGCACTGGGACAGGAACAGACTAATTTGCATACAGCCAGGTTCTGAAACTGGGATGGTGCAGTGAGCTAAAAAACGGTGTTGGATCTAGCCCTGATCTCTTGACTGGGTGAGAGTATTCTGTTTAATTCAGAGACTCTGTCCCTCACCACCCCTTGTTGTAAATACTTATCCGGATGGCAGCATTCTGTCCTTACTTCCACAGCGTTTCCGAAGCTTGTTGATGGAGATCGTCTCACCCCCAATGTGAGACGGGTGGGGAGATGGGTCGTTCCTATGGTGTTGTCATTTAGGAAAGACTTCTGTGACCTGTACCATTTTTAGGTGATCCTCGATGGCCGGAGCTGTATGTTACTGTGGTTGAATTTGGCACACTGATGAAGCCTTCAACAATTGAACCTGAGTAGGCCCATAGTTGTAGAGGGCTATTTATTGGGGTATTCGTACCCACGACCTGGCTGGATTTGAACATAAGTCATAGGGTATTGAATTTGACTCCAGGTAACTGGAAGCAAAATGTAGATATTTCAGGTGTTTTGTAATCGAATTTGTCTTCAACTTTAAACACATTTTGGAATGTTGCTATTGAATCTTTTGTAAATTTCCTTTTTTTTTAACACTATTTCGGTTGTTTAGCTGAACAGCACAAAGTGTGCTATGATTCCCGCTTAACACTTGGTGTGCGGAGTGGTCATGCATACCAGAGCATCAATTGGATATTTTTTCAAAACTATGCCCTTGATCTGTGAGGAAAAGCTAAAAGATCCCTCCACCTAACTTAACAACACTTTTTTTTTGTTGCAAAATTTTTTTTTAATAGGAATATTCTTGATGTGAATATTTTGAGAGTGCTTTACGAAATAAAATACATTTGATTTCACTAGCCATTACTTGACCACGAGTCATGAGCAAGGAGCAGGATCTAGTCAAGGGAATCTGGAGGTGAATCTAAAACCTTACACATTTCTTTAAAATGAGATCTTTGATTCTCTGTCCAAAATCCAAACTTTACTTCATACTGTTAACTCATAGTCCTTAAAGTATCGATTTTTGTCAAAAATAGGTCAACATGATTTCAGTCAGGCTCCGTACTTCCTTAATGCTTCTTCACCCACAATTGGTTTTCTTTTAATGTGTACACGTTTGGAGTTTATTCCAAAATATTTATGAACTGTGCTGGTAGTCCACAAACAAAACTATAAATGTAAAATGTACTTCAGACTCCAACATAATTTAACCCTAAAAATAACAAATCAAAAAAAGAAATGTACTTTCGTGTGGAAAGGTGAAAAAATTACATGCACATGTGCAGAATTCCAGTCAACAAAACAATTTTTCCTCCACTTTTAATCTTTTAAATATTTGTGTAGCAGTGTTTCCACTGCAGAGCCCAGTATCATTCAGGTTGTAACTGCACTGTATCCATGAGATGCAGGCACATTATTAGGGGCGAACAGAACATGTAACATTTTATCAACTCATGGGTGTATTTGTTTGTTGGCGTGCTGCCATATGCTTCAGGAAAGATGCAAGCACCGTCCTCAGAATTGAAAGGCTGGTGTTGTATTGAGCTGTTGATTGTGCCAAAATTCTTAGCAGCTTGCATATACGATTCTGTGGAATGTGAGGCGGATTAGTGGGAACCAGACATTAACTGTCCATTTGTTTCTTCTTTGTATGCACTGACCTAGGACGAGGTCTGCCTGCCAGGGGGACAACAATTGGCATTATTTACACGAGTACAATTATAATTTCTCAAACACACTCTCTCTCTCTCATCCCTGACCCCACATACCTTACTTATTTCTATGTTAAGTGTCCCTCTCAAAGATCAACCTCATTCACTGACTAATTGGCAGACATCCAGTCAGTCATGTAACCAAAGATGATGTAACGTGCAAGAGTCTTTGTTTGGTCAAAATGTTATTTGATACATATATTGTTTAGGTTGGTAGATGGATGGTCACTTTGCCTTAAAAGTGGAACATAAGAAGGCATATACCTTGAATTGGAGCATGAGGAAATATGCAATTGAACTTGTGACATGAACTAATGGATTCTCTGAAAAGAATGCAAATGTTTGTATTTATGTATTGGTACTTGTGGAGTGCAAACATTGCTGGAGAGCAACAACGCACTGCAAAAGAAAAGCTTATTCGTTGTTGATTTGAAATATTTTTCAGAGATGATGAGCATTTGTTAATTCAGCACTACTGCCAAAGCTTGAACCAGGAGTCACCCATGAGTCAGCCACGTAGTCCTGCCCAGATCCTGATTTCTCTGGAAGGTGAGGAGAGAGGTGAACTGGAGAGGATTCTGTCTGATTTGGAAGAAGAAAACAGGTAAGTTATCATTGTCCGTTTCACACTTTAAACCAACACCCACGCAACCAAAAGTAGTAACAACATAAACCTAGCCTCATATATTTGTTTCTTACCTGTAAACTTGGATTACGGAGTAAATCACTCAGTGACGTTGGTACCAATATTTTTTGTATACACAATTTTCAGTAAAGAGAAGCATGTATGGTCTTGGGAAAAGGAGTATTTTAGTTTACTGCTCAGAAACACCTTTCAGTAAAGTGTGCCAAATTCTATCTTTGTTACGGAGCCCTCATCTAATCTTAAATGTAATGCATGTATTTATTTATGTGCAGTTTTCTTTTTATTTTTAGTTCAACAAAGACTCACCAAGCACATCACTTTAAATAGGTACAGGAAATCCAATGGAATGCATAAGGAACTATACAAAATATAACACTAGAGTTAACCTAAGGAAATATACAAAAAAATAGTTTTGAAATTAACATAAGGGAATACCAAAAGGGAATATAAAACTACCGAGCTGAATGATCATCTTACAATGTGTGGGGATACCCAAGGAGTGCCTAAAAATATAATATGTACAGTGTTAGAGTTAGCCAAAGACAAGATGGGTTCAGAATTTAATAAAATGGACTCACTATCACCAGTTTTTGCCAAACTTCAATGACTTTCTTTACAGCAGAGGGTTCGGCTTATCTATCTCTGCAAAGTTCATAACTTTCTTCATGATTTACACCCAAATCATCTATCTTCCAAGTTTTTTTCTATCTAATAAACCAAAATGATGCCTCTGACCAGAAAAATTATTTTCAAATTCCGCATGCTTGGTGGCAGAGTCTTTTCATTAGCTGTGACGAGATGCTGGAAAAGACTTCATATTGAATTGCAAGCTAGACATGTTCTATTGATCTTATGAAAATTCTTGAAGCCCTGGCTTTTTTCATCTAACCAACATTTATTTTGTGTGAGTTGAATAAAGGCATTCCTATATTTTCCAGTAAAGATTTTGAACATTAAGGTACATTGAGGCGAATGCCGTAATTTATACATTAAAAAAGGATTCACACTTCAGTAGTAGTCCAAAGGATATCCACACAAAATTATTTTCTGATTTTTCTTTGGATCACTTAAATCTTAGTGTCTATGGAGTCAGTCTAGCAAAAGGTCATAGGCCGAAGTGACATTGCAAAAGTATGACTTTAAGATATTTTAAAACAACACAGTACGGAGCCATCCACATAGGAGAAATTGTGTAATTATAGGCTTAGGGTGTGCTCCCTAAAAATGTTTGCTTTCAAGTTCTTGCTTTTGTAAGTGACCATTCCAGACTAAGTGCATTTGCGCTCCAAGTAAAAGCTAACCTCTGGACATAACCAATTTACCTGCCTCTGACGTTGGGGCCCCACTGGTACAGTCTTTTAGAATATAGAGGCTATATCTTAAATAAGCATCAGGTCACTACAGTTATCAGGATTGGGATTGGGATGATGAGGTCTGATCTTCTTGTCTAAGTTGCTGGGACATTTGTGAAGGGATGCTTTTTCTCTTTCTGAAGCATTTATATGGGTGTGCAGATTCAGGTTTATGCCATGAATGAAGCAAAGTTATTTAGTGCTTTCGATAATAGATGACTCGCAGTTTTGATCTGATTTATTGTATGAAGCAAGGATTTTACAGGCATGGCCAATTATGAGGAAGAGCAGGCGGGTTAAACTTGAGATGGTAGAGTGACTGAAGGTTCCCAGGGTTTGTGCAAGGTTGACTCTGACCTCCCTAAGTGAAACTTTAATTTACAGCTGAGTGTTGTCAACCTAGGGGTGATGTTCAGTTGTCTCATAGGAAAACAGAGAGGTTCCGGATATAAACTGAAGAAAGCCTTTGAAAAGATGTAACCTTGTCAAACTCATTGGTGCAGAGGAAGACTGGACAAATTAATTTGCTGGAAAAATTGTCCAGAAGTAACCAAAACCCTCTCCAAACTTTTCTACTGATCCCTATCCATATTTCAGAATTTTGAGCTAAGAGGCATGGTTGAATCTGTCAAATGCTGCTGACAGCTGAAGAATTAACAGACAAGATGTATTTGTGTTAAAGATATGTAGCTCATCTCTCACTATTTCTAATGCTATTGTCTCTATGCTGCCTCCAATACAAATCCTGATTAAACATCAGTTAGAGATCTATTTTCTTTGATAAATTGTTCTTACTGCTTTTCAACACAGCTGCCGAAAGCTTTTGCTTGGAAGAGCAGATTAGACACAGGGTGGAATCTATTTAGGCCTTCAGAGTCCACACCTGGCTTGTTATGGGTGTGACCTTCCCTGCTACCAGGCACTGGTCCTTGTATCAGAGAGGTATTGATCACCTTTGTCAAGTAACGAGTAAGGGAGGTGAGTTGCTTGCGTCTTTCACATCTATAGAAGGAAGAAGGATTAGTGAACTGTTAGGAATGTCTGAGGTCTGGGATGTTTTTTTACTAGACCCAATGGAGTTTCTTTGGAAAAAAAAAAAATAAGGTGCCCAGGACTCTGTAGATTTGCGTGATGAAAAACCACATTGAAAAACAGTAATGATGGTTCACTGAATTGTCTGTGATGTTTCCAATGCTTTGTTTTTACTGTTCCTGTTCGACTGAGCCAATTGATCTCCTCTCTGACTCTGACGAGGGTACCTGTACACATATAACAGACACATACACACTTCTTCGTTGACATTGGCCTTTACTACATCAGGGGCCAGATGTAGGTAGCCCAATACCGGTCGGTAACGGCCGAAAAAACCGACTTTCGGACGTTACTGACCAGTATTGGGCATTTGAGATGTAAAGGCCAAATTTAAGGATTCGGTAATTTACCGAATCGGTAATTTAAGGAATCAGTAAATTACTGATTCCTTAAAATACCGATTCTGTAAAGTACCGAATCCTTAATGTAGGAAGCACTGAAGTGAGGGCATTTCTGAGTTAAGGATTAGGTATTTACCACCAACTAAAAGTTGGTGGTAAATATCGAAAACCTTTGAAAAAGCAAATTTGTGCTTTTCCAAAAGTGCCATGTGGCAGACATACATGCCCTTAGGGCATGTATGTGTGCCACATGTGCACCCATGCACTATTCAGGGGTGTAACAGGGTGTTAATGTGACACCCTGCCACCCTTGTAAGTCTTCCCCCTATTACAGATTCGGTATTTACTGAATCTGTAATTCCCATTCATTCCTACGGGCCTCCAGGCCCATAGGAATGAATGGGAATTACCGAATCAGTAAATACTGAATCGGTTTTTACCGATTTTGTAAAATTTACCGAATCAATACCTACATACCATTTACCGATTCTGAAATACCGAATCGGTAAAGTTTTGTATTTTAGAATCGGTTAATTTTGATTACCTACATATGGCCCTTAGTCTTTTCTCCATACACCATTGAGGAGAGAAAAAATAGAGTCAAAAGAATAATGTAGGGTTCCATGAAGTGGGCTCCAATAAGGAAAGAGGAATTTATATGGAGCTAGAAATAGAACATCAATTCCTTAACTATATCCATCTCATATCAATCAGCAACAAACACTGTTGACTGTGGTGATATGAGTGCTGCTGAGTTGGTGAAACCACACCGGACTTTTAAAAGAGTCATGTTATAACAAATTCTAGTACAACCGTTTTGCTGCAGTGGGCTCATGTAGTGCCCGACGCAGCCCTAGGGGAGGAAACCTATCTTAATTGGCCTATGACATTTAAATTGTATTGTACCTTTCAGAAGAGAACTACAATTTTCTGAAGTGAGGCAACCTCCTGAAAAATCTTGACAGAACTAAAATATCTACCTAAAGTCACTACTTCAAATGCAGACTCTCTTCAATTTGTGTCTTAAAAAGCAGCTTCTCAACCTGAAACTTCTTAAATTACCTTTGCCAGCGCTTATCTCTAATAGCAGGTTTTGATTAAAACTATACTATCGGGAATAAAACAAACTCAACCTTGGAACGTAGGTTATCTCTCTATCCTGAGAATCGTATTAGAAAAAGCTTGAACAATACTTAGCGTTTATGGATATAATGATGTGGGTGGACTTTTCAGAGCAGATACTCCCCACATATTCAAGTAAATATGATCCATCCATTTGTGGCCGATGTGAGAAGTGGTGAAAGCTGCAACAACTGACAATGGATACGAATATCATTACTTAGTAACTTCAGCTCTGTTTATACTAAAACATATTCCCAGTGTGAGAAAACTTAAATAATCTAAGCAATGGTACCCTTTATATGACTCCTCCCCCCAATGAGTATGAGAGTAACCAAGGTGGTGATCCATAATGTCTTGGAATGTCACAGGGTTCAATAGATTATTCACAAGTAATGAATTCTTGGATGCCCTAACCGAGGAACATTCCTCCCACCTGTGCCCTAAGAGGCCACAAATTAAAGGTGCCAGAGGAGACGAGCATTGTGGTTCATCTGATGAGTGAGATTGCACAAGGCCTTAAATTGAGGTCATTGTCTGTAACCTCTATTTGCCACCTAGAAAATTTAAAGCTAAATTAATACCACTTCTCTGCTCACTCATATGGGGAACTGGATGCTGGTGAGTCACCTTGGCGAAGCTGTAGCTGCTGACGGACCGGGGAGTCCCTGGGGCCCCTTCCTTTGAGGCTCACTTCCTAGCATCACGGCTCCAGTGGCTGGCCCACTGGACAGCTGAGTGCTATCTCAAGGTGGCTTGCTCGCAGTCTGGGTTCCAGCTAGCAATTCACCACAGCCTGTCCTGACCTATCCCATACAAGTGTCGATAGTGAAAGCTAGTATACATCACCTCTCCCGGAACACTCCGCTCTATCCCCCATGCTGCCCCAGGTCAATTTGCTTCGAGGTCGGGGCTATTACACAGCCGGGGAATTACGTGCCTGGACGAGTCACTCACTTCTTGAGGTGGAAGCCTTATTCTCTGAGGGTCAGCTTCTCCCGTTTGCTCAACTGACCAAGCAGAGTGGGCTCCCTCCAGGCAGTTACATCTCCACAGGCAACTCATACACACCTGTCGGCATCTCTGGGACCTATCCAAGGGGTGCAACACACCCAGTGCTTCAGGCCATGCTGACTTTCTGACCCGGTTTTCACCTCATCACCTGACTGTACAAAGCTATACAGAAGATGTCTGCCGCCCAGCTTGCCACACTTCACCATAAATGAGAGGAGGATTTCGGGAGGGTGCTCCATGTTAAAGAATGGGAAAGGGCCCAAGAATTTCCAAAAGAGGTCTCCCAAAACGCAAGTTTCAAAGACGTACAGTTCTTCATCCTACACCGAGACAATCTAACACCTGCGAAGCTTCACCACCACCTCCTGGAGTCACACTTTGCTTGCTCCTGATGTCAAACGCCTAATGCAACAATTTTGTACATGCAATGATCCTGCTCTGCCCTACAGCACTACTGGTGCATCATCTATGCTGCCGGAAGTCACAGGACACACAGACATCAATTCCTGGGAAGCCTGCTCGCTTCAAGCGCAGGAAGCAACACAAGCAGCCAACACACTTCGCAGTCCGGGCCTTCCTTTTAGCCAAGCGAGCAATCACACTACACTGGCACGCACCTGCAGGCCCTCCAGTGGAGGCATGGATGGGGGCAGTTCACAAATGAGGCACTGCAGAGGAAGAAGTACTTAAATCTGAAGAGGTGTGTCAGGTGCGTCAACTCTCCATCTCACTGCTGTGGGCCATCTTGCGCATGTCCTTCCGGCAAACAACTGACAAAGATCTCGAATCCCTGCATTCATAGGGCCCATCCGTGGTATCTAGTCTGGCACTCTTTTTTGCGGAATTGACCAACCTCGCCTACAAGGGCTGCCCTTCCCAAGCCCATAATTACTCCCACCCTTTCTAGCACACTGGTTTACTATAGTGCAATTTCCTGCACCTGGACCACCGTTCCCTACTGCCATCGCAGTACCAGAACACACCCGCCCACCCTTGACGCACCTCCCAGTGATTGCTCCCCAAGTTAATAGTCTGTTTCCCTCACGGGTGAGATAAAACAATGCAGCACTTAACACAGTGATAGATTAAAGCTCCTAGGTTTGTTCCTGATGTTTAATGCATAAATCTGAATGACATGTTGTGCCTCTGGACTACAATGGTATTTCCTATGTAATGTATTTTGAGGCATATTGCTATAACTCGTAATGCTTCTATAACACCGAAAAACTTAATAAAAAAGTAAAAAAACATTTAATACTGAAGGTTTTCTTCATATGTGGACAAACCTGGCCGATATCTACCAATATTTGTAGCAGGGGATCGTAACAGCAATATGTGATTTGGGGCAAAAGATTCCTGTTTTGTAATCTATGATTCACTTTAAGGGTCACCAGTCTGTAAATTTGTTAAGCGACCCATTAATCTAAGGAGCAAAGACTTGAGGGAAAGCCTGCTAGCTTTAAAAATTAGAAAGCGTATTGGCCATTTCGCTATTGATTGTCCAGCCTGTCTGACATGTATGATGTATGACTGTACCAATAATGCTGTTTGCTGCTGCAGACAGATCCTAATGTAATGTGATCAACTATTGTCGGGAATAAACATTTGAAGGTGCAAAAAGGAAGAGATAGACTGCCAGCCTTTCACGGCTGGTGTAGAGTGGAGTGTGGGATGCCCACTGCATCGACTTATTGAGTCTCCAGATGAAGCCAATTTGCCAAGTCATATGAAAGGTTTACTACCTCAATTACCCAGAAGAGTTGCAGGACTGAAGTGAAACAAGAAATATAGTATGGCACTGAATGTACAGCAAAGAGGAAAGATCTTATGAAGGTTATCCGGACTGTCGCTAAAATGCTTTAGCCCTACGCCAGAAAAAGAGTGGAGGTGTGCAGAAAAGCCAATTGGAAGACAATGTTGTCAGATAAAAAAAATGATGCAAAGAGCACCTGTAGTCTGTCATGGGGTTAGTGCTAAAACGTAAAGATTCCTGCAGATTGTGACCCTTGGTTAGTGTTCAGTATTCATGTAAGTCCATAAAATCAATTGAGAACAACAGATTCATACAAAGCCATGCAAGAACTTGGGACTTCGTTATATCAAGGTAAACCTGAAAATAACAATGAATATTTTTTTAATTGTAGTAGGTACATGAAGAACTGGGTTGTAGACTATATTTTAACTATAATAAAACAAACAAAAATACCTGGGCAACTGTCCCCAGTTGTTTCGATGCATTCGACTGAACCCCAATTTCTGAGTATAAGGATTTTAGATCTTTTTTCAAGCACAGTGCAAGCTGAAAATCTGTTGTTATGTTAAAAAGATTTCTAAAGGGTACAGCTGCTCCATGAAGGGTCTTCCTGGTGCTAAACACTGAGGTGACAAAAATAGCAGAAAAGAGCCAAAGCCACCAAAGAAAAGACCAAATACAGCTTAGACTGAGGACAGCTAGGTATTTAACTGTCTCCAAAACCTCTGATGATTCTGGATCTTTCTTAGTTTAAGTGGCATGGAATCAATAAAATCAGAGCTAGGACTTGAAAAGAACGTCTTTCCATTCTGAATCCTCTGATACTGGGTATAAGTGCCAGGTTCAGATCTGTCGAGCATTATGCTCTTGTAGGCAGATATTGTTGCATCAAGGCTTGTAAAACACATTGTGAGATGCCTAGAGCTTTTGAATGGATTACGGTTCTTAATAGACAGACAGTGAAGATTTCAGAGGAGCGGAGTAGCCAAGCAAAATTTGTGGGGAGAAAAAAGTAATCTAGATGCTGCATTTTGGACGAGACAGACTGCCTTATTTATGGAGTGGTGGATTCATCCTACTGCCCATTCATTAAAAAGAGATAGTACTTTTGATGATTTGCTCTGCTTGATGCAGAGAGCAAACCTTTAGCTAAAGCTTATCTGTAGGATTTAACTTATTGGATAGAAATAAAAGCTATAATTTCCCCTTTCAGATAGTGTTTCTCAAGGATACATCAATTGCTCAGAATGTGCTTCTTTTACATTCTTTGGCTTTTGATGGTCTGTGTAAGCTGTATAGTGGTGCTGTTGACTATAGTGTGGCTTTGACTGGGTAGATAGGCATATGTTGTGGAAAAAGCTACAAAATTAGCAATCAAATCTTGCCAGTGACATTAATTTGCACCCTACGCTCAAACACCTGTATGCTGGTGCAACTTGATTGCTCAGGAAATATCATGTCTAAACTCAAGTCAACCAATGTAGCTACACAAGGATGCATCAATGGTCCACGCTTATTTAATCCTTAGGTTTAAGACTTGTCAGATCTCCTTTCAGCATCTAGATGTTTTCCCCATTACCTCAGAGTCATCCATGCTTCGCTCATAGCCTATGCTGATGATTTACTTCTAATTGACCAAAAGCCCATTGAACTTAGTTACTTGATGTGTTAGTTGTTTATAACTGTGTACTGTTTTAACCTTTATTGATGAAAAAGTCTAAAAAGAAAGTGGTGACATTTTGTAAAGGCACACACACTGTATAATTTGTAAAATAATCTAAACTATAGGTGGAATAAGAATAAAAGTACTTAAGTGCAATGTTCCCTTTAATTATTTTCCTCTGTGTGCGGCAGAGTAAGGTCTGTGTGCGCTGCAGCCAAGGCTATGTGCGCCAAGAACCTGACCGCATGTGTAGACCAGGGCTTTGAGTGGGATGAAAATACTCGGTGATCTTTCAAAGGGGTGTAACCGACGCAATTAAGGGTGTGGCTTAAAAGCAATTACGCAAAAAATATGTGCATCGCATAGTCTGCCACCCTACTGATATTTTGCTGCTTCTGTCATTGCATCCAGATATATAATGCAAGTAACATTACACCTACAAGCAGCCAAGTCTATTGGCTTTGTCAATGGTTGTTAAGAAATAAAAAGCATTTTGGAACCATAGTTAGACCTATACAGTGTCATCATATATTGCACTCCCAATTTATATACTATCAACTCACGTCTTTCTGATTAATACCATTGGACCTGTCAGATTGATGGACCAAAACACTCCAATTATGTGGTGCTCTGGAAATCATTTCAGGGTTAGAAGGGTGAACTGGATTGGACCCTTCCATAAAATAGGAAATGGAGACTGTTTTATTGACATTTTTCAGCATCCAAATATGGTAAAGGCCCGCCTTTTTACCATTCGGGCCAGCCATCAACACCTTAATGATTTTGAGGAGAAGATTACAGCTGCTCCCCTAGGCTTCCCTTATAAAACTCCAGTACCAATCCTTAATTGGAAACAGGGCCACCAACAATTCTTCCAACAAAGAAATCAAAGACCGAGCTTATCTATACCCGGTTCAAAACGATTTGCTTCTCTCTCAAGCCTCGGTAAACAAGACTGACAGCAGGTGGGCACTGGGATCCTTGAGAAATCTAGTTGGCTCAGGGATAAAGATACAAGGGGTACGCAGCAGTGTAAGAAACCAAGTGAAAGATGTCTTGATAAGATCCTAAACATAAGACCTTGGAATGTTGCAGGGATCAAAAACAAAATTGATAACAAGTAATGGCAAATTTATATTTAGTCCGTGCATCTGCTGTTTCTACAAGAAATGTGGCAGGCACAGAATTTTAACATTAATGGATGTGTCACAATAAATTCCCCTGCAAAACCGTCACTCCACGGGAGGGCCAAAGATAGCTTGGCAAAATTGATATCCACTACTGCCCCAGTAACTGTAAAGAAAACCTATACAAAATTCCCATTCTTTCAACCAGCTCTTTTGCAGATGTATATGAAGCAAACATTTGTATTGATAAACTTTTATGATAATGTTTTTAATAGTACAAGGTACGGAGTCATAGAAGACCTTGTTGCTGTGCTTGAGAATTCTGTAAAGGATATGAGCCAAAGTGTATTTTTGTTTGGATGGGGGATTTTAATATTAATAAATGTTGATATTCAGGTTTCGACATTTGTGGTTATAATGATGACTTCGGAACCAATCAGGATAATTTCCCTCATGATAGACATGGGGAAAAATTTAATTAATTGTTGTGTAAAAGAACCTTGAACTATTGGAACAGGAAGGTAGAAAAAGAAACTTGCCCCAATTTGCCTATCAAGGGAATTGAAACTCATCTTGCATAAATCACACAATAATGTCAACGAATGGCTTGAAGTTTTTTAACACATTTTCTGTGGAACCTAGCAGTTTTAGCGGCCATTACATACTTACATTTGGTTTGAAAATAAAAATACAGGAAAGTGAAACTATACCCTCGGCAACAAATATTGCTGTAGCAAGAAACAATGGAATGAGTCTTAAAAGGACAGGTATCGATGAGGTTTCAGTGGTGGAAAAAGTGGTGAAGGATAATTAGGATAACTTTCTTGTTTGCACTGATATTGACACCATCCTGGAAATGATTGCTGGCTCGAATAGTTCCTAGACCTCCTACAGTTTTGGCAAAGTATGATATGAAATCAGAGCACAAGTGCGGCTTTGCTTCGATAGAGTAAGTGCTCTGGTGATTCAGTCTGATTTGTAGTAAAACACTCTTCGCACAGTCTGACTATGTATAGCCATCTTCAAACGGTAATAGTGCTCATTTAGTGCAGTGCAGAAAACTGTGGAAGTAACGCTAGATAGTCTTTGCTGTGAGTTTACCAACTGGTTCTCTTAATTTTTCAATAAGTAAAAATCTGTTTATTTTTGGGAGCCAAAGCTCAAAACAAAACTATGGCTACGCTCTGTTTACCTGTTTGATCTTTAACTTTAACACTGTAGTCCTCTGCCTGTTTTGGGAGCATAGAATAGCGAATCCGTGTGTGTCCGGAAAAGGCAGGCTGAATGTGATTGGTTGCTGATTTCGATTATGCAGATTTTTAAAGCAGTTAGTCACCCAGGATCTACTGAGAATGCTTTATTGCGAAGAATGTGTCTTCCTGTGCATCTTTAGATAGTTATTTTGTAGTGTTATACAACCATGTTTTTGTTGGAGTTGATGATGCTGAACCTTTCCTTACTGTACTTAAGAAGGGATTTTACTTTTTCTGTCCGTGTGAGCTGCAATCGGCTGTTTAAAGACTATTCTTTCAGGGATAATTTCTAAAGTGCTTAACTGAGTAAATGCATTCCAAAAGTCACTGGTTTTCCAGCGAGTGGACAGTGTTGCATTTATGCAGCTGCTGATTGCTAAGGGTGACCATTCATCTCTACTTTAAAGGACAGCTGGAGGAAGGAAACATGAATGATCACAAGCAGCCCCGCAATTGTGCGCAATTAAGAAAAGAAAAGCAAAGTCAAACACGACGTGTGCTTTAGCAAACACCGTGTTTGACACTCTGCATTCCTTTTCTTACAGTGCACAGCTGCGGGGTTGATTGTGACCCTTTGAGTTAGTATTCACGTTAATTGCACGAATACTAATTCAAAGGACTACAAGCAGCCCCACAGCTGTAAGAATCGTCGTCTTCCGCAACAAGGAAATGGCAGTGTTTCGCGCCGCTCGCATTTTAAAAGCGGCGGCGCGAATGGTGTCGCGGGAGTGCGCGCTAAATACAGCACACTGCGTGCTTAGGGTGACTTCTGTGCGCGCGCTCACACGCGCAGCTTATTGGGAACAGTGCTTAAGTGTCATTCTTGATAGCAGTTTAAAATGGAACTAACAACTTGAAAAGTTAAAGGTAGGATCTAACAACTTCACAGCAAGAATAGGTGCTGGAATTTCTTGTTGTAATAACACAATTGATGATGCATCATCAGTCAATCATTTGTAGAGCGCGCTACATACCCTTAAGGGTCTCAAGGCGCTGGGGGGGGGGGCTTTGGGTGTGCTGCTGCTACTCGAAGAGCCAGGTCTTGAGAAGTCGTCTGAAGGCAGCAGGTCCTGGGTCTGACGTAGGCCGGTAGGGAGAGTGTTCCCTACTGAAAGTGTATGAGCCAAAGATAGTATACATACTACTGTACTGTTTGTCTCTCCCTGCCATTTTGAGAATCTAACAGCAAGAATAAGTGCTGACATTTCCCATTGTAATAGCAAAATTGGTGGTAAATCATGATTTGCTCCCCTACTGAAAGTGTATGAATTAAAGACAGTATGCATTCCTTTCCTTCTCATCTCACTAAGTAATCAGATATCATTAATTGCAAATGTCTTCATAAAATGTTCCACATAACTCTACCCATACCGCAATATGCGATCTAGTTTAAATTCAGGATTCCTGCAGTTTCCAATCAGTTGGGTATAACGCTAATTCAGTAGGTCAACAAACTTCCCTTATACCTAAGCTGCCAATGTTGTAGAACTTCGGAAGCAGTACAATGTCTGATGAAATAAGTGGTCTGCAAATGATCTTGGCATTCAATTCAAGGGATGATTTAACCTCCCTTGTGAAACTCAAAATTGGTATAAGCTGGAGTGAATATTCTACTTCATGGCTCCTCAAAGATATTTGTACTGTGGCCTTAATCCTTTATATCTAGATATTTTATGAAAATGTATTTCTCTTAGGTCCTACTTTTGAGTTATGCAGGCTTGTAGAGGCATAAATCTGGTTTCTTATATAGAATATGTCAGCTAGACGATGAACCCACTTGCGCATATTATTATGGTTTTCCCAGGCCCCATACATTTTCGTAAGCACTATCTGAGAAGCATTTTTATGAACATTAGTTCTGATGCCTTAAAATATACTGAGGCCTAAAAGTGAAAATAGTTCAGAGTGGAAAAATTTGTCTCTGAAACAGTAAACTTTTTAAACGCCCTGTTAAAGTACAACTAGGATATCTTCATAAAGGCAGTATATGTAATATGGCATCTGTGCAACTTTTTATTTATACAAGATGGTTACCTTAGACAACAGTGGGGTTTAACTCTCATGTTGACTAACCACAGCTTTTGAGGATTCTGTCAAAGAAATCCTGTCACAAATATTGCCATTTGGTGCATAAGAAATTATTTTTCTAATAGGAAAGAAAGATGTCCATAAAGATTAGTGGGTTATGTGGAATGAAATACTGTGATTTTTAAACATAAGTGTAGACATTTATTTTAATTTTGTGTTTTTAGAATGTAATGTATTTGGTCTTTTCCTCTTTTTTATATATCTGCATATGATGGAATTTATTTTCAAGCATGCTAACAATCAACTTGTCACCCTTGTATCATTTATCTTAAAGCTTAGTTCTTGTTTTACAGACTATCACATTCAATGTTTTTGATGAATTGGCTAAACATATTTGGTCCTCATTGTATGGATGTAGGTTCTTCATGAGTTCCCAAAGTCCTACCTTTGTCTGTGCCTTTGTTACGGTATCATCACAATGCAACAAATATGTTTTCCTCTCAATTTTTAGGGGAAAGCAACCAATATTTTGTCACTCAGGTCTGAGATTTGAGTGTAGACCCCGACTGGTCTGTTAGTGTAAATCTTGAGAAATAGACAGCATCCAAAGCACAGTGTAAAACAAAATACAAATATCTGCATGCAGTTGAATTTGTATTGTAGGAAGAGATTTGTGAATGCCCCAGTTTGGGTTATTCATCCAAGGATGACTATTTTTTGTCAAATGTAGCTGGCAAAACATTTGTAGGTTACGGTCCCTTGCAGTGAAGTGTTTTCTGTCATATACAAACCATCGTTTTGCCTGAATTTGGATAGGGGTATGGGAAGACAATTATGTTGTTCTACCCATGCACTAAGTGATTACAGTTGAAAGAATATATTTGCATCTGTGTGAAGTAGTATGATTAATTCCCATTGTAATGGGTTGGACTAATCATTTTATGTATAGATGAATAGATATTCCCTTTTATTAGTAGGTTGGTGACATTTTCTGTTCAATCATCTTTGGCTCAGAACTTTAGCTGCTAACGTCTTGATGTGAGCCACTTAAACCCATGCAATAGGTGCATCGGAATCTCTGCCAAGATGGAATGTGCTAGAAAGGTATATGGTATAATACCACTGAAATTTACTTGATAGAGGTTCATTTATATAATTCACATCCTCATAGTTAGTTAAGAAACTATCCCCACCTTCCTGGGATTCCTCGTAAGAAGTTAAGTCCTACATCTCAAATAATTTTGTGTTAGTTATTTTGTTTTTATCAGTTTACTGATCTATCCTTTCACATATAGTGTCCACAATTGTAGAGAACATTGTAATCTGAGAGATGATTGTAAGAAGTTTTATCAATTTGCCAATTAATCAAAAGATTCTGATGATACATATTATGGTCTCTTGGCTAGCCGTTCAGAGGGATAGGCACGCAGGAAAGATCCAGTGGAACGTGAAGACCTCAGTCTTCATCTCACTCCCAGTCTTGTTTGTCTCAAAGATCGGGGGTTACAATTTTGCAGTGTTACTTAATTTGTGTTGTGAGACTTCTCTTGTCTGTTCCCTTCTGTTTCAGTGATTGCTACATTCTAAAGTCTGTCAGAAGTTTTATTCCATTTGTGAATCTGCCCATTGGTCCCCTCTTTTATTTAATCTAAAAAGTAGCATTTTTCCAAACCACGTTTTCTTACTGTGAAGCAGATTTATTTCTAGTATAATAAACATTTATTTTATTATCCAGTCCTCTAGAACAGCACTAGATTTAAATGTCTAAGATTCACATTTGCACTTTAACACAACATCCCTCATTTTCCTGGTACTTTATGGTTTTGAGGGAACGTCCTAAGGATTCTGCAACTTGAAAGTATAAATTGACTTTTTACAAATTTCCTGCTAGCAATGACAAACAAGGCGGGCGGATCCTGGTTTCTAGGGCAAGAGCATTTCATTTAATGTTATTAGTTTTCAAAGTGTGTACCAATGATAGTTGGGTGAGAGAATGAATCAGATTTTTTTCATGTTAGGTATCTTCAAATACTAGAAGTACAATACAAAGATTATACATTAGTTATGCTAAGACTAAAGTAAACTAAAACTTCACTTCCGTTCCAACAGGAACTTGCAATCCGAGTATGATAAGCTGAAGGAACAGCATGATCACAAAGGATTGTCTCCACTGCCATCCCCTCCAGAGATGATTCCCATCTCGCCACAAAGTCCTCGAGATGCAGAACTCATTGCGGAAGCCAAGTTACTGCGCCAGCACAAGGGGCGTCTGGAAGCCAGGATGCAAATCTTGGAGGATCACAACAAACAACTGGAGTCCCAGCTACACAGACTGAGGCAGCTTCTGGAACAGGTGAGAGCAAAGATGACTAGACTACTTCTGAAAGAGCCTTCCAGGACTTTGGGGGCAAGCAGTGTGCTGATGGAGACATATTTGGAAAGAAGACCGAAATAAATGAGTACCCCATAAAATAGATCTGTGGGTGGGTCTAAAATGTTTAAAACCAAAAAATGTTTGTTGAGAGTGTTTATAAACTCTATATTGCACTCTTAATAAGGAGAACTGCATAATATACTTTTTTGTAAATGTTATTTCATGAAAAAGCTGACAACAGTACAGACCACCTTTTTAGGTGCAATTAAAACAAAGAATACTACAATATGAGTAAATTCTAAAGAACACTTTACCATGCATATACTTAGTCAGCGCTACATCATGCAGAAAGCTGAACCCAAAAGATCGAAACTAGGGTGATAAAAGAACTGCTGTGTTCTCAAATAGTATCCTTCCAAAATAAAGTATCCCTGACCTCTTCAAATACATCCTTCTGATTTATTACATATAAACATGACTTTTTGATACTTCCAAACTAGTGCCGGATCCACAAATCAAAAAAGATGCTGATACGCATTTACGTTTTCTCAAAATCATGTTAACAGCTTCAGTTGGATTTATAGATAACTACGTTTTTTCAAAGTGGAGGCAAAATCCGTCTTTATTTTTTATAACCACTTTCAGAATATCAATTATGGGAAATCATTGAACAATTCGATTTAAAGTAAGGTATGTTCCGTCAAACGCCTCTAACCTATCTGTTAGAACCCAAGTGCAGAAATGACTCAAAGTACCCAGGTGCCAATTCACAACTTGCAAACTGAACATGTTTCAGAATCCAGCCATTTAAATTAATCAATTTTTAGCCTATGTCCATACTCCACTCCAGTTTTAGCTTAACGAAAGGTAAAATGCCTTGGGCTGCATGCATTCATAATACTCTGACAGTTCAAATCACCGTCCTTCCTTTACTTTGAAAGAAACACGCTAATCTTATCCTTTCAACAATAATGTATAAGACCAAGTCAAATATTACAGGAAGGAAATAATTGGTTAGCAATAAACACAATTTTGGCAATACGGATGTTTTGTAGATAGAGCAAACTTATCCATTGTTTCCAGCACGGAATACGACAGACTAAGGCAGGAATGTTCATTCGTATTTAGTGGACGAAAACCTTTAATCCTTGGGGCCAACATATTTAAACAGAAGCAGAAGCAATGTAGTTAAAGTCAAAGAATACTACGAAAGTTGCTAATTGTTAATTTGTATATCTAAATATTACACATTGAGAGCTAATTTATAAACGCATAATGATCAGCATGGAATTTCTTCCATTCCAGGAGAGAACAGAAAGCAGAAGACTGCACAGTTTTATTATTCAAGCCTTTATTAGTTGTAGTAAGAGAAGAAAGTTGTAGTGGTTTAACTGCAAAACTCTCAATAGAAACGACAGTAACTTGTAACCATGAATGTGTAGAACATGAAGTAAAATCCACGATACCTGTCAGATAGGGTAGGCTATAGAAACAGACTTGTGAAGGACAGCATTGTGGATTTAGGCTTTCTTCCTTTTCACCCCATAGTCATTTCTTTAACCAACGTATTCAGTTTTTGGAATTCTTTTTGGAAGTTGGTATTTTGGAGCATATAAAGTATTTTTAGCATAAGTGCACGTTTTCAAAGCACAACATTTTTGTCTCACCAATTTGTAATGCTAAATCTTTGTAATCCTTTGTGCTTCAGGCTCCAGGTATCGTGTCACAATAAGCATGCAAACTTTGTGCCACATTTTTTTTAGGATGGACATTTCACCTCCTGGTCTACAGCACCTAATTAAACAGCACTTCAATTAGAGCTGGCAAATGGCTCTCGGGAGGGAAGTTGACGGCCACACCATCGTTAAAAAAGCAAGCTTTGGCAAAGCCACTTGGTGTCGCCAATGCCCGAGCTATAATTGTCAATGTGAATGTCTTTTACATCGTTTCCTGTAGTAGCCTGTATGGTTTGTGAGGCAAGCTTCAATGTGGCAGGCAAAGATACTAACCAGCACACATTTGGTACTAAGGAAAAAAGAAGTAAGGTAATAATTATTTATCATAGCGGAGAGCTATAATACTCCAATGCTTTCTGGAGTTGTTTTTCAAGTTCAAAGGGCAAACTTTTGAGGTTCAAGGACAAGAACCCAATTAATCCCTTAAGTAACCCTCACTAAATAGAACTATTATTTCTCTGCTGCAGATTTCTACATAGTTCTTTTGAGCATCTGATGGCTTCTGCCAATGACAAGGTTTTCCTTGTTCTTGTTTGATAAGCAATAAGAACTCATAAGATATCCTTTCCATACGGCTTAAAGGGTGTTTCAAAACTGTCTGTATGTTAGCTGTAACTGAGCTATTCAACATGAATTGAATCCAGCACTTCACACCTTAACTCAAAAAATGCATTAACCAAATTTCAGCAGTCTAGCTAGATTGGCTAAAATCAGATTCACGCAAACATTTTCATGATCATTTCAATCAGAGCTATATCAAACCTTAAGGTGAAGGCTGAACTATGGAAAGAGATGAATCCTAACTTAATTTTGTTTTGTAACTTTTTGTAGCCTCAAGGAGAAGCCAAGGTGAACGGTACAACACTGCCCTCCCCTTCTACCTCCCTACAGAGGTCCGACAGCAGACAGCCAATGGTGCTTCGTGTAGTCGGCAGTCAGACTTCAGAATCTATGGGTAAGTTAAGGTTACAGAATGTTCAAACCAAAGCATGATATGTTAAAAAATATAAGCATATGCTTAACTGAGTAATGTTTGAGAGAATGCACCACTTATCTGTAACCTCTCATACAAACATGTTATGATATCTCACATAATGAGGTAGCAATGCGCTCTCTGTCGAATGCAAAAGCTAACTCCCCTTTAATGTTTTTTTTTCATGTAAAATGCAAGCAGGTTAGTATTTTGCTTTGTCACAGTTTACTTCATGCAATTGTTTTCCTTCCGGTTATTACTCTCATTCATAGTTTTATGATGTATGCTGTGAGCATGTATGTGAAGTGTTTTACATTGTTTTCGGGATGTGAGTGGATGGTGATTGCTTTGGTCAGACTATTGAACTTTCACACACCGCAAAAACCCACTGCACATAGCCTGTGACAGGCATAGCAGGCCGCAGCCATAGGATGTATCCTTTTTCCAATGCTTCCACAAAACATCTGTGCATTCTGAACCCATTTCACACATAAATTCATAGCCATGTTTGGCTGGTTGTTGGTTCAGTACATACCTTTCAACCCCCCTGCCCATTTAATTTAATTGTTTTAAAGTGTCTGCAGATCTTGGACCCAAAAAGCACTTTGGGGATTAGAAATGTCATCCACTAACATTGGAATTAAGAGCTCCCGTTTGGATCTATAGATTTCTCAACACCAAATATTTGTTTTTAAAGAAGGTTCTGCCATCACACATTTTCCCCAGAGGCTAGGTATGATCCACTTGGCTTTTTATATAATCTTCATAGTACAGCTATTATTGAGACACCAGGTATTCAAATGAAAATTGCAGGACACCTTTAAGCCTTCCTAGTTTGTCCTACAACACTGGATCCACAGTCCGCCATCTATCCCTTGCTTTGCTTAATGGCCGCCAAAATACATTTTCCAGTCATTTTCAGTCAGTCAGATTGCATGTCATCAAATATGAATATTTTTTTTAATGATACCCTTGAATCTTCTGCTGACCTGCAGATAATTAGCATTGCAAATATACTGAAGATTAGCCCGTTGAAACAAGCCTGGTATCTTTCTATAGTGCTAATACCTCAAACTACTGAGAAGAAATGCACCTAGCTACAACAAGGTCATTTCTGAGGACAATTCTGCCTTCATAACAAGTTTGGTTTAAAAACAGATTAAAAGTTTTTGCTGTTGCTGAAAGCAAACATTTATATCAGACTTAACATGAGAAGGGTGACTTTGAGATCACCCTAAATAACTAAACCTCCCACTATTCCCATGACTGGCAAGTTTGATATATTAAATCAAGAAACTAAGCTGAACATGCCACATACTGGCCAGATTTCATATATTTTCTTCAGACAGTGCCCTTAGTCTTTAAGAAAGGTTTCTCTTAGATGGCATTACTTGGGAGACATTTGGCTGGCCTGAACATCACTTGCCCTAAGTAAATTTATACATAATTTGGTGAAGCTAAGATATTGCTGAATAATTTACAAATACAGATTGATGAAATTGTTTTATCAATTCAGATAACCTTTCCAGTAACTTTGGATAGAGTATTTGAACAGTTTTACAAAAATATTAATTTTATTCTCAAAACCTTCTTTCTACTGCCACATGGGTTGTCCTTTGTTTGGAGTAGATTTCCAACTTTATCATGAGTCAAAAAAGTCCCAATTATTTTTGGGTGTAACTTTATGATAGGTTGTAGAGTATGACTGTTCATGCAAAATACTAAGAAAACTATTGGCTACTCCTGTATTCCAACCTTGCCACCGTCCCGCCATTCACAGTGGAAAATGCACCATAAGTGTTACGTTGAAGCTGTCATAATAGTACTTTAAAAGATCCATATTTCCGGATTCTGTGAATTAGGGTATAGAATCTAGAATCACATTCAGGTGCACAAAACATTTGTGATTTAACCTATATGTGTGTACTTGACATGATTCTGTTCAGGCTAATACTGAAGTAATACTTGACTGAGTGTATAGTAGACATGTTGTTAATTAGGATGCTTTGTACTACAGTTACTGAACAAAGTGTGAAAGTTAAACTGCTGGGCAGAAAGCATTAAATCCATATTTAAGATTTTTTTTACAGCATATCGAAAAGTCACCCACAGCTGTAATAAACTGCTTGCAATGAAGACTCAGTAGAGTCTATAGAGAGTTTAACACCTTCGCTGCTAAGGGTTTTCCCGTTCTGCGCTGAGAATTTGGAAAGCCCATCATATATGACGAGTTACCCTTGTCATCCGCACAGGGCAGGTAAGCTCCATGACGAGCCCAGCTCGTCATTAGCTTCGAAGGGGTTAAGGCCAAACAGACTTTACACCTTAATAAGGGTGTATTCTTTAAAGCATTATAAAATGGCTCACAAGATGCATAGAGAATGAGACCAAGTCATTTATTCCATGTTATCTTGCAAACTATGGTGTGCTGATCTAAATGCACCTAGATTTGTGATAGGAATTTACTAAGACCACCAAAAGTAGAAAGAGATGTGTCTGGAGATCGGTTTGTTTACCCTTATCCTTATATGTTGAACAAACTGCACTATTGCTGACTATTCTTCCTTGACATGCAGCATTCGGATGTCTTTGGGAGGGCAGCACTATAGTAAAATGTTGATTGATTTGATTCTTCCAAACCATACTTCTCTTACAAAACGAACGTGAAAACATGAATGGCTATTCATTAACCTCCAAATGCCAGTGATAGTGTGTACCACGTGTCCATTGTCAATTTCTACTTTACCACTGTTCAACTGTGGCATCGACCATCGTTTGCACTACTCTAGTATTTGAAAAAGTGTGCTACTCTACATACACCCATGACTTTGACTGTTGTCTTTATGTGCACAGCATTAAGATAATATAGTTAATTTCATTGCATCATAAAAGTGACTAACAAATGCAGTTTGCCATGAAAATCGAAAAGCGATCGTAAAGTGTTTGAAGAAAACAAAATTCTCATAAGGAACCACAATAGTAGCATATTCCACATAGTTCTCATTATGTATTTGTCTTAATGCATCACCGACACAAAGTATAATGTAGAAAGTGGATTAGGAACATGATAGTGTATGAATTTGCTCAGTGAGCTACGGAAATTCAATTTAGTCATCTAATCAATTCCAGACACATTTAATTTTTTCATGTACAGTCGTAAAATATCTATTGGTTTAATCATTTATTCGTCGAATTAATATATGCAATTGAAGTAGAAGCTCTACTCATTTTATGAAATGAGTATTGCTTGCCAGAAGATCAAATATGAGTTTCATCATAATACATCCTACAATGAATATTTTAATAAAAAGGCAGAATAATATATTAAATGTAAGCAATCATTTTTTAATGAATCAGGTTTGTGGTTCTGTTGCCATGGTACCAGTCCCATTTAGAGAACTTTTTATAGATTGCACAAAAACAATTCTAGACGTCCTGCAACATAATTAGCGGTAACTTGAAACCAAGACATAAAGACTTCTATGATATTGTCATTTGCCGTCAATATTGCTTGAGTGCAATGGTGGTCTGAAATCTGTGACCCCCACCCTCCATTGTTGGACTCACCAATGGAAGCATTAAAAAGAGAGTGGCTCTTCTTCCTTAGCATTAGATAAGAAGTCATGTGATTTTCACATCTGGAGGGAGAAGGGAAAGTAGATAGTGCGTACTTGAGTTTGGCCCCTAAACCTCGCACCTATGCAGACGTTTGGGTCACACTTTTCCAAACACAAGGCTCTTTCTTTCTTTCTTTCTTTTCTTCCTTATTATTTGCATCTCTATTCGTTTCTCACCAATCTCCTCTTAAAAATGCATAGCTTCACTCGTTCTCTGGTTGATTACCTTACCTTTAAACATGTATTGCCGTGAATATTTTATGCCTGACACACTGACTTGCTCACTACAGCCGCAGGTATCTTTTCTTCTTACTTATTTGTTTTCAGACTGTATGGCGATAGAGGGCCGTTTAGCAAAGCTGAAGACAGATTTTCTATTAGGTTTGATGGCTTAATGTGTAGAAAAGGTGACCGTAATTGTAATTGCTTTAATATAGTGCTTAATACCCCTGGTGAGGCTTAGAAGCACTTTTCGGCGAGTAGCATGCTACTCCAAAACCAAAAAAGGATTAGTAGTGAATTTGTGTGAGGAGAAATCAAATTATTTTGAGCGGTGGACAGGTGAGTTTGTTATTTGGATTGAAAAAGGATAGTGCATGGATAGAAGAGGGAAGCACTTGCTACCCCTGATGAGGTGTCAAATCCCTTGTTGGCAGGTAGCACGCTTCTCCGGAACCTAAACAGGATTAGTGGGGAATTAGTAGAGGGAAATATTAAATTGAGCTGTGGACATGTTAGTCTGTTAGATGGATTGAAAAGGACAGTGGAGGGATAGAAGAGGGAAGGGTCTAGAAAGTGATTTTTTGAAGATCATAGCATTAGGAGGAGGTTTGAGATGAGTAAAGGGGACGTGGAGGAGGGGAGATTCCTAGGGAAGTGTTTAAAATGCCTTATGTTGGAGATCTGAACATTAAAAGAGGTTTGAGATGATGCAAGGGGAGGTAGAGGAGGGAAGAGTCTAGCAATTATTTTCTGGATCATAGTAGTAGAATGGGGTTTGGTATAAGACAGAGAGTGGAGGTAGAGGATATATTGAGAGAGGCATAGGGTGAGAAATAGGATATTCCACTGGAGATGCTGAATTAGAAGTAAAGTAATAAATATAAAGATACACAAGTACATGTAAGGTATACATGTATAAGGAAGGTAATATATGTAGGTTTAAATTGTATTTAATAAACTCAAACATTCAAGGGTTGCTATACTTTCAGATAATTTATTTCTTTTTATAAATTGTTCAAAATTTACTTATTTATCCAGTGATCTATCTTCGTGTTAAACATAGAATAATATAACCATAGGTAATTTGTACATTTGTTAAGCAGAATTAACACATATCTATATATTTATATTCATAATTATTATACATGTTTATACAAAGGAATACAGATATGTAGGTACACATATATAGTCTAAATAAATGCTTATATACACAGGGATATGCTCTATAGTCATGTTTGAGTATGGTGATTATGTGGGGAAGAGCCAATTCTTGAGTAGTCTTCTGAAAATAAGGTTATCTGTGGATCTTATGATTGGGTGTAAAGATCGGCATGTGCAACTTAGGGGAATTGAGGAAAATACTTCCTCTATTGTTGAATATCCCTCAGAACTATCCATAGAATTAGCTATAAGAGACATGCGTTCATCCGGTGCCATGGGTCCAGATGAACTCCCGTTATCAGTCTTAAAACAAAATCCTGTATCCTGGGGTAGAATCCTATTTCCTCTTTTTAGGATTTGTTATCTTAAAAAATACATTCCAGCATCCTGGAAGGGGAGTATTTTGGTTCCGTTGTTCAAAAAGGGCGATAGGAACTTACCTATCAACTATCGCCAAATAGCTCTCCTAGACGCTATTGGGAAAGTGTTTTGTAAATGTCTACTATCACAAATTAATGATTGGGTGGCGCTAAAACAAATCTTACCCTTAGAACAAGTAGGCTTTCGTAAGGGCCACGGAACGCTGGACAATCTCTCCGCTCTTCAGACAATCACTGATAAATATATAGGGGTACGTGGCGGAAGAGTTTATGTGGCCTTTATAGACTTCTCCACAGCATTTGACAAGGTTGACCGTCCTCTGCTGTGGAGAAAGCTCTCGGCTATGGGAATGCCGCCGTATCTATTAGATATGATTCAGTTGCTACATACAGACACTTGGTGCCAGGTTTTGCAAGGAGGAGACAAGGGGCTTTCTAAGATTATTCCTTCATGCAATGGTCTTAAGCAAGGTTGTTTACTTGCTCCGTTACTTTTTTCGTTATATATTGCTGATTTACCTGCCTCTCTCTCTTCTTGCGATGGTATAGCTCCAATTTTGGGCGGAAAACACATCTCATGTATGTTATATGCGGATGATATCATAATAATGGATCTTATGCCCAAAGGTCTTGCTAAACGCCTCCATGCTCTACATCAGTATGCAGTTGATCATTTCCTAAAAATTAATGCAAGTAAGAGTAAAATTATGTGCATCACAGGCCGGAAAAAACATAAATTTAGGAACTTTACCTGGTCTGTGGGAGATGACAAACTGGAGGTTGTAAAGAATTACGTTTTTCTGGGAAAAGTAATTTGTGATAACTTAAGTGCCAAATCCCATATCGATAACAGTGTCCGTAAGGCTTTAGCTCAAGGAAGAAGCTTAAATTCACTGTATTCGGCTCTGGGAAAAAGGCATTTTTCTCATTTATTGGAGGTCTTTAGGGCAAAGGTCCCATCCACCCTTCTATATGGCTTAGAATTAATTGATATCAAGCACTGGGATTTTTTAAATAGGGTGGAGGGGAAATTGCTAAGAAGTATATCTTCTGTCAGTTCTGCCTGCTCCGTGGCAGCTTGCAGACTTGAGTTTGGTTTGCGCAGCAGTTGGGTGCAGGGCCTGGCTACTGTGGTACGCTGGGTCGCAAGCATAGCCAGAGGAGAAGAGGGGACTATGAGGTTCCTCCTAAGGACTGAACTATTGGGAGGTTTAGGGGAACACTCCTTGATTGTTAGCAATTTTAGAAAGGCTGTATCCCTCTTGCAGTTGGAAGAGAGTACCCTCCTTTCTTTATCTGTATCCCAGTTAAAGTCTGTCCTGAAAGATGCTACATGGGACCTTAGTTATAGACTAGACTTTTCTGCTATTTTCGATAAGAAGGGTGTTAATCTTCTTACTGATTCATTCGCAAGAAAATCCGCCCAACCTTACGCTACTTGGAACTTATCTCATGGTATTCGGAGATTCTGGTTTTTATTGAGACAAGATCTGCTACCCCTAAATAATCTTTTGTTTAAATGGCATGGAGTGTCTGCAATTTGCAATTTTTGTCATCATTCTATTCAAGATCGAATACATGTACTTTTTATATGCCCAGCGCTGCGTCCCTATCGCAGCAAATGGCTAAGACAAATATGCCTGCAAATGGGTATTTTAAATGTGAATTCTTTTATGTGTGCTTTATATAATCCCCCTAATGAGAGATTTTGTTTTCATATCTTTAATTTTTTTTAATGTTTTTTAGAATTTTTTTGACTGACGTGTCTAATAATATGTCACTTTGTGTTCTAGTAAGTGCAATTGCGATGATTTGTCAATTTTCGCTGTGAATGGTATTTTTGTATTGTATTTTTTCTTTATGTGGACCTCTAAGGAGTTCCAAAGCATAATAAAGATTGAATTGAATTGATTGTGTAAAGAGTTCCATAATTTGGCTGCTTAAACATAGGATGTGCTACCTATGTTTCTTTTCTTTTATAGGGGTTTTTTGAGGCGAGGTACAAATCTAGAGCGGCGGTTCCTTTGTTGAATGTATTCAGTGATTTTCCTTGTATTGCTTTGTGGGTGATATAAAGCAGCTTGAATGTGGATTTTCTGGCAACTGGTAACCAATGTAGTGCCTTCAAGGCAGGGGAGATGTGGGATTGTGGCTTTATATGTAAGATTAGGCTGGCAGAAGATTTCTGAATCCATTGTAGTCTTTTCATAGTTGTTAAAGATGATCCGTGGTAGAGGATATTGGCGTAAAGGAGTTTAGACAGGACAAGAGAGATAGTATTGTGGACCTTGTGTGGAAATCCCAGTTGGAGAAGATGCGTTGCAGAGTTTTTATAGTAATGAAGCTTGAGCTTACTAGTTTATCCACTTAGGCATTCATTGATAGCTTGGACTCCATGGTAATTCCCAGGTTTTTTACTTCCTTCGATACTTTAGGTGGTGTTTCCAGATCATTCGGGCAGGCGGCGAGTGGGTCATTATTTTTCCAATCGCCACATGTGAGTATTTCCGTTTTGCAAGCATTCAATTTGAGATGGCTCCATGTCATCCTCTGATCAACGGCTCTGATGCAACGAAACATTTGTGAGTTTCCACTGTCTTTGGGGCTTCCCAGTTTAATGAGTATTTGTGTGTCATCTATATAATTATAACCTGTGAGGTGAAATTGATTGATCAGTGCTGTTAATGACTTCATGTAGATGTGGAAAAGCATGGGTGAGATGATAGAGCCTTGAGGGACCCCTACTTTTGTGAACTACGGTTAAGATGAGAAAGGTGGGTTTGGACGACATTAGTTCTGTTTTGAAGGTAGGATGCAATCCAGTCGAAAGCACAATCTCCTCTATGCTGGCTTCGTAGAGTCTTTGTATTGGCTATCATAGTCAACCATGTCAAAGGCAGTTCCAAAGAAGTAGTGCAGCAACCCCATTCCGGTCAACTGTGTTTTTAGGGTCATCCCAGATGGCAATGAGGGCGGATTCTGGGCCTCTTCCTGGACTAAACCCTGTTTGGAAGTTGGAAAGTATGGAATTATCTTCAATGAATTGACACATCTGAGCGAATACTGCTCTTTTTATCAGTTTGCCCAGGAAAGGTCCATTTGTTATTGGTCTGTAGTTGTCAGGGTTACACGGGTCCAGATTTGTTTTCTTCAGTAATGGGCATATGTATGACTTTTTTTTAACATCTTATGGAAATTTTCCCTTAGTTAAAGAATTGTTGATGAGGATTCTTACTGGGGTGGCGGCAGAGGTAGTTACATTTTTCTTGAAAGTGTGTGGACGGCAACTTTATCGACTCTGATACAAGCACTCCACACTGACGCCACGCCCCTGCCTGTGCCGAAGTCAAGGACACCACATCTTGAAGTGCACGATGCACCGCTGGTGACGATCCCGCAGCCCCAGGTCTGCTGACATCAGCGCTCCTGACTTCGATCTCACGGAGTTCGATCTGCAACATGCATGACTCCAAGGACTCACCGACGTGCTGCACCAATGCCTCAAGACTCCAGCGACCCCTCAATTCTACACTTCACTGCAAGGTCTCTGAGGCCTCTTCAACTCCAGGGTACTGTATGCAGGTCTTCCCTGATGCCGTAGCCAGCCCTCAACTCTATCGAGCTCAGACTGACCAGTTGGGTTTTTTGGTCACGTCAACGTAATTTTATTTATTTATTTTTTATTTATTCATAAAAGTTTTATATAGCTCGAACATGACCCACGAGGGTATCAGAGTGCTTTACAATATATAGTTGTTGAGCATTAGATGGTTGAGGTAGTATACATAGATTCAGTATTCACCATTCAATACAAAAGAGGTAGATAGAAGTATATGGTATCATAGGTGACTAGTAGTCCTCAAGGAATGATCCACGAGAGAATCCGAGTGCTTTACAATACACAGTTATTAGACATTAGGTGGTTGAGGTAGTATACATACATTCGTTATTAGTTTTTCAATACAAAAGAGGTAGAGACTAGTATAAGAGTAGCATAGGTGACTGGTAGTCATTATAGAGTTAAAGTCTTAGGATGTGAATTTGTTCATTAGAAGCAGTGTAACTTTTTTTTTTTAAGGAGGTAAAGGAAAAGATTCTGCGTACCACTGGAGGTAGGGAGTTCCAAATCTACGGAGCGATCCCTGAGAATGCTCTGCAACCAGTTCTCTTTTTGTGTAAGAATTGTGTTTTCAGTAGTAGGTAACTCGCACTTCGCAATTGTCTGCATCCTCCTGATCGCTCTAGCTTTCGTGCTAAGTAACTGGAGGTATTGCTATGCAGGGCTTTGTGGGTATATCAGGCGATCTTTAGGTGTATTCTTGCCACGTAGGGTAGCCAGTTTAGAGCTTTCAAGGTCGGAGAAATGTTGGTATTTCTTTTAGTTCCTGAGACCAGTCTGGCCGCAGCGTTAAGCAAAGCCCTCAGCGGGCCAGCTTGTATTTGGGGAGACCGCATAGAGTGGTGCTTCCATAGTCCAATTTTGGTAACACTAGGGCTTGTACCTCCATTTTTATGTCGTTCTGTGGGAGGAAGGGTTTAAGTTTTCTTAGTATGCTCATCTGATGATTAGCTCTCTTGGTGGCAATATTGATTTGCGCCTGCATGTTCAAGTGTTTGTGTATGGTGACTCCCAAGGATTTCGCGGAGTCAATGATGTTCTAATCGTTCACTAATCTACACATGTATCAACAGGTAGACTTCTCAAAAGGCCATTGCAGACTCCAGGCACCTACACTTCTTGTATTGGAAAGGGGCATTTTGTCACCTTAGCAAAGCTGAATTAATTCCACATGAACCGTCCCACTTCCCAGTAGGCAGCATGCACTCTCGCATAATGAGCATGTAGTATTCATCCATCTACGCAATCGCTATTGTTGCCCCTTCTTGACACAAAGACCATGCGTGGTCTCTTTTTTTATCAACACAGAGTCTGATTGAAGTTCCATCCAGTTACTATATTTGTCTCACCACATCTGCTGAGAGCCCTGATTCCATACGGCTGCCTATTGATTTATAAATATAACCTCTGTCTTACACTGGTGTGTAGTCCCGCTCATATTTAAACATTTATTTTCAGAGGAAAGTGGATGTGCTGCGTTCTTATACTGTGTGCTTCCAGTTGTGATTCAGTGGGGTCAGCAGAAGTCGAAAGATTAAGAACCCCAGCTCTATGGTATTGCCTACGGTATGCAACGCTTACAACGCGCGCGTTACCACGACCTACCATTACAACGCGGTCGTAACAACGAAAGTTGTTACCACGCAATGAGCTGGGGGGCGCTCAAGGATAGGAAATGATTTAATTTACTATCCCAACACCTTCCCTACTATCCACGGGGACTGGTGTTGGAATAGTAAATTAAATTATTTAATTTTGCGCCCCCCCCCCAGCGCAATGCGTGGTAACAACTTTCGTTGTTACGACCGCGTTGTAATGGTAGATCGTGGTAACGCGCGCGTTCTAACGACATACATCCATTCCCTACGCCTTCTGTGATGGCAATCTCCACCCAAAAAGCAGTACTCAGAAACAAAACAGGAATGCCCAAATTCAGTTGATCTGTAGTTTCTGGGAGAGAATCACTGGTACACGGTAGAACCAACACATTGGCATGATTCAGTAATCACAGACCAATTAATACCACACCAGACATTGCAGTGGCTGTGATTCCTCTGTTTGCTTCTGACGTGGGGAGACAGGTCACACATATGCTTACCTTTTTCAAGGCCACAAGAGACAATTTAAAATGCTGTCATCGCTGACTAGCAGCTCCTCCAAGTGAATGGGTAGAATTGATATTGGCCAGGCCTTGCCTAAAGGACTAAGGGCCACATGCATCAACATTTGGATTTGTGATTCCTAAATAGTGATTAATAAGGAATCGCTATTTGGGAATCACAAATCCTTATGCATGTAGGAATCGTAAAAGAAATTGCGATTTCTACACATTCCTTATTTGAGACATGCAAATTGCGAATCCCAAATAAGGAGTGGTTTCCCATTCCTTCCCATGGGCCTTTCAATGGGAATTGCATGTGCAATTCGCGTGTACCAAATGGGTACTCGCAAATTGCGCATGCAATTGCAGGGGTGCCAAAAGGACACCCTGATGCACCCCTGAAAGTGCAAATAGAAAACAGGTTTGTGTGCAACATAGAACTTTGAAAAATGCACGATTGTGCATTTTTCAAAGTTTTCGCAAATTACCATCAACTTTGAGTTGACAGTAATTTACATTTCTTAAAAGCAAAATCGCTATTTTTTGTTTTGGTTGCATCAAATGCAATCGCATTTTAAGTAAACTCAAATTTTACGATTACTTAAATTGCAATTTTTGCATTTGGGATGATGCCCCTTTGCGACTGCATAAAATAATGATGCATGTGCCCCTATGAGCATAACGGAGGAGAGAGGGCATTACATACGAAGCAGAAGAGACTTCACAAATGGGCAGTATAAGAGATCTCGCTTTAACTAAAGAAGTAACAAGGAGTACCCTTACATTAATTGAAAGGAGGGAATAATTAGAAGACATTGCTTTTGAATCGCTTATTTCGTACAAGAAAATCAAATCGGTGATGCTGTGTGAGTAGTTAACTTCCTGCTGAAGAAGCAAACACGGGAAAAGAAATGTGTTGTCAGCAGCTAGTGCTAGGGAATAGAAACAAATTACATAAAGTTAAAAAGAGGATAAGATTTTAATTTAGGGCGTACAGATTCCACCCTTTCATCATACTCCAATATTTCAGATTTGTGTGTTAACCATATTTATAGAAGGATGCTCGGAATATAATGAAATAAAAACACTACTTCGCGGGTTGAAATATCTGTTCATTAAAAAAAGGAAAATATATCTGGAACTGCAACGAGGGCCATATATCGAGCCTCCCATTAAGCTGCTTCCTGGGATGCCGAAGATTGGAGTTATTAGAGGATAGAATGCATATTGCTTTGTTAGGCATCTGCTAAATCATTGCACAGAGCGATTAAATGTTACTGGTGCTCCAATCTGATGCAATTAAACTGTCAGAAATATTAACACTGATGCCGATGAGTATTTTAGCAGCTTCTGATTTAGTGAACCAGGGGGTCGGCTGCTATTGCCTTCTCTCCTTACCCTGACACACTTTTGATTGTACTGATTTCAATGCTTTTTCTATGAAAATAAGATACAATTTATTTATTCATTTATTTATTTATGCAATTTGTATAGCGCACAAATACCCGAGGGTGTCTCGGCGCTGAGGACAATAGTACCGGGCAGTTAGAATTATTAATTACTGGTTAAAAAGCCACATTTTTACTGACTTCCTAAAGGTAAGGAGAGAGGGGCTGGCCCTGATATGAGGGGGTAGGGTGTTCCACAATTTTGCTGTGGCAACTGAGAAATATCTGTCTCCCCATGATGATTTCTTTGTACGGGGATGATTAAAAGGCGGGCTGAGGAGGAACGCAGTAATTTATTGGGAGTGTAACGGCATAAAGATCTTCTTAGGAACTCGGGTCCATAGTTGTTAACCGCTCTGTATGCTATTCAGAGTGTCTTGAATTTAATTTGGTTCCTAACCGGCAACCAGTGAAGCTGGCGTATTACCGGGAGATGGATTTGAACTTAGGTGTGCCTGATAGGATTCTGGCTGCTGAGTTTTGAATTAACTGCAGATTATTCAAGACTTTTTCCTGAGCATTTAAAAAAAGGCTGTTGCAGTAATCGATCTTAGATAAGGTCAGAGTGCACATAAGGGTTTTTCCTGCGCTCAAAGGGAGGAAAGGAAGACGTTTTCTGATCATTTTGAGAGTGAAAAAAGATGAAGACACCAAAGCATTTGCATGATGTATAAATGAAAGCTTATCATCAAACATCACTCCCAAATTCCTGACCTTTGTGACAGGAAGCGGAGAGGATCCCAATTCAGTTGGCAACCAAGTTGGGGACCAGCTTGGGACTAAACTGCCAAAAGTCATTACCTCAGTTTTATCGGAGTTCAACTTCAGGCAGTTGCGAGGCATCCATAGACTGATGTCTCGCATTCCTTCTTGAAAATTGGCTGCTACTTCTACTCCATCATTATAGACTGCGAGTACAAGTTGGGTGTCGTCGGCATAAGAGGTCAACCCCATCCCATGGGTTTTGATAATCCTGGCCAGGTCCGACACATAGATATTAAATAAGGTCGGACTAAGGGAGGATTCCTGAGGCACACCACATGGGAGGGAGAAGACCGGAGATTGGAATTCACCCAACTTAACAGACTGTGTACGGTTTGCAAGAAAAGAGGTCAGTAAGGCCCTGGCCCTTTCGTTGATGCCGATGGCAGAGACACGGCCGGTCAAGATGGTGTGATCGACTGTGTCAAAAGCTGCGGACAGATCCAATAGGATGAGGACAACTGCTCCACCCTTTTTCCAGAATCATCCTGATGTCGTCTGAAGCCTTGATAAGGGCTGTCTCTGTTCCGTGTTCCTTTCTAAACCCAAATTGAGTGTCATCAAGCAGGTTATTGTTGTCGATGAATTGGCCTAATTGATTGTTCATTATTTTTTCTATGATTTTTGATGGGAAAGGGAGACATGCTATAAAAAACAAAATGAAAGATAATGGAGCATAGACATCTGTGTCAAGACTTCAATTCATTGCCATTGATCTGATCAACGAGGTCTTTTGTGGGCATTAGATAAGCTTGAAGTGACTCTATCTTATCTCACCTGGGAAGGTGAGCAACACGAACTGGAGGTGGAACACTAGCCAACTGAGATGTAAAGCGTGACGGAGTGAAGCTCTTGACAAGAAAATAAGACGTATGTATTGGCTGAAGAGAAAACACTGAAAAAGATCTCATTTGGGACTGCCAATGCTTATCGAGATCAAGTTGCATCCATCTGAACCCTGACGTGTGATTAAAAATGCTCACAGTGAATGAATGTCCTTGTTACTGTAACCCACAGGTCTGAGCTCCATCACATGAGAGTACCTGGCAATTTTAAAGCTGTGTCCTCTTCATTTATAGGTAGCTGCTTATTGACTGACAAGAGGCAATCATACTCGTACCAGAACAACCAAACTTTGATGTTTGCCGAGGTACTGTTCTTTGGGGTCCTTGTGACTTTGAGCCCGACGCTGCGCACTATGTGGTCGGCGCCTTACTTTGGGATTTTCACCTGTCAATATGTCTTAATAGCCCCAGGTGGAGTTATTTGTTGCAACAGGCTCTATTTTAGTGAATAACCTATTTTTTATATCTTGGTATATGTATGGTGGATTCTTGTCTTTTTGGTCTTTTGTTTAGCTAAAGATTTCCTATTTTTCTAAACTGGTGTGGTGTCCATTTGTATTGTGTTCACTGCATTACCGTACGTGTACACAGATGCTTTATACACTGCTTCTGACATAAACCTGCCTGCTCGTGCCAAGCTACCAAGAGGGTGAGCAGGGGTTGTCTAACGACCGAACTCCTTACCCTACTTGGACAAAGGTGCAAACCACTGCCAGCTAGAGACCCCTATTTGTAAAAATTACCTACTCTTTACCAGAAAGTCTATCAGTGGTACACACATAGCCATCAAGATGCCTCACAGGCAACTCTTCGTGTGCTTTAACTGCAAAGGTTAAACCAGATCAACATCTACTCATTATGCAATACCTGTCCTTGTCTTATCACACAAGATAAAAGTTTTCAATATTAATCAATCAACATTTGATAAAGCTCAGAGCTGCTTCAAGCAGAAGCATTTCAGTACTCAGATGAGACAACAGAAAGCTAGCTGTGAAATCTTTAGAACATAGACAAAATCAAACAGCCAGGCTTCGAGTTTCCTTTTAAAGGTGGCCTGTGACTCAGACCATCACAAATTAGAGTGCAAGCTGTTCCATAATTTAGCTGTAAGAACAGTGAATCAGCATCCTCTGCAGTGTTTTTAAGTATTTTGAAATCTGTAGCCAGCTGCTGCTGTTAGACCGGAGTACTCTCTCTTGAGTATATAGGGAGTCAATCTATTCTTCGGGTAGTGAGAGGCTTTTCATTGGAAAGCTCTGAATGCCAGCATCAAGGCTTAAAATGTAATGTGCAGTGACACTTTTGGCAGTGAAGGGTGACTCTCTGTGTAGTTGGACTGTGCGACCGGAAGCCAATGTAGATTTCTCTGATGGGAAGGTAGATATTGGTGATGAAGTACTCTCCTAATAAGTCTGGCCCCTGATTTCTAGATTATCTGTAGTCTACATATCATATTTACAGGAAGGCCAAGGTGGAGACTGTTTGAGTAGTCCAGACAAGAAGTTACCAATGAATGGGTACAGTTTTTCAGCTCTCCTCATTAACCGAATGATGAACTTCTTCAAGGTTTTCATTTTCATGAAGCAGATCGAGATTTGTTTGTTTGAGTGGCGAAGGAGAGTGTGGAGTCAAATATGATACCAAGGTTTCTAGCCAAAAGACTCCGTGTTGGGGAGGATTACGTTTAGCACGCCACTAGAGGGTGGACGGCGGCAGTCCCTTTTAACTTAAAGCCAGTTGGTAATTTATCTTCAGGCAATTTGCCTTCATCCAGGCCGCAACTCTTTAGGCACTCTAGTTTGTAAAAGTCTGCCTCCGAGTTGTCTTAAATGGAAAAAAGCAGTTGAGTGTCGTCAGCATATGACACTTCCTTTACAACCCAGGTTTCAATCAGATCCACGAGGGAGAAAAATAAAGGTTGTACAAGAGGTGACTCAGGGATGATCGCTGCAGGACTCTAAACAGCATTGGTTTTGGTGATGAAGTAAAATGCTGTTGATACACCCGTTGGGATCTGCCCTCCAGGAAAGATCGAACCCATGAAAGAGCTTCGCCCTGAATGCTGGAATGATTGAGTCTGTTCCACAATATGGAATGGGTCACTGTGTTGAAAGTCGATAAAAGATCAAGAAGCAGCACCACTACAGGTGTACTAGCATTAAGATTCTCTCTAACAAACTCTGCCGTCTCCAGGAGAGTGTCTCAATGCTATATCCTGCACAGAAGTCCGATTGAGAGGTGTGAAGGATGGAATTAGCTTCCATAAATGTGGACAGTTGATTGACAATTTCTCCAGGATTTTGATGGGGATGGGAGAAGAGAAATGGGCCTATATTTACTGAAGACACCAGGGTCTGCATTCAGCTTTACTAGGAGCAGCAGAAGCGCCGTCTATTTCTAATGAGTGTTAAAAACACTGTAAGTCACCAAAGCATTCCAGAGTTTATTAAGAAAAAGGTTGAAGGGCGGCTCCATTAGTCAAAAAATGTTCAAACTCAGGGGCATTAGGGGAGAATTTTTTTTAGCTCATTTAAGGAGATTTCTTCAGATATAGGAGCTAATTCGAAGAAAGATGGCTTGGGGCAAGGGGGTGCACTGGGGAGGGCGTTCCTCACATAAACAGGACTGAGAGCTTTGTCGCCATTAGGTATTTCTGGGAAGGTGGAGTAAAGATTCTGAATCTTCTTGTCAAAGAAGACCGAGCATTTTTCACAAAGTTCGGCTGAAGGGATGATGCCAGTTTTGGCCACTCCTGGTGAGATAATATAATTCACAAATTAAAACACTTCACTAGAAGAGTTAGCAGAAGTCTCAATATGATGCACAAAGTTGATTTTCATTGCATGTTTTCTTGCAGAAGATTCTAAGAGCACTTGATATTCTTAGCATTGGAATCAGAAGATTTCCTCCAATTGTGTTCTAATTTCTTACACAGGCTTTTCTCAGCTCTTAGAGCACGGGAAAACCAAAGAGCAAAGGCCTAGATCTTTATGCCACATACTTTTCCAAGGGGGCCATATGGTCTAAAGAGTTAGTGATTCATTTATCAAACAGAGAAATATCAGTCAACTGTCCCTTGAAGAATCGGCGGGGAAGAGCTGAAGGACTGAGGAATAGATTGGCAGAATATATGTGGAGAAGTGTGGCTCAGGGGTTAGAGGCGGCAGACCCGGAAGCTGAGATCGGTCCTGGACCAGGGTTCAATTCCCTGCCTCGGCGGGTCTTGGGCTAAAAATTCCACGGACTCGATAATTCTCGCTCCGGTGCCTTCTCGACTCACAGGTTCACACTCTGCGACTCTGGGCAATAGCTTGCTTACTCTCCACAACGGCCCCTCGCGGCAGGATGCCTGACTTTCACCTTGTGGATACCCTGCTATCTCACAGGGGAATACCAGGACGGGTTCCCTAAGCAAGCGCCGGGAAACCCACTGCGGGTAGCTGTGCGCTATATAAGCTCAAATACATTTACATTTACATTTACATTTATGTATGAATTAAAAGACAATATAATTTTATCATGTTATGTAAGAAGACCATACTTGCACAACCGCACCCACAGGTGTTAGCAGAAGCTCCCTGAAGACATGACTTGTGACACCTTTCTCCCAGCTACCAGGCAAAAGAGGAAACACAGTAGGCTGTGAATCCTGATAAAGCAAACCATAAAGTGTGCTCTTGTGGTGTTCAGATTCATCTGTCTGCTTCAGAGCATATAGAGGAGCCACGTTAACACACTGAAGAGAAGATATGCTGAAGGTCTGTCTGATATTATACCACATGACCACCAGCAGACTCTTATCTCTGGACTACCAAGAACAGCCCTTTCTAGGGCCACCTTTACAACTGGAAGAGAGGGTGATTGCGCAACTGTGTCAAAACCACTGTCCTGGAAGAAGCACTGAGTGCAGAATAGTGGCACTACCCTGTGGAATGCCTAGCTGCCACATACATATGTAAGGCTGGCATAGGCAACTATGAGCTCTCACAGGACTATAGTGGGGACTGGGAACCCTCAGTTTCCTCACTGCTGCTGCTAGACACCTTCTACCACAGACTCCTGGCACCACAGCAGACTTACTTATACCACCCACAGCCAGATCCATAGGTGAAAGGGTTGGAAAGGGCTAAGAACTGCTCTGAATCCCACTGGTCTTTGTACAGGGGAAAGTCAGTGAAGCTGACAGCTGTTGTGGCACACACACAAGACAGAATAATATACAACAAATGGCACACAGGCATGATGCAAATTCCATCAGTACTCCCCAGAAAGGAAGGCAAGGGTGGTGAGGGACTTCAAGTAGAGGTTGACCACCACCACTACTACTACCTTCCCCATCATTATCCAGGGTGAAACTGCCAATAGCAAGACTGGCCAGGATTCCCAGCACCCCAAGTGGCTGGTCAAATGAAATATGGTGATTGCATATCATTGTGCATTTTCACCAATACTACAAGATGTTTTGTTGTACTTTGATCATATTGTCAATGAGCCACGTGTGCAGTGAATACCTGGATGATGCCTCATTTACCACATTTATAACCTTAAGCAGTGCTGCAGATTTCTTCTTCATCCTGTCTCCTGCCAGTCACCTAGCTTGTGTTTCCACTAGGTGCCTTTACTCCTCATCCTGTCCATCTGCAGTATCAGTAAACATCTGTATTCTCATCCGCTTCAGATGCCTTAAATTGCTAATAACTGAAGTGTACCACCTTACAGTGCTCTTTTATGCATCTGCGAGTGGTGAGTATCCATGGCTTAGCCTTTTGTCGGTACACAGTACATTATCTAATGTATTCATTAAAAAAAACTTAAAGATTTGATTCCAACTTCTAGTGAGGGTAGATGGTGAAAGTCAGTGTGTGAGGGCGAGTCTGAATTCCTGTTCACGTTAATCTAGCTCAGATTGGTATATTAAGAAATTGGTGTTCATATCATTTTGTAGACACTTTTTTTGTTGCTTTTTTTAGTTAAATCTTGGCCATGCTGCACAGTATTTTGCAGATGCTGTACATCATAAACCAAGAGCTTTGAGAAACCCCATAGTTCTTAAAGGTGAGATGTATTGGCTTTTCCAATGCTTTTTTGAAACTCATATTGAGTAGCAGTGTATTCCTGTGTTGGTGCATGCACTGTGAGTTTTCTCATTTTGTGTTCTTTGTAGTTATTTTAAGAGAAAAGTAGTCCAGTTTGTATGCTGGTGAGATGTTGCTACATAAATGGGTTCGCTATTGTGCTAGCTGCGTCTGTGGTTCTTCTTATGTGTTGAAAATGGCCCTTTTAGCAGGGTTATCCCCAAACGTTTAGCTTCTTTCTCCTACATTTCGTGATCTCTTTTTGTTGGCTTAAGGACTCTCTGCACTTTACCACTGCTGATCAGTGCTAAAGTGCCTATGCACTCTGTGTAAATTATGATTATGATTGTTAATCCATGATTGGCACATTACTGGTAAGTCCCTAGCACAGTACACCGCGTGTGCCAGGGCTTGTAGATCAAATGCTACTAGTGGGCTTGAAGTATTGATTGTATCACCCATAGGAGGAGCCCTGTAGATGTGTCTCAGACCTGCCACTGTAGCCCACACAGTTGGAAACTGCAATGTTGAACTAGCAAGTGCACCCACTTGCTTGGCCCTAGCCTTCCCTTTTCTTACATGTAAGGCACCCCTCAAGAAGGCCCAAGGTACCCCCATGGGCATGGTGTATTGTAGGTTAAAGGTAGGGCATGTACTGGTATGTTTTACATGTCCAGACAGTGAAATTCTTTATATTTCGTTTTTCGCTATTGAAAAGGCTGTCTGCCCATAGGCTAACACGGGAAGGACAACTACACTATGTATTATTTCTAACAACTTTTGTTTATTCCTCCATCAGATACAATTAAACAAGCTTTTTATACTTCTTATATTCTGGTTCCTGTATTGTCAGTTCTTGAAGTCTTCCTTCCAGACCAGAAGAAATCTCCCGGGGATTCTTGAATTCTTCACTTCTCAACTAAAGCAGCGTTTAAGAGCATGTCCCTCGAAAAACAAAAAAAACAAAGATTGTTTCAGCAGGCGAATAGCCTCATTAAGGTATGGCCTTAATAGGGAGTAGGTGTGAGGGGGTTGAACAAAATCACCCAGTTGCACCACCATCAGTGTTGCACAGGGATAATAGTGTTTATCTTGAGGATTTAGGTGCTACGTTGCTAAGAGCTTCGCCGCAATGCCCACTTTCAACTCCCTCCCTACCCTTAGTTCTGGCATCTCGGTATGCGAGTTCCATCCTAGAAACAAGGCACGGAGACGGTTACGCACCTCAGTGAGTCACGCTCCTCCAGGACTGTCGCTAGAATTCCCATTTTGCCGGAACGGGTCCGGCTTCCATCTTGATTCTTCAGTACGGCTGCTGGATTTGCCGTTCTCCTCAGGAGTCTTCTCAGGCAGTGCAGCAATAAAGATATCTTGGTCGACAGGGTTTCGGGGTGACGGCTTTTTCTCAACTTGTCTCACGGTCTCCTCCTGGTTCATTGAACACCTTCTGTCAGGAAGGGGACCGGATATGAGGTCTCTTGTGGTACTGGGTTCCAATAGGTTCACGTGATGTCATCATGTGGGGTGATTCGGTCTCCAGGAAGTTGAGCTTCTTAAAGGTATTGCCCACATTGTCCACAGACGTATCTAGGGGAGACTTGAAACAGAGGTTAGAAGAAACGTAAGGCGAAAACGCTTCCTCACTGTCTTCTTCACTCTCTAGGCGATTAGGTAAGTCGTGACAGGGGTTGACGTGTGCTCTGCCTTTCCTGGGTGGAAGCTGGACCACAGAGGACAGAGCTGGTTTGGACTGGGCTCAGAGACCCTTGTCACAATGAGAACAAAGAGAAAATGGGGTATAAGTATTGGACCTTAACCCCAGAGAATTAGATCACTTCTGGACTCAAGAGGAACCTCTGCCAGGGAGAAGATCTGGAGAGCTGTAAGGAGGATTACTGCCCCATTGCTCTGTGTGCTTTGCTGGATCTGCCTGCAATAGCTGAATCTGCCAGGGAGAGGACAAAGCCTGGAACTTTGCTGTAAACCAGCATGAAGAAGAAACTCCAAGTGCTTGTGTGTGCTTGCCTCCCGTACTGAAGTCTCAGGGTCACAAAGATTTCACCTGCACCCACTGACCAGCACCTGGACTCCTCTATGGACTCCTGTATTCAAAAGGGTACCAATTCTAGGTTACTGGGCCTGAGAATTGTGTGGTTTGTGCTGCAAAGCAAGACCAAAATCTCTGATGCCGTCAGTGTCGCTGCCAGTGATGCCATGACCTGCACAGATGCCAGGGGCACCGCTCGTGAAGTGCACAACGCACCACCCTGCATGCACCACAGCTCCAACGCCCATCGATGCCTGCAGTTATCAGCTTTCCCGAAGCCAACTCTTGCACCGAAGCAGTCACCGACAGCACCACGTTATCGCAGAGCCGATAACCCCGAGTGTGACTTCACAAAGTCTTTGCCGAATCACCTCACTGGAACCGACACCTCACCGTCACTGCCACCTAACTTTCCTGACCTGGACTCAATGCCTCGCCTCCTCCATGGCAAAAGGAAACAGGCTTCGCCTTGGCATCGACACCTGATCTCCACTACGCCGATCAATGGCTGTTGATGACGTTTCCATTGTACTGTTGTTTTGGGCTCCGTGTGAGTCACATCTCGCGGGTGGCGCCATTCTTTGGATTTGTGCCAGTCACGACGTTTCAATAGCCCCAGGTGGAGTTATTTTGTGTCTACAGTTCTATTTCTGATATAACTGTTTCAAAAGTGATATCTTGATACATGTATGTTATATTTTTGTGTTTTTGTCTTGTTTAGTGTAGATAAAGGTACTTTATTTTTCTAAACTGGTGTGGTGTCCATTTGTGGTGTTTTCACTGTCACTGTGTGTTTGGGTACAAACACTTTACATATTGCCTTTGGGATAAGACAGTCTACTCATGCCAAGCTACCAAGGGGTTGGCAGGGGTTGTCTAAAGTGTGTAATCCCCTTCCTGGCTAGAAGGAAGGGTCCCTACCTAGACAAAGGTGCATACCTCTTCCAATTAGAGACCCCCATTTCTAACATTATGCTTTATATATTTTGTCATTAGGGTTTAGTGTTCGTGTTGAGCATGGATTGTGGTATCCGTCCATGGTTATTGCACGTGTACTTTCTTACTCTGACAGCTATTTTTAGATGTATCTTAAGCATTAAACATCCTTGCTCACTCTGGCCCTTAAGTTTGACTCCCTTCCTCTTGTTCTCCATTTACAGTTGTACAAATCCGCCAAAAAATGAGCAGAACTGGTGATGGGAAAGCTAGAGTTGCCAAAACTCGGCCTCTAAATATTACTTTAGTGTGCGGTGTTAAGTATCAGAAAATATTTTTCCGTTTTCTGTAAACTATCAGTATGACACACACGTTGCCTTAGCATAATTTTCTTATGGTTCTTATTAGAATTGGAGTGTTCCACACTTTTTCTGAGTTACATTCATTCAAATATATCCTTTTGTTCTGCACTGTATTACCATCTTGTGCTTTTGCTTGAGGAATAGTATGATCCATGTATTATTACAATATTACAACATGAAGTTGCTCTTCACAGTGCATGACACCCCTATGGATTTGCACACGAATGTTCCCATTCGGGTCACCAGCTTGAATCAGATGAGTTGTGACTGAAGGTCATTATCGCCAGGCAGCTAGTTCCCTGTGGATGATGTTCACATCACAAAACAACATGGCCAACTAAGCTGAATGGTAATGATCTACAGCATGAACTAGACGCGCTTCTATAGTGGCGGCCCCTTCAGAACAGGAGTGACACACACATTCTAGAACTTCTGCTGCCTCTTACTGCAGTTGGAAAATATTAAAACTACTGAAGGAGTAGGATATATGTCTTAAGAAACCTATTCCTAGTATTTTAGTTTGTTTACAAATTTGTGCAACTGCTGCATGCAAAGGCTTGGGTGAGCAACAACTAGTAAAACACGAAATCAGCTTCGCTGTTTTGTGCAGTTCACTTTTTGTTTAAGTGATATTGACTGTAGAGCATTAAAAAAAGAGCAGAGGTATAATGCTATTTGCACTAATATTGGGTATTTTTATACTTTTATTTTTAGTTTTGTTTCTGTATTTTCATTGCAATACATTTATTATTAATAAACGTACTTTGGTGTTTTAAGTATTTTAATCAATTGAAAATAAAGTGTATCAAAGCACTCTGTGTGCTGCTCGGTATAAATTACTGATAATAGAATGAATATTGTTAAAAGTACAGAACTGGACATTGTTATTTAATATTTAAGGATGCAGGGATTTCCATAGACTTACACTAAAACTGTGCATTTTCAGATCAAAGAGCCTGTTCATTAGAATAACTAATGATTCAGAAGAAGCAGCTGAAACTGAAGTAAGATTGTCGCCACCTGTAACATTTTTAATGTGTTGTAAGACAAAAAATATAAAATTCTGTAGTGATCTACTGTGCAAAATGAATTTTACAACCCATGCTTTACGTAAGACTAAAACTCTCAAGATCCAGAACCACAGCACCAATCAAAAACAGCCAAGAGTTTATACAGTTCAATTCAAGAATATCTATGATATCTTCGTTTTTGTGTTTAGAAACAGGACAACACAAAAAATTAACCATGTGAAAGACCAGGTCCTACGTATAGATCAGCAACATGGAAATACTTGGGCACTCCACTGTGTAGCTGGAGGGCCACAACCATATTTATTGTTTTCATGATACCTGCATGAGGTCAATTTACCTGTAGTAAATCTAAACCAAATTAATTTACCAAATTGAGATTATTTTGAAAATCCCGTACCGACTGGACCCTGATGAGCTAATGTTTAAAACCCTAAATGTAAAAATTAGATAACAAAAGAGAGAGAGGCATCCAATGAACTTGCAATCGATAAAACATGATTTTGTTTTCAGGATAGTACCTCACTATATCCTGGGTAAAACGCTTGCCCCCGTGAACTTAACTGAATAGCCAAAGAGACTTCAGCGAACGTAAATGACAAATAATTGTCACCCTCCATTATACTCAGTAGCAACTGGGTGAACCTCTCAGCTTCATTTATGAAATAAATAGCCTAAAAATAAGAAATCCAATCACTGCCAGTAATGCTAGATTACCCCCAGGTCCCTCCATCCTCGACACCTTCTTAATAACATGTGGAGATAACTATCTTTCGACAGAAAAAAAGAGCAGAGGCATGCTGGGACTCTAATACTGCCCCTCCCACCGGGAGTACATAAGCAGTACTTACCCAGCATCCCGCCTGTTCTTTTTTTCGGTCTGTCGACAGAAGTTTGCTGTGGTTGCTGGTGCTGCTCCTGCTGGGCTTGAGTGGCTTCCCTCTCCTGGATCTCCCCGTCCGGCTGCCTGGCTGTGCGGTCGGGGTGTCTGCTGTCCTGCCTCCTGGCCTGCCGGGCTTGCTGGGGGGCTGTTTTTCTTCCTTTCCATGGCTTTGTGGTTGCGGACCGGCCCTTTGCGGCTGGTGCGCCGGTCTCCGGCGGTCGCTTCCGGGTCATGGGGGCGCGTCTTCCAGGGTCCTGGCTGCATGGAAGACACGCTGTTTTTGCCTCTGGATGTGTCCTTTGCGTGTGCTGGAGTGCCTGCTTGGCGGCGCTCGGTCTTGCTTCACGCGGACTTTGATGCTGCTTTGGACGGATCCTCTCGGCAGCCTGCCCGTCCCTGGCGTGGTGCCTGCTGTGCGCCTGCGGCTGGTATGAGGGGGGCCCTGGTTCGTGGGGCGGGCCTTCCTTCGGGTGAGTTCCGCATAGCGGTCTCATTTTTCCCCTTCTGTGTTTTTCAGTCTGCTGCCTTGTCTGCTTGCTCGCCCGGCGCTGGTGCTGGGAGCCTGGGTTCGAGCCGCTGTGCCACGTCCTCGTCCTGTGTGTTGCTGCGCAACTTTCTGCAGCTCGGATAACCTGTATGCATGTCCTGCTGTCAAGGGGTGACCAGTTCGATCCCTGTATTCACTTCGGAAAATGTTTGTCAAACTGGCCCCATCTGAAACTGGCATGGCTCAAATGCAATAGGGAGGGGAGGCTCTTGTTGTGTTCCGGCCTTCCTCCCGGGTTGCTGGGGGCTGGATTGTGTGGCTCCTCTGCACTTGCCATGTGTATGCTTCGGGGATGTGATGTCTCCCTGTATGCTGCCTTGTTTCCCCTTGTCCTTTCATGTTTTGGACAGTCGCTTGGGTTTTCTTGCAGGGCCTCATACATATGCTCTCTGCCATTCGTGCCTCTCCTGGTGCTGCTGGGTGGTTTTTTCATTCCCCATTTTCGCTTTGAGTGGGGTTTCGTCTCGGAGTGTCGCCAGCCCTTGCTCGAGTTTGCTTCCAGGGTGCTCTGTTTGCCGCTCTTTCGCCCTGGTGCTGTGGCCCGTTGTGGGGTCTTGTCCCTGTGGTGGCTGATGTTCTCGATGGACATGGGTTCGGATCCTGCTGTTCGCTGCCTGCAGTCTGCCGCTGTGTTGGGTCACCACTTCTGTCCGTGCCTGCGTGTCCTCTCCTTGCCCTGGTCATGGGTTTTGGGTTGCGACTGCGCTTCCTGTGGGTGCCCGTTCTGTTGGGTTGCCTACTGCGGCCTTGGTGCTCTCCGTCCTGGTGTTCTCTGGGGTTCTTTGCCCTCCCCTCCCTCCTTCTGGCCTTGGGTGTATGTCCCGGGGTCTGTTTTGGTGGGGCGCTTTCTCTGCCTGTGTGGTGCACGTGTCCTTGCGTCTGGAGGGCTCTGTTTCCTCTGGTTGTTCCTGTCCGGGCTGCTTTCCTCCTCCTCCGGGCTGGCCTGCTGAGTCGCTCTCCCGGGGCTGGGGTGCGTTGGTGGTTGTGCCTCCTGCTGGTTCGCTTTCTTATCTCGGCGTGGTTCGGGGGCTCTTTTTCGCCCCGTTCCTCTGTCTTGAGGGGCTGCTCGTTGTTGGTGGTGCTGTGTCGGGTGGCTTGCGTGGGGTTTTCCCTCCGCTGCCTCTTCCCCTTCTCCGGCCCTCTGTGGTCTGGGGGGGTGTTGCCACTCTGCTGATGTTGCTCGCCCCTGCTCCTTGTTTGGCGCGGCTGGCCTGTCTTTCGGGTTACTGGCCTGTTTCTGGGTTCGCTGCTCTTTGGTCTGCACTGCCCCTCGGTTGCCTTTGGCTTCCTTGGGCTGGGTTGGAGGTTTTTTGTTCCCTTCTGTTGTGCCTCCTTTTTGTACTCCTCTACCTTGGTCTGCGTGGTGGGTGTTTTCTGCCGCTTGGCCTCTTCCCTTTGGTTTGCTGCCTTGGCCCGCCTCTCCCTCCCGGGGGGTGAAGGCTGGGTCTGCCGGTGCCCGTGCGGCTACTTCCTCTCCGCGCCCCTCAGGTGTGCCCTTCCGCCCTGGTGGGCGGGCTCCTTCCCCTGTCGGGCTCCCAAGTTCTGAGGGAGGGGGGGCGCGCAATGGTGGCCGGTTGGGGTGTTGGGCCCACGGCTCCCGCCCCGTCGTCGGGTGCGGCTGTCTCCCCTGCCTGGCGTTCGTTGGCTGCTTCTGTGTTCTTGGCCTTCGCTCTTGCCGTTTGGTGGCCTGCCTCTGTTTGGCGTGGGTTCCTGTCACCTTTGTGGTGGCTGTTTCCCTTTTTATTTGGCTGGCCCTCTCTGTGCTTGCTCCTGGGGTTCCCGGTGTTGTTGGGAGTCTCGCCAGCCTGCTTCCGCCTTGCCCTATGTCGGGTTCCTGCTCTTGTGTCGGTTTGCCATTCGCTTCCTCGGCGGCGGCGTCTGTTGGGGTTGCGTTTCTGTTTCCCCTTCTTCTGGTTCCTCTGCGCCTCCGTGCCTCCGGCTGTGGTTGAGTCGGTGTTCTGGCTCCTTGGGGGTCTGCATGGGGTTGGGTCCTGTTGGCCCCTTGGTTTACGGGCCGCGGGTTTCCCGCTTTTCTTTCTCTGCCTCTGCGTGCCTCCTGCTCTGGCTCTCCCTGTGCTTGCCTTTTGGCTTGCTTTGGGTGTTTTCCTGCCTGCTCCTCCTGGTGAGGCCTGGGTTCCTGACTGGTTTGTTCCCGGTTGGGGGCCTCCTGTGGATTTGGCTTCTCTGTCAGGGGTTGTGGGGTGCCTGCTCTTCTTGCCCTGGTGCTTCCTCGCCCCGGATTGTCTTTCCGGTGGTGTTTTCTCTGGGCATTGGTGTTCGTGCCGTTGCTGTGTGGCCCTGGCTGTCTTTTGCTGGTGCCACGCCCTTGCCTTTCCCCTCTCCGGGTCTCCTGTTCTCCCGGTTGGTGGCCTGCCGCCGTGCTGCCTTTCTGCACTGGCTGGGTGTCTGCTGGGGCTTTCTGCTCTTGCATGTTGGTCTTCTTTTGGGAAAACAATGGGAGGAGTATCCCCTACGTAGAGTTTTGAAAGAACTTTCGGAGGGTGAACTTCTTGGCAAAAAAGGAAAAATTCAACCTTTTGTTTTAAAACCCCTCACTCACCAACCTAGTGGTGACTTGCTTCATCATCGGGGTCCACCCTGGTGACCTAGCGTCACCAGGATGTGCTTCGACACCTGTGTTACAGTGGAGCGGGTTGTGACTGTAAGTGCAAAAAAATGTGTTAAAAATTGTCCTGGTTTAACTTAAAACTTAATTTTATTTTAAAGTAACAGAACAATGTTAAAAAATCGGTGGCGAGATACTGGTAGGTGAGTTACGACCAATGTATCTCTATATGTGTTTGTGTAGCTTGGTCAACATGTTTCTACCAATAGGGCAACTGCCCGGTATTCTTCAGGACCAAAAAACAGGTGGACGGGAGGTGTGGGCCCCCTAAAAGGCGCACCCTACCCTGATCCCCTGTATACCTACTGGAAGAATAGCCAGTGGTTGGTGAGCTCAATCAAGATAATGAGAGCCGTCAGAAAAGGTTAAAAAGAAAAAGAGACTTGTTTCTAGCCTCTAAAGTGCTTCAACGGGCAGGGGGTAGGATCTTCAAACCGACATAACATAATAGTTTGTGGAAGAAGGTAATGGCCATTAACCTACTGCTATCCTCCTCTGCTCGGCTAGTGAGGAGGATAGCAGTAGGTTAATGGCCATTACCTTCTTCCACAAACTATTATGTTATGTCGGTTTGAAGATCCTACCCCCTGCCCGTTGAAGCACTTTAGAGGCTAGAAACAAGTCTCTTTTTCTTTTTAACCTTTTCTGACGGCTCTCATTATCTTGATTGAGCTCACCAACCACTGGCTATTCTTCCAGTAGGTATACAGGGGATCAGGGTAGGGTGCGCCTTTTAGGGGGCCCACACCTCCCGTCCACCTGTTTTTTGGTCCTGAAGAATACCGGGCAGTTGCCCTATTGGTAGAAACATGTTGACCAAGCTACACAAACACATATAGAGATACATTGGTCGTAACTCACCTACCAGTATCTCGCCACCGATTTTTTAACATTGTTCTGTTACTTTAAAATAAAATTAAGTTTTAAGTTAAACCAGGACAATTTTTAACACATTTTTTTGCACTTACAGTCACAACCCGCTCCACTGTAACACAGGTGTCGAAGCACATCCTGGTGACGCTAGGTCACCAGGGTGGACCCCGATGATGAAGCAAGTCACCACTAGGTTGGTGAGTGAGGGGTTTTAAAACAAAAGGTTGAATTTTTCCTTTTTTGCCAAGAAGTTCACCCTCCGAAAGTTCTTTCAAAACTCTACGTAGGGGATACTCCTCCCATTGTTTTCATAAATATTCCTGTCAGGGGAATAGGAGTTATCTCTTTTTTCACTTCTTAGTGAAAATATCCCTTGCTCTCTCTTTTGATCTCAAAGGTCTTCTTTTGGGCTCTGCGTCCTTGCCTGGGCTCTCTGTGTCCTGGCGGGGTGCTCTACTATTGTGCCTCGCCCTGGTAGGTCCTTAGGGGCTTTTTTTCCAGCTGGCGGTTCTTGGCGGTCTTCTTTCGCTTGGGTTGGGGCTTCTGTGGGTTCCTTTGGCTCCGGTGGTCTGTGGGCTTCCTGCTTTTTCTTGTTGTCCTCGGGCTGTGCCTGCTGGGCTTCCTGGCTGTTTTGCCGGCTCTGGGGGTGTTATGCTGTGCATTGCCTGGTTTTGGCCTGGTTGGTCTAGGAAGGTACATCCTGACTATGGTTGCCCCCAACTTTTTGCCCTGTGTTTTAGCTGGTTTTGGACATAGTCAACCTGGGACCCTGCCAATCAGGACCCCAGGCCTACTGCTCTCTCTTTAAAATGGATTCCATGTACCCTAGGTGCATTTCCAATTGGTACTGGGCCACCCTATCAGACCCTGTAACCCAGGGCAAGGGTGTACCCAGGGCCGCCAGGGGCTGCAGCATGTATTATGCCACCCCTGGCTGGCCTCCTAAATTTGACACAACTGGCTGCATGACAGCTGGGGCAAAGTCGTGTAATCACCCTTTGCTTTAGGTATAGTAGCTCTATATCTAACCATACAATGGACACCCGAGTTCCTCTCAGTCACTCCTATGGCAGGCCTTGACAATCCTGAAGGCAGAGTGCGTGGGCTCGTGTGAACTAGGTTCTGGCCGAGCCAAGCCCGGTTGCAGCTTGCGGAATCAAGACCCAATGGCTGTTCCATGATAACGAGTACCACATCGGTAACTTCGGTGTCGCGTTATCAAGACATGTCGAGTAAGGTGTCATACGAATCGGGATGCTGCCCCCTCACCAATTCTGGCGACGAGGTTAGCATTCCGCCCTTCTAGAGGGACACGACATGTACGTAACTGTGAACCCCGGTTAAAGTTAACTAAAGCCTCAGCTCCACAAAATGGATGCTGCCACCACAGACACGAGTCTGACCTCCTGCTGCTGGGAGTCCTTCCAGCGAGGAGAGCTTGGACAAAGGGTTTCCTGTCGAGGGCGGTGTTCGCACCGTCCCAGACAGGGTTTGTGTATTCTGGGTAGGTAGGGCTTTTGCGAGAAGGTGACTGCGGAGTGGCACCCCGGTGCTCACTACGCATCTGCTGGTCAGAACCAGTTCCAGGGGCGCCAGCCCTGGCCTGGGGAAAGTCCGGCAGGAGAGAGGGGTGTAACTACCCCCCTTCCTGGTCCCACCCTTAGGGCAGGACCTAGTCATGTACCCACCCCTTTCTTTAGAATAAAGGCTGGAGCGGGGACCCTTCCAAATTAGATCATCTTTGAATCAAGAACTACTTTCTACGAAAGGACATTCAAGACTCTTCTCAAGATTTCTCCCTTGTGACTAAGGAGTAGTCACCCTGCATCAGCGGGCACCACCCAAGAACTATGCGGTTTGCTGTAAGTCCTTCCTCAAGGAATCCGACGGCCCAGCTCGACGAGAACCGGCTTCCCTGGCACCTCTGACCTCTACCCACGTCATCAGCTCAGCTGTGATCTGTGGGTGCGACGAGACCTCGAGGGACCGGCCATCATCAGAACCTGCACGCTCTTAACCAGCACGACCATCGAAGCAATTCTCTGGTGAGTGCTCTGGGGTCCGAGAAGCCCCGACCCTGAGCCGCTCCAGCACCGAAGTGCAGTCTCCCAGCATCTCCACGATCTGCGTGGGGCCCTTCTGCTCGCTGCTCAGCACGTTGTCTGGTCACTAGCCGCTGGCTTGTGCCCTTCTGTGACGACATCCGACAATCAACACTGCTGGTCTGGTTGCTCCAGACTGGCCCTTGCTTCCATCCTTGCGAGAAGCACCCCGGACCTCCTGGTCCACTCAAGACGCCATCTTAGGCCCACCACGTGGCCCTGAGATCTGCCAAGGCTTGTTGCCCCATCCTGGGCCCAGCGACGCCGACAGCATCATCCTTCGTGGGACAGCTCGCACCTCCACCGTGGTCGCCGACAACGCCTCCTGGTCCGTGAGACTGCAGAGCCTAGCGTCGCCCACTCACCTGGTCGAGGTGACTGCCAACCGGTGCCTTCCTGGTACCCTCTGACTACTGGCTAGTAGTACGAACTTGGTCCCCTCTGCTTTCAGGTATCATCAATCTCTGATCCAGGCTTGGATCTCTACGAACTATTCATCACTGGTCGCCGGCCAGCAACTCCTTTTCTTCCGGCTCCTGGCTCGTCAGCGAAGACCCCGACGCCTGTAAGACTTGTGCAGCCGCAGCCCTCGTGGCTAGGTAACTCGGCATTTCGGTGCCTGCATAGCCTCTTTACTCTAGGGTCCCGAGTCCCTCGCTTCCGACTTGCCTTATCGGGTCCGCCCGAGACCTTAAACTTTCCGTGTCCTCGGACACTTGTTTTAATTGTGCACTTGAAGTATTTTCCTAAGAGATTTGGTTTGTGCTTAGTACCCTGTCCTCATAAAGAGTACAGGGCTGTTGTGAATCTTAATAAATATCCTGTTTATTTTCATAACACTTGTGTGGTGTCCTTTCACTTGGTGTTCAAGGGGTACATGTGTGGTAAACAGCTGGCTTAACACGCCCTCTCGAGTCTTTAGCCTTAGACTGCTCGTATCCACGCTACTAGGATAGCTGGTCTATAGGTTGACTTACAACCAAACACCATAAGGGTCGTTGGAACGATACATAGCGGTCGCTAGAATAGCGAACGTTGCATATCGGGCCAACTTCTCACAGTTGGCTTCTGCCTCCCTTGTTTCTCCGGCCTTGGTTCCCGTGGTGGGGCTTTTGGGTACCCCCCCGCCCCCCTCTCTGGGTGGGGTATGGTTCTGTGGTGCTCTTGCCTCGGTGGGGTCTCCCTCCTGGCTGCGGGTTGTCTGGGGCCTTCTACTTGTTGGCCCTCTGCTTCCTCTGGCTTCCGCTTTGGCGGTTTTCTCTGTTTTTTCCGCTCTTCTGTGTGGTTCGGGTGGTTGTGTGCTGGGGGTTCCCGGTTCCTCCCTGCCCTTTTTGCTGTGCCGTGTGCGCTGCTCGGGTTCGTTCCCGGGTTTTTGATTGGGCCTACGGGTCCTCCTGCGTGGTCGGGTTGCTTGGCTCTGGTCCTGGCTTCCCGGTTCTGTGGGCTTTTGTTGGCTTCTCTTTTGTGGTTTGCTTGGCTCCTCTCCGGCGTTGCTGGGTTGGGGCCTTGTGGTGTTGGTCTGGGTGCTGTGCTCCCTTGACTTTCTGTTTCCTGCTGCTCCTGCCCTTGCTGCTAGCCTGGCCTGGGTGTGGGGGTCCTGGGCGGTCCGGTGTCTTCTGGGCGTCTTCTTTGTGCTGCGCTCTGTGCCTCGTTGGGCTGCTGCTGGGGTTTCCCGGTTGCTCCGTGCTCCCCTCATGCCTTGTGTTCCATCCCTTTGGGGTTGGGGTTTCTGGGCTTGTGGTTGGTTTCTCTGTTCCCGACATAGTTTTGTTTTCTTTGTTGCTTTTTCCGGTCTTGTTGGCCTCTCCTTGTTTGGTGGGCTTTCGGCTGGGTTGTGTGGTTCTTCCCCGTCCCTGTCTTTTGGGTCGGGTTCTCGTTCCTGTTCGGCTCCTGGTTGCTCGTTGCTTCCTGGGCCTCCTCGGACGGGTTCCCTCCTCGGGTCTCTTGGGCCCGGGTCCTTTCTTTTTTGGGTCTTAGGCCGTGTTTCTGGCCTGTGTTTCCCCTTCCTTTTTGGACGGGTGCTTGTGCCTGCGCTCTGTTGGCCGTTTCTTTCTTTGGCTTTCTTCCGGGTTGTCTGGTCTTCCTGGTGAGTCTGGCTGGCCCTGTATGACTTCCTGCTGGTTCTGTCCTTGGCGGTCTTCTCCGGTGGGTTGGTTTGACTGGTCTTGGTGTCCTGGTCGGGGTTCTGGCTGCCGGTTTCTCGGGTTGGCGGCCTTCTTTTCTTGGTGCCCTGGCCTTTTTTTCTTTCTCTCGGGTCCTTGTCCCTGCTGTCCTGTTCTGGGTTGCGGGCCGGGGGTTTCCTGCGGTCTTCCTTTCCTCCTTTTCGGTGCTCCCTTGGGTGGCTGCTTTTGTTGTGGTTTCCTGGGTGTGCTTGTGCGTGCGGAAGGCCGGGTTTTCTGCTTTGGTATTCTCCACATGTTATTAAGAAGGTTTCGAGGATGGAGGGACCTGGGGGTAATGTCCTATTACTTACCGGTAATCTTCATTACTCCGGGTCCCGTAGTCCTCGACACCTTCTTACGCCCCTCCCTCCCTCCCGGGCGGCCGGCCTTCCTGTCTGGGCTTGGTTGTACAGGCGGGATGCTGGGTAAGTACTGCTTATGTACTTCCGGTGGGAGGGGCAGTATTAGAGTCCCAGCATGCCTCTGCTCTTTTTTTCTGTCGGGAGATAGTTATCTCCACATGTTATTAAGAAGGTGTCGAGGACTACGGGACCCGGAGTAATGAAGATTACCGGTAAGTAATAGGACATCACAGTATATTGGCTGGGACATCCCTCTGGTAAATTCTGCTTACAAACCTACAGAACACTTAACTATTCTTTTGGAGAGTTGCAGCCTCGATCTCTTCCCAATCTACCATTAGCTGGTAATTTCTCCTCCTTTATAACATATTTGTATAAACCTTCCATGCTTTAATAGACTCAACCTGAAGCATAGGCTTGGCCATCAAAATGTTGCTAAGATTGCATTTAGCTGTGGAGCATTCAGAATTAAACCCTCTCCGCTGAACTGGTACATCCTTTGCTGGCTTCATTAGGCTTTCTTTAATACGTAGACAAATATTTTCTAAATTATCCAACATATTGTCCCCTCCTCACAACTTCTGATAAACAGGTGAGGAAGGTCCCTAGGTTGTTAGTAATAAGAAAAGCAAGAAAAGATTCAGGTGCCAACAGAGACCAACATAACCTTCAGTCATTATGAGAAGAAGATGGGCACTCAGGCTGCCTAGTTGGGGAAACCACTTTTAATATTGGGAATAGCCCTGTTACCAATAGTGCATTATGGGCACACCCAGTCAGTTAGTAGAATGTAGCTCTTCGTTGAAAACCAAGGACAAACTGCAGATAGAAAAATATAGTCAATAGTGGATGGGCGACCTCACCCTCTACTAGTTGGCACCGGGGAATCCTCTTCCTCAAAAAGCTATATTATGTTAATAAAATAGCACGCTACAATACAAGATGCTATCTCGGAACCTCTATGGCTTGTGTCTGCAGCATTGCCATTAGCACTCATCCCCCCAAACTTACAGTGTTGATACTCAGTTTAGTGTTAAAATCACCACAGATAATAAAGGTTGGGTGTGCTTTGCTCCCATACCTCTTAGAACCTTAAGTACCTATATAAAAAAAACAGATTAGCAAAATTATCACAGGCTACAGTAGTAAAATCAATGTTCTAAAAATGAATCCAATAAAAGTAAAGGACTACTTCATCCTTGATCAGCAGAGTCTGAAAAGCAGAACAGCAGGTATCCAATTCAGCTACTGAAATATTAAGCAACCGATTAATCCTAATTGAAAGACCACCCTGAGCTGGACCATGAGAATAGGAAGTGGGGGCAACTGAGAAGCATGCAAACCCATCACACGATTCAGGAACAGTGCCCCATGTCCCTTAGACAATAAATAATTTCAAAATGATAAATAGTCATCAACCAATCCAGATCGTTAATCTTGGAACTAATTCCTGCTATATTCCAGCTAATCAGTGAAAAAGAGGAGGGCATCAAGGAACAGGGTACCCTGGTGTTAAGGCGCCTCTTGGGCCCGAGTTGATTTACCACTAAATAAGAAGTAACAGGAACAGGCTTTGCTATGTCCTCTAAAGTAGAAATAAACACTCGATCAGCTTGAGAGCAACTCGAAAGAACAGCATATTGAAGTAATTTGGGGTTCCCAAGGCCTACACGCTCCGGAGATAACCCACTTACACTCAAGAACTGTTGGCACGGATACTGTAAAAGGCAAAGAACAAGTTTATTAAGACCCCATGGGGTGGTGGTACACTCAAACAGCACCCTTCGGTAATGCAAGAGGTATCACACCGAACATCGGTGTGACCCCGTTAATATACAGTTTGGGGCAATAAAAGATAGGCGGCACAAGTTAAAACACATTTTTAGGGACATATATGGTCATGTTTTGGAATACTGCCAGCTCATTGGAGGGGGCACAACTCCGCTGGTCAGTTTGGTGCACATTCCTGAAGGTTTACGGGTCAGTGGGGACTGCGCATGCGTGGCTTGACCAGTACTAAAAATAGCCTGTTGCTGGGCAGACAAGAGTGGTCAGTGGAACGGACAACGGACTAAAGGGCACGTCGGCCACGAGGCCGCTCATGATCTAAGATGGCCGCCGTAACATTCAAAATGGCGTTATCATATATAGCCAAGTTAAGGAGGACAACGTGTAGGTTCAGCTAATCGCTAACGCGGCCGGGCCAATTACAACAGACGACCCTTTTAGCGTTTAGCTGAATCTACCTCATAATGAACATAATCAGGATGTTCGTCCTCGATGTCTATTAACATAATTTGTGTCACCTCTTTGTGCAGCATCATTTTGTCGTGGGCAAGAGCTCGCCTTGATGGTAAGCAAGCTGATAAACACATTGTACATAAGGCTGGGCCACATTGAATACATAAACATATAAAAAACATTGCTCCCACAAGTATACAGAGAATTGTCAACAGTTTCCAGCCCCAAGTTGCAATCATGGACCAGAACCATCCTGAAAGTGTCCAAGTTCCATTGTCCGGGTGTATTTCAGCAGCTATTTTATGCAGCTTGGAAATAGCATCATACACAGATGGAGAATTGTCCGGGACGTATACGCAACAGCTGCTTCCGATAATTCTACATGCCCCCCCACGATCAGCCAAAACAACATCCAACACCATTCGATTTTGGAGGGTGACAATTCTGGAAATCTGTAGTTCCTCGGTAATATTCCCCAGGGCAATGGCAGTGTCATTCGCAACAGCCTCGACAACACGTGTCAGTCGTCTGATTTTCCGGCTGTTCAATGCAGCCCCCACAAAGGAGAATAGTCCCAGATTAAAATCCACATACTGTTGTAATGCAGTGTCCGTTTGATCAATGTCCTCTAGGGCAACAGTTCGTTTAACCCTATTCAAAACGAAATCATGGTACAGTGTATAATCGTTGTGGTACATCGGGGGAGCAATGAATACAGGGGGTAACACAAACGATACGTAGCACGTGCCCAACCACCCCACTGGAAGCTGATGGTATCCCTTCGTTCCACAGATAAAGTATGTATTTCGTGATGCAACAAATGAAATGCCATTCGGGCTATCAAACGTAAGAGTAATGTTACATTCGCTTTTCCCCACTGCAATCGTGCCCTTGTTTCTGATACATAAATTGGCTTTTGTAGCAATGACATTTATTTTTTTTAGTTCAAAGAAAAATGTATTAAAATAATGGAATAATGGCAACATAATATACAAAGAGAAAACAATAAGAATAGCATGAATATAAACTGAGAGCAGTATAAGAAATGTGATGAAATAAAATGAGGGGAGGGACAAAAAAGAAAGGGAGGAGAGGGAGGATAAAAATACAGGGAGATAACAATGAGGCTGAAACTTTAAAAAGTACAATCATTGAATCTACATAACATTAGAGGCAGTGCACAAATATGCAGATAAATAATCATTAATGAATAAGAAGGAACAAAAGGTTATTCAAGGGGGTTTCGAAACTTCTTGTTGAACTGGGGATAGGTGAACGGAGCGCTGGGCACATGCATCTAGGTAAAGGGTAACGGGGAGCCATAATGCAAGCCTTTTCGGAGCCAGGGAGGTGGGGTAAACAAATGCAGTATCTAGTCTGTGGTTATAACATACATTAAACCACCAAGCTTTAAAAGTAATGCCCTTGGAGTCTTTCCAATTAACAGTAATTTGCTGGAACGCAACAGCCAATAATAAATCAACAATATGAACATTTGCATCAACATCAATCCAAGAGGAGGAAAGTGAACCAAGGAAAATGTCAGTGATAGAAAAGGGGATGGAGATATGAAAGATAGAGTTAATTTGAATCCAGACTTTAGTCCAGAAAGCATGCGTGGGAGGACATGTGAAAAGCATATGAAAGAGTGTGGCATTGGGGTTAGAGCACGACCAGCATAGGTCGGAGGTCAGGGGGAAACGTTTGTGGAGGAGAGATGGCGTGTAAAGAAGGCGGTTGTAGAGGAAAAAAAGGGTTTGCGTGAGAGAGGCTGCTCTGGAAGATTTGCGTAGTTTGTTCCATATTTTGTCCCATAGGGATGTGGGCCACGAGACATCAAGATCAGATTCCCATTGCTCCTCAATGTTGGATTTAGGCCTAGGTGATGGGGGAGCGTAAAAGGAATGGTATATGGAGGATGCTGATGGGTGAGAGCGTAGTTGAGTGTGTAGAGAAGAGATGGGAGTGATAGAGGGTGTAGTCGAATTAGAGTTAGAGAGAGAGTCATGGGCAGACATAACTGCATTTTTGAGTAGGGTGTATTTATGAACAAAGGAGGCAGGAAGAGAGAAGAGTTGACGAAGAGTTGGAAAAGGGGTGAAGGCAGAACCAGTGAAAAGTTGGGAGACCCAGATTAAACCACGCTGCCGCCAAGTTTTCCAGTAAAAGGGTTTCATTTTGATAAGAATGCTATTATTATACCAAATTGTGGTGGTGAGAAGTTCTGTAATAGAGGAGGGAGGGACCGGAGTCATGGCTAAAAGTAGTTTCGCGGTATGTTTATGAATTGGACTGGACAGGAATTGGGGCTTGCGCGAGAAGGATAAGTACTCAGCAAAGGTAAAAGGAGAAAGAGAAAGGCGTTCAAGTTCAGCCCATAGAGGAAGGGGGTCAGCAGGATCTGTAAGCCAAACGGCTGCCTGTTTCAGGAGGAAAGCTTTATGATAAGCAGGAAAATTTGGGAAATTAACCCCACCCTCCGATTTGGGGAGGCGGAGACGCGATAAGGACATACGCGGTTTCTTACCAGACCATAAAAATACAGAGAGTATGGAGTTCATTTTAGTGAAAAATTTGGCAGGAATGGAAATCGGTAAATTAGAAATGGTGTAGAGGATAATTGGGGTCAGCATCATCTTAATAGTGTCGAGACGTCCCCACCAAGAAAGGTATAGGGGGTGCCATCGAGAAGTAAGGTCAGACAATTTTTGAGAGCATTTAGTAAGGCATAATGAAATAGTATCTGGGACAGAAGGAGTAATGTACAAACCGAGATACTTGATATGAGCCGGACTCCAAGTGAAAGTGGATGCAGCAAAGTCGGGTTTATAGGTGAATTTGGTGAGAGGCAGGATTTCGCATTTATCGCTATTGAGCTTATAACCAGAGAGATGGGAATAAGTGTGGACTTCAGCGAGGAAAGCGGGGATGGAAACCGACGGATTCGAAAGAAAGAGTAAAATGTCATCTGCATAGGCAGCTAGTTTAACTTGCGATTGAGCAAGAGGGAAGCCATGAATGTTCGGATTTTGACGTATTCTGGATAAGAAAGGTTCCAGGGCAAGGTTAAAAAGAAATGGGGAGAGAGGACAGCCTTGCCGAACTCCTCTGCCGAGACGGAAAAATGAAGAAATGAGACCATTGGCACATACCGCTGCTCTAGGGTTCGCATAAAGGAGGGAAATAAGGGAAATGAAATTAGGGCCAAATCCAAACCATTTTAACACGGAGAAAAGAAATGACCATTCTACTCTATCAAACGCCTTCTCGGCGTCCAGGGCAATAGCAGCTAAGGAACCATTGAATCGTGGGGATTTAGATAAGACATTAAAAAGGAGCCTGGTGTTGTCGGAGATAAAACGGCCCTTAACAAAACCCGATTGTTCCGGACCAAGGAGCTCTGGGAGAAAAGGATCAAGTCTAATGGCCAAAGATTTAGCATATATTTTATAATCAATGTTGACAAGGGAAATCGGTCTATAGTTCTTGCAATGTAGATGATCCTTGCCCTCCTTCGGTATGATACATATGTAAGCATCTGCTCTAGGGTTCGCATAAAGGAGGGAAATAAGGGAAATGAAATTAGGGCCAAATCCAAACCATTTTAACACGGAGAAAAGAAATGACCATTCTACTCTATCAAACGCCTTCTCGGCGTCCAGGGCAATAGCAGCTAAGGAACCATTGAATCGTGGGGATTTAGATAAGACATTAAAAAGGAGCCTGGTGTTGTCGGAGATAAAACGGCCCTTAACAAAACCCGATTGTTCCGGACCAAGGAGCTCTGGGAGAAAAGGATCAAGTCTAATGGCCAAAGATTTAGCATATATTTTATAATCAATGTTGACAAGGGAAATCGGTCTATAGTTCTTGCAATGTTGATGATCCTTGCCCTCCTTCGGTATGATACATATGTAAGCATCCGAAAAAGTACCTGAGGAGGCATCGCTAGTCTTGAAGGAGTCAAGAAGGTGGAATAGTTTGGGTAGAAGAAGGTTTGCAAAGTGTTGGTAAAATTCGACGGTGAAGCCATCTGGGCCGGGAGCTTTATCCTTTTTAAGTGAATGAAGTGCAGTGCGGAGTTCGGGAATGGTAAGGGAAGCTTCAAGGGAGGTCAAATCAACAGGAAAGGTGGAAGGAGGATGTATGCTGGATAAGAAAGTGGAAATAGAGTGAGCAGAGGGTTGAGTGCCAGAAGAATAAAGTGCAGAGTAGAAGTGAGAAAATACCTCCAGGATGTCGGCATCTTTATGTTGCAGTACTGAATTGATATCAAAAACAGACTCCACATTTAACTTATTTTGTTTGACTTTCAAATAATTGGCGAGAATTTTCCCCGCCTTATTTTTCCCACCATAAAATTTTGAACTGGATTTCAGTAGGTACAGGGAAGCATCATCAGTAGATTGTTTATTATAATTCATTTTTGCAGTGATGAGAGCTGTCAGAGTCTCCTGAGTATGAGAGGTATAGTAGGAGTGCTCTAGGAGTTTAATCTGAGACAGAAGATCTTTAGTGCGCTGACGAGCAATTTTACGTTTTGCCGCAACATGTCTGAGGATAAAATCTCTGGCAGCTGCTTTGAAAGCGTCCCAGACAGTGTGAGCGGGCATGGATGGGGTCTCATTAATAACAAAAAATTCATTGGTGAATTCAATAAAGGAGGTGGTAAATTTGGGATCAGTGAGGAGGGTATTGTTGAAGCGCCATCTTTTAGGACCACTGGATTTCGGTAGAAAATCAATGTTGACCAGGACAGGAGCGTGATCAGAGAAAACTATGGGACCAATCTCCGCTTGGGTAAGGGATTGGGAGATATGGTGGGAAAGAAATATATAATCAATACGGGATTGGGAGTGATGAACCGGGGAGTAGAATGTAAACTCTTTGTCGGTTGGATGACAAAGTCGCCACGCATCAATTAATTTGTGCTGGGAAATGGCGTGGGCAAAAAGTTTATGGGATTTATTAGGAACAAATGAAGATTTGGAGCGCCTATCCAAAAAGGGGTCCAATGGTAGGTTACAGTCACCTGCTAAAATGAAATTGTCATCTATGCAATCGGTGATACGGGAAGCAAACGCTTTCCAAAAAATAGGATCCCCACCTGTGGGGGCATATACATTAAGCAAAGAGAAAGGGACACCTTTAGAGGATAATTTGACAAATAACCACAGCAATGACATTTATGACATGAGCACTAGATACATTAACGTTCCGCTGATTGCTGTATACACGTGGGGCAGATACATTGTCAGGCCTATACTCCTCCCATTCGAAACGAGTACCCTCAGCCCGGGGAAACCCATCCTTGTCATGGGAACATACTCTATTCAAACGGAAAAGCACCCCCCCTTTAGTTGGCCATCTCAGAGTAAAAAGGAGGGTGTACCAGGCGTTGCATGACCCATTATGTGAAAACGGGAGTGGAATAAGTGGGGTGCCCCCTCTCTTCTGGTGCCCAGGCAACATCCCACACACCCAGCAATTCGAGGTATTGGTCATGTTATGTGTGTGGTGAAGGATCTGAATGAAGCTGTTATTTAAGTACGTTTGGTGATGGCGCTCTTCATGGAAATGCAGTGTAAAATGAAAATGTTCAGACGGTGCCGGGGTAGTCGGCAGCAAATGTTCACGTACAGGCACCACAAGTTCGACTACCCAGGCTATAACAGCTATCACCACAATAGTCAAAACAAAGAGAAAGGCACCCAATATTTTCTTATCACGAGATGCCGTTGATGCCATAGTTCAAGAATGTTCGTGCAAAGTCTCAGATGGCACGTACGTGTATACCTAAAAAAGAAAAATGCGGTGCTGAACTCCGAGGTAGCCGTTGTTTTCTTCTCCGGGCCAAGACGGGTGTCGCTACTCTGGCAGAACTGATCCCCCCCCCTTGGAATTCCCGGTTTCCGTTTCACAAACCTGGAGCGGTAACCAACCAGTCATTAAAAAAGGAACAAAAAAAAATCTTATCGTGGACGCAAGTCGTAGCGCTCTCTTCCGGTGGCAGATTGGTCCGGGAAGGCTCCCTCCACTTCGGCCAACGTCACAGCTGGGCTCTTCTCTTTTTCCAAGATCTCCTTATAATCAGTCAACACAGCAGGAGTCACCAGATCCGGAGAGACACGGCGACAATGTGTCGAATGCACCCACCGCTTCCTGTTTGTCACTCGTACTGCGGTACGGGTCGCAAGGAGGACCTGCTCGGGGCCCTTCCACCTGGGCTCTAGACTGCTTGCTCTCTCAAACGAGCGGACCATTACATGGTCACCAGGACGAAGATCATGGCCCTCTCCAGTAGAGTTGTCAGGGAGCGCTTCTCGAACCTGTTGATGAATAGAGAGCAAATCATTTGTTAATCGTGCCAAATAATCATTCATCATAACACAAGGCACATCATGTATTAATCGCGGCTTGGGCACCCCCCAGATATTCATAGGGCGGCCAAACACCACCTCATAGGGCGTAAGGCCAGTTCGTGAGTGGGGTACTGATCTAAGAGATAGTAGCGCTAGCGGCAAAGCATCTGGCCACTTCAACGATGTAGACGCCACAATTTTGGCCAGCTTAAGCTTCAGCGTGGCATTGTACCGCTCGACCAAACCTGCTGACTGAGGGTGGAATACAGCGTGGAACTTCTGCTGAATCCCTAACCCCTTCAGTACGTATTCCACAATCTTTCCAACAAAATGGGGCCCATTATCGCTCCACAAAAATTTGCAAACTCCAAAGCGAGGAAAGAATTCCTTAAGCAACACCTTAGCCGTTGTCAAAGCCGTATTGTCTTTCGTGGGGTAGGCCTCAACCCATTTGCTAAAAGCACATACCACCACTAGGACGTACTTCAGGTTATTGCAGCGCTCGAGTTGGATGTAATCCATTTGAAGCACCTCAAACGGTGCAGAAGGTGGAACGAACCCTCCTTTCGGAGTATGAGTCCCCTTTCCAGGATTGTGTTGCAAACATACCAGGCAGGTCTGCACTACTCTCTTTGCAGTATTAGCAATCTCGGGATGTTCCCAAACTCGTGTTAAAAGCCGAGTGATTGCAAGAGCTCCGACATGAGCCAGTCCATGTGTCATCTGGACCATCGCCTGTAAGTAAGCCGCAGGCAATTTCCACTTCTCCATGTCTTTGCTTCTCCAACAACCCTCGTCATCTAGTACCCCATCTGCTGCCCAAGCCGCAAGTTCAGATTCTGTGGCTGATTTTTGAATATCCCGTATTTCTGCTCTAGCATCACTCCATCGCTCAGCCTGTGATTGTACCACGTACATGGGGGAGCTAGTTCGGGACATAGCCGTTTGCCTTGCTATGCTGTCTGCAAAGGCATTTCCTTGACCCACTTTATCCGTAATCTTTTTATGGGCACTGCACTTCACTATCGCTACTTTCTTAGGGCAAAGCAACGCATTTAGGAGATCACGCACTAGCTCTCCGTGCATAATGTGCTCTCCGTGTGATGTCAGAAACCTGCGTTCCCTCCAAAGCAGCCCGAAGTCATGGGCCACTCCAAAGGCATACCGGCTGTCCGTGTATATGTTCACACATAATCCGGCACTCAATTCGCAGGCTCTTGTTAAAGCTATCAGCTCTGCTGCCTGAGCCGATTTTTGTGGTATCCTAGCTGTTTCTACCACTGTCTTAAGCGTCGTGATCGCATATGCTGCGGAGGTCGTACCATCTGGCAGCCTTAAACACGATCCATCAACCCACAGTTCCCCATCCACATCTGGAAGTGGCACATCCTGTAAATCGACACGACCCTTTGTCTGTTCCTCGGTCAGGAACAGGGTACCCTGGTGTTAAGGCGCCTCTTGGGCCCGAGTTGATTTACCACTAAATAAGAAGTAACAGGAACAGGCTTTGCTATGTCCTCTAAAGTAGAAATAAACACTCGATCAGCTTGAGAGCAACTCGAAAGAACAGCATATTGAAGTAATTCGGGGTTCCCAAGGCCTACACGCTCCGGAGATAACCCACTTACACTCAAGAACTGTTGGCACGGATACTGTAAAAGGCAAAGAACAAGTTTATTAAGACCCCATGGGGTGGTGGTACACTCAAACAGCACCCTTCGGTAATGCAAGAGGTATCACACCGAACATCGGTGTGACCCCGTTTATATACAGTTTGGGGCAATAAAAGATAGGCGGCACAAGTTAAAACACATTTTTAGGGACATATATGGTCATGTTTTGGAATACTGCCAGCTCATTGGAGGGGGCACAACTCCGCTGGTCAGTTTGGTGCACATTCCTGAAGGTTTACGGGTCAGTGGGGACTGCGCATGCGTGGCTTGACCAGTACTAAAAATAGCCTGTTGCTGGGCAGACAAGAGTGGTCAGTGGAACGGACAACGGACTAAAGGGCACGTCGGCCACGAGGCCACTCATGATCTAAGATGGCCGCCGTAACATTCAAAATGGCGTTATCATATATAGCCAAGTTAAGGAGGACAACGTGTAGGTTCAGCTAATCGCTAACGCGGCCGGGCCAATTACAACAGACGACCCTTTTAGCGTTTAGCTGAATCTACCTCATAATGAACATAATCAGGATGTTCGTCCTCGATGTCTATTAACATAATTTGTGTCACCTCTTTGTGCAGCATCATTTTGTCGTGGGCAAGAGCTCGCCTTGATGGTAAGCAAGCTGATAAACACATTGTACATAAGGCTGGGCCACATTGAATACATAAACATATAAAAAACATTGCTCCCACAAGTATACAGAGAATTGTCAACAGTTTCCAGCCCCAAGTTGCAATCATGGACCAGAACCATCCTGAAAGTGTCCAAGTTCCATTGTCCGGGTGTATTTCAGCAGCTATTTTATGCAGCTTGGAAATAGCATCATACACAGATGGAGAATTGTCCGGGACGTATACGCAACAGCTGCTTCAGATAATTCTACATGCCCCCCCACGATCAGCCAAAACAACATCCAACATCATTCGATTTTGGAGGGTGACAATTCTGGAAATCTGTAGTTCCTCGGTAATATTCCCCAGGGCAATGGCAGTGTCATTCGCAACAGCCTCGACAACACGTGTCAGTCGTCTGATTTTCCGGCTGTTCAATGCAGCCCCCACAAAGGAGAATAGTCCCAGATTAAAATCCACATACTGTTGTAATGCAGTGTCCGTTTGATCAATGTCCTCTAGGGCAACAGTTCGTTTAACCCTATTCAAAACGAAATCATGGTACAGTGTATAATCGTTGTGGTACATCGGGGGAGCAATGAATACAGGGGGTAACACAAACGATACGTAGCACGTGCCCAACCACCCCACTGGAAGCTGATGGTATCCCTTCGTTCCACAGATAAAGTATGTATTTCGTGATGCAACAAATGAAATGCCATTCGGGCTATCAAACGTAAGAGTAATGTTACATTCGCTTTTCCCCACTGCAATCGTGCCCTTGTTTCTGATACATAAATCGGCTTTTGTAGCAATGACATTTATGACATGAGCACTAGATACATTAACGTTCCGCTGATTGCTGTATACACGTGGGGCAGATACATTGTCAGGCCTATACTCCTCCCATTCGAAACGAGTACCCTCAGCCCGGGGAAACCCATCCTTGTCATGGGAACATACTCTATTCAAACGGAAAAGCACCCCCCCTTTAGTTGGCCATCTCAGAGTAAAAAGGAGGGTGTACCAGGCGTTGCATGACCCATTATGTGAAAACGGGAGTGGAATAAGTGGGGTGCCCCCTCTCTTCTGGTGCCCAGGCAACATCCCACACACCCAGCAATTCGAGGTATTGGTCATGTTATGTGTGTGGTGAAGGATCTGAATGAAGCTGTTATTTAAGTACGTTTGGCGATGGCGCTCTTCATGGAAATGCAGTGTAAAATGAAAATGTTCAGACGGTGCCGGGGTAGTCGGCAGCAAATGTTCACGTACAGGCACCACAAGTTCGACTACCCAGGCTATAACAGCTATCACCACAATAGTCAAAACAAAGAGAAAGGCACCCAATATTTTCTTATCACGAGATGCCGTTGATGCCATAGTTCAAGAATGTTCGTGCAAAGTCTCAGATGGCACGTACGTGTATACCTAAAAAAGAAAAATGCGGTGCTGAACTCCGAGGTAGCCGTTGTTTTCTTCTCCGGGCCAAGACGGGTGTCGCTACTCTGGCAGAACTGATCCCCCCCCCTTGGAATTCCCGGTTTCCGTTTCACAAACCTGGAGCGGTAACCAACCAGTCATTAAAAAAGGAACAAAAAAAAATCTTATCGTGGACGCAAGTCGTAGCGCTCTCTTCCGGGGGCAGATTGGTCCGGGAAGGCTCCCTCCACTTCGGCCAACGTCACAGCTGGGCTCTTCTCTTTCTCCAAGATCTCCTTATAATCAGTCAACACAGCAGGAGTCACCAGATCCGGAGAGACACGGCGACAATGTGTCGAATGCACCCACCGCTTCCTGTTTGTCACTCGTACTGCGGTACGGGTCGCAAGGAGGACCTGCTCGGGGCCCTTCCACCTGGGCTCTAGACTGCTTGCTCTCTCAAACGAGCGGACCATTACATGGTCACCAGGACGAAGATCATGGCCCTCTCCAGTAGAGTTGTCAGGGAGCGCTTCTCGAACCTGTTGATGAATAGAGAGCAAATCATTTGTTAATCGTGCCAAATAATCATTCATCATAACACAAGGCACATCATGTATTAATCGCGGCTTGGGCACCCCCCAGATATTCATAGGGCGGCCAAACACCACCTCATAGGGCGTAAGGCCAGTTCGTGAGTGGGGTACTGATCTAAGAGATAGTAGCGCTAGCGGCAAAGCATCTGGCCACTTCAACGATGTAGACGCCACAATTTTGGCCAGCTTAAGCTTCAGCGTGGCATTGTACCGCTCGACCAAACCTGCTGACTGAGGGTGGAATACAGCGTGGAACTTCTGCTGAATCCCTAACCCCTTCAGTACGTATTCCACAATCTTTCCAACAAAATGGGGCCCATTATCGCTCCACAAAAATTTGCAAACTCCAAAGCGAGGAAAGAATTCCTTAAGCAACACCTTAGCCGTTGTCAAAGCCGTATTGTCTTTCGTGGGGTAGGCCTCAACCCATTTGCTAAAAGCACATACCACCACTAGGACGTACTTCAGGTTATTGCAGCGCTCGAGTTGGATGTAATCCATTTGAAGCACCTCAAACGGTGCAGAAGGTGGAACGAACCCTCCTTTCGGAGTATGAGTCCCCTTTCCAGTATTGTGTTGCAAACATACCAGGCAGGTCTGCACTACTCTCTTTGCAGTATTAGCAATCTCGGGATGTTCCCAAACTCGTGTTAAAAGCCGAGTGATTGCAAGAGCTCCGACATGAGCCAGTCCATGTGTCATCTGGACCATCGCCTGTAAGTAAGCCGCAGGCAATTTCCACTTCTCCATGTCTTTGCTTCTCCAACAACCCTCGTCATCTAGTACCCCATCTGCTGCCCAAGCCGCAAGTTCAGATTCTGTGGCTGATTTTTGAATATCCCGTATTTCTGCTCTAGCATCACTCCATCGCTCAGCCTGTGATTGTACCACGTACATGGGGGAGCTAGTTCGGGACATAGCCGTTTGCCTTGCTATGCTGTCTGCAAAGGCATTTCCTTGACCCACTTTATCCGTAATCTTTTTATGGGCACTGCACTTCACTATCGCTACTTTCTTAGGGCAAAGCAACGCATTTAGGAGATCACGCACTAGCTCTCCGTGCATAATGTGCTCTCCGTGTGATGTCAGAAACCCGCGTTCCCTCCAAAGCAGCCCGAAGTCATGGGCCACTCCAAAGGCATACCGGCTGTCCGTGTATATGTTCACACATAATCCGGCACTCAATTCGCAGGCTCTTGTTAAAGCTATCAGCTCTGCTGCCTGAGCCGATTTTTGTGGTATCCTAGCTGTTTCTACCACTGTCTTAAGCGTCGTGATCGCATATGCTGCGGAGGTCGTACCATCTGGCAGCCTTAAACACGATCCATCAACCCACAGTTCCCCATCCACATCTGGAAGTGGCACATCCTGTAAATCGACACGACCCTTTGTCTGTTCCTCGGTCAGGAAAACACAGTCATGATGTTTTTCTTCCTGACCCTCCTCGGCCGGATAGGGCAATAAAGTGGCGGGGTTCAAAGTAGCGCATCTTTTCAGTGTAATATGTGGCGCTAAGAGTGTTAGCTCATATCCTGTTAGCCGTGCACTCGTAAGGTATTGAGTCTTTGTTTGGTTTAACAGGGCATCTACTGCGTGAGGGACTAACACCAACAATTTGTGTGATAACACTATGCCCTCACTCTGCCGTATGGCTACTGCTGTTGCTGCTACCGCTCAAACACCCAGGCAACCCTCGTGCTACAGGATCCAAAATGGCAGAGAAGTATGCACATGGTCTCTGCTTATCCCCGTGTAATTGCACTAACACTGACAACGCGCACCCATCATTCTCGTGCACGTACAATGTGAAAAGTTTCGTGTAGTCTGGTGTACCTAACACGGGTGCGGAACAAAGGGCCTGCCTCAACTGCTCAAAAGCTCTCTGACATTCATCTGTCCACTCAAGAGGCATCGGTGTAGCTTTGGACAGTAATGCTAGCAAGGGTTTTATGATATGTGAAAAACCCATGATCCATTGTCTACAAAAGGACGTTAACCCTATGAAGGCACGCACATCTCTCTGCGTGCGGGGGACTGGTGTGTCTAAAATTGCTTGAATTCGATCAGATGTTAATGCACGCCCCTCCTTAGACAACAGATGACCGAGGTAGGTCACCTGGGGTCTGCAATATTGGAGCTTTTTCTTGGAAACCTTGTGATTGTGCTGTGCCAAAAAGGAAAGCAACGCAAGCGTACTCTGTTCACATTGCGCATAGGAGTCAGCGGCAAGCAGAAGGTCATCCACGTACTGGATGAGCGCAACGCCAGACTGCAATTTAAAGGAATCTAGTTGCTGTTTCAAAGCCTGGCTGTAGATGCTAGGGCTTTCAGTATATCCCTGGGGAACGCGACAAAATCTATACGATTTATTATTGAGTGTAAAACCAAACAGATATCTGCTATCAGGGTGAACAGGGATGGAAAAGAACGCATTCTTTAAGTCAATAACGCTAAAGGTGGTGGCCGTCGGTGGAACCAAGGTAAGCAAGGTCGTGATATCAGACACCACCGGGTATTGGGGAATGACAATTTTGTTTATCTCACGCAAATCAATAATAAATCGATAGATCTTGCCATCTGAGTCTCTCTTAAGAATCGGTAGAATAGGGCTGTTACAGACATTATAAGGGACCTCCTCCACCACCCCTGCAGAAATCAAATCCTGAACAATATGCGTCAATGCAATTTCACCTTCTCTCGAAATCTTATACTGTGGCACTCGTGGTAGAGGGGCCCCCTCCTTAACAGTAATGTGTATTGGTGGAATACGCATCTCTCCCACATCCGTATCTGAGGTCGCCCACAACGTGTGCGGTAGAGAGGCCAAAGCAGGGATGTCTAAAATGGCATAAAATCTGTCAGGGTCAGGGTAATTGTCATTCAGAATAACCCGCACTCCCTCTGGAGCGCAACGTATTGTCGCTCGAAAATATTTAAGCAAATCAATGCCCAGGATATTGTCTGGGGTATGGGGAGATAACAAAAATTGGCCAAAACTAAAGTATTTGTCAATGCATAGTGCAAGGGGCTTGGACAATGGGCTGGGGGAGGGTGTGCCATCAAACCCTACACACGTAATCATTTCGCCAGACAGGGGAGCCCTCGGAACCAAGTTTTTCGACAGAGCGCTACGAGTAGCCCCTGTGTCGACTAGAAATTGATCAGTAGAACCCAAAATACCCGCTGTTACATATGGACCTTGCTGATCTACCGGCACTTCAACTGATTCCTTACCCCATCCTACGCAATCCTATGCATGAACATAATCCTGGTGTTCCACATTCTCTCCTTCCGAAATCTGATATTGATTCCGTCTATCAAACGTATTTCGTTCGTCCTGGCCACGGCCCCTCTCCTCAACCTGTCTACGATCACCTCCGCCACCTCTCGTTCCAGTATAACCTCCTCTTGACCTTCCACTTCCTCGACCACGCTGACTACGCTGCTCACGAAGTACCGGACAATCTTCGGCCCAATGCCCGAACTCCTTACAATAAGCACACTGATCCTCCGCAATGTCCGTACGACCATACGATGCGTTTCCTCCACCTCGTCTACCTCTATCATTCCCTCTACCCTGTGTTCCCCGAACCTGCGCCAACATCACCTTCGTTTTCAATTCCTTCGCCTTTTTCTCTACACTTTCTTTAGCCTCCACTTCCTGCCGCTCATAATACTGAGCCATAGTTAACAAGGACGCAGGGGTCGCCGTGGCCCAGGAACTCTCACTCGACTTCAATCGCTTTGCAATCTCTGGTAGGAGATTAGCTACATACTTATCTACAAACAAATGCCGACCCGTATCGTCAGTTAAAGATTGACCACTGTAATCATGAAACGCCTCCTCGAAGCGTGTAAAGAAATCTGAGACCGTTTCATCGGGTTTCTGCTTGCACGACGTTAACATGGTCCAATCAATCTTTTTGGAGGGAACGAGCGTTTTTAATTTATTCAATATAGCTGCCGGAAGGTCTAGAATTAACTGACAAGGCTTACATGCTGGTTCTCTATCCAAATCTGCAGCATTTATGTCTTTCCATGTCCCCCCTAATGTCGTTTCATCATTATTTTTACGAATTTGCCTCCACATATCAGGTGGTAAAATTAGTCCAAAAAACAAATCTATATCCACAAGAGTCATCACACAAGACGATATAGCTCCCTCCACCCCCTCATAAAATGCCGCCGGATTCTTCCGAAGATCAGGTAAAGAATTTTTCAATGCCATGACATCTGCTCTATTCCATGGCGTGTATACCCAATTATACACAAAATACCCTTTCGCATCCTTCGACAATTTATCATCATCCGTACCTTCCCCTTTTGGTGGAACATACAAAGGCGCGGCTTCACGCATAGGCATAACATGCAACGCAGAACTCTTATCTGAACCACGGAGAGAACACTCCTTAGCCCGCCCGTTATTCTCCGATTCGGACTCCTTTTGCCTCCGTTTCCGTTCCTCCCGCAATTGGGTTGTCTCATCCCGCAGCTTGATCAATTGCTTGAACAGGTCGTCAACATCTGAAAGATCAAAATCACCTTTAGCTAAATTCTCACGATACACCGACAACACTTTAGGCTCTAGCGTATCAGAAAGTTCACGATATGCGTTTACAACTTCATCCGCCAGACTGGACAGAAAATACATTAATTCAAGATCCGACCACCCTTTCTTTTCTGTTAACAACTGCTCCTGAGTAACACAATGCTTATTCACTTTACGAGCCCAACTGCGTAAATGAGCGGACCTCTCCGCAGTAAACCTGAGAGCCGATACCCCCTTCTGGCTCAACTGATCCTGTCCATCATCCTCGGAATCCGCAGCCGGAGCCGTCGGCGAAACGTACGGAGGCGGTGACCGATCTAACAAAGAAAAATCATCAATTTCATTATTAAGGACAGGATAAAGTGGTCGGCGAATAGGAAATTGACCAGTCGTTTGCAATTTACGTTCCCGTTCCTCCCTTTCTTTCTTCTCCTGAGCCTCCTTTTCCTCAAGCTGTAAAGCCTTATCCCGAGCAGCCTTGCGCTGCTCTTTGTCCGCCAAGGCAACCTCACGCTTCATTCGCTCGCGCGCCGCTTTCTCCCACATTCGCACGCAATCAAACATATTTTGTCTAGACCTGCGTTGAAACAGACATTGCTCTACAAATTGTATTTTACTCAAATCATAGGACCCGTGTAGAGGCCACTGCAATTCAGAATCGGCCTTAGTGTATTTAGGCCATAATTTACTGTACATAATAGGGGGAAGGCCAAATTTTATGTACATCTCCCTATTTGGTGTTCCCTCTGGGGGAGCCGGCTGTGATTCCGCTAACCTAATTGAGGTACCTTCTCCAAGACAACACATTCCTCGGAGTGTGCTAAAAACAGGCATGTTCAAAAAGTATCACGAAAACGTGACACCGGACAAAATGGCACTTACAGTTCTTCGCACGGTTGTGCCGCTCAAAGGAAAAAAACAAAGTTAGAGAAACATCTCTACATGCCTGCCTATGTGAAGTGCACTACACATATAAGTTCAAAGATCACAAATTCACAATGTTAGCTAACTCAAATCGAAGGACGTAGATCGTAGGACTTCGGCAAGCGTCCGAGGACTACCTTACAGATCACAAAGCACAGATTTTCAGTAAGCGTCCGAAGACTACCTTACCGAACACAAACCATAGGACCTCAGTAAGCGTCCGAAGACTACCTTACCGATCACAAAGCTTACCCAAATTCCCAAATGTCCAGATTCCAACTGCCAAGGTCTTGTAAGCCAAATCAGCCAAACGGCACTTTCTCAGCGATGCAGACACTTCGAAAACTCAGTCGGAGACCGGCGCCACCTGGAAGGTCAGATCGGAAGGAAAGGAAAAAACACCGTGGCAGCCAAGACTCGGGTCACTCGTGGCAGCGCGCGCCCATGGCGGGTTTCCAAGCCTTCGTCACGACCTCTCCTTCGGGCATCCGAGTCGCCGATGAGTCCCTTCGTGGTCGCCAATTGAAGTAATTCGGGGTTCCCAAGGCCTACACGCTCCGGAGATAACCCACTTACACTCAAGAACTGTTGGCACGGATACTGTAAAAGGCAAAGAACAAGTTTATTAAGACCCCATGGGGTGGTGGTACACTCAAACAGCACCCTTTGGTAATGCAAGAGGTATCACACCGAACATCGGTGTGACCCCGTTTATATACAGTTTGGGGCAATAAAAGATAGGCGGCACAAGTTAAAACACATTTTTAGGGACATATATGGTCATGTTTTGGAATACTGCCAGCTCATTGGAGGGGGCACAACTCCGCTGGTCAGTTTGGTGCACATTCCTGAAGGTTTACGGGTCAGTGGGGACTGCGCATGCGGGCTTGACCAGTACTAAAAATAGCCTGTTGCTGGGCAGACAAGAGTGGTCAGTGGAACGGACAACGGACTAAAGGGCACGTCGGCCACGAGGCCGCTCATGATCTAAGATGGCCGCCGTAACATTCAAAATGGCGTTATCATATATAGCCAAGTTAAGGAGGACAACGTGTAGGTTCAGCTAATCGCTAACGCGGCCGGGCCAATTACAACAATACGATTAGCTAAAGAGATGCCCTTAGATGAGTACATAGAGTTGGCCTACTCGCCTGTGTTAAGAAGCTGATCAGGTTTTGGGTGAGGGTTATAAGGGTTACCTTGCAACCCAATAGACCCTGGGGGTACTGGGCTGTACAAAGAGTTGACATGGCCAAAACCAACAGAGGATTATAGAAATTACCCAACTGGGCCATCAGAATCTTGCTTTCAATATGTGCCTGGTCAAAACAATAGGTCAACAAACTATGTGCCATCTCTGGCTGCCTAAGTTTGATGATGACACACTTCCCTTCAGTTTTTCCTAGGACTGCACCAATCCAGCCGACCATAATGATCCCAGATGGAGCAGAAAACTGGAAACCTTTGTTCCTAACCTACCAGTCTAACACCTTGTTGGCGAGTTCTTCAACAGTCTGATTGTTCATACAAACTTTCGGGGACCCCTATCAGTACTGCCACATAGGGACAAGCAGCAAAGGAGGAGGTTAATTTCTAGACTTCTGCCTGAACTCGGTGCGCTCTTGGTCGCAACTGCTGAGCTTCATCTACCTGGCCTTTGCAGGCAGTAGATGGTTGAGATGAAGGCCATGGAACCTCACTGCAAGATTTCTTCATCCGGGTACCCTATGCAGCCTCCAAAAGGCTAGTCTGTAAAGGGAGTAAAGAACTGGCTGGGTTGGCCTCCAGCAAGTATGCATTGGATGATAAGGCAGGAGTGGCAACATCAGTGGTAATCAGAAATGGTTCCTAAATCCAAAGACCGTCCTGCATTAGGACTGGGCAAAGGTTCGCTGGAGACAGCCGCACTATGAAAAAGTGAGAGAAACTCAAACTGATTTTAATAGCCTTGACGCGATCCACAATCCGGGATCGTTCCGCTAGAAGAATAGCCAGAAACCTTTTACAACAATCATTCAATAAAGTGTTGGTAATAGTGCGGATAGAGATAGTGTCCAAATCAAATCCCTCTTGATTTGATTGACTTATTTCCTTGCAACCCTCTTTTTTTTCTTTTGGCTGCCATCGAACCAGGGTTGACCATACCCGTGGCAGGTAGCAAAGATCACGTAAACCGATGAAATACGTAGGAAAAGTTACCAAGTCAGAGGGTCAGTTCAGTTACATGAATCGGTTGCAAGAGCGGGACCAGGAACAGGACTGAGGCCCAAAGACAATCTGCGTTCAGTCAAGGCAACTTCATTACTAATAACACCCACGGCCGTCTCCAACATTTAGTCGATGGACGCGCCTTTGACTTGAGCAGCAGCCGCTGCTGAAGTGCTCCATTTGCCTTGCGTATAACCATGTCAGCACAGTGCCTGCAGAGCCCACAGAATTACTGTTACTGTTCGGACGTCACGCTGTCAAACTAGTCCCTACAGAGTGCTTCAGCTCGCTACTTCTGCTCACACTGAAGGTCGCCCACAGCTGCCTACCTCAGTGCCCAGGTCACAGGACATTACTGCACACTATTAACTGATAGTAAACTAGTAATGGTAACAAATGACTCGTAACGAATAGCCATACAGCCATGACGCCTCCCAGCACCCTAACCCAAGAACTGCACCAGGGAAATAATGGGGGCAACAAATGGAGGAATGAGAAAAATAGCGAAGAGTAGATGAGGTAGGTAAACACTACGATATAACCTCACACATGAGCATAAAAGGAGCAGAAATATACCAAATACAAATAAGCAAAACGCATGTGTGAAAAAACATGTTTAAGTACATAAGGTACTAGGTAGGAAACGAGCAAAAGGCAGGCAAAGGGTAAGATATTAAGGCTTACCCTGTGCCTAAATGGTTAACTTAGATGGTTTGCTCCCTCAGCAACCTTTTATCGTTCAATGTTTACTAATATACAAATGACTGGTTCTGTTTCAGAATCCATCTAAAAGCTGACCGGACTTATAATTATTGTTCATCCAAAGCAATCCGTTTCCCCTACAATCTGTACTAAGAAAGATTATCTCAGATTCACCATCATATTGTCTATTTAGGAGTACTGATTGTGCGAAGTGAAGCAATTATTCGCAACGTTACAAGATTGGAAATGTCTGCGACTCTAGATGGTATTAAATATTTAGGTGTGTCTGTGGCAAAAAGGATCACACTACGTTAAAAGAAATACTGAATTTACAAGGTGTATTACAGCACACAGCACATCTGGAATAGGATGCAGTGCACAGTAAACAACACAATTCAAATTCTATTTGTTAAAACTAATTAGAATTGTCGTCTTTTTTTTCGTCTTTCACTTTCTTTTTAGCCAGGTTGCAAAAAGAAGTAGGGAAGAGAAGATTAATTGAACGGTATAGAGTTAACATACAAAGAAGGGATAGTGAAGGGAAATCAGTAATTGTAGTGGAATATACACATCTTCCAAAGGTAGAGATCCCATAATGACGTGGATCCAATTCCTACGTAGGACTCGGAAGCTGCTGGCACGAGCAGGCATGGCAGGGGTAGGGCAGGGCGGGGAGCCGTCAGAAGACGGAATAGGTGTTATTTATTTATTTAATTATACCTTTTACGTCGTCTGCCGACTTCCCCCAACCGGCCCACCCCCGCATTCACCTGTGCCGGCCACCGCTGGTAGGACTACCATAGCCTACACTGCAAAAAATGAACTCCGAAATATTTGAAGGATGTCCCTGATGCTCCAGTGATAAAACAGAATAAATACTTTTGCTTAGGGAGTGTTTCATGTGCAGGTCTTCTAGCAACAAGTGACAGATACAATCTCAGGGCTGATTTGTAAAGAAGTTAAAACAGCAAGAGAGGTTCTAAACCTGGCTATGAGTTCGAATAAAACCAAAGTTATAGCTTGTAAATGTAAATGAGGGATATTTGTAAAGCGCACTGTTACTCTAACCGAGTGTCCTGGTGCTGCAGACCGCTGGGGGACCCGTCCTGGTTTTCCCTGTGAGATGGTCCCTTACTGGGTATCTCCAGGGTGAAACCAGGCATCCCTGGCGTCTGTGGGGGGCCGTTGTAGAGATGAGGCAAGCTTAATGCCCAGAGTTACCGAGTGTGTTCCCAGGTTAGAGTAGGCACTGAGGCGAGAATTATCGAGTCCGTTGACCTTAGGTCCCCGACCCTGCCGCGTTGGGAATTGAACTTGTCCCAGGCCGTTCTCTGCTTACAGGTCTGCCGCCTCTAACCAGTGAGCCACACCTCTCCACTGAGCCACACCTCTCCTTGTAATTACACCCAAGGACCACAGCGCTCTCAATGGCTGTATGAGTGACGTGAATAAACTTGCTGATTCTGAGTAATGACTGTGATGTTGGTGACTGGCTGGTGGAATTTTGACGGATGCCTCAGTACATTTCCTCAATGAAATGCCCCCATGGAGAACACTGGGAAAAGGAGGTTCAGAGGTGAGATTTGATGTATGTGAGGCAGACTGATCATGTCTCAGGCTAGGGTCGATGTTACGTCATAGATGCCAGACATATCAAATACAAAAGCTACTGTTCTACACTGCATTTCTCGCTGTTTTTAAGTGTTTTTTTTAAACAAAGAAAGTGACAAGTCTTCTAGCCAACTTCCTTGAAGTTCAGAAACAGAATAACAACCGTTTGCAACAACTATACCATTGTGCCTATACACAAATTAGAAGATCTTAAGTGACTTATGGATAGGTGTGTGATATATAGGTCATATTCGTCCCTAGATTTCATAATTATTAGAATTTAGGTTTGAGAGTTGACATTGCTAAATGTTTTTTGGACATGCCCCTGAGTCATCCAGTTCTCAAGAAAAGTTTGAGAGTGGACATATTTTCTTATGAATGAGCACATACTGCTAAGAAATACCTTGATAATTTTAGAAAGCAATTCTATCAACAGAATTTCTACAGAACCCATATGCCAAGTGCTACACTATTTAACGCAGCCCTACAAGTCAAGCAAGGACATCACGACTAGGAATTTTGTAGGCGAGTTAGGAAGCTGTCCTTCTGCTTGGATTCAGTGGGTTAATTGCTTATTTAAAATGCTTCTTTTGATTTTGAAGTAAGAAGTATAACGTATGACTGGTAAATTGATTGGTTTCATTGCATTTTATTGGGTGCTTTTCTGTAGTATTGTGATGGACATACATGGTTCAGCTCTTTTTTTAATTTGCCGTGAACATTACTGTTTCCTTCAGCAGAAGATGACCTGCTGAGCCCTCCACATGGAACAAGCACAGGGTTAGAAGAAGTAATGGAGCAGCTGAATAATTCATTTCCGAGTACAAGAGGTAAGTTACCTCAAGTGTGATAGAAGTGAAAAATGGTTGGATGAGGGATGATGTGATGACAAGAATGATGTGCAAAGATTTTGGTGCAGATATACGGATAGAAAAGACAGCTGCAGCAGTATTTTTTCTGAATAATAAGTGTAGTTTCTTGATGATTTAACTTCTTTTGTTTAGGTGGTCATACCTTATATTTTGCTTTGCGCTCTTTACATATTTTGGAAAATCTAACACTATGTTTTTGTCTATTTTTTCTCTTTTTTTATGAACCAATTTTATTGGACTTTCACCATTTCCAATTAAAACATGTTCACAAGATTTCCAATCAATATTATTCTCCGAGATGTTACATGAAATAGTAAAGCAAATTTTGAAGTTTTAACCAAAAGTAATTCTAAAGTTCATATATTGTGGAATGTCATTGATGTAAACCATTGGATCAGTCAAAGAGCCCTCCCCTCGACCTAAGGAAAGAGAATCCTATTGCTTTAAAGAACTCTCACCCACCAAGGATACTCTTTGGTGGCATGCTTCATAATAGAGTTCCTTCCCACTATTTCTCAATTATAATGGCTTTACTTGTCATTGCATATATATATCACAAAAAAAGAGTTGCCTCCAGGAAAAAAGGCCACACACGATAGGTGTAACCCTTTTATTCTGAGGATGACGAAAGCATGCAGCCTGGTGCTCCTCCCACAAGTATCTGAGCCAAACATGTTTTTGCTGTAGTCTCCCCCTTGATCACTGGTCAAGGAAACAGCGGCACAGGTGAGCTACTCACAGAATGTCCCCGCCCCAATGGGCGTATGCGTGAATCTTGGTTTCTGTAGTCCACCTAAAATAAAGCCACAATAGGCGCCACGGTGCCTTGAAATGTCCAAGTTATACGCCCGAAACATGTTTGGCTAAGATACTTGTGGGAGGAGCCACCAGGCTGCATGCTTTAGTCATCCTCAAAATAAAAGGATTAAACCTATTGTGTGTGGCCTTCTTTCCTGGAGGCAACTCCAAAAAAAAATGTTCTTCTTCAAATTTGCCGCAAAATCACAGGTGAATCCTCAAATTTGCAGCATAATAAAAAAAATGATGTTGGGTCTCCCACGCTTGTTTGGAATTAAAACTCCGGGTTGGGCCATGTCCTGGGGGCATACCTACTTTATTAAATATAAGGAGGGAGCGCACGTAGCACCCTTATCAGGTATTTGGATGCCCAGGGGACCCCAACCTCCCCAGGGCTATAAAACAAATGAATAGGTGGCCCCGCAGACCGCCCTGGGGTCCAGCACCTTCCCGAGGTTTATTTTAAATTGAATGCGGGGGCTGCGAGGACCCCCCCGGATGATAACCACCATCTCCCGAGGCTATAAATAAAATTAATTGGGAGTCAGCATGGGGCCCACCACCATCGGGCTACAATTAACATTAAAGCGGGGGGCCACACTGCCCCCATCCTATAGCAAATAAGGGCCTGGGGACGGCCACCTCCCAGGGCGGCTCCTGTAAGCTGTTTACATTTGCTGTGACAGCTCCTGTGAAGCCAAAGCAAACACTTCAGTTACAGTGGGTGGGCTCAGTCAAAGCGCATCTGCCTGCTGGAAGCAGAGGTTTCATCTCTTTCTCTGCCCACAGACTTGCAGGCAGGGAAAGAGATGAAACCTTTGTTCTCATATGCAGGGAGATGCATTTTCAGCAGCTCCCTTCATGCAAGAGCAATGCCAGCTCCCGCAGGAGGCAGGAAGCCGGCTGGGACCGCAGAGACCTTGAGGCTCCCCCCCTCTGCCCTGGGGGAAAGAAGCAGAATGAGGCAAAATAAAGATCAGAAGTGAGTATAAAAAGGCAGAATAAAGGTCAGAAGCAAGCAGAAAGAGGCAGAATAAAGGTAAGCAATGAGCAGAAAGAGACAAAATAAAGGTAATAAATGAGCAGGAAGAGGCAGAATAAAGGTCGGAAACCTTCAGCAAGAGGCAAAATAAAGGTTGGAAACGAGCAGAAAGAGGCAAAATAGAGGTCTGAAATGAGCTGTAAGAGGTAAAATAAAGATGAAAAACTAGCTGAAAGAGGCAAAAAAAAGACTGCAAAGAGCAAAAAGAGGCACAAAAAAGGTGAGAAATGAGCAGAAAGAGGCAGAATAAAGATCAGAAGGTAGTATAAAGGCTAAGTAAAGGTCAGAATGAAAGAGGCAAAATAAAGGTCAGAAGGGAGCAAAAAGAGGCAAAATAAAGGTCAGGAGCGATCAGAAAGAGACCATAATAGAGGTCAGAAATGAGCAGCAAGAGGCAAAATAGAGATCAGAAACGAGCAGCAAAAAGCAGAATAAAGGTCAGTGGCGAGCAGAAAGAGGCAAAATAGAGGTCAGAAACCAGCAGCAAATGCCCCATAATCAGTTCTATAAGTATCTACTATTAAGACATGCTTTACACCCATTCATTCAAGACGTAACCATTATTCCCAAATTAAGCCAGCTAGAGGGTAAACTCCTGATGGGTGATCTTGGAGAACACAAAATAACAAAAGTCTACCAATCCTTGAAAACAAACCACCCCAGTACCCTAGATACCCCGAGGTCAACATGGGCAACTGACCTGGGCCCAATCAGCGATGATAACTGGACAGAAGAAGTGCTAGAGTCTTCAGAGGAGCAGCGATCTCCACCCTCCTGAGGCTCATACAGTTTAAGTATCTGCACAGGGTATACTACACCAGATATGGACTATGGAGGATTGAGGCTCACTGTATCCCCACAGTGACTACCTTGCCAAAAAGACGAAGACACATTCTTATATACGATTGGTCTTGCTCGGAATTAGATTGCTTCTGGCTCGGCGTGACAAATTGCCTGGCAGAAGTGTTGGCATGGGATCTCCACAACAGATCCCCACAATTCCTACTATTATACTGCACAGAGGGAATAGGGGGAATTAGATATGAACTACACCTACTCTTTCTAGGCCTCACACTAGTCAAACGGGACACTGATAGACAATGGAAAGCAGACACTCCACCTCGCATAGGTGCCTGGAAAAAGGGCATGGACTTCAATATGGGTCTGTAACGCCCGGTTTTCACGGCACGTGGATGTCCACAGAAGCACAGCAAAATATGGCAAAGATGGGCTGATTTTAGAGGCTTATCAAGTGAACCTCACACCACATTGGGCCAACGACTAGAAGATGAAATAATGTAATGCAGGCAAGATCAAAATAATACAAAGCTGGTTAGGGACTCTAACTAAAGGAGATATAGGGGGGGAACAGGGTATGGAATGCACTGTATGGATGCGCAACGTTTTATACAGTTTCATTACTGTACGTTTTCGTTTCTCCATACATACTGTAGTCATAGTTGGTGGAAAAATTGGAATTACTGCGGTCTCTCGAAATGTATATGTATGTCTCACTTTGTCCGGAGTATTCCGGTCTGTATGGTACAAATATTCAATAAAATATGCTGAGAAAAAAAGAGGAACCAGCAGCAAGAGGCAAAATAGACATCAGAAATGAGGAGCAAGAGGCAGAATAAAGGTCAGGAGCAAGCACAAAGAGGCATAATAATGGGCAGAAAGAGGCACAATAGAGGGCAGGATAGAAGAGGCAGTACAATGAGCATAAAATGAGCAGAGGAGGCACAAAACTGAAGGCAGCAAAGGGTAACGGACTACAAGCAAGCTGGACGGGGGGAGCTGGCACAAGGACCTGCTCCTGTGTCCCCTCTACTTGTTTTTATCTCACACCAACTGACAGACCTACTTAAGCACCCACTCACAGATCCATTTAAGCCTTGTTCACCCAGTCACAGACCCACTGAGAGACACACACACTCACAGAACCATTTAGAGAATCCCACCCTCTCACATACTCATGCACCCACTCACCGATCCACTCGGAATGTTGCACACTTTTATAGACTCACTCAGACGCTCCTCCACTCACTCAGAGACTCATGCACCCGTTCACACACCCATTCAGAGACTCACACACCCACTCACATACCTACTCAAACACACACGCTCAAAGGTTACAGATTACAGTTAAGAAATTACATTTTTTTAAACGCTGAAGTTCACTGAAAAGAAAACAAAGGTTACAGGGACATTATAGTTAGGAAATTTGATTGAAAGAAAACGTAGAAATTTACTGCAAAAACAAATGGTACAGGGAAGTTGGAGTTAGGAAATGCACTTAAAAAACCTTACAAATTACCTAAAAAAAACAAAGGTTGAAGGGACGGTATGGTTAGGCTCAGATTTCATCGTACAAAACCATAGAAATTCAGCAGGTATAGTTACCTGTGCTAATTATAACTTACGCCCCTGCAATACACTGCTTATGACCTCACATATTAGATCACTAATGACATGGTCATTGACATCACTGATGACATCACTGATGACACCGCAAATGACATCACTGATGACATTGCCTTGTGAGTTTAAGCATTTCATAAATGTTTTAGAGAGTTAAAGATATATACTAAGCTATTGCATAAGTTATATTACTATTCCAAGTCAAATCAAATCAAAATACTTTATTCAGCTTTTGTATAAAAAAACATGCAAGTCCAAGTTACATTATAACGTTGAAGGTTCCCATCCAGAAATATCAATTGATCAATGGTAACAATTCATTATAAAGTACAAAAACAAAGGACGTAAAACATATCCACATTATATATATATATATATATATATATATATATATATATATATATATATATATATATATATATATATATATATATATATATATATATAAAGCTTAAACGATCACGCTTTCAGGGCTATTATAAATAAAATTTAGTCGCAGCTAGATCTAAGCTTAACTGCAACCTTTAAAAAGCTAAGTAGAGGCCAGAAGGTGGACCCTGAAAGCATGGCCTAAAAGGTAATAGCAGGCCGCACTACCGTAAAATGTGTGGGTAAAGTTTTAAGAAGAATATATTTACGTACAATGGGCTTCATTAAATCACACTCTTCCTATTCGCCAGCCGCTGTCTAAAAAAAGTGACCTTGGCCCACATTAGATGTTTTCTTTATATTGCATTCGGATTACTATAGAGATCCGCCCTACCAAGGTCCTATATTCATCCCGGATTGATTTTAACCAAGGAATGTGGAGGGCATTGTTCAAAGCCGTACAATCCCTTACATCTGTGTAGGGACCCAACTGCAGGAATTTTAACTGAAACAGGCTGTCCACGTATCTCGGGCATGCATGTTGAATACACATTGCAGGTAGACATGTTGAACTATTTGTTATATGAGTTCAATCTAACTATGTCCAGAAGGGAACCCCTGCATTCATCATACATGAGGAGCTGGGTATGCCTTACCTGACTGATATGTTGTCGTTTCGCCCGCTTTTTCATTGGCTTAAAGTCTGGATGAACAAGGAGACCGATCTAAATAGAGAGATCCTAAGGGATTGTGTGGCTACTACTCCAAGTCAATATGTTTGCCTTGGCAAAAAACGACCTTCTCCTTCCAAAGAGTCAGTTTCCCTGTTGCAACTCTCCAAGTCAGCAATACCATGTGCTAGCACCTAACCAGAGGACATATCGTACCACACCTCCTTCGGCTCTGAGCCTTATAAATATAGTAAAATAAAAGTTACGCTTTCTAGATACCAAAGAGTAAAATAAAGATTCTTAACCCGTGTTTATCAAATGAAGACATTCATCTGTGAAACGTTACAGCTGTATTATAGGCTTCAGGCACACATCAGAGTGCAAAGCTTTTAATGTTAGTGGTGTAACGCTCTGCTTTGTACTTGGTGGTTGTCGTCCTGGAGGAGTTTACCTGTCTTTCATCTGTGCCGATCCCATTCATGTTGCCATTGGCCTTCTGTGTGCAGCAAAGGCACAGCTGTTCCAGCTGACTGGGACAGCTGTTCTGCTAACCCAGAGCAGATGTCGATGCCAGACATCTGACAGGCCGTGGAAATACTCTGTTACATGGCACCTCATTCTGTACTTAACCCTGCCCCGGAATGAGCCACAGAGGACAATGTTGTTCACACCAAATGTATTCACAAATTGAATTTCCTCATGCACAGTAAATGAGGAGCATCCTAAAGCAAAAATAAATACAAAAAAATATGAAGGCAGCTTGAAGGAATGACATTGTAAAAATACTAAACACAAGACAATTTTAATTTTCCTATGTGGGTAGACCTCTGATTGACATACACCGGGCAGGGATTTTGGCGACATACCTGTACACCTGCCTAAAACTTGTAGAGCGCATCTAGGGTTGCGCCATTCAACTAAAATTCTATTGTGATAAATGTCAACAATTTGAGTTAAAAAAAATATACGAGACGATTTGTTTGTAATGCTCTTCTGCAATTTGAGTTTTGAGTTAAAGAAAACATTTTAAACTTCAACAAACTAGTACACGTTAATTGTCTTATTTGTCCATGGCTAATCTTGGAATCCTAAACATTTACAACTTTTTAAGTGAGAGATCGGTTTCTAAGAATAAAAATATCACTTTTCCAAGGTAGCTGTTTTCTTTTAAATATTAACAAAGAAATACAACTTTTTTTTTCATATTGATCCTCCCAAGTGCACTGCAAATGGCAGCTCATGCCTTGTTGCGGCACAGCGAATCACCTTACACCAGAGCTCAGCAACACCTTTGATTTCTGAACAGGTGTGATGCTGGTGTTGGCGCGATGTACCCGGAAATGTTACCTCAATTAGAATACCCATAGTTCACTGGTTCAGAGACGGTGTTAAACCTTCATTTCATGAGAAATCCCTGTGTTAACACAACATCATAATCAAGAAAATGCAATCCGTTTAAGAAACGTCCCCACTCAATGGCTGAGTTTTAGATCAATGGAAACATTTGTAGGTTTTGTTACAGAATTAAAAAAGTAAGCAGTACCATGAAGGCTCTAAATGAAAATGATACAGAGAATGCAAAAATCTGAAATTATTAGAAGTCCTAAGTGGCCAGAAAATCAAGAGAGCAACATACAGCAAGCCTAGTAGAACAGGAGAATCATCTGCCTCACCCTCAACATCGAGGGTTTTTATACATTATTTTTGCATATGAAATTAGACTCGGTAGATTCATTGGGGTGTAAGCAATCAAGTGTTGCTCTTCATTAGCAAATCAGAACACATAAAAAGTCATATTACCCAAACAGCAGCATCCCACTACATGAATAATATATGCCCACATAAATCTCCAGCACTTGTGTTAGTTTTAATGTCTCCAAATTCACATTCCTATGGGTGCTTGGTCATTATGGGATGTTCATCTACATTTCCTTTTTATTTCATTCTTTTGGTTTAACTCAAGACACTATTTTTTTATGATTGCAAATGCAGTAATTGCAAATGCTATTTTTAAAATTATATAATATGAAATATATGTGTATCGTAACTCATACACAGCGTGCACTTTTAGCATAGGAAGTACTCAGCAGTTTATTTTCGCATACAGTGGTTTATCAGGATGTAGTCTCACTTCAATAGATTTATTGTAAACGGTTTGGGAAAAAGTATTTTTCTGCTTAGGATGACAATTTCAATAAAATATGTTGAGAAAAAAAAGAGGAACCAGCAGCAAGAGGCAAAATAGAAGTCAGAAATGAGCAGGAAGGGTAAATAGGTCAGGAGTGAGCAGAAAGAGGCATAATAATGGGCAGAAAGAGGCAAAATAGAGGGCAGGATAGAAGAGGCAGAAAAATGAGCATAAAATGAGCGTAGGAGGCACAACACTGAAGGCAGCAAAGGGTAACGGACTACAAGCAAGCTGGACAGGAGGACCATCACAGGGGGAGCTGGCACAAAGACCTGCTCATGTGTGCCCCCTACTTTTTTTTACCTCACACCCACTGACAGACCCACTCAAGCACCCACTCGCAGATCAGGAAGGAAACAAGGAAATATTTTTTCATGGAAAGTTTAATGAATGAATGTAACAAAACTATATTCAGAGACCTGAGTTAAAAATGTGACCTTTACTTCTAGGCAGTTAGCAATTTTTAAATTGGTCTCAGACTCCTCTTTCAATTACAGAATTATCCATTTGAGATCCCATGATCTTTGTTTCATAGGCTGAATTGCATCCTTAATGCGTCCCTGTGGTATGGGGGTATTTCCAGAGTGGCTCTTGCCAAATGTTTTGAGTCTACCTACTGTGGGTGCATTGCAGTAGCCAATGTAGAATCCTGTTATCTGGCAGCCCATCTCCTTAACATAAATGACTGGTGGTATGATACACAGGGGCCCCAGCATATGCTATAGGCAAACGGGCAATGGACACCACTGCTCTAGTGACTTACCTCTACAGTGCAGGTAGACATACTGACCTTCCTCCGACCACGAAAACGGTTCTTAAATCTTGGTGTTCAAGGCTACACTGGATGAAATGGTGGGGCAGATTGACTGGGCAGATGCCACTGTGATATGGGGGCTTATTTCCACGGGTGGCAGAGATGTCAGGATTCTGGAAGTAGGATCTCCTCGGGATCTCTACTTTGGGGACGCTATGCAAGGCAAGGACCTTAAATCCTTTCAAGATCTTCAGAGGGATACCACCTACACCATAGTCAATTCTATAGATAGCTTCAGCTGCATTATCCACTGACCCTATGCATAGCCTCCCTATTGGAGCTCCCAGAATTCAATCCCCTTGAGGGCAAGATCCTTATGGAAGAGCTAGATGACCACAAAGTAGCCAAAGACTACCAGACCCTTATATCGAACGAGTCGGATAGGTTTGGTGCCCTCTGCAGAGCTTGAGAAATGGATGTAGGGAAGCTGGAGAACGAGGACTGGAACAGAGATTCTGGGTTCCCCATGAGAAGCAGCCTTTGCATGTAGGCTTCGTTTGATACAATTTAAATACTTACACAGGGTTTACCTCACACGTCATAGTCTCTGGTGCATGGGAATCATCACCACCTCAAGTGCCCCCCTCCGCTGTGATACGGAGGAGGGCACTTTCCTTCATATGATAGGGAGTTGCCCTGCATTGGACATATTTTGGTGGGAGTGTTCGCCTCATTTTAGTGAGGTCCTGTCCTGGCACATTCCACGAAAACTGAGGAATTTTCTCCTTCAACTTTCTGAGGATTTGGGAAGGGGGCACTGAGAAGTTGTCCCTACTGGGGGATTGGGAATAACACTTGCCAAACCTGATATTTCCAGAGATTGGAAATCAGTATTTAAAGGCAAAGCAAAGGGATTTAAATTGAATGCGCTTTGCTACCGATAGCCAGTGAAATTGGATGAGAGCAGCCGTTACCGACTCTATTTTGGGAATTCCTAGGAGAACCTTGGCTGCCGTGTTTTGTACGGTCTGCAGTTTTTGGATGCTGCGTTTTGTTGTGCTGGTAAGTAGGGCATTGCAGTAATCAAGTATTGAGGATATCAGGACGGATGTCAGTTTTCCGTAGTTCTAGCGGAATTGAGGGTAGTACCTTTCTCAAGAGTTTTAGGATAAAATAGCAGCTTGATGTAGTGGAGTTAATCTGAGCTTCAAAGGACAACTTATTGTCCATAATACCTCCCAGATGTTTTGCTTTGGGAACAGGCATGGTTAAGGAACCGAGCTGGGCTGGCCACCGGTTACTACCAAAAAGCAAGAGGAGGAGTTTAGTTTCAGACAATTGCCTGACATCCAGTTCCCGATGTGACTAATGCAGTCGTGGAAACTGTTTGCTGTGGAGCTGGATGATCCACTTATAGAGACAATTATTTGTGTATCGTCTGCATACGATACTAGGGAAAAACCGTAACTTTTTATTAGTCTTGTCAGCGGAGTGTCATAAAGGTTAAAAAGAGTGGGATTCAGGGAAGATCCCTGAGGTACCCCACATGGCAGGGAAAAAGGGGGGATACGTAGTCCCCTAAAGCAACCCACTGTGATTGCTCCGACAGGTAGGCGCCTAGCTGGGAGAGCGCTTTATGCCTGATTCTGATGGTGGCCATACGCTCCAACAGCAGCCTATGATTGACAGTGTTAAATACTGCCAATAGATTTAGCAGGATCAGGGCGGTGCTCACCCCGCTATCCAGTGTTTGTCTGAGCTCTTCAGTGGCCGTGATTAGGGCCAGTTCTGTGCTGAATTGTGCCGAAATGAAAGGGATCCAAAATTTTGTTTTGCTTTATGAAGGCAGACAGTTCTGAATTAATGGCCTTTCCCACCACTTTAGAAGGGGAGTCTGGAAATAGGCCTGTAATTAAGTGGATGTTTAGTGTCTAGTGAGGTTTTTTTCTAATAAAGGGAATATGGAGGCTTTTTTCCATTCTAAAGGAAAACTCCTGGAAATGAACATGGCATTGTAAATCGCTGTCAAGGGAGGTGCAAAGGTCTCAGGCGATAGGTGTAAGATTTTAGGGGGACAGGGATCTGACAGTGAACCCAATTTGATAGCTCTAATTTATGTGATAAATTATAGAAAACCTGTTGAAAGATGGCCATCTAGCATGTGCGTGCATAGGCAGCCCTATTTAATCTGTATTATTAATTTACTTTTCCAAGCTGGACAGTGGACATTTTCAAGCACTATGCTAATACTAAATGTATGCATGGGATGACATTCACAGACATCCAAGGGAGCCACCAGGTGGCACTGTGCAGATATCAAATCCTCGCAAAAGCTTTTTAGAAAAAAAATCAGATAGCACCGTGTCGGAAAAGGGAGGAAAGTGCATTTCATGACCATTTGGTAGAGAATCAGGAAGAGAGAGTTTGGGGTGGGGACCAGCAGTAAGCAGAGGGGTAGGGGGCAAATAGTTTCTCATGCAATGAAATGCAAGGTTCCATTGTAGGTGGAAAGATTCAGAAACAGCCAGTAGAATGGGGCGAGACGGATAAAGAAATTAATATACACTTACTTTCTGCTCCCATGCCGCCTTGCTCCTCTGCACAGGCTCCTAGCTCACCACGCAATCCCAGCGCTTCTCTCATGCTATTACTCACAGCATATGAGAAGCGCTGGGGTTGAGCAGAGTGGACCGGTTTCACCCTCCAGAATTTAATGGAAGCCTGTGCTCCTGAGCCCTACAGATGTCTCTAAGGAATAGCCTGGAGATATCAAAGTATTCTTGTCTGTTTGGATGTCCGTGAACAGCTGGCCAAATCGACATGCGCACTTTAAGCGCGCACTACTCCTCCTCCCCTGGCTGGTGACACTGCAACCTGGCAAAGTCAATGAAAAATAATATGATAATAAAAATGTTTTGTTATCATTTTATTTTTAATGTTCTACCTTTAAGCAGTGGGGCGATGCTCCTGCACCTTTGCGGAGGAGCCACCCCTGTGAGAGAGTCAGTTGCGTGTGGGCTTGTGGGCTGCTAAGATCTGATTGCCAGTACTTCAAATTCATGGCTGTAAGAAGACAAAAATTAAATGGTTTGAAGTGTTCTGACATGAAACTTGCTTTAAGTATATAGTAAAACATTAGATACAATAGGTCTGCCAACGACAGACCGCTAAAGCTACCTGTAAGTGAGACCAAAAGTGACTGGACGAGGCTCATAAGCAGAACTGACCCAGGTAATGGAAGGTAAAAAATTGCTTGATGCAGGATGTTTGTTTCAAGAGCCGGACAGAAAATGGGCTAACTGGATGCATTTTTACACTTGAGTCATATGACCAGCTGGAGAAAGAAAAGCCATCTGGCAGGCATAGCAGAAAATGTTCTTTTGTTACAAATTATGTAACAATGTGCCATGGACCCGATTGCAAGCTTACTGTGGATAGCATCTATAATTTATTCCTCAAAAATATTGTTAAATACACATGCACAACAGAGGCGTGATTCACAAAGCAAGAACTATTTATTTTACTCATAAGGAAACTCAATGATTCTAACTTACTTCTGGATTATGTAGGCACGTATTGCTTAATTTATGATGTGAGTGGTGAGATGTCTAAAGAATGTAGCCATAGAGGAGTGGCCAAGCACATTCTGTACATATTTTGTGAACATTCATGAAGTGTAGTATACATTAGTCACATAACCAAAAGCTTTAAACTGCACTGGCTACACTCAATTTACCCCTATGTGAAACAGGCATAACTGGGATGAAGAGTGTCAATTAATTTAAAACGTAGCACATTTATGTAGACAAGTGTTTCAGGCATGATTTCTGGAATTTGCAGGAGAAAAGCAAACTAAAACAAATGTTTTGAACATTTTTGTATTTCCATATACGAATGATAACTAAGTTAAGAATTAGTTTTTTACACAAGATTATGGTTACAGATATAAACATGTGTCTCTTATAATTATCAGCCTTATGGTGGTCTTCCCCCAAAAAATTTGCCTTATTCCTCCACAGTTTTCTGATCGTATTTTAGGTGGCCTTAGTTTTCTGTGCATTTTTACCAGTGCTAAAGTGTGTCCTTACTCTTTGGCTTATCCCCAATTGGCATATTTAATTTACTTAGAATTCCCTAGTAAACTGGTACTACATGTAACTATGGCCTGTAAATGTAATGCTACTGGTGGGCCTGCAGCCCTTGGGTTGACACCCTCTTAGTAGCATTGCAAACCTGTCTCAGGTCTGCCATTGCGCCCACTTTTAAACTGCCATTTGGACCTGTCAAAGTCAACCTTTTGCTAGGTCAAAATCTTCCTTTTTACAACCGGTTACCCTTGGGATAAGCCCTAAACAGCCCACCGGGCAGGGTGCAAGGTATTTAAAAAGTAGGATATGTATTTTTAAGGTTTACATGTCCTCATATTGAAAACATTTGTTTTATTTACTTTTGCAGAGCATATCTTTACCATAGGATAGCATTGGTGTTACCCTATTACATTTAATAAGGGTAACTTCCAAATGGGAACAAGTAAACAGATCATGTTTGGTTTCTTTGGAATTGTAATGTTATGGTAAAGTCGTATTTCAAATTACAATTTTGAAAATGCCACTTTTAGAAAGTTGGCATTTTCTGGCCTTAGCCATTTAGTGTCTACAGCCTGTCTCTGGATCACATGAGTAGGTGTAGTTGGCAGTTGGTCTTTCTGCATTCCTCCCAGACACCCACAAGCAATAGAGAACTGAAGTGTGCCTGAATGGGCCATCACTGGCAGGATAGGGGCGGAGCTGCACACAGCCTCCCTTACCCCTGAATAGGCTGTGTCCTGCCTTTACACAAAGGCTTGCATACCCCTTGTAGTTAGTCTGGAGCCAGGGCAGGTGCAGCAGGAAACTTTAGCACTTCAAAGGAAATCCTCTAGAAGCTTCTCCCGCTTCAAAGAAGGCATCAGGTATACGTTTTGGATCTCAGACACCAATTCTTCAGTGCAGTGCAGGAAGACTCTGGCAGGTAGGAGGACTACTGTGCTGCTGAATGGACTGCTGCCCTGAATGGACTGCTGCCCCACTGTGCTGACCGGCTGCCAGCAGCACTCTTTCCTGCGTGAGAAGGACTGAACCTGCATCTGTTGAACCCTGGACCACCAGTGACTCCGAGGGCTCATTGGCTGGCTCCTGAATAGGACTTAAGGGACAGAGGGCTCCAACCACCTGATAAGCGTGGCTCAAATCCACCCGAGTGACTTACCGCACTCACCTATAGTAATTCTGTAAGAAGTCAGCCGGACAGTGGAGAAGAATGAACAATATATTTTATTAGGCCACAAACTCCCATATGAGAGGGCCCTGTCCGACCATCACCACAAAGAGTGTGTCGAGAGGACTGACTCTCTTCATCACAGCAGTACATTATAATGCAACACAGTGCATTAGGGTACGCCCCTTCTGGAAAATTACTGAAACCCAGACAGTGGAACAATGTCCTCATACAGTAGGCATCTGCACCTGCAAGGGATACATCGCTATCTTTACTCAAGGCCGCGGAGCTAGGCTTCAGCGTCTCTGGGGCATGGGAGTATTACTGATAAAGAGACTTGTTAGTTTCGGCCACAGTAAGCTGAGAGACGAAAACTGCTGTCTTAGTGAAATTCTCTATTCCTACGGGAGGGGCAGATGAGCGAGTGCGACTCGCAGACACAGAGAGATACACAAAATGGAGGCACACAGGCTAAGCTAAAGAACTAATATCGTCACACTTATAATTGAGTAATCATGTAACAAGCGAGAGTAATGCAAACACATGTATATATACGCACTTCATCAGTTAGTCACATGATGCTAACTCGCATATGAAAATAGGGATGGGTGGAGCATCGAAAAGTGAATTCTATCAGACCCTCCTTTTAGCATCATTGGCTAACTGTCGCCATATTTATTTGCCAAAAGGTAGCGCCGTCATCCATTCTAAGGGCAGGGTACCATATTTATTCAAAAACATCATCTGCAATATACATCATCCAATTGGCATCAGGAAAGTCAGTGATAATAGAGGCAGTATATTGACCTGGCACCTTCTTTCGTTGTTGCAAATTCGTAGCACACATTGAACAACATGGGGGAAGGCAGTATACACAGAGGCAACATGTCAGTATTACGCTCACCACACCAGCTAAACCTATCGATATTTTCCAACCCCAAGAGGAGAAAGCGCCCCAGAGCCACCCTTGCAAGGACCATGTCCCATTATCCTGATGGAGTTCAGTCGCTAATCTATGGAGTTTCTGTACTGCCAAGTTAACAGTCTGAGCTGAGTCTGGAATATACACGCAACAAGACGTCCCGATGACGCGACAGGCCCCGCCCCTATCTGCCAGGATGACGTCAAGCACCATCCTGTTCTGAATCGTGAATAATCTCATAGCCTGAATCTCAACGGACATGTTAGTCGCAATGTCAGCTTCCGTAAGGACTACCTTTTCCATCACCCTGGACAGTCGTCGAATGGCCCTACTATTAAATATTGGACCCCAGAAAGGCAGGAGACCCTTAGAGAAATCCGTCCATTGCTGTAGAGAGGTGTCCGTCTGGTCAACGTCATCTACCTGAAGGTCCCTCCTTTTACGCTGCTCTTGTGGACTGGGAAACCTACGATGAGTCTTGTGATAATCAGAGGGTGCCACATATACAGGAGGAATCATATAGGCCAAGTAACACACCCCACCCCAACCTTCAGGCAACCATAAGTATCCATTATCTCCGCACACAAAATAGATGCTGGGGGGAGTAACCAAGGAGGGGCTGAGAGGCAAACGTATCAATGCCGTCACGTTACAGGAACTATTACCAACCTTGATGGGGCCCCTACCCTCTATACAAAAGAATGGTGGCGGACCCACTACAGCCAGAGGTATCAGAGACTTTACACTATCATTCCCTTTTGGTGGGTGTCTATAAGACAAGGAGGAGTTCAGTTGTAGAAAGCTTTCCCTTACTTTGTCAGTGTCATTTGGAATTAAAAACCGGCCCACCTTTTTCTCACACGTCTCTATAAATGTCTGATCAAAACGTCCGTCAGTATATATCCGTCCAAGGGAAGAGGGAGGCAGAGGACGTACTCGCATTGTCATTGTCGATCCCCTATTCTGCAGTCGAGGTGTCAGAAAGTCTGGCTGCTGAAAGTATTTGACGAGACCTATGAGAGTATACCACCCCACGCAACTATTCACAGGTGTCAAAGGAAGCGCTAGAAATCTATCCTTCTTGTAGGCAGCAGAAGGTAGGAGCCCACAAACCCAACAATCTGTAATATTGGTAGTGGCATGAGCATGGTGCAAAGTCTTTATAAAAACATTTTCTTTATAACCTCGCCTGAGCATTCTTTCACCATAATCCACAGTAACCATGTTATGTTCAGGAACAGCAGTAGGTGTTGGTGCAAACACATGAACGGGATAGGCTTTATCCAGGAAAAATAATATACCAAGAGTCACTAGAAAAGCAATAAGTACTATAATAAGGAGCACTATTTTCCCCTTCCGGGAAAGGGCCAACCAGGGGGAATCAGGCATGGGTCTTGGAGGAGCCGCGAAGGTCTGCTCCTCATCAGGGATGGGGCGACCAAAAGGGTACATTTTAAAAGTTCAAAAATATATCAAAAAAACGGAAAAAACACTTCTAAGAAAAAAACAGTTCCAGACCATCCACCGAAACCGGCCAGAGGGGTTCTTCAACCCTAAAAAGGGATCTTCTCCCTGTGTCCTTCAAAGCCTCACAGGCAGGCTTTTACCGTCCATACCTTAATCCAACGTCGCTTGACGCACAGCAATTAGAACAGAGGAGCACTTAATCTGGGCCCCCCCAGCACTCTATAGTCTCATAGAACACAATCTTCGGCTAAACACCAGGGCTCTTACAAGTCCATCCCTACCACTAAATCTTCTTCATCTCAGAATGTCCACTAAGCCCTTCTTCCAGTGTTTAGTCCAGTACACTGTCACTTTTTCCGGGGCCGCAGATTATAGCTAGTGCTCCCTCGCACTTCGGGGTCAGTAAACAAAACAGGTGTATCTATGGCAGGTACTGAATTCTCTGACGCCTCTTCACTAGTAGCAACGGGAGTAACAGATCTTTCTGAAGCACTTTGTTCTGCACGTGACTTTGAATTTTCCCTGTCACTTCTCTCCTCTCCCCTCAGTGAAGCATCTGAGAAGGGAACATATCTAGGTATTTGCTCATGTTCCTCATCAGCAATGCCTTCTCTCACCCATTGGTCATAGGGCAACGGCAGTGGAACTTTCTTAACGTGCGACGCGTGGGTCCACGCCTTCCGACCTTCCACTGGAAGTGCTGTACGTGTGGTGAGGAGCACCTGTCGAGGCTCCGACCACCTTGGCTCCAGACAGGATTTCCGTTGATATCTTCGTACGACAACCCAGTCCCCTGGGTGGATGGAGTGTCCAGGCCCCTCCGGCAACGGCTTCAGGGTGTCTGCTACCTGCTGATGAATAGAACGAAGATCTTTAGTCAAAGCATACAAGTAGTCTATCAACAGAGGGTACTGTATTTCAGAGAAGCACTTAGGCCTGGGTACTCCCCACACATTGGCCGGACGGCCAAATATTACTTCGTGTGGAGAGACCCCCATTTTGGAGTTAACAGTTACTCTCGTAGAAAGCAAGGCTAAAGGAAGGGCATCTGGCCAACGGAGTCCAGTACTCTCCTGTATTTTGGCCATCTTCAATTTTAGCGTTCCGTTAAATCGTTCCACCAGTCCTGCAGCCTGAGGATGTTGGGCCGCGTGGAACTTTTGGGAAATCTGTAAGCCTTTACATATTTGCTTCATCAATTCAGCATTAAAGGACGTACCGTTATTACTCCAGATCACCCTAGGCAATCCGTAGCGAGAAAAGTACTCCTTGATCAACATCTTTGCAGTAGAAATGGCTGTACAATCTTTTGTTGGAAATGCCTCCACCCATCTGCTGAAAGCGCATACAACCACCAGGACGTATTTGAGATTGTTGACCCTTTCCATTTCAATATAATCCATCTGAATCACCTCAAAAGGGAAAGAGGGAGGTGCAAAATTTCCCACTGGGACAGGGGTACCTTTTTCCTGGATTGTGCCTCAAACCCACCATGCACTGTCGGACCAAGTGAGTCGCCACTTTAGAGATATTTTTATTGCTCCACACTGGGTCCAACAGCTTGCATATACCCTTGGCGCTAATATGTGCAGGCCCATGAGCCATTGTCACCACTGGAAGAACATATGCATTCGGAAGTAACCATCGTCTCTTATCGGTCACATCTGTCCAACATTCATCTGCATCCAATCGCCCCCCACCATCCTTCCACGTCCTCAATTCATCCTCAGTTGCTTTTTGCTGTATATTTTTCACACTTTGTACAGTATCTGCAAACATGTTAACATCTGGTACCCATCTAGCTGGGCCTGCCACAAACATCCGTGGTAATTTTGTCCGAGCTGTCTCTTTTGCCTTTTCGTCTGCAAAGGCATTGCCTCGTCCCACATCATCCACTATTGTCTTGTGTGCGCTACACTTTATCACAGCCAATCGTTTGGGTAACGTCAATGCTGCTAACAGTCATAATATCAGCGGACCATGCTGTATGCGTTGTCCATGTGAAGTCAGAAATCCCCGTTCTGCCCACAGTCGCCCATAGTTATGAGCCACGCCAAAGGCGTATTGGCTGTCAGTATAAATATTCACGTCCAGTCCCTCACTCAATTCACATGCTCTCAGCAAGGCTATAATTTCTGCAGCTTGTGCCGAATTGTAAGGTATTCTAGAAGTCTCCACTACCGTCTGTAATGTCGTTATTGCATATGCTGCTGTCGATGTACCATCTGCAAGTTTGAAACAGGACCCATCCACATACAACTCCCCATCCGGTTCGTCTAAGGGCTTGTCCGTCAGATCCACCCTCCCCTTTGTCTCCTCTTCTGTCCTAAACAGACAGTCATGTATGTCATCGTCCTTTGTATCTGTGGGGATAGGTAACAATGTGGCAGGATTCAGTGTAGCACACCTCTTTATCGTCACATGAGGTGCAAAGAGGGTCATCTCATAACCGGTAAGACGAGCACTCGTTAAATGCTGCGTCTGTGTTCTGTTTAGTAAAATGTCCACAGCATGCGGTACCATTACTGTGAGGTCTGAACCCAATACGAGCCCTGCCGACTGTCTTATGGAGACCGCAGCAGCCGCCGTGGCTCTCAGACAACTCGGCAGCGCTCTTGCCACATTGTCGAGCGTCGCAGAAAAGTAAGCGCAGGGTCTCTGTTTCCCTCCGAAACATTGTGTTAAGACAGACAACGCGCAACCTTCCGCCTCGTGCACATAAAGAACAAAAGGCTTCTGGTAATCAGGTGTTCCCAAGACGGGTGCAGAACATAAAGCAGTTTTTAATAACTCAAACGCTTCCTGACATGCAGGGGTCCAGGGTAGGGGTTCGCGCACTTCTTTGGTAGTCAGATACAATAGGGGTTTTGTTAGTAACGCATAATTAGGTATCCACTGGCGACAATACGATGTTATGCCCAAGAATGAGCGCACCTCTCGCTGCGTGTTAGGTACCTTCATGTTAGTGATCGCTTTGATGCGCTCTGGCGTCAATCTCCTCCCCTCTTTCGAAAGGAGGTGGCCTAGGTAGGTAACCTCCGTTCGACAATATTGGAACTTCGGAAGGGACACCTTATGCCCCCTTTTTGCCAAGTGATGCAGTAATTTAATTGTAGCATCCTGACAACCCTTCTCGTCGTCCGATGCAATCAGGATATCATCCACATATTGCAACATAAGGTTGCCAGGTGGAAGTTCCAGTTCATCCAATTGTGCCTTCAGTGCTTGACTATATATGCTCGGACTTTCTGTGTAACCTTGGGGAATTCTCTTAAACCTGAAGCTTCGGCCAGCCAATGAGAATCCGAAGAGATAACGGCTATTTCCATGTACTGGGATACTGAAGAAAGCATTCTTCAGATCCAGAACAGAAAAATATTTAGCAGATGGGGGAATCATCGTCAATATCGTAGTGATGTCCGAGACCACTGGGTATTGTGGCTCCACTACTCTATTCACATGGCGTAAATCAATCACAAACCTATAGACATCAGGAGTATTATCTGCAGCATTAGGCGACCGTCTTTTAAGGATCGGCAATATGGGGCTGTTACATATGTTCGAATTTATTTTATTTATTTGTGTATTTTGTAAAGCGCAACAGCTGCCCCAACGGGGCGTCCCGGCGCTGATAAATCATGGAACTTAGAGGCTAGGCACCAATGGGGCGAATCCGTCTCTTCCACTACTCCTGACCGAATCAAGTCTTGTATTATTTGCAACAGGGCTTTCTCTCCCTCCCTAGGAATCCTGTACTGTGGAACCCTGGGTAATTTCGCTCCCACCTTCACCCTTATTGTTACCGGGGCGATATCCATTTTTCCTACATCTGTATCATTGACAGCCCACAAACTGTCGGGTATCCCTTCAAATTCAGGTGGTAGTGGGTCATCTTTAGAAAAACATTGCAGTGGGCGAGCAACAGTCGGGCCTAACGTGAGGTACACGCCATCCGGGGAACAATAAATGGTGGCGTGCAACCTTTTCAACAAGTCTAAGCCCAATACATTTTCTCCACAATTTGATGTCAATAAAAACTGTGAATCAACAGTGAAAGGACCAATCGTTAATGTAAGGGGTTTGGAAATGGGGCTAATCACCGGGGTACCAGAAAAACCCACAGAGATATTTTTCTTGCCAGACAGAGCCACCCCTGGGACCCGAGAATGAGCCACTGAACTTTTCGTTGCACCCGTATCCACTAGAAATTTCTGCTGAGACCCCAATAAGTCTGCCTCGACATAGGGTCCCCTCTGATCAACTTCCACAGGCACTGGTCCCTCGCTCTGCCCTACGCTGTCCTAGTTTTGGGAGAACCCAGTCAGATCGTCCATGGAGTAATCATCATTATAGTACTGACCCTCGCCCCTTTGCAACTGTTGCCTGTCCGCCCCATTGTCGAAGTAATTTCCTCCCGGCCTCCCGCCTCCATCAGATCGCGCACTCTGTCTCCCGGAATCACCACTACCTCTTCCTCGACCTCGTCCTGAACCGGCATTCGACTGAAACAGAGGGCAATCTCTCCACCAATGCCCCTCTTGCTTACACTTCGCACACTGATTCGGGCCTAATCTTTCCCTACTCTCTCCTCTTCCATAGCCGCCACCACCACGTCCTGGTGCCGCACCTCTTCCTCGACCCCTCGGCACTTGCTGTAACAAAACCCTAGTCTTCAAATCCTTAGCCTTCTTTTCCTGCTTGTCCTTACTCTCATTTTCTCTATGTTCATAATACTGTGCCATGCTAAGAATACCAGAGGGAGAGGATGTCGTCCACGTGCTCTCCGAGGCTTGCAATCTTGCTGAAATTTCAGGCAACAAGTTCATGACAAACCTATTAACAAAAAGTCGCAACCCTCCATCCTGTGACACATCTTGCCCACTAAAATCCATGAACGTCTCTTCAAACCTCGTAAAGAAGTCCGAGACTGCCTCATCCTTTTTCTGCTTACAAGCCGTCAACTTGTCCAAGTCTACCTTCTTCGGGGGAATGAGAGTGTGCATGTATTTTATTATGCGCCCCGGCAACGCCAAAATCTCAGCTTTCGGCTTTTCTCCTGGCTTACGTTCCTTATCCCAATCCTGCAACTCCTGCCACGTACCACCTAGTTCTTCCGAATGATCTGTGCCCTTCACCTGGCGCCAGACATCGACCGGGACCAGAAGCCCGAAAAACAGTTCAACATCAGCTAAAGTCAATACAGTGGAAGACGCAGCTTCCGTCAATTCTTTATAGTATGCAGTCGGGTTCTTTCTAGAATCCGGCAACTGGGCCTTTAAAGCTAATACCTCACTTCTCTTACATGGTGTATCACCCACTGCTCCTGGAAATGTGCATCTACCCTATTCCTGGTGACAGCCTTCGTGACCGGGTCTACTATCTCGGGTATCTCGGGATGAAAAATAGGGTGCACTTCACGCATTGGATGTATACCTGGAAAATGGGGCACATTTCCAGGAGCAGTGGGTGTATACACCATGGAAGAGAAGTGAGGTATTAGCTTTTGTCTTCAAACGAATAAATGTTATTCCTAGCCCACTGGCATGCCTGGTTGGCTACTATACTTTTCTCATCCAAACCAACCGTAGAACGCGTAAGCAACTTCCGTACCTGTGAGAGCAGTCCGCTACCTGCGCCTCAACTCGGCGTTGACATCTCCTGACTAGGGGTGGTGCTAGCTGAAACAGTAGGGAGTGCTAAGGAGAATTGGGAGGGGGCAGGTGAAGTGGTCTGGAGCAAAGAGACGAGGGGCGTCGAGAGCGGGGAAGCAGAAATCGCTGCGCCATGTTGGGGTGGGGCACTTGCCGATGGACCCGGAATCTCGCTTGTAGAGGCTGAGGCTGGCAGAGAGGGGTACAATGACTGCGGAGCATAAGGAGGAGGGGGTCGAGTACTCAAAATATCTTCCATTTCATCCTGTTCGTCCTCTCGTACTACATAACTTTTATTTTCTTTCAACCTGCAAAGCCTATCTGCGCGCTCTAAACGTTGCTCATTTTCATTCTTGGTATGTTCTCTCGCTTTCTGCGCCATTGTCTGCGCTGACTTTTTAAAAGCCGCTTTCTCTTCTCTCAACTTACGTTTCCTGGCTTCCTTTTGCCACACCCTTAAAGAATCAAACATGCTTTGACGGCTACGCCTGGCAAACAATTTGTCCTGCAAATAGTCCAATTTAGCTTCTTCAAAAGAACCCGTCAAGGGCCACTGCAAATCCACATTATCAGCGGTGTACCGGTGCCATAAAGTGCCAAACAAAATCGGGGGCAATCCATGCTTGATATACATATCAAAGCTTGGAGTGCCCTCAGGGGGTGCAGGTTGGCTCTCGGCCAGCCTGGTATCTGAGGGTCGACAACAGCATCCAAAACATCGTAACTTACTGAAACACGGCATCTCTACACTTCTCCACAAACTTCGTTACCTTGAATCACTAGCTCGAGCTCATTCGTGCACATATATAATTATACGTCAAGAAATCGCACACACACACACACATATAAAAATTCCTCCAAACACGTGTTACCTAATGGGACAAGGCCCGTCGACCAAGTCCTGGGGAACCTGGACCCTACCGCAGACCGAACAGTACACTAACTGTTCTGAGGATGAAGAACACATCCGCTCCCCGTGCGGCACTATGGATCGCTGCGCACTTTACCACAGGAGACCCAGGGCTCACCTCCACTGAACCACCACTCTAGGAGTTCAGGGTGAGTTCCGGAGTCCACCCGTAGTGAGCCACGCCTTCACCACAGTACCACCCGGTCGGATGACTACAAACAATATATCCAAATATTCTCCCAACCTCGTCAAGTCTGTCAGAGCGCCTGCTCGCACTCTGAGTTCCCCGGAGCACACTAGCCCCAGGAGCACACCGGCTCCTCAAATCACCGGAGACACCCTAGTCTCCCGGAACACTCCAGTTCCTTAAACAATCACAGGTGGACCACTCCCCTTCCGTAGGCGGTACCGACCTCTACCGTTCTCCACCTCCGGCTGCCAGGACCAACACGGTCAGCTTCGAGTTCCGCCTTCTGGACCCCGGCGTAAGATCCGAACCGGGACCTCTCCCGATCAGCAGGGTGGGGCAGCGCTGCGAGAACCAAGCTCGGCATCAGATGGGTACCCGGGCCCACCGTGCCGACCAGCGGGTCCCCGGTCTTCTGCTACCCACCTACGAGTGAGAAAGATCTTTATCGCGGGGTCCCTATTCGGGCGCCATCTGATAAGCGTGGCTCAAATCCACCCGAGTGACTTACCGCACGCACCTATAGTAATTCTGTAAGAAGTCAGCCGGACAGTGGAGAAGAATGAACAATATATTTTATTAGGCCACAAACTCCCATATGAGAGGGCCCTGTCCGACCATCACCCCAAAGAGTGTGTCGAGAGGACTGACTCTCTTCATCACAGCAGTACATTATAATGCAACACAGTTCATTAGGGTACGCCCCTTCTGGAAAATTACTGAAACCCAGACAGTGGAACAATGTCCTCATACAGTAGGCATCTGCACCTGCAAGGGATACATCGCTATCTTTACTCAAGGCCGCGGAGCTAGGCTTCAGCGTCTCTGGGGCATGGGAGTATTACTGATAAAGAGACTTGTTAGTTTCGGCCACAGTAAGCTGAGAGACGAAAACTGCTGTCTTAGTGAAATTCTCTATTCCTACGGGAGGGGCAGATGAGCGAGTGCGACTCGCAGACACAGAGAGATACACAAAATGGAGGCACACAGGCTAAGCTAAAGAACTAATATCGTCACACTTATAATTGAGTAATCATGTAACAAGCGAGAGTAATGCAAACACATGTATATATACGCACTTCATCAGTTAGTCACATGATGCTAACTCGCATATGAAAATAGGGATGGGTGGAGCATCGAAAAGTGAATTCTATCACACCTCAAACCCAGTCCTGGGCTCTGCCGTCTGTGAGTCTGCCCATCCCAGTCCTGGGCACTTGGGAGTGGGTCTGAAGGTGTTCTGCCAGCCCATCTGTGGTTTCAGCAGAACCAACAGATCTCCTCTACTGCATGATGCAACCCGATCACAACCAACACACAGCTTCTGCTGAATGGATTTCCCAGATGTAAGGACTTTACATTATCACCTTCAACCTTCCAGAAACCTTTGCTGCATGGCGCATCCGCGACGCAGTCCTCCGCATTGGACTTTCAATGCAGCATACTCTACAACGACACAGGACTCCACATCATAAGCCCTACAGCGTCTTCGGAACCAGCCGGTGCCTGATGCATCTGGACGCAGGACTTCGCATCACAAGTCCCTCACTAACAGCAGCCTCGATGACAATGCAGAACCTTGAATTACAGCTTAGCAGCTCCTAGGAATCACCACTGCATGACATAACCTTGACGCGGGACTCCACAACTCTCCGCAACCTGTTTTAAGTTCACCTGGCTCAACTGGGTCCCTGTAGCCGGCCAGCTCCCCATTGCTGTCAGAATGAACTTGTGACTTTGTTCCGGTCTGACGCTACCAGATAACCATAGTTGGCCCTTTGTGCTTTTTGGTGCTATTTTCACTGAAATCTTTTAAATTGCACCGGTTCTGCTGGTTGGATTTCTGTCATTTTGTTCTTGATTTCTTTATTAAAAGTTACTCTATATTTCATAATAGGTATTGGATTTTTCTTATGTGGTATTTTCACTTTATTACTGTTTGAAGTGCTGCATACATACTTTACACATTGCCTCTACGTTAAGCCTGACTGTTCGGTGCCAAGGTACCAGAGGATTGAGCACAGGTTAATTTGGGGTTTGTTTGGGATTTCACCCTGACAAGGCTTGTGGTTGCTTTTGCATATAGTCATGTGACCCAGGAAACAGGCTGCAGGCACCAAATGATTGGGACAAAAAAATGTCAAATTTTTAAAAGCAGCATTTTCAGAATTGTGACTTAAAATTCAACTTCGCAGTTAAAGAGGGTTTCAAATTACAATTCTTTAGAGACCAAACTTGACATTCCTACTTGCTCCAGTTATTAGTTATCATTCATTAAATGTAATACAGTAATCCAATGTTATCCTGTGGGAAAGGCAGGCCTTGCAGTAGTGGGAAACAAGTGAAGGTGTTTTTCACTACTAGGACATATAAAAGTTAAAAGCACATGGCCAACTTTTTAAATACTCTGCACCCTGCCCTAAGGGCCGTTTAGGACCTACCTAAGGGTAATTTATTTGCATTATAAAGTAAGGATTGGGCCTGGCAAAAGGCTTATTTTGCTATGTCGAAATGGGAGTTTAAAACTGCACACACATGCTGCAATTACAAGTCTGAGACATGTTTAAAAGGCTACTTAAATGGGTCGCACAATTAGTGCTGCAGTATCACTAGTAGCATTTAATTTATAGGCCCTGGGTACAGGTAGTACCACCTTACTATATGACTTGCAAGTAAATGAAATATATCCGTTGAGTGGAAGCCAATGTTACCATGTTTAAAGGAGAAAGCCCAAGGTATTTAGCACTGGTTAGCTGTGGTAAAGTGTGCAGAGTCCTAAGACAGAAAACACTGGAGGATTGAAGGCAAAATGTTGGTTAAAACCAAGCTATTGATGTCAGGTCCAACACCCAGATGTATACTGTAGTCAGTGGAAGAAAATTGTGAATGACACACTACCAAACCTAGAGAGAGCTTGCAGAAAGCTCCTATATTTAATAATATTATGCATGTATTATTTAATAAAATCAAAAGGCTTTACCTAACGCCAGACCTAAAAGGTGATGGTTTGTTCTTATTGGTTTGTAGAGCACTGCACATGTATTGGATATGAACATATTGAGTGTATAATGTTGATTTTAGTGTACATTTATCAGCAATAAGAGAACAAAGTAAAATAACCTATCGGACGAAACTGTGAAACAAGCTAAGAAAAATATATTTTTTCCTAACAAATTATTACCTCTGGTTTTCCTTACAATTTTGCATGTCTTTTAAAGCAACTCACGCCTTAAGTAACTATGTCCTGAGTACTGAGAACCGTAATATGGATGTATGACGTTACAACGCATGCTTTTACCACGCATGCCTTTACAACGCGGTTTTTACAACGCATGCCTTTACAACGCATAGTGCTTTGGGGCGCTGGATAGTGAATAGTTTATTTTACTATTCCAACTCCAGTCCCCGTGGATAGTAGGGAAGGTGTTGGATAGTACATTAAACCTATTCCCTATCCTAGAGCGCCCCCCAGCGCAATGCGTTGTAATGGTTTGTGTTGTAAAAGTTGCGTCGTAATGGTAGTGCGTTGTAAAAGTCTTGTTGTAAAGGTTGTTTACCATCTCTTGGGTGGCTATGCTATATTAGAAGGGAGGCAGAATGTAGAAACTCATCTGTTTCTCATTATGTTCCTTCGTGTGTTGTGCACGCAAAACGAGTCGACTTTCTATTGCTTTAAACTTTAGCGATATGTTCACGCTGGTTTTCCTCTCTTTGCTGACGCTATTGCTCTTCCTCCTTTGTGTCACTAAAGGAAGAAATGTCCCGGGAAATGAAATGAGAGAGGTTAGTAAGACCCCTGCTCACAGTCCGCTAACTTTCGTTCTGTCACATCCTGCTTTCTATGTCTGTGCGTAGCTGAGTCCGTCCATTTTGCAGTGTGTACTCTAACTTTGTTGCAGTGGTCCGTAGACTCGCAGTTAATGAAATGGGTGCAAGAGTCACTTTCAAACTACATTAGCTGTCAATTGTTTCGTTCACATCTATTAATACAGTACAAGCTCATTAAAAATGTCTGTTGCTTGTAGCGTGCATGCAATATTGGTTGAATGTGATTGCATTACACCTTCGAGTAGAGAATACGTAAAATCCAGGTTTGTATAAATTGCAATGTGTATACAATAGTCTATTTCTAGTTTCGTTTTGAGCTAGGCAACATTTCACACCACACCACTGACACAATGCTACTGCCATGAGTTCTCATGTTTGAAGTGCTTATTGTGGCCAACCATCCCTTCTTCCTTCCCAAGCATTAGAAGACGGTTGTGAAAAGTAAATTCGCCTGCATCATATCCCAGGTACACCCTTACACATGCAAACATGTCCTCTGTGTCAGAACTTTGAAAGTTGGTGGTGGTTAGGGGGATGTTATTGCAGGCTTGTTTAATGTTTCAAAAATATTTTAACAGTGGACTAGCATCTGTCCTCAATAATGCCTTCATTTCCACGTTTAGGATTGCAGAGAGCATTGTAAAAGTGGGTAAACTTTCAGCTGCACACCACTAATTCAGAATTGTTACCAACTTGGACGGCTGAGGCAGAAATCCTGTCTGATCCATCAGATGAGACAATAGCTGTAGCTCTAAAACATCTCAAATTCATGGGTGCTACTCTCCACAGTCCAATCCAAAAAATCAGCCTTCAATTGTCGAACATCCCTTTACTATCCATTCTCTTTTGCCGCTAGTTGCACAAGTATTCCTTAAAAGCCTGTTTTCTATCATAGTAGCTAGCTTTATCTCCTTGAGTATGAGCAAACTTACACCTGATTGAGCATATTAATTTGACCAGCCCAGGACACCTTACTGAGCCAGAAACAGCAGTAATAATCATATTTGTAAGAACATTTTGAGCAATATAGTCGAAATGCTAGGGTTCATGTGACACCAACAGTGCCACATTTCGGATGCCCCATTTAAAAGCATCATTGAAAGTAACAAGTACCTATTCCCCCTCACTCATATGTAGCATTAGCGTAAACTAAGCTGTCCTGCATTTGAATATAGTCCAGAGACCATTGCATCAAGCTTTGAAAAGCACGAGTCAGGAATAGGATCTCTTATAACGCTGAGAAAAAAAAGCTTTCTAGGAAAAACAAATTGTAATAAAAGCCCAGTCTTGACCCTGTGCCCCATGGGAACAGTCGTGCCCGAACTGCCAAGCCAGGTCCTCCCTGGACTGGAAACAAGCATCCTAGGACCGGTTTCGGGCTTTCAGCCCTCATCAGCCAGGATAGTCCTGTGCTCACTACGCCACTGGAGTCAAGCTATCCTGGCTGAAGATGGCTGATAGCCAAAAACCGATGCAAGGATGCTTGATTCCGGTCAAGGGAAGACATGGCTTGGCAGTAAGGGCTGGACTGTTCCCATGAGGCACAGGCTCAAGACTGATTTGCTTATGGCCATGTCTGAACTGGGGTGGCATGGTGAGCAAAATAACGATGGATTAAACCCAGATCTGTGACTGGGGGTGAATGTTTTGCCAATGTGCAACATTCCATCCATCACCTTGTGTGTTTTGCCATAAAAGAGTAGACATTTTGCCCAGACCTCAATATGCCTCTCTAGCTTTGAGATAAGTATGTTGATAAATTCCCTTCATACCTTTTCATCATTCTAGTGCACATGAACTCCTTTTTACCTTAATAAATATGTCTTCCTTGGGGGTGCTTACCTCAGTCAGGTCATCAAATACCAAGCCTAGTATGTGAAAGAGAATCAGCTATCTAGATTAAGTCCGAGGTCCATGCCAACTGAAACACCTCGCTCATCTCCATAAGACCAGAGATCACGACACATGGTGAAGTACATCCTCTGCATATAAAGATATGCTTTATACCTCTAGTTATGATGCCACAACCATCTTGTCTTCATCCTAACACATTTCTGAGAGGCTCCTTTGCTTGAAACTAATGGTGACAAAAAGCATCCCCGTAAGCTCTGTCTTTGTGCATACTTGATCTCAGATATCATCCCTTTGTTCTCAATCCCATCTTCCATGTTAGTATATAAATCATCAATCCACCCCTTGAATTTAGGACCGACATCAAATCTCTTCAGTGTAGCGAAGTATTGAGCCAGTAGAACCAAATGTCTTTTTTCCCTCTACCTGTGCCTAGCATGGTCTATATTCTTAGAATGAGTCTGACCTCTTTCAAAAACAAATTGGCCTCATGTTTAAGGTAATATTACGTTGGACAGTGAACCACACCTAGTCGTCTTGCATTAGGTAAAGCACAATATCCACCCGTAAGTCTTCCAGAATTTCCTTCAAGATTGGCAGCAGTCCTAAGCTGTGGAATTCAGTGGTTTCTTCCATTCCAAAGTAGAACAACAACGCTTGCTTCTTACGTGGAAAGGAGGCAGCTCACATTTCTCAAATGCCTCATTGTACTTTGCGAGTAAGTGAGGGATCAGCAAATCTTCAGAGACCGCATTGAATCTGACTATCATTCCACCTGGTAAGTCATCTGTTCCTAGTGAGCTGATCGAATTACTTACCTACTGCTTGGTAACAAGCAGGCCAAGATTCTCCTTGTCCTTTGACATTACCCAGAGTTTGAGTCTTCTTCCAGAATCTTCAGAAGCTTTACCATTTGTAAAGCTGTATTGCAAACCATTTTTTTAAGCTGCAAATTCCTCCATATAGTCAATCAGATCATGCTTTAGCAAACTTAACAAGTACATTTACTGCCGTGTAATTTCATTTAACAGAAGCCTGTCCGAATGGAAGGGACCACGAAAAGAATAACAGGGTTCAATCTAATATGTCCTATTACTTTCTTATGGACTTGGAAAGGAGCCAGGGGGCTAGAAGTGGGAGTGAGCCATTGATTCTTTAGTTAGGAACTACTGAACATTAAAGAACTACTGATCATTTAGCTGATAGTGCCATGGCAACACTGGCAAAAGCATGTTTTTGCTGTCAGTCATTCACCAAGCACAAAGGAATCCATTCGTAAGATAAGTTTGTATATCAACGTGAAACTAATTTGTTCCAGATCGACCTTTGCTCAAATGGATTGGTTAGTTCCAGTAATCCCAATTTAAAATCCATTAATTTTCATTAATTCTGTGCCCAGGGAAAATATTTATTTACCCTATCCCCATTTCCAGGGCAGTGCATTAAACTGCTGAACCAAACACACTTCCGTGATTAAAAAGCTTCTGAAAATGAAATACATTTGGAAATAAAGAGCAGACTAGTGTACTGTTTGATCCGGTACATACACAATGGTTACTCTAGAACCTCACAGGAGAGCAAATTTTTGTTTTTGCAGAAAACCATCACCAGTTTCGATGCAAGTTTTTCTCACCAAATCTTTTTAGAGACCGTCTTTGATTTTAAGTAAAGAATACAAAATTGAGACCTGTAAGATCTCCTCCTCTAGCTACGAAAAATAATGCAAGACTTACCAGATTTAATTCATACCTCCTTATACTTGAACATTTATTTACACACTATATGATGTTTTTTGGGCCCTGAAAGAAATGGGGGCAGATTTACAAGCCTGTGTGCCACTTTAGAGTCACTTTTCTCATGTTAAAAATGACGCAGAAGTGGCGCAAGGGGCTTGTAAATAAGCCCAATAGTGTTTACTGCGAACAAATATTAAGCTAGACGTAAACCTATATGTAGCGTGTAAAAATTGACTCATAACTTTGACCTCTGGTCTATGTTCTCTGACTGCTCTTGGGTAGACCTCTATCATCGTCTCCTTCTGCCTGCTTCAAAAATTGAGACACCTTTTCAAATTTCCCTGAAAAATGCTTCTCCTATGAGGACCTTCCTTTGCTAATGACCATCGAAAACTTAACTTTGGAGCACTGGCAACTGGGTGTTATCTTTAAAAACTGGTTATTCAATCTGATCCTTTTATATAAATATAACTGGGCCAACTTAATGTTCTAATCAAAATTGCATAAGATTTTAAAACTAAAATAGTTTAAACTAAAGTGTGATTCCCCTGTGTTTGTTTGTGTAAGAGAAACTGATCTCTAATTGTGTGCCTCTTACATCGAACCTTATTCGGTAAACTGTATTGTATTCTGGATGTTTGTGTCGGCACCCTTCTCGGGTGAACACACCTCTGCCAGTGCTGACCTATCTTATTCAAGTAGTGTGGTTTTGGCTGGAAGTTGCATCTTAAGATTTAGAGACACACTACCTTTTTCCAGAGTGGGAGTTTAAGCTGTTGATTCCTTTGTAGATTTTGGTCTATTTTGATCCACAACAACCGCTCGGCTATGAGGACATGGTTTGTTATTCTCTGTGAGGTCCAAGTCAGTTACTTAGGTTGAGGCATGAGATTCCTGGAAAGAGGCACCAGGTACATCGTATATAAAGGCCTTAGGCAGCCTATTTTACTTTCAAAAATATTTAACACAAGGAGAGCCAAGCAATACAGATAAGATTTACCATTACTTTTTATTATCAAAAATATAGATTTACAAATCAAAACAAATTACTAATGACTCCATTAAATATGTCCTATTCTATGAGTAAACTAGATCATCTGGTCTCATCATCTTATCATATTGGGATACAGAGATATGTATCAACAAGTCAAAAATGTGATTATCACAATATCAAATGACAAAATACACAACAGTATGTTGGCTTAGATGGTGGCTAATTCTTGGTAGGCACCAGGTACAACATATGCTTATAAAAAGACCATGGAAGGAACTAGTTCAAGCAGTTTCAGCTCTACAACTTATCATCGGGGTGTGGAGTCGTCATCTGGACTCAAGCAATTATATTTTCTATTTACTTTGTCAACTTGCTTTGTGCTGTTTAAGGTGAAGTGATAAGTGACCAAGCTGGTTTATGTTAAATTTCCCTTGCATCTTGGTTGACCTTGAAAAGGCGTATCTACCCATTGTTCAGTTAAGTGTATGTAAATTTGTTGCGAGAGGGTAAACATATTAATGTTACAGGGACAAGTGCTACATTTTTTCTTCTTTGTCAAAGTATTTTATTTTTCATACTCACTCCAATTTATTGTGACACCTTTTATAGCGAGAGCTGTAATAATTTGTCATCTAATGGCAGTCAGGGGAAAATGCATGTTCTCTCTAATGCACTTTTTTTATTAGCTTCGTTAAAGGCAAATCCAGCAGGAAGAAGTTTATGTGCTGGGATGCCTGCAGTTAGCCATGCGCTCTATAAATCCCTAACCCTAAATCTATGTGCTGCGTGCTGAGACACAACATTTAATGCGTCACAAAAGGGAATCCTGAGGTGTATTTTGGAGACTTGTTTTAGTTCCTGTCGAAATAACAACACATATTTGCCAGAATAGAAACGGGTAATGGAACATCGTACAGGCCGCTGCTGTATAAAGCCAGCGTACCTTATTGTGTTTTTATAGCCTTTTACATGTCCAAGACTGTAATTTCTCTAATATGGGTATCGAAAGCCACCTCAACAAGAACATATAAATATGCAGAGTTTTCTGTAACAGTAAATCCTAGTAAGTGACCACTAAACGCACAGAATTCTGAATGATTCAGTTTATGGGAGCAATGTTTACATGGCAAGGGTTATGACAATCATTTTAATTAGCTTCTGTTTTTGTAATGTTTGTGTTGACTAACAGTAAAACACTTTGAGGTAAGGGTGTCTAAATTGTTGGCTAGGGAGTGAAGACCAAGGTTGAGTAGATGCTGTCAAAGAACTAATGTCAGGGATTGCAGTGACTGACACTGTGGCATGATTTGTGTGAAGCAAGCTTTCCCGCTCGTTCCTGCTGTCTGTCCCCCAAAGCATTGCCATTGAAGTTGAGTTATTGGGCACACCCGCTTGGTTATTTGGCGTGAGGCTCCATGTGCTGACTCTCTCTTCTGTTCTGCTTTTCAGGCAACAATGTAGGAAACCTGTTCCACATGGCAGACGATTTGGGGCGAGCGATGGAAACCTTAGTTACGGTGATGACGGACGACGAGACGTTAGAATGAAGAGATCTGTTTTACAACTTCAAAATGGCCCGCATGTTATTTTATATAATATTCATACATCAGAGAAGATTAGACTGTAAGAGTTTACAAGAAAAAAAAATCTATATTTTTGTGAAGGGTAGTGGTACTATACTGTAGATTTCAGTAGTTTCCTAAGTCTGTTATTGTTTTGGTAACAATGGCAGGTTTTACACGTCTATGCAATTGTACAAAAATGAAGAGAAAACTACATGTAAAATCTCGATAGCTAATTACCTTGCCATTTCTTTATATGGAACGCTATGGGGTTGTTTAAAAAATTTATAACAAATATGAAGAAAGATTGTAAACTAAAGTGTGCTTTATATAAAAAAATAATTGTTTATAAAAATGGTACAAAATACAAAAAAAATAGAAATTTTGAGGCAGTACATCCATTTAGCATCATTTCAGCTGCAATATCGAAGAACACCCTATCCATGTTCTGTGTTATTTTTCCTTGTTTAATCGAAAAACATTGTTACCTGGAATGGCTCTGACATGGGAGATAGACTTTACGCTCACCAGTTGGAAGAAACAGCAGCTTGGGGAAGCCCAGCATGTCCTTTTACTGACATCTTCTCAAAGAACCTTGTAAACACCTGGATTGTAACTGTCAGGAAACCCGGTAGTGTGCCGTGTTTGAGATCTTAAAATATTCTTTTTATACTTGAGTCCAAAGAAAATCTTTTGCTTGCACGGTATTTCCATAAGGGCTTTTATCCAGCATATGATTTAAACTTGGAGGTTCAATTATGAAATTTAGAAATAATAATTGGAACTCTTCAGTGAAATGCCAAAGATGATATTTTAACACTTTGCTGACTCAGCCCCATGATGTCCATTTTAGAATATATTAAAATTTTCACTAGAACTGTTGCTGAAGCGACGGGCCGGCTGCTGCTATAGAGACACGGTACTGGTTACTCTTTGCTTGTGGTAACCTGATTCCGTTCCTAATTTGATACACTATGTTTCTAAACATGAGTACGCTAATGAAGACCAATTGGAGCACAACATTTCTCAATAAAGGTACTCTGGTATTTGAAGAGTCAGAAAGAAATGGCACCAGAAGACCTTGAGCAAGTTAGAACTTGCCTAAAACACATTTTAGAACTATTTTTAGGTGAACCATTACTATATGCTGTTGCGACCTAACTATAGAGTTCTCCACAACTGATGAGGTTGCAAGTTAGAGCTGCACATCTGAATGCATTAAGTTGACCAAGCATAAGTTAGTAACTAACATACTTGTGAAATCTTGTGCAGCGAAATGCTTATTGCCTTGTACCAGGTACTGAATAAACCTGCTTTGGGGTCCACTGTAGTTACCGATCTTATTCTGCAGTATTTCTGGACAAAGTGAGAAAGCCTCAACCTTGTACCTGGTGTCATCTGTCCCACTTCATGACAATAGTGCAGCGCCTGTAATCTGTGCTGCTCTTAAAGACACTCTTTTACCCATCACAATCCTTGGATGTTTTTCCCATTGGTAGTCCCGGTAGGTTTGCATAAGGCAACACATATTAATATGACTCAATTTTCTCAGCTTTTCACTCTTTTTAGTCCAGTTCAAAATGTCTTACAGAACAAACATTTGTGTTTACCTCTCTTGTGTCATGAAGTTAAACATTAAGAGGATGCAAGAAGAGACCCACGCCCTGTTAAAGGAAGAGTGCTGGAATAAGTTGTAGTGTTTTTTTCAAGTGATCTTGAAGACAAAAGAACTCTTTGCTGGACAGCAACAGTGGAATATTTTTACATTGGTCCCAATGGTTATCAGATGTCAAATTAATAAAATTGATGCTAGGTTTTCATGTAGCTGAAAAGACGCATAAGGCACCCGTCTTGCTCCCACTTCTCCATCATGGCTATTGTCTATGAATTAATAATCTGAGCCTTTGAAGGAGATTCCAGAACACTTTCACATAAAAGATATATATGAGCTAAATGCAAAACTTCTGACCTCGCATATGATGTCTTCTTTTTACAGTAAAAAAATCATATACATTGGAATTGTTTTAATTTCTTGAAAAGAAAAAAATCGAAAAGAAACTTGGCAAAAAGGCTACATGGTCTGATAAAGAGGAAAACTGAGCTGCCTCTTTAAGCAGTCAACGATCTATTGCAACAAATTGGTAACAAAGGTGCTTTCTAAAGATGTCAGAGAAAGGACAAGCACAGGTCAGACACTGGAGCGGTGCAGGGGCTGTTTCCAAAATGTGACTGGCTGAAGGAAGAGTCCCAGCCCATCAAACCTGGCTTTGCTGATGGACAACACTTTTAGTTGGATTCTTGGTCAAATGGTGTATTTTTTTCAACTAAAATTTAGCCTTGAATCGATCTGTAGGCTTTACTCTTTACTGTTGGCAGCAATAATCGAGTACTGCCCTCCACAGCAAATTCACAACTGCCGTGAAGAGAAAGCAATCTTTTCATGACATGGTTAGTGAGGTACTGACTGATACCCGTGCCATTGTGGACATGGTGTTTTGTCTTTCATTGCAAAAATCCCAAAAGCAGAGTGCTGTTTTAAGCATGTTCAGGGAAAGCCTGCATCTGTCCTCTTAACGTGCAAGTCGCTGCCACGTACAAAATTGTAGCACACGTTTGTTTGAAAAAACTTCCCGGTGAGTGTCCGTGTCCGACTTCCTCGAAGGGAAATCTCCTGCCATGTCTAGGGGGAAGGGGCCTTGAATAAAATCGAGGGAATGAAGGCACCCATCCTAATTGTGCCATTAATGGTTAATTGATGTTGTATCCATATATGATTATTGCTACTATGTACCAAATATTCTATGATGGGCGAAGAGATGGAGTTTACAAATGAAGAAAAAGGGTCTTTTGGTTTTTCTCTTGCGCCAGACTTTGCTCCCGATTCTGTGGGAACAAGAAACTAAAAGTGAGTTAACACAGCAGGCGTTTCCTGTGGATTAATGCCTTCTACAACAACTCATTGTGGGCGCTCTTCATGCCAGTCATTATATTTAAATAATATTGTTGGTTAAACCAACAAAGAAAAGCTGTGGCTCGTAGCTCTGAAACAGGGTATAAAATCATCCGCAGCTTTTTTAATAAGCCACCTATCAACACTTCTTAATGCGTTTAAAAGAATAAATTGTGTTTTTCCTTTTCGCCACACTTGTGCTCCCCCACTGCCCACCTCTCGGAATGCATCTAGTTGGGCAGGTTGGGCTAGAGTATGGGAATGGATCAAGCTCTCAAGTGAAAAGGTGTTAGCAGCTGCCCATCATACACTGGAAGGGAGAAGCTCATATAAAAGTGTTATATGCCTGTACTAGCCACGTGTTCCGTCATTCAACCATTCTTAGACTTTCATCTTAGTCTTGTTTTTCAGCAAGAGGAAACAGAGTGTTTACCCTTTTAATTTTTCCTTTCTCTGCATGTGTTTTAGGTTTCATTTTACGCTTTTCAGAATTGGTAACTGTGCGAATTGTGCTTCTCCAACTTTAACTCTTTATATGTTTAAATGAAGTGGCTTTTTGCTGGAACTGTTCTGAGTTGAAACACCTGCCCAGTGGTCAGGTGGTGGAAAAGAGAGCACCCTACACATAATCAGAATAAATCCAATATTGTTGACATCCACAAGAGAGTAGGCGATTGCTTTGGAACAAAGCATTGGTAACGGTAGTTATTTGAAAAAGGGTACTTCCGAGGTGATGGAGAACGATCAATTTTTTTCTCTCTAGCTAAGTCCAGTCGACACCTTTTGTCTTCGCAGAACTGTGTTCACTTTAAAATAAATATATATACCATTTTGGTGCACCTGGATTTGCCAGAAACAAAACGAGACACGCCTGGAGTATTATTGCTTTGCTTCCAACACATAAAGCCATTGTACGTAACACGACCTATCAGCTGTGCAGTTACATATTTAGCCTCAGCGTAATGCAACTTCAGTAACATTTAAAAAGGAAAAAAGGTTGTTTGAAGATCTGCAAGTTAGTTTCTATAAAATTCTTTATATTGGATGGAAAACGTGGCCTCGTTTGTGAAAATTCTCAAAATGTGCATATCTTTTTATAATGCAGTAGAAAGTATTGTCAAAAGAATTTAATGGCCAACAAATTGTGCATTTTGCAGATTTCTTTTTTGTAGCAAAATAAAGTTGTTTCACGTATTTGGTGGAAAAAAAATTCCCAAATCCAATTTCTGTCGGAAAACATTCAAGGAAAGGAACTTAGCATGTGAGATTTCAACAAAGGCGGTGGTTGATGAAAAAATCAAGACTTCCCAAAGTAAAACATTTTAGCTTTAATTAATTCCACCAGAGGAATGAAAATGTTCCCCGCCATTTCATTAACTATTTACTCTACCGTAAATGAGAAAGGTGTGGAGTAGGATGTACAAATGGGCAAAGGGAACAGATTTCAGCCTTTGACATGAAATATAGATAGACGTAAAGTGTAGCAGTACTATATCACATCGAAGTCTGACGTTTCCTAGAAATGATGTGGTAAAGATTATTTTATATTGGGTAGCTTGGATTAGATTTGTAAAACAATATAAACAGATATACTGTCTTCAGCTGTCTCAAGGCGTGTTTTGGGCTATTTGATAGGAAGTATTTCATACTTGCATACTTGAGTACACACTCAGCTTGACTCATCCCTAAAGCTTAGTGAATGTGCACATCTTGGACTAGCATCCTTGTTACAATTTCTGCTCTCTTCAGATTTGTGAATGTGGTTGCCAAGCAACCCATTACATTGTGGAGACACAAGCCACACCCGTTCCTTTTTTGATTGGCACCTGCAGGTTAGTCCTCGTTGTGGGTGTGTTGAATCTTGAAGTGGTGGCTCTACACCACAATTGGACTCATCAGCCTGCTGAACTCTTGGAAGCTTCAGTTAGCTTGGTCGCTAGGCATACAGAATCAGGTTTAGCATGCTAGATCAAACCTCCTTAATCACACTGACTACACCACCAAACGGCTAATCACATCACAGTTAGTTTCTGAGGTATCACCTCAAAGTTGCAGGACGAAGCACTGTATTGTTGGCTTTCATTTGGAATTTGCATGATTTGGTATAGAAAGTTAAGAGATGTCCTGCTCTTATGACTTTCAGCATGTAATGACATTAATAATGTAGGATGTCAAAGCAAAACCTTGTTTAAGAGCAATAGTTATTTCAAAGTAATTTAATGTAGTCATAGGATTGATGTCACCTATATTAGCCCTCTGAGAATTTTAATAGTCTAACACTGGAAACCTTTTTCTAGATAGATCTCCTGAACGCTCCCAAAAGCTAGGCAAACTAAAGGTCGAAAGCACAAATCTTTTAGCATTTCTTCATTCATCATGTGCAGTAATTGTGACAGGATAATTCTGATGTGTATAGTTCTGAGCGTTGCAGGATATAGTATACTAATGGTTGTAGTCCCCATAAACAAAAACGTTCAACCTCCACATTTATGGGAAGTTACACTATTAGCACAGGAGGCGAAAAGTAATGTAAGCTACGTCAAAGTGAGTATACACCTTGGTGGTGGCTGATAATGCGCCCCAGTGTGTGTGGCGTTTCATGGATGAACAGTTTCCGCAAGGCTTTTCATGCTAACACATCCAGAGGCATTCATTAAAACAGTTGGAAGCACTTTAATTTGCAGAAGGTTGTGGTCTTTTTTTCTGTTGGCCTTTCTTCAGTGAATGTCCATGCTGACCCTACATCAGTTCTAACCTTCACTCTGCTGCGAAGGGAGCATAGAAGTGAGTTATAGGCGGGTTTTCTCATTGGCCAGGTAACGTCATTGTTACATGTCTGTTCCATGTACGGTGCATCTGCATTACATTTCAATTCTGTATGGTGCCCTCACACTGAATTTTGTGAGTTGAAGGTTGGGGTGGGTGCAGCCTGCCTTGATGTGCTCCCTCATAGGGACCAGAGTGTGTGATCGCCTTGTTGTTCCTCTTCTGATACTCACTCACCTGCTAACAACCTTGTCAGCCAAAGCACAAGCAAGCAATAAATCAGGTGACTTTGTAAATACCCTGGCCAATGGGAAGCCTTGACCATACTCCGTTCTTTCCCCTTTTTGTCACATGCAGCAGGCCATTCGTTGATGAAACGTTACCATTTTTTATCTATGCCCTAAACGTGTTGTTGAACATTGAGTTGAATGCATCTGTATGGTTTCATTTTTTTCTTATGTGTCCCTTTATTTTCAAGACATTTGCTTTGAAGTGAGTATTTAAGGGCCTATTTAACAAAAAGAGATGGAGAGCTTTAGTGCTGCTTGAAGAATAATTTGGATCTTATTTCATTTTCTTTCAATAACCACAGAGTATTAAATTAAATCATGAAAGTTAATCCGTTTATCTGAAGAACCATAAACTTCATATGGCATGATATGTCATTTTTATCAAGTGCTGGTTCATTACCTTCCGTTTAATATATTGTGTTTTAACATCGACACTATAACATTTACTAATTATTTTTTATGAACTTCAGTTTATTTCAGCATTTTCACAACATATCAAATTTCACCAAATATATGCCTTACTATTGTATTATATAATGCTTTACTGTGTACATCAATAAAGCACGCAAATATGTTACCTATTGAATATTTGTTTTTATTTTTAGTTAAAGTATGTTGTTGCTTTGTATTACTCATTCGTTTTTAAATGGAGTGGAATGCTTTGCCAGATTTATTTATTTCAAATTTTAGTGCCGAAAAGCCCATTTTGTTGTTAAAATCTGTTCAGTAATTTGTGAAAATGAAAGCTACCGTCTGCTGCCTCCTGTTACATCTTTCATTGCTTGATTGAAGAGATAAAGGGACAGGCAGGGCCACAGATAACTCTTGAGAGGGTGAAATTAACGCAAGTTGAAATTCTCTGGTATAAATCTTGGGTCGATCCATGGTTTGAGTGGGACTGGTGGCTCAAGGTGCAGTTTGAACTGAGAAAGTAAAATCACACTACACCATTCGGAGGAGCGACATACGATTAAGCATGGGCGAATTTTGCGAATCTCCCGTTCGCGAATTTTGCGGATTTGCAAACTCGCAATTCGCAAAATCCGCGAATTCTCGCAAATTTGCGGATTTTTTTTTTGTGTGTTCGCGCGGGTTTCTGCCAGTTCGCGAGGGTTTTGTACAATTTCGCAAACGCGAACTTACCTGTCGGGTCGCAAGTTTCGCAAACTTGTTGTTTCTACGTGTCCAGCCTGTTTGGGACACTCTTCTTCATCACTGCCACTCTCTGTCACCACTGCCACTCTCTGACTACTCATGCCACCCTCTGGCCCACCCATGCCACCCTCTGTTTCATCACAGCACCCTCTGGTTGTCCAGTCAGTGTACATTATTGTGGCAAAGCAAGCACACCTTCCCTGCCTCAAGTGACCTGAATTAATTTGGGGCTGATTAATGTGTCACAGAATATTTTTTTAGCTGGCACCTGCTTCCTTAGTGCTTCCTGATTAGTGATCTTTTGCACTTGCTAAGTGCTTTCATTGTTGCAAAATTAGTTACAACACCTGCCCTGCCCCAACTGACAATAATGAATTAGGGGCTGATTAATGGATTTGAACTTCCAGCCTGGCTCCTGCTTGTCTCCCTTAGCTGTAATTCAGGACCTTTGTGGCATATGTGTAACTATTCTGAGGTTCAGAGCAGGGTCACATAATAGTTGCAACTGGCAACTGAACTCTGGAGGGGCCCCTCAGGAAGCACTACAGGAAATGGCTACTAATGATGAGCCTGAACTTTTGAACCTGGTAAGTAGTTTCAGTTTTGCTAAGATCGTATTTCTGCAATTTTGCGCTTATTCGCGGGGCGCGAAGTTGTACTGGGAAGCCGTGAACTCACGCGAACAGTGCGAGCAAGCCATAAAATCCGCTGCTCGCGGATTTGCGGATTTTGCAGGAGATTCGCGAATCTCGCGGATTGCGAATTTACCGAAAATCCGCGAGCGAAACGGATTTTCCGCCCATGCTTACATACGATCCTCTCACGCCAAAGAGTCCCTGGGCGTGACTCCGTGGTACAAAAAAAGTCTCCTAATCAGGGGGTTGATTTAGAACACTTTCGAGCCTCTTTTTCTAGTCACCTGTTTGCCGATGCCCTGTACCAGTCCACTGACTATTCTTCCGGATGAGAAATGTAATAATCTCTTTGGCAGATCAATGAAAGCTACGTTGACTGAAAAAGAGCTTTCACCACTGATAGCACACAGATTGCAGGTATGTATCTCCTGCAGGGCTGGCTTTAGCTCCCAGGTGCGACAATTCTTTTTGTCGCCCCCCCCCACACCTCATGACCGCCTGCTCAGATTCTCTCACTACCACCAAGAAAAATAAACCATCATCTCTCAAATCATAAGTTATTTATAAAAACAGGACCCCCCCCCTGAGGTTAGCGCCCCTTCCACTGGTCAGCGCCCTGTGCGGCTGCACCTGTTGCACTGCCCTAAACCCTGATCTCATGAGTGTTCTGCAAGGATAATATGGAGAAGTTAGGGGTGTCTGCTAGTATATGCATCACCGCGAGCCTGCAGAAAATCGGACAATAAGACACAAGATTTTAAAGCATGGCGCTGCACAGGAAAATTGCTAAGCCGAAAAGTAGCAGGTTCTAATTCACATTGGTTTGGTGACACAAGTCAAATTACATTGATAGATATAGACACAAGGTGCTTGGGGTATGCCCAGCACAAGGAACGGATGTGCATCTGGTACCTACGCACAGCTCTCTATTAATATTTCAGTTTCCAGTGCTGCAACTACCTAGCAACCCCCTGTACGGGAACTCGCAGGTTAAGAATGGGAAAGAGCAAAGGCATATAGTATCACCCACTCTTATATTATGCTTATTTATCTGGGAGTCTTGTACAGTTCTAGGTGTCTACTTCAGGCAGTAGATTTAAAATAAATAGGCCAGAAAACACAAGCTGGACAACAAATCAACCAAGAGGTAATTTTGTATAGAATTAGCTAATCTAATGTGTCTGGCATAATCTTGGATGGAAGTTGTGAGGGTGATAGTCTAATGAGGATAATACCCACTAATCTAGAAAGATGAAAAGGGCCAACTTTGCTAACCGTATTGTTGTGGCACTCAGTCAATATCCGCGCGGCTCATCCTGAGCATCCCTCGCCACAGCCACATCTCGACCCACCTGAGAGACCTGCACTGGCTCCCCGTCAACAAGAGGATCACGTTCAGACTCCTCACCCACGCACACAAGGCTCTCCACGACATGGGCCCAAAGTACCTCAACAGCCGCTTCACCTTCTACACACCCACCCGCAAGCTACGATCGGCCAGCCTCGCCCTCGCCGCCGTACCACGCTTTCGCAGAGCCACCGCTGGAGGAAGATCCTTCTCCCACCTGGCGGCCAAGACATTGAACTCCCTCCCCACCCACCTACGGCTGACCCAGGACCACCTCCCCTTCAGAAAGCAACTCAAAGACCTGGCTTTTCGAGCAGTGACTGACCCCTCCCCCAGCGCCTTGAGACCCTACCGGGTGAGTTGCGCGCTCTACAAATTGTTTGATTGATTGATTGATTATGTATCAGGAACTGTTCAATGTCCTGAGAAGCAACCTCAAAAAGAACAATTGATGGACAGAATGCAGAACAATGTCATACATTCACCCCAGTACAGAGATCTGGGCCTAAATCCATCGTTTTTTTGCTCATCAAGCAACCTCTGCATATCTCAAAAAGATTGTAAAGACATTCTTGAGTTCTTTAAGCCACAAATTGCCAAAACAGCGCCTGAGTTTCCCTAACTCCTGAACAAACTCACGGCCCTCTCATCCTGCCGCCCAAATATCCTTCTCCTCCCCCTTTCTGCAAAACTTTAGAGACCGCCTTGGGGCTAAACCTAGCACTCCAGTGATTGCGCCCAACCCGGGTATTGCCACCTGCTCTGCTGTTTGCTTCGAACAGCTCTACACTGCACTAGAAGTAGACACAACGCACATTTAAAATGTCTTACGCATCTCTAGAGTCATTCCTGCCTCTCTGAAACTTGTCATCATTAAAACACTCCGGAAAAAAACTACCACAGATCCGGAGATTCAGCTGTACCACTGGTCCACCTCCTACCTCTCTTGAAAGATCGCGAAAAAGGTAGCACAAAGGCATATTCAACAGACTGTGACTTTACTACTTTTTCCACAATATTCAGTCTAGATTCATGCCACCGAGATGTAAGAGTCAGCGGTAGTCTAAATCAAGGACAGCTCCTCCTCTCCAGGTTATGCAGACAAGAAAACAGGCCCATACTTCTGAAACTTTCCACTGCATAAGAAACTTTTGAACATCCAATACTACTTGAAAGGCTAGAACCGAGACTGGGCATTACAGGACCAACTCTTTCTGTGAGCCAATCATTTAACACCAGCTGCGGCTCAAATATAGGGGCATGGTTAGTTTAAACATCGACACATCAAGTTTCTGGTGTTCTCTGGGACTCCTCTCTTTCCTCCTTACTGTTCGAAATGTACATTTGTTTCCAGGGCCAGCTCCTTGAGTACAACCAGTTGGACTTCCAAATGTATTCACATGATGCTCAAAACCACCTCCATCAGAAGAACAGATAAGAGCATTCTATCAACATTGCTTGGGACTTGTGTTCCTCTATATGAAAGAGAGTTTCAGCTGCACAAATGATGTGAAGACAGAGATGCTTGTCTTGGAAGAATATGCATCCAGCTCACTACTTTTCATTTGTCGTACAGTCTTCGGAAAACCTCCACAAACTGTTTAATTGCTCTACAGTCTACCATAAAATTATGAAATACGGAAGTACTTTTTTAAAACCTAGACAAACATTCACCCCTTTCCCTGCCGCAATGAACACAGCAGCATAGGGTACAATGTGCAGTTCTCTTTACTTCTCCATTTCTTCAAGGCCTAACCTAGAGTTGACAAGAGTACTGCCCATGGCAGGCCTTGACTACTGCACCACTTCTATACTCACCTTCCCAGGAAAACATCAGCACGTTACATAGACTACAGAAACAGGCAGCCACAGTGCCCTGAAACCTCTACAAATGGTTTTTCAGCACCGATCATAAAACCTACTGGGCAATGCCACATTATCTAAAAAAAACTTGTGGCTCACCATACAAGTAGCAGAAGCCCCAGTTCCTACCGAACAACCATCCTTAAAGAGACACTAAAGGAGATGCCTGGGCATACTAGTCCCAAATCTTTGGAATGTCATTAAAAACTACCTTAGATCTGGACCCAGTTACAAGCGTTTCCGGAAACGTCTGAAAACTGAGATTTTCAGACTTGCGTTCCCTTGACTCTTGGTGTCCCACCACCTATTGGGTTCTATCCTCCCTGCCTCTCTTTATTCTGTAATGCTGTCACCACATCCGCTCTGTGAAGTAAGCAAAAAGAAATATATAGCACTTTACAAAAGCCCTAAATTAATAAATAGCTGTAATCACTCCATTAGCAGAAGGAAAATTTGATACCAAAAAAGTTACTAAAAATGGAACACAAAATATCTGGAAATGGCTGGATATGTCCTGGTTTTTAGTACATGAAACAAGTGCTCCAGGGAAAGGTGGATAATCCGACTATTGGCCCAGTTTCTAGTGCACACCAGAAATGACCCTACAAGTATTTTGCTTTCTAGTGCTGGTGGCAGCCACAGATTTTCTGTTTGTCTTTAGGTTAAGTTAATGCATACACTTACATAATAACTGACAACTAAAGTAGGTGCTGCTGATTGATCGGGCAGAATCACAAGGGGACAATTCAAGGTAGAAAATAGTGTCAAGGGAAGCTAATAGCTTTGTATAAGGGACATGGCTTAGAGGTTTTTCATTGATGAATCATGTTATTTTTTGCTGGGCCGTAAAATATGTCGTGTTCAATTGCACTTTATGATAGTGGTACTTTATTTAGAAACCAGTATTTTAAAGTTTATTAATGTATTATGTTTCATGGATCTTGATTATTTATGTACTCGTGTAATATTCAACAATTCAAGCCAAAGTGAATGACAGTCTCACTACTGCTCTGCTTCTTCAGTCTATGGGCCAACCACTCCTAAAATGTCCCACTATCAATTGGACTTACCTCCAACTTTCTTTTCTGAGGTCTGAAAATCCCCAAAGGTGGTTTTATTGATTAAGGGGACAGGATAGAGTCCATGAGAAATAAAAAAGGATGGCTGGAATGACACTTAGAGCTCTGATATGATGTTGAGTGTGCAAGTGGGTTTGCGACCAAGTAAGATCATGGTTATGCTCATTTTGAAAGATGGGTGCAAAATGCCACTGTGCTCCACCAGGCAAAAACCTAAGGGTGCCTTCATATCCCAGAGCACTGCCAAGTGTATACCAGGGCTCCAAGTCACACAGTTGGTTAAGCATTTGCCACCTCACATCTGTAATCTCACAACCGTAGCATACGGACTGCATAAAGAATGTAGACCCAGACATGACCTTATTGCACATTGGGTACATCATAGTCATGCCACACGCTTTGAGATCTATATTGTAGTCTCCAGGGTTCATGGCATAAATGGCACATCTCTTACTATAAAGGACAGTACAGGAGATCATGGCAGCTGCATTTAAAAGAACTACTCTGGGTTCATTCGCTGAATGGTGCACAGTTTGTTCCTAAGGCGGGATCATTAATAGCAAAACTCTGAGATCCTTTCCTATGGTAGATAATATACATTGATAATGTAGGGCAATAACCTAGACCCTCAAGAGACTTCAAATACATCATGGTGGCTATGCTTTCCTCCCGATTAGAACCTCTGCTTTGGTTTGCAGAGCACTGATATATCATGTAATCTGTCTCAATGGACCTTACCCAAGAATATTGCTTCAAATCACTTATGGTCACCGACATGTAATATTTTGGATGTCAACCAATAATTCTACATCCCTTACCATTCTCACAGCACAGGAGATGTGGCAAAGTTTAACAGTCACCTCAACAACATAGTTTCCCTGTGTGAGCCTACACTTGGGATGCAGATGCCTGTTTACATGCCCACAAAGCTGCATGGAAGGACCACTCCTTGTCCCGAGCATTCTAGCAGGTGTATGTACTGGTTACTGGCAAAAAATTAAAGTTTCATGTCAGTCAATGAAGAATTTTCAGCCCCCAATCAAAGATAAGGAGGTGGGGATACAAATATGGAGGACCTTGAATTTTTAACTTTAAACATGTGACCTGTAACAACAGGATGCCCTGAGAATCCAACGGTTGTTTTACATAAAAAATCTCAAATAAGAGCCACCACTCATTCAACCTCCTCCTCAGATTCACATAACACATCATTGGCAAGAGGCATTCTAGATAAGCAGTCTGCTCTGGCATTTTCCCACCAGGAAGATAATGAATAGTGAAGTTAAATCTTGCAAGTTTGATAAAATGTGAACTAGTCTGGCTGACACCTTAACTGTGCCATTGCCATTAAGTAAATAAAGAACTTGTTTGTGATCCGTGAATATTTGAAATTATGTGTCACATAAATTTGTTTAAAATGTGTATTTTGCCCATGTACATGCTAGAGCTACCTTTTCAATAGTGCTGTATTTAAACTCAGCAGAGGTTAAGGAACGTGATGCAAATACAATTGTGTTCTATTTCTTAAACATCCATTGAGATAAAATTGCTCCTCATTGACTGGCGTCTACAGTAAAAAAAAAAGGCTGTCTGGCCAAAAAAGAAGATAAAATTGGAGCTTAAGTGATGAGGGATTTAATCCTAGATAAAGATTTTCTTGTTGCATCAGACCATTCAAAAGCTTGAACTTTCCTTAACAGATCTTGCAAGGGTTGTACTACTAATGCATACTCATGGATAAAACGTGAGTAGTAATCACATAATCCTAAAAATGAGCGGTGTATCTTTGTTGCTTGGTGGAGTAGTGTCTTGAATGGCACTGACAAGTGACATTTTTGTTTTAATGCCTTGACTGGAGATGCAATGACCCAGGTAATCCAACTGATTGACCATAAATGTGCAGTTTTCCTTTATAAGGGTGATGCCTATATTCTTAAAAACATTCTGAATCCTTTCAAAAATGAAATTGTGTTCCCTGGTACTCTCAGCATAAATAAGCACATCATCCTGGAATGCCTGGACACCTTCCAAAACAATGTCCATGAATTTTTGAAACCCACTTGGTGCAGAGGCTAGACCAAAAGGAAAGCTTAAAAACGCCAAAAGGTTTATAAATGTGGTAAAATCCGGCTCTCTACAGCAAGTGGTATTTGGTGATAAGCTGATATTAGATCAAGAAACAAAAAAACCCTTGTTCTGCCCCAATTTGCTAAAAGATCTTGTACTTTAGGTAGGGGATGACAATTGACAATAATATTTATATTGAGAGTGAGTAAGTCCACAAAGAGACAAATCTCTTCTGTCTTTATCTTCATGATAACCACTGGACTGACTTATTCAGATGAGTCAGTTGTCTGAATAAATTCTTCACGGCATAGTTTATCATGAAGATCCTTCAGATCCAATCTAATGCTCAAGGGTATCAATCTTACTTTATGCACTACAGGAGTGGCACCATCCTTGAGCTTGATAAAATGCTCACATTGTGAAATGTTACCAATTCTGTCACTAAAAATATCTTGAAATTTGTCAAACACAATCCAAATTGACATCACTGTCATCGTCAACAAAGGAAATAGGATTCTAATTGTATTCTTGGAGCTTGTGCACACTGACATAAAATGGCCAACCTTACCACATTTCTTGCATCGCTTATTGTTGGCAGGACAATTTGGATTATTTCCAATATATTTCTCGCTTCAACCAAAGAAGGGCCTTTAGTTTTCCCAGATACACATGATCTGGAAGTGCCAGAAGTAGAAGATTCTTCGGACATCAACTTTGTGGAAATCATTGACCTTTCTATAACCTTGGCAATTTCAATTGTTTCCACTAAACTAGAGTCTCTGCAACTCAAAAGTCGTTCTTGAATTTTCCTGAAAAACAGCTATACACTAACTAGTCATGTATACATATGTCCAGCACACACCCAAAATTGAATGTAGAGGCTAACAGTCTGAGTTCAGAAATGTACTCTTCTATAGATTCATCAATATTCTGTTTCTTCTCATGAATCAAAACGTTGAAGTAAAATGCTTGGCTCTTCAGGAAATTTCTTCGTGAGTCTAGCCATAGCTTCCGCATCAACATTCCAAGCCTCTTGTGCTCCTGCATCTATTTATCGTAAATTATTAAAAACTCGTTTTTCAATATAACCTAGATGACCTTATAAAAGTGCAAACATTCTTTTAGGGTGGAATTATATGGCATCATTAGCAACCAAATAGTTTTCAAAGGATTTGAACCAGTTTTTCCAAAGCATAACTGGTTTGCCTGGAACAGTAAGAAAATGTGTAATTTCAAGAAGTTGGTTGTTGGATGCCATGCCAATTTAACTGTAAGCACACAATATTTATAACTTCAACAAAACAAACTAAATAAATAAATGAGTACATGGTAATGAGCAATGGTAAGTTTTGCAATACATTTTTTTTTTTTTGGGGGGGGGGGGGGTTAAGACTGGTAGTAATAAATGAGTAGTAGAACACAAACAACTAAAGAAATATGCCAGGTGTGCCTGTAACCGAGTATGCATGCAATGCAAATTAGGATTAAAATTACAAAGTTTGTAAAACGGTGTGCCTGTCACCGAATGTGTAGGCCATGCAAATGTTGAATTTAAGTTACGAGGTGTGCCTGTCACAGAATGTACAGGTAATATGTATTAAAACTTATGAATAAGGTGGGCATGTCACCAAAGGTGCAGGCAGCCTAAATCGGGTACTTGTCATAGTGGATTCTGTTTAAAGATGGCCACCAGAAGCGCTGCGCATCTTGTTGACACTCAGGTTGCCCGGCAACAGAGATTTGGTTGGTTGCTAAGGTGCACATACAGTGCATTCCTTTCAAAGTCGCCAAAAACTGTCCTGGAGCTCCTCCTTGAAGACAGGAAGTCCATCAGTGCTCCTCCGTGTCTGCTGCCTCACGAGGGAGCTTTGGTAAAGATAAAAAAGCTTTGTGACAGGAATGAAAAGAAGATGAATAAAAAATAATTTAAAACGGCTGGTCGGTGGTTTTATCTGCGACATCCCATCCTCGTCGCCAAAGGATCCAAGAAAGGTAGGTGCAGGACCAGTAAGAAATAAGTGGGCAGCAGTTGCCTATTCTGGTGTCAGACACTCCAGAGCTCCTCCACATGTGCCCGTTTCAACCAAAGAACTGATCTTGAGGAGATTTAACATGAATCATCAATCTTGGAGGGAGAGTGAGGAAACGTTTGATCTCATAGTATTACCACACATATTCACACTGCGGTAGCGTGAGTTATTAAGGTCACGTGACTATTATGCAATGCCAAATCACAAAAAAAGATACTGCCCTGAATGCCTCGTAAAGGAGAAGCTGAAACAAGGGATCAGTACTGCCCTGAATACCTCATGTAAAGGAGAAGCTGAAACAAGGGATCAGTGCTACAGTAGCACTGTTGAAATCCACATCATACAACAGAATGAAACTGCAATTGTTAAAGAACAGTCACATGTATGTTTTGATGGTGAGGGACAGAGGCACCTAATATACTCAATCTGTCATACATTGCGCCAAATAATTTTGCCTACTTGGAAGGATCATGGGAAAACGTAGTATTTGTCCTCATGTGACACAATCAGTAGGATAGTCTATTAAGCTATGTATTACTATTATACAAAAAAAGGTTCTAGTATATAATTTACATTGTAATTGGCGTGTACTGGCCTATGTACACAGACGCTGGAAAAATGTTAGCCATGGTGACAAAAAATGTATAAATACTGTGTTTTTATCATGAAAGCTGTCTTCAAGTATACCACAAAGAAACAATAATCATCTATAAAATGCTTTCCTTTAAAAGCTTGAATTAGTGATGACCAATCTACATGAACACTAAATACTCAACACTGGATTCACAAGCATCATAGTTCAGATGAAGTATTTGGGGGTGTTTTTGCCCACATCTCTGCTGCTGCTTCATGAGTACAATGTTCTGCATGAGCTATACGCTCTTCTCACAGATCTAAGTAGATGCGGGTCACCTTGAAATACTGTGGGTTAGACAAGTACCAAGCCTAAAAATTCACTTTATGCCATGCTTTTCATGCTTTGCTGAAACATTGCCCCTCAGATTCTCTAAACTGATAATCCAAAAATGGAACAGAAATTGGTACAATTAGTCTGGCGCAATAAAGTACCCAAGGTACCAAAAGAGACATTGTATAAATCTAAATCTATGACCAAAGTGGTATTGGTTTTCCAAATTTTGAAAGTTACAACCATATTGCCCAAATTAGAGTGGTTAAGATGCCCAAACATCAAACTGTGGGTATGATTAGTAAACAATTCACCAACTAGAACATTGCATTGCATTTTGTTTCTCCCACACAGAAATAAAAGGCTTAAAGGGCCAACTTTGAAAAAAGTCTTTACTGGAGTATGGAAACATGGCAGTACTGAAAGGAACACTGACATCTTACCTCTCCCCCATGATGCCCATAACCCACAATGCTAACTTCCTATCGTTTCTAATAAATCCCATATTTCAAACCTGTCGACAGAACTCCCTTTCTCCCAATCATTAGCTGAATTATATTCCAATTGTTTACTTTTCAATAGCATGTCATGTATTGCTTTTGCATTATACCCCATTGATCGGTTTACAATCCTCCAAATGCTGCATAGAGCACAGACTGATCCTTGGGACCTATAGGAACTCGAGAGACACCTAAAGATTCCTTTTTATGTGAGCACAGGCTCGTCAAGGTAATAGCAAAAGTTCAGGAAAACCTTCAACCTCACAAGCAAGGGAGGGATTCTGCTTTCAGAAATTAGTGTCCGATTTTTCAAAAACAGATTTAAGCCAAGGATCATTAGAAGGTATACTTATATTTTGCAAACACCACAACCTTGTTTTTGCTAGATTAAGCACCAAGTTGTTCAGAGCATTATAAGTCTCCAGAACATTCAGAACGCACTAATGGTCTACAGAGGTTTAGTCCTAAAGAACATTTTAGTGTGCGTTCCATGGACATGAGACTGGGTGAACTATGAGGGGTTGGGGCGAATACTATAGCAGTTGCTAGAACCAAACTCAGCGGTATATGAGCAGAAAAGCAGAGGTGCCATAACACAGTCTTGTTTTTGTCTGTGAGACCATGGAAATGAAGGCGTCCAATAATTATTTTGGCCCACCCTGATTGTAACCCAAGTTTGAGAGTATAACGGATGAATCGTGTACAGGAGGGGGATGGATAACACACTGTTCTTTTAGCTTTGGCCCAGACTTTCCTGAACAACTCAATCAAAAGCTACAGCGATTGGTTGGAGCGGATTGGAGGAGGGGGGAGCAGGAAGAAAAAAGGAACAAATAAAAAAGTATATAGCTACAGCGATGTCTACAAAACAGGCAAACTGTGATGCTCCCTGCCATTTGTCTGCATTTTGTGCTAATATTGAAAGTGTCCAGATAACCTGAGCAATCAAGTAGCCTTTCTGAAAACCAGTTTGCAAAATTGAGAGGAGACACCAATCAATCAATCTGTAGTCAACCAGACTCGGCTGATCTTTTCTTATGTAAAAAGGGCATAGCAAAAAAACTATGGGCCATATATAGGTAATCTCTATTTACCGATTCTTAATTACCGAATTTTACCACTTCGGTATTTAAGAGTCGGTAAATAGTATGTAGGTAAAAATTCGGTAAATTTGACTGATTCGGTAATATTCGGTATTACCGATTCTGTATTTACCGATTCGGTAATTCCCGTTGATTCCTATGGGCCTGGAGGCCCATAGGACTGAATGGCAAGCCAGTCACTATTACTGATTCGGTAAATACCGAATCGGTAAGAGGGGGAACATATTCAAGGGTGGAAGGGTGTCACATTGACACCCTGTTGCACCCCTGAATCATGCATGTGTGCACATGTGGCAGACATACATGCCCTAAGGGCATGTATCTGGCACTTTTAAACAAGCATTTGCAATGCAATAGGTCTTGCATTAGGAAAGTGTGAGCTATTGGTATTGTAAATGACAAATATGTGTTGGCTTTGAAAATATATAAATTAATAGCATTGGTATTCACAAAGCCAATAGCTTACACTTTCCTAATGCAAGTCCTATTGGCTATGGCAATGCTTGTTGGTAGCAAACAAGAAGGACAGTGCTGTTGTGGTGATGAGTGATGATGTGGTGTATTAGAGTGATGTGGTGGTGTATTAGAGCGATGTGGTGGTGTCCCAGAGTGATGTGGTGGTGTCCCAGAGTGGTGTGGTGGTGTCCCAGAGCGATGTGGTGGTGTCCCTGAGTGATGTGGTGGTGTCCCCGAGTGATGTGGTGGTGTCCCAGAGTGATGTGGTGGTGTCCCTGAGTGATGATGTGGTTTTCCTGAGTGATGTGGTGGTGTCCATGAGTGATGTGGTGGTGCCCCTGAGTGATGTGGTGGTGCTCCCGAGTGATGTGGTGGTGCTCCCGAGTGATGTAGTGGTGTCCCTGAGTGATGTGGTGGTGTCCCTGAGTGATGTGGTGGTGTCCCTGAGTGATGTGGTGGTGTCCCTGAGTGATGTGGTGGTGCTCCTGAGTGATGTCGTGGTGTCCCCAAGTGATGTGGTGGTATCTCCGAGTGATGTGGTGGTGTCCCTGAGTGATATGGTGGTGTCCCCGACTGATGTAGTGGTGCCCCCGAGTTATGTGGTGGTGTCCCTGAGTTATGTGGTGGTGTCCCTGAGTGATGTGGTGGTGTCCCTGAGTGATGTGGTGGTGCCCCTGAGTGGTGTCTCTGAGTTATGTGGTGGTGCCCCTGAGTGATGTGGTGGTGTCCCTGAGTGATGTGGTGGTTTCCCCGAATGATGTGGTGGTGTCCCCGAGTGATATGGTGGTGTCCCCGAGTGATGTGGTGGTGTCCCCGAGTGATGTGGTGGTGTCCCCGAGTGATGTGGTGGTGTCCCCGAGTGATGTGGTGGTGTCCCCGAGTGATGTGGTGATGTCCCTGAGTGATGTGGTGGCGCCCCTGAGTGATGTGGTGGTGTTCCTGAGTGAAGTGGTGGTGTCCCCGAGTGAAGTGTTGGTGTCCCCGAGTGATGTGGTGGTGTCCCCGAGTGATGTGGTGGTTTCTCCGAGTGATGTGGTGGTGCCCCAGAGTGATGTGGTGGTGTCCCTGAGTGATGTGGTGGTGTCCCTGAGTGATGTGGTGGTGTCCCCGAGTTATGTGGTGGTGTCCCTGAGTTATGTGGTGGTGTCCCTGAGTGATGTGGTGGTGTCCCTGAGTGATGTGGTGGTGCCCCTGAGTGGTGTCTCTGAGTTATGTGGTGGTGCCCCTGAGTGATGTGGTGGTGTCCCTGAGTGATGTGGTGGTTTCCCCGAATGATGTGGTGGTGTCCCCGAGTGATATGGTGGTGTCCCCGAGTGATGTGGTGGTGTCCCCGAGTGATGTGGTGGTGTCCCCGAGTGATGTGGTGGTGTCCCCGAGTGATGTGGTGATGTCCCTGAGTGATGTGGTGGCGCCCCTGAGTGATGTGGTGGTGTTCCTGAGTGAAGTGGTGGTGTCCCCGAGTGAAGTGTTGGTGTCCCCGAGTGATGTGGTGGTGTCCCCGAGTGATGTGGTGGTTTCTCCGAGTGATGTGGTGGTGCCCCAGAGTGATGTGGTGGTGTCCCTGAGTGATGTGGTGGTGTCCCTGAGTGATGTGGTGGTGTCCCCGAGTGATGTGGTGGTGTCTCCGAGTGATGTGGTGGTGTCTCCGAGTGATGTGGTCGTGTCTCCGAGTGATGTGGTGGTGCCCCTGAGTTGTGGCCCTGAGTGATGCGGCCCACCCAGCGTGTGGGTAGAAGTGGCAGCAGCCTGCCGCAGCAACCTGAGGACCACTGCAAGAATCCCTTTCCAGGGCAGGACGACGGCTGCAGGTGTGCTGGACAGTGAAGCACTAACTCTGCCAGAAACGCAGAAAGACAGTGCGGAGGTCGGCGAAGCAGCCGGGGCACATTGGAATGACTGCACGAGGAGGGTAAGTGATATTGCGGGGGCACGGCACTAACACGTTCTCCTCAGGGCACAGGCACATCACTTACAGCGAAGAGGGAGAAAAAGTGAATCTAAACCCAATCTACCCTTCCAAAACAAGTGAGTCGGTGAGTCGGTCCGGGCTCTCAACAAAGAAAACAGCTACTGTCTGAGGAATAGGCATCTTGTAGTCAACACCCCACAGGATCCACCAAAGGGGGTGTTAGAAGTTGGCCTGATATATGATGTTTCCAATTCTGGAACCACCTTGTATCCGTCCAAACAATCCCTTATGGTGTCTGGTTGTAAGTCAACCTTATAGACAAGCTATCCTAGGGGTAGCATGGACTAAGCAGCCTGAAAGGCCAAACTCAAGAGGTCTTGTTAAGTGAGCTGTTTTACCAATCACAATCCTGTAATATCAAATGAAAGGACACCACACAAGTATATATTATAAAAATATATGTGTTTATTACTAAAATAATCCCTAGTACTCTTTATGAGCAAAGGGGCACAAGCGTTTAAACAAAAGCACAGTATACCATATGAAAGTTGCACAATTATGGATGAGGGCGGGTGGCCACTCAAACCATATATTAAGAAAGTGGTATAAGAGATACCAATCGAACAGTGGTTAGGCCTAGGGCCTAGGGAATCGCTGGGAGCAGTCGGGACTAGCAATGCTGAAGTCGGGAAAAGCCCGCGGAATTCGGGTGCAGCGCTTAAAGCACACGCATGCACCAATGCAAAGTCATTGGTGCGTAAAAGTTATAAAGTTACTGTTTAAGGATACTTCCGCTCAACCTAGAAGGATAAAACTTTAGACACAGACCCTAGAGGTGTGTACCAGTGTGGGAACACCGGCGTTGCTGAGTTACCTCACCCACAGGAAGCGGGTGCATAGGGTTGAAGTGGAGAAGCGTGGCTCAGTGGTTAGAGGCGGCAGACCCGGAAGCTGAGATCGACCATGGACCAGGGTTCGATTCCCCGCCTCGGCGGGTCTCGGGCTCAAAATTCCACGGACTCGACAATTCTCGCTCTGGTGCCTACTCAACTCACGGGGTCACACTCTGCGACTCTGGGCAATAGCTTGCTTAATCTCCACTACGGCCCCTCGCGGCGGGATGCCTGGCTTTCACCTTGTGGACACCCTGCCGTGGTTTCTCACAGGGGAATACCAGGACGGGTTCCCTAAGCAAGCGCCGGGACGCTTACGGGCAGCTGTGCGCTTTACAAGTCCAGCACATTCGTCACACAGGTGGTTGGTGCTTGAAGCTGAAGATGCTGCAGGCGATGTGAAGGAGAAGTGTCCGGTGTGATCCAAGGGTGGATCAGAGTTGTAAAGTACCTGAAAGCAGAGGGGACAGAGTCTGGGTCACTCAGCAGTGACCAGGGTGGAACCAGGACGGAACCAGGCAATGTCGGGCGCAATCAGGTGGTTGTCGAGGAGCTTCTCTCCGCTGCCACGTGGGCTCTGGGGCATCTGCGACGTCCAAGAATGGGTCACTAGCTGTGCCACAAAGGCTCTCACCGTCGGCTCTGTCGGCTTCAAGATTGGACAAAACAACACTTGGCAAGAGCAATCCACGCACTCGGACCAGGAGGGTCAGAGCAGGTGCTCCTTTTCAGAGGAGCGGGTGCAAGTCTGGAGCAACCAGAATCACAAGTCGGATTTCAAGTTTCGTTGGCACAGGGGCCACAAGCCAGCGGGAAAGTGACCGGGCAACGCATTGAGCCAAAAGAAGCAGAAGGGCCCCACGCAGCACTCGTTGAGTGTAGAGGGGTGAGCTTCAGTGCAAAAGTGGCTCAGGGCTGGGGCTTCTCAAACCCTGATGTACAGCTTCGAGGGTCACTCGTGGGCTGCACGGTCAGCGTCTCGTGGTCTTTTCAAGATGGCGGGCCCCACGCTTCCAGTCGCCTCCACGGGTCTCAGCTCTGCAGGGACTATGGATCGGGCTGGTAAAAGGCAGGCAAGCTTGATTTTGTTGATCTCTGTCGCTTGAGTTCCGGCGGGTACTGCAACAAAGCAGACGTCGAGGTACTGGATGGTGCTTGTTTGCACAGGGTGGTCACTCCTTGACCACATGGGAGATTCTTCAGTCTTCTACGTCGAGTAGGATGTCGAAGGGTCAAGAGTTTCGTTTTAAATGTTTCATCAGGATAATCTGAGTGCGTTGGCACTGCTCCCATTCTTATACCAATCTAGGGGGCTGGATTACCTGCTAGGTCCCCTCCTATGGGTGGGACCCAGGAAGGGGGTGGATACACCCCTTTCCCTTTGTCCAGGCTGGGACTGGGGCTGGTCTGCCCCAGAACCGGTTTGGCCAGATTATGCAAGGGGAAGCCTTGTGCTCCCCAGGCAGTGTCTGGTTTCTTTCAAACCTCCCTGCTACAATCCACTATCTCCTGTCTGGGGTGGTGTGACACCTCCCTGTGAGGAAAGCCTTTGTCCAGGCCTCCTCGGTTGAGTTTCGGTCAGCTACAGGAGGTCAGACTCGTGTCTGTGGCAGAAGCATCCATTTTGTGGATCTGAGGCTCTTTTTAAAATCAACCGCGTTTTAGCAAAGTAACATGTCGTCTCCTTCTAGAGGGGTGGAATGCTACCCCCGTCGCCAGGACTCGCGAGGGGGTAGTATTCCAAATCGTATGACACCTTACACGACATGTTTTGATAAAGCCAAACCAAAGTTGACATATAACCGCGAGGATTATAATGCACTTAATAGTATATGGTATGGCATTATCCCGGAACAGCTTAGGGAATTGGTCCCGACAGCTGCAGACAGGCTCAGCTTAAGCTAGAGCACCATCTCACATAAAACCACGCACTCTGCCTCCAGGATTGTTAAGGCCTGCCATAGGAGTGGCTTATAGGTTTATATGTGTCCAGATAGGTTTAGATATAGGCATACTATATCTAAGCCAGGGGTGATTACACCACCTTGCCCCAGCTGAGTGATCAGCCAGTTGTGTCCATTTTGGATAGCCAGCCAGGGGTGGCAAAAGATTTGCTGCAGCCCCTGGTAGGCCTTGGATGCACCTATGCCCTGGGCACCTATAGTGCTCTGTACAGGGGCTGATAAGGTGACCCAAGACAATTTAGGTATGCACCTAGGGTATATGGAATCCATTTTACAGAGAGAGCAGATAGCCTGGGGCCCTGATTAGCAGGGAACCAGGCCAACTAAGTCGAAAACCTGCTAAACACAAGGCAAAAAATCTGGGGTAACCATAGTCAGGTAGCCACCTTCCTACAGGGGAAGTAGCATAGCTCCAGTGAGCACTAGAAAAAAAGGGGAAACCACACATTTCAGTACAATCGCTAGCCGCTCTGTCCAGAACATGGCAAAGCAAGCTAGGAGGAACAGAAGCCTAAATACATTTACTCCATCCCTGAGGTCCTTTTTCAAAGTGCAGGAAAAACAAGGCACCCCCCAATCCTAAACAGACATAACAGAGGGAAAGCCAAAAAAGTATAGGAAAAGGGGAGGGAATCACAGGAAATACAGACAGCAACAGGTTTCAGGTCCTTAGGACGGAAGAGTCCTCCCCAACAGAGCCAAATACCAACCCCATGCAGCCTGCAGTGGGAAGGACAAAATCTTCTGCGTTCACAAAATAGTACATAAAAATTGATGTAAGCCATGATATTGGAAATGAGGGTGAACTTCGCTACCTCTGAAAAGAACCAAGTAAAAATACAAGGGATCTGTGAAGCTCTGGACGCCAAGATAAATGCTTTGGTGGAGCGGTAGACACTTCAGTAGAAGTCCTAAGTAAAGAAGTAGAGGCAAACCAAAAAATAAATCCAATTGCTATATGCAAGTGAAGGAGACCTCAGGGATAAAATAGAATCCCTTAAAAACCAAACTAGAAGGAATAATCTAAGAGTTCTAAATGTACCCAAAGGCTTGGAAGGAGACAATATCAAAAAATGTACGATCACATTACTAGAAGAAAGCTTCCCCTGGCTGAAATCAATTGCCCTATCTGATGATATACAAAGGATACATCGAGATACTAGCTTGGCCGAGCCGAGCGGCAAGATGGCTGCTCACTAATCCGACTGTTATCCAGGCATTCTGCTGCTGACTTGCGGCGTGCCCTACAAGCAATCGGACGACTGGCAGCGAGAAGTTTCGGAGCCCTGGGAGCCTAGATTTCTGCTCCGGGGTCAAGGCGAGATCGGGCCTTGGTGCGGCCTGTGGTGTGGAGCTTTGAGGTACACCAATGATCCTGACCCTGCCGTAGCACCGGACGTTCCTGCACCGCAGAGCAGGGAGGAAAAAAGAAAATGCCTGTGGACCCGGCTGTGCTGATGGTGACCCCGAGGCGGAGGAAGCCAAAGCCTGCGCCGGTTGCTGGTGAGTGGCGTGCAGGGGTCTGGGCCGGGGCGCTGTGTACTGGGGGCGGGTGGCCTTGCGATCCTCTGCACTTGTGTGGAGGGTTGCGGGGACCGTGTCTGCTCCAGCAGGGGGCTCCTCTGTGCCGGCTTGGGTCCCTCTGCATGGTGTACGGACAACCTGTAGCCAGGCGAACACCTCGGAGCGAGGGGGGCACACACAGCCTCGAAACGCCTTTACAGTGCAGGACTGGCACAACGAAACAAGAAATACATGCCAGCTGGTTGAGAAACTGGAGAGGAGTGTGTCGGTACATTAAAGCTACACTGGAACAACGGGGGCAAGTTAGCTGATACATCTGCATAAATCAACGTAGTCTGGAATCAGTCTGGAGCCCTTATTCCCAGAATAAATTGACGTAGTCTGAGAGCAATCTGAGAGCCCTTATTCACAGAATTACTACACATAAACTGCTCACACTATGAAACGGTTGAGACTGGAGTGGGGATCTCTCAAACCCCATACCCTTACCGGTGAGAAACAAACTGCTGTGACACAGCTCCCCAAAGCCGCATTGTGAGACTGCAGTCAGGCCAAGGCTCGTAAGGCAAAGGGACAGTGAGACAAGAATTAGGTACCTCTCCAACACCACACCAAAGTTGACACGAGCAATTTGCAGCGGCGCAGATACCTGAAGCTGCACTGTATTACAGGAGACAGGCCTAGCACTTAAATACTGCATCACAAAGTTCTCTGCCTACTCAATCCTTAGAGTGGGGTACCCATAAAGAACAAAGGGCCAGATGTAGGTAATTGCAATTTACCGACTCTTAAATACCGAATTTTACCGATTCATTATTTATGAGTCGGTAAATGCAATGTAGGTAAAACATTGGTATTTTTTACCGAATCGGTAAAATTCGGAATCGGCCATTCGGTATTTACCTAATCGGTATTTACTGAATCGGTATACCCATTCATTCCTATGGGCCTTTTGGCCCATAGGAATGAATTGGAAATACCGATTCGGTAAATACCGATTCGGTAAATACCGAATCGGAAAGCAAAGAAAAGTGAAACTGAATCAGGCAGCCAATCAGGTGCTACCACCCTCCCCCTCCCTACCAGGAAGTGGATACACAGGCAGCTGCAACTAATTAGAAGCTTCTGGAGAGGCAGTTGGAGCTGAGCTGAGTCCCTGAGCAGCAGAAAGAGTTTTGTGCACTTTTAAATTGGAAAAATGGCAAGCAGCACAGACAAAGATCAGCCAGAGAGGAAGAGGAAACTAAAATTCAGCAGCATGGAGCTGCAGGTCCTTGTTGAGGAGGTGGTGAAGGAGCACCAAAAACTGTTTGGCAGGCAATCCCTCACTGTGGCTGAATCTGCCAAAAGGAAAATTTGGCTGGACATTCAAGAAAAAGTGAATGCAGTTGGAGTGACTCCTAGAGATATAGAGGACCATAAAAAGAGGTGGTACGACCTCAGGAGCCTGCCAAAAAAATAATTTGCTGAACACCACAAGCAGGCAAGCAAAACTGGTAGAGGGAAGAACCCAGCACCCCTCCTTACTGACTTGGAGGAGATGGTGAGTTCAACCATAGAACTTGAAAGCATCTGCGGACTGGGAGATGTAGACAGCTCAGCCAGAGCTACCAGCAGAAAAGGTAAGACGCATGCACAGCAATCCCCCTCCCCACCATCATCCTTCCCTTTACCCTATGTGGCTTAGTGAACCCCAGTCCAGTACAGCTAGCACTATAAAGGAGCAATGCATTATGGGACATGTAGTCAGTAAATGAAAGACCATGTCATACAGCACAGCAACCACCAAGCTAGGGAAATGATTCCAGACAGAATGAAGCGCAGGCAACATGTACATTGTTCAAGTGAAAATTATTTAGTTGTAGTGGCTGTGAGGCAGTAGCGCCTAGCAAATGTACGCTCATATGTCCACAGGTGAGACATCTCGCAGGCGTTCCCGGGAGACTGAAGGCAGGGCACCAGAGAGGGATGAGAATCAGGAGCCAGGTCCAAGTGCACAGAATGTATCAGAGGACACAGGTGCACCAAGTACACAGCCACCATCCCAAGACACAGAAATGGCTCCAGAGTTGCAGGCGTCCCCAGAACGTACACAATCCCCTCTGTTACTGTCATCCCCAGAAATGCCTGCATCACTGCCTGTGACAACACCTGCATCACAACAGAGCAGGAGGCATGCTGCTGCCCCACTATTGGAAATGGAGTCATCAGCAGGTGACATGGAGAGGGAAGACACACATACCTTGCCTGGGGAAGGTAGCTCTGCCACACTGCAGTCCAGTGCAGAGGTGTCCCGTACTGGTACCAGACGCCACAGGCTCCGAGAAAGCAGTGTAGCTGCACGTGTGGAGGGTCCCAGTGTGTTCCGTGGCCTGGAGGGGAGCATGGTCAAATCCAAAGGATGCAGGGAAAGGCCATCATGTCTGTCCAACGCCAAATGAGGAACCTAAACAACAATATGGAAGACATAGGGAAGGGCATCAGAGAACTAGTTGATGTCAACAAGGAGATGGCTGCAGGGATGCGTGATATGTCACAATCGGTGCAGCATTTGTGCAACAAACTAGATCAGGAAATGTCATCAAGGCGCAAGGAGAAGCAGCGTGCGCAGCAACAAAATAAAGCCATCAACCGCCTGGCCACAGCCACTTCCCTGCTATGCAGGAGATGCATAAACATGCAGGAGGGACTCACGCAAAATAGTACTGAGGTGTCTAGAGGCATTGCTAGGATGACCAGTGCTGTTGAGGTGCTGATAAATGCACAAACAGCACAAACTGCTGCTCTGGATGTGCTAGAGAGTGAAGAGAGCACAAGTAGGAGCGGCATGGCAAGCCCCCTTGTTGTAGAGACACGGAGGAGCAGCAGGCGCCACGGTGAGGCAACAGCCCAAATGCCAAGTGAAGACAGCCAGCCACAAACATCTGGCAGTGGTCGGCGTGGACGCAAATGAGTTGTTCAGTTAATGGGGAAGTGACCCAGGACTAACATCATTGAATGTATATAATTTGTGTTGCACAATTGTGCTTTAGAAACCTGCATAGTGACAAAATTAAACTATGTTGGGTGCATACTCCACCTCTCTGTGTCTCTTTACTTACTTAAAAGTAGTTGCGTGTGATCTCTTCCCGTCTGTGTCTGCCATCTGTTGGTGTTGCTACTCCAACAGTGTTGGGTTCAGGCAGTGCTTGTTCGTCATCATGGTCCTCATAATCAGATAATTCCACCTCAGTGCTCTTCTTCATGCCAAGGTTGTGCAACATTGCACAGGTTGCAATCATCTTGCAGCAGGTCACTGGTGTATACTGGCGTGACCCTCCACTTTTGTGGAGGCAGCGTAACCTGCTTTTCCACAACCCAAAGGTGCGCTCCACAATGTTCCTGGTAGATTTGTGTGCCCTGTTGTATCTCCTCTGGCTGGGGGTTGAAGGGTTGAGGTAGGGAGTAAGGATGAAAGACCGGACCCCATATGCACTATCCCCTATATGTAACAGAAAAAGATATTACTCATCCACACATACACATACATCTGCAATATGTATCAAGGAAGTGTCACACAGTGTTTTACCTAGCAGGTATCCTTCGCCAAATTCCCCCGCTGGCAGGTGTGTGTATATTCCACTGTTTTGAAAGATGTATGAGTCGTGGGTACATCCAGGAAACTTGGCAACTATGTCCGTGATGATGTACTTTGCATCACAGATTACCTGTACATTTATGGTGTGGGTAGACTTCCTGTTCCTATAAATGTACTCTGTGGCCGCAGGTGGACATATTGGTATGTGGGTGCCAGCAATACAGCCAATGACGTTGGAGAAATGTGCCATTTGATAAAACTCTGTCTTCGGTCCTGAGCTGTTCTGCGTGCGTTGCAGGGAGGCTGATGTAATAATGCATTCTCTGCATTATGGCCTCTAGGAATTTCCTAAAAAAACATGACAGGCATCTCTGGGACACCCCACCTACCGCAGCAACCACACTCTGGTAACTCCCAGAGGCAAGCAGGTGTAGGCTACACAGCACGTGCACATGGGGTGGGATGGCGTGCGCCCTTCGGGTTGGGTGCTCCAAAAGTGGGTGGAGGTACCTGATCAGCTCCAGGATGCTTTGGGGTTGTAGCCTGTACCTTTGTATGATCTCTGGCTCAGTCAGATGGAATAGGGTGATTCTCTGCCTGTAGACCTGCTCCTCCCTTCTCCAGACCCTCTCTCCTTCTGCCTGGAGCCGTAGCCGCCTTGCAATCACGTAGAATGCCACCATTCTGGTGAAACAGTTGTGTTTTAGGCCCTTTTTTATAGCCTGCACCTGGTTACCACCTGATTTGAACCCATGGTAAATACACTCTTTAATACCGAATTTCATGTAAATTCGGTATTTTAGAGGTTACCTACATCTCAAAAGTAATTTTTACCATTTCTTATTTACCGAATCGGTAATTTTACCGATTTAGTAATTTTACCGATTCAGTAAATTTTCCAATTCGGTAAATTTTCCGATTTGGTAAATTTTCCGATTCGGTAAATTTTCCGAATCGGTAAATTTTCCGAATCGGTAAATTTTCCGATTTGGTAAATTTACTGATTCTGTAAATTTACCGAATCGTACAATTTTGTGGCCCTTACATCTCAAACACCAAATACCGGTCGGTAACGGCCGAAATTCAGTATTTTCGGCCATTACCGACCGGTATTTGGTTACTTACATCTGGCCCAAAATCCTTACAAAAGAGTACCATTACACAGCTAGCTCCCCCAGTGCTTGATAGAGGGAACGGGGAAACCTGATGGAAAACAGCCTAAACTAAATGTTGACAAAAGGGCGACCAGGCAACAAGACAGTGGTGTTATGCAGCCTGTTGACACATTTGGGACCACCATGGATGCTACTCAGGAGGATGACCCAAAATCCATGCTGAAGGTGGTGCAGGTCAGCCTACAGCAAATAGACTCAAAACTAGATTCAATGGATGCGCGCTTAGATAAAGTTACACAAAAGGTTGATACACATGAAGCCAGGCTGGACACACTTGAAATCAGAGTTTCAGATATGGACAATCATCAAATGGAAACATAAGAGCAACTACTACGAATGGACAAAGTGCTGCAACTGATAAAGGTGAAGAATGAAGATTTAGAGGCGAGGTCCCGCCGCAATAATGTTCGAATTATTGGTATTCCAGAGTCTACCAACATAACCAACATGGGACACTATGTCGAACACATGATGAGAGACCTGTATGGCACTGACCTCTCGGCCATGCTACTAGCTGGGCCCTAAACCACTGCCAGACACGCCAGCGTGTCCAATTCTCGCCTGTCTCCTCAATTATCAGGATCGAGATACAGTATTGCGGCTTGCCCAGGAGAAAGGGACACTCAAATATCAAGGGAATACCATCACAATGTATCCAGAATTCACGCAACATGTACAAGCAGCACAGCAGGAATTCATTCAGGCCAAGAAGCTGCTGCAACAGGCTGACATTAAATACGCATTACTTTATCCTGCTAAACTACGTGTGCATACGGACGGGAAACCTCTTGTGTTCACAGATGCAAGCACTGCTTGCAAGTTCGCCAAGATTGAACTGAAACAGCATTCAATGGCTACACGTGTCTGGGAGGGTTCGCCAAACAGTAGACTGAGCGAAAATGACTGGGTGCGTCATGGTGAAATAGAGCGTAACTACTCTAACTGTATATTTTATGTTTTCACTACCAATGGTGTTTGGTTTTGCCTGATATACACCCTCGCATTTAGATAACGACTGTTGACTAATAACACTGTTCCGTATGCTATTGCCACAACTTAGCTCGGATTTATATTGGTACACCTATTCAGGTATTGAAGCCTAATTTTATTGCTCGCCACCCCGCTATACACAGCAAGGGCTTATGCTGGTGTCTCCACTCCCCCAGGGAGAATTCCCACCAATCCTTGGCCTACCTAGGTTGTTTTTTTTACCATTAGAGTTGGGGTACGTTAAGGGATTTCTGCACAACCTGATTGGGGGTTGGTGTGGGGTGGGATGGGGAAGTTCAATGTTTTTCTTTGTTGCCGCTTGATATATTGCCATTGCATATACAAAATGGAATGGAATGTTCGCTACCCTCGCATAGGCCTCAGGTATTCCAGGTCAGCAGGTATACATGGGACAGGGACCCACAAAGGTACATGGTACACAGAAAACACATATGCTGAGAAGTCTACTTTAAAATGTATCACATGGAATGTGTGCGGTCTAATTGACCATAGAAAATCCAGATGAATACATTCATACCTTAAACAAGATGGGGCAGATATTTGCCTTCTGCAGAAAATGCACCTGAGGGAAACAGCTTGTTCACGACTCAATTCCAATAGTTGGGCGAGATATGGATGTCCAGTTACTCTAATTACTCCCAGGGAGTAGCGATCTTAATACGGAAAGGGGTTCCCTGGCAAACACAAAAATCTGCAATTGATCCAAACGGGCGATACAAAATTTTACATGGACTCATCTGTGGCCAACAAATCCCCATTGTAAACACATATGGGCCTAATATAGATGACCTAGAGTTTTTTAATCAGCTTTGGCATAAGATACAAAATGTGGGAGCGACGGCGCTGCTGTGGGACAGAGACTTTAATCTTGTCCTGTCATTGCAGGTGGATAGAATGGGGGCTTCCCGCAGATATCACCCTAGGGGGGCTGCAACATTACACAACATTATTGAAGATAACTACCTATTGGACACTTGGAGGGTCTTGTATCCAGGGGTTTGTGAGGGAACATGCATTACTAGTCAGCACAACGCATGGTCTAGGCTTGATTTCTGGTTGACATCCAGAGAAGTGCACTCCTGGACAGCTGTATTATCTCACTATTTGCGCAGTTTTTCTGATCACGCGCCTGCCATGAAAACGCTCACTATCCCACAACAATGTAGCCAGCCATTCACATGGTGTCTCCCCCCGAATGCGCTACTGGATTCAGTGTTCAGGGAGGAGATCCGCCGAAAGATCACAGACTATTTTGAATTCAACACTGGCATGGTGGACTCCATGGGCACTCATTGGGATACATTCAAAGTTGTGATACGTGGATCATGTATAGCGTTACAATCGAGAGTACTAAAAGACATTTGCAACTGCCTTACAAAATTAGAAAGCGAACTCCGAGAATTAGAGCAGCAGTATTTTCAGGCCCCCGCCCCCGTTATATATTAGCGCAGATCCGTGAAAAACGAACTGATTTTCAAGAGGTGGCTGAAAGGGAAACTGAATTCCTGCATAAGCATTGTAGGAGAGTAGTGTCTGCTATCCTATGGTCACCCCAATTTTTGCTTTTTGCTTCACTGGTTTTTGACTTAATGAGGCTGTGGGCCTGCTAATCAGACCCCCAGCCTGCTGTTCTCTCTCTAAATTCACATACATGTACTATAGGTACATAACCCAATTGGAAATGGACTCCTTGTCAGCCCCGGTACCATGCACTACAGGTGCTCAGGGCATAGGTGCCACCAAGGCCTACCAGGGGCTGCAGCATAGCTTTTGCCACCCCTGGCTGGTTCTTAAATTGACACAACTGGCTGATCACTCAAGCTGGGGAGGGTTGGTGTAATCACCCCTTGCTTAGATATAGTATACCTATATCTAAACCTATATCTGGACACCTATAAACCTGTGAGCCACTCCTATGGAAGGCCTTATCAATCCTGGAGGCAGAGTGTGTGGTTTAATGTGAGATGGAGCTCGAGCATGAGCTGAGCCTGTCTGCAGCTGTTGGGAACAACTCCCTAAGCTGTTCCGGGATAATGCCATACCATATACAATTAAGTGCATTATAATCCTCGCGGTTATATAGCAACTTTGGTTTGGCTTTATCAAAACATGTCGTGTAAGGTGTCATACGATTTGGCATACTATCCCCTCGACAGTCCTGTCGACGGGGATAGCATTCCACCCCTCTAGAGGGAGAAGACATGTTACTTTACTGAAACGCGGTTGATTTTTAAAAGAGCCTCAGATCCACAAAATGGATGCTTCTGCCACAGACACAAGTCTGACCTCCTCCTGCTGCTGACCGAAACTCAGCCGAGGAGGCCTGGACAAAGGCTTTCCTGTCGCAGGGAGGTGTCACACCACCCCAGACAGGAGATAGTGGATTGTAGCAGGGAGGTTTGCATAATCCGGCCAAACCGGTTCTGGGGCAGACCAGCCCCAGTCCCAGCGCGGCCTGGACAAAGGGAAAGGGGTGTATCCACCCCCTTCCTGGGTCCCACCCATAGGAGGGGACCTAGCAGGTAATCCAGCCCCCTAGATTGGTATAAGAATGGGAGCAGTGCCAACGCACTCAGATTATCCTGATGAAACATTTGAAATGAAACTCTGGACCCTTTGACATCCTACTCGACGTAGAAGACTGAAGAATCTCCCTTGTGGTCAAGGAGTGACCACCCTGTGCAAACAGGCACCGCCAGAACTCGAGCAACAGAGATCAACAAGATCAAGCTTGCCTGCCTTCTACCAGCCCGATCCACAGTCCCTGCAGAGCTGGGACCCGTGGATGCGACCGGAAGCGTGGGGCCCGCCATCTTGAAAAGACCACGAGACGCTGACCGTGCAGCCCACGAGTGACCCTCGAAGCTGTACAATGGGGTTTGAGAAGCCCCAGCCCTGAGCCACTTTTGCACTGAAGCTCATCCCTCTACACTTGACGAGTGCTGCGTGGGGCCCTTCTGCTTCTTTTGGCTCAAGGCGTTGGCCCGGTCACTTGCCCACTGGCTTCTGGCCCCTGTGCCAACGAAACTTGAAATCCGACTTGTGATTCTGGTTGCTCCAGACTTGCACCCGCTCCTCTGAAAAAGGAGCACCCGCTCTGACCCTCCTGGTCCGAGTGAGAAGCAATCTTCCAGTCCTGCGTGGATTGCTCTTGCCAAGTGTTGTTTGCTCAGATCTTGAAGGCAACAGCACCGACGGTGAGAACCTTTGTTGGACAGCTCGTGACTCGCTCCTGGACGTCGCAGATGCCCCAGAGCCCACGTGGCAGCGGAGAGAAGCTCCTCGACAACCACCTGATTGCGCCCGACATTGCCTGGTTCCGTCCTGGTTCCACCCTGGTCACTGCTGAGTGACCCAGACTCTGTCCCCTCTGCTTTCAGGTACTTTACGACTCTGATCCACCCTTGGATCACACCGGACACTTCTCCTTCACATCACCTGCAGCATCTTCAGCTTCAAGCACCAACAACCTGCGTGACGAAACCCGACGCCACTTCGACCCTATGCACCCGCTTCCTGTGGGTGAGGTAACTCAGCAACGCCGGTGTTCCCACACTGGTACACACCTCTAGGGTCTGTGTCTAAAGTTTTGTCCTTCTAGGTTTAGCGGACGTATCCTTAAACTCTAACTTTGTAACTTTTACGCACCATTGACTTTGCATTGGTGCATGTGTGTGCTTTAAGCGTTGCACCCGAATCCCACGGGCTTTTCCCGACTTCAGCATTGCTAGTCCCGACTGCTCCCAGCGATTCCCTAGGCCCTAGGCCTAACCACTGTTCGATTGGTATCTCTTACACCACTTTCTTAATATATGGTTTGAGTGGCCACCCGCCCTCATCCATAATTGTGCAACTTTCATATGTTATACTGTGCTTTTGTTTTAACGCTTGTGCCCCTTTGCTCATAAAGAGTACTGGGGATTATTTTAGTAAAAAACACATATATTTTTATAATATATACTTGTGTGGTGTCCTTTCATTTGACATTACAGGATTGTGATTGGTAAAACAGCTCGCTTAACACGACCTCTTGAGTTTGGCCTTTCAGGCTGCTTAGTCCATGCTACCCCTAGGATAGCTTTTCTATAACGTTGACTTACAACCAGACACCATAAGGGATTGTTTGGACTGATACAAGGTGGTTCCAGAATTGGAAACATCATATATTAGGCTAACTTCTCACAAGCATGCACTGGCGAGGCGCTACAGCGAGGGGGCAGACCTGAGAAAACACTGGCTAATCTCCTGCTCACCCCAAAAAGTGCTACTCATATAATAGAACTTGACATCCCCGGGATGCCACCTGCTAGAACATCTCCAAGGATTCTGAGTACCATGCGCAACTTTTATTCCCAGCTTTACACCACTCAAACAGACCCGGAGGACTCTGTGATCACTGACTATCTAGAGACCCTGGAACTTCTCTGGTTGGGGATAGCCTATCTGGAATGCCTCGATGAACCTTTTACGATCGAAGAGGTGGGACAGGTGATCCAGAGCCTCCCGTCTCATAAAGCCCCAGGCGCTGACATCCTTACAGCCAAGTTTTATGAAGAATTTACTGAGCTCCTGGCACCCCGCCTTCTGGAGGTGTTCCGGGAGGCCCTAAAAATTGGGATATTATCTCAATCTATGAGAGAAGTGGTTATAATTACACTATTAAAGCCAGGGAGAGACCCCACAAACTGTGATTCTTACAAACCGCTCTCCCTAATTAATCTTGATGCAAAATGTTTTGCCAAGTTGTTGGCCAACAGGCTACAACCACTGCTGCCAATTATAATACGACCAGACCTTCTTTTGCCTCTTTCAGCATCTCTCTTGCTTCTTTCTGCACTATTCGTGCCTCTTTCTGCATCTCTTTTCCTTTCATCTGCACCCCTCTTGCCTTTTTCTGCACACCTTTTCCCTTTTTCTGCACTTCTCTTGCCGCTTTCCGAACCTCTGTTCCTTCTTTCTGGACATCTTTTATTTCTTTCTGAAACCCTCTTGCGTCTTTCTCCTGCCCACTTTCCTCTTTCGGCATCTCTGTTGCTTTTTCTACACTTCATTTACCTTTTTCAGGAGCCATCTTGCCTCTTTCTGCACCTCTGTTGCTTCTTTCTACACTACTTTTGTTTCTTTCTGTACCTCTCTTGCTTCTTTCTATATCCTTCTTCTCTCTTTCCTTTCTCCATCCCAATTTACCTTTCTGCATCACTGTTGTTTATTTTTCCATCTTTCTTGCTTTTTTCTGTATCCCCCATGCCTCTTTCTCCACCCACTTCCCCCTTTCTGAATCTCTGTTGCTTCTTATTGCACTTTTCTTGCTTCTTCATGTACCTACTTGCTTCTTTCTGCACCTCTCTTGCCTCTTTGTCTATCTCTCCCTCCCCTTTTTTTTCTCTGTTCCTTCTTTCTGCACTTCTCTTGTCTCTTACTCCTTCCCAATTCCCCCATTATGCATCTCTGTTGCTTCTTTATGCACTTCCTTTGCTTCTTTCTGCACCTCTCTTGCTTCTTTCTGCACCTCTTGTGCATTGTTCTGCACCCTTCTTCCCTCTTTCTGCTCTCATGTTGCCTCTTTCTACGCCTATATTGCTTCTTCCTGACCTTCTTTTGTTTCTTTTTGCAACTCTCTTGCTTCTTTTGGTACCACTCTTGCCTCTTTCCCCACCCCTCTTCCTCCTTTCTGCATCTCTGTTACTTCTTTCTGCACTTCTCTTGCCTCTTTCTGCACCCATCTTGCCTCTATCCGCACCTCTGTTGCTCCTTTCTGTACCATATTTGCCTCTTTCTGCACCTCTGTTGCTTCTTTCTATACCTCTTTTGTTTCTTTCTGCACCTCTCTTGCTTTTTTCTGTACCCCGCTTGCATCTTTCTCCATCCCACTTCCCCGTTTTTGCATCTCTGTTGCTTCTTTATGAACTTCTATTTCTTTTTATTGCACCTCTCTTGCTTCTTTATGCACCCCTCTTGTCTCTTTCTGCACCACTGTTCACTCTTTCTTCATTCATTTTGCCTCTTTCTACACCTATGTTGCTTTTCTCTGCCCTTCTTTTGTTTCATTCTACACCTCTCTTGCTTCTTTCTTTATCTCTCTTGCCTCTTCTTCCACCCCAATTCTCCCTCTCTGCAGCTCTGTTGCTTATTTCTGCACTTCTCTTGCCTCTTTCCCCATCCCTCATGCCCCTCACTGTAACTTTGTTGATTCTTTCTACACTTCTCTTGCTTCTTTCTTTACCCCTCCTGCCTCTTTCTGCACCCCTCTTCCCTCTTTCTGCACCCCTCTTGCCTCTTTCTGCACCTCTGTTCCTTCTTTCTGTACTTCTTTTGTTTCTACCTGCAACTCTCTTGCTTCTATCTGCACCTTCTCTCCTCCTTTTCCACCCCTCATCCCTTTTTATGCATCTCTGTTGCTCCTTTCTGTACTTCTCTTGCTTCTATCTGCACCCATCTTGCCTGATTGTGCACATCTGTTGATTATTTCTGCACCTCTTTTATTTCTTTCTGCACCTCTCTTGCTTCTTTCTGTATCGGTCTTGCCTCTTTCTCCGCCCCACTTCCCCCTTACTGCATCTCTATTGCTTCTTTATTCACTTCTCTTGCTATTTTCATCACCTCTCTTACTTTTTTCTGCACGCCTCTTGCTTCTTTTTCTATATCTCTTCTCCCTTTTTTCATTTCTGTTGCTTCTATCTGCACTTCTCTTGCCTCTATCTCTACCCCTCATCTGTCTTTCTGCACTTCTGTTGCTTCTTTCTGTATCTTCTTTCTCCATCCACTTCTCCCTTTCTGCATCTCTGTTGCTTCTTTATGTACTTCTCTTGCTTCTTTCTGTACCTCTCTTGCTTCCTTCTGCACCCCTCTTGCTTCCTTCCGCACCCACCTTGCCTCTTGCTCCACCAATCTTAACCTTTTTTTTTTATCTCAGTTGCTTCTTTTTGTACTTCTTTTGCCTCTTTCTCCACCCCTCATACATCTTTCTGCACCTCTATTGGTTCCTTTGGCACTTCTCGTGCTTCTTTCTGTACCTCTCTTGCTTCTTTCTCTACCCCTTGTGCCTCATTCTATACCCTTCTTCCTTCTTTGTGCATCCCTCCTGCCTCTTTTTGCACTTCTCTTGCCTTTTCTGCACCTGTCGTGCCTCATTCTACACCCTTCTGCCTTTTTTCTGCACCCCTCTTGCACCCTGCTTCTCTTGCCTCTATCTGCATCTCTGTTGCTTCTTTCTGCACCTATGTTTCTTTCTGCACCTCTCATGCTGCCTTCTGTACCCATCTTGCCTCTTTCTCCACCCCACTTCCCCCTTTCTGCATCTCTGTTCCTTCTTTATGCACATCTTTCTTCTTTCTGTACCCCTTGTGTCTCTTTCTGCACCCCTCTTCCCTCTTTCTGCACTCATCTTACCTCTTTCTACGCTTGTTGCTTCTTTATGCAATTCTTTTGTTTCTTTATGAACCTCTCCTGGTTCTTTCTTTATCCCCCTTTGCCACTTTTTCTACCCCTCTTCCCCCTTTTGTATCTCTGTTGCTTCTTTATGCACTTCTATTTCTTTTTATTGCACCTCTGTTGCTTCTTTATGCACCCCTCTTGTCTCTTTTTGCACCACTGTTCACTCTTTCTGCGTTCATTTTGCCTCTTTCTACACCTATGTTGCTTCTCTCTGCCCTTCTTTTGTTTCATTCTACACCTCTCTTGCTTCTTTTGTTACCTCTCTTGCCTCTTCTTCCATCCCAATTCCCCCTTTCTGCAGGTCTGCTGCTTCTTTATGCACTTCTCTTACTTCTTTTTGCACCCGTCTTGCTTCTTTCTGCACTTCTCTTGCCTCTTTCTCCATCCCTCATGCCCCTCACTATAACTTTGTTGATTCTTTCTACACTTCTCTTGCTTCTTTCTTTACCCCTCCTGCCTCTTTCTGCACCCCTCTTGCCTCTTTCTGCACCTCTGTTCCTTCTTTCTGTACTTCTGTTGTTTCTACCTGCAACTCTCTTGCTTCTATCTGCACCTTCTCTCCTCCTTTTCCACCCCTCTTCCCTTTTTATGCATCTCTGTTGCTCCTTTCTGTGCTTCTCCTGCTTCTTTCTGCACCCATCTTGCCTTATTCTGCACAGCTGTTGATTATTTCTGTACCTCTTTTATTTCTTTCTGCACCTCTCTTGCTTCTTTCTGTATTGGTCTTGCCTCTTTCTCCGCCCCACTTCCCCCTTACTGCATCTTTATTGCTTCTTTATGCACTTCTCTTGCTATTTTCATCACCTCTCTTACTTTTTTCTGCACCCCTCTTGCCTCTTTTTCTATATCTCTTCTCCCTTTTTTCATTTCTGTTGCTTCTTTCTGCACTTCTCTTGCCTCTATCTCTACCCCTCATCTGCCTTTCTGCGCGTCTGTTGCTTCTTTCTGTATCCTCTTTCTCCACCCACTTCTCGATTTCTGCTTCTCTGTTGCTTCTTTATGTACTTCTCTTGCTTTTTTCTGTACCGCTCTTGCTTCCTTCCGCACCCTTCTTGCCTCTTGCTCCACCAATCTTAACCCTATTTTTCTCAGTTGCTTCTTTCTGTACTTCTTTTGCCTCTTTCTCCACCCCTCATACATCTTTCTGCACCTCTGTTGGTTCCTTTGGCACTTCTCGTGCTTCTTTCTGTACCTCTCTTGCTTCTTTCTGTACCCCTTGTGCCTCATTCCATACCCTTCTTCCTTCTTTGTGCATCCCTCCTGCCTCTTTTGGCACTTCTCTTGCCTTTTCTGTACCTGTCGTGCCTCGTTCTACACCCTTCTGCCTTCTTTCTGCACCCCTCTTACACCCTACTTCTCTTGCCTCTTTCTGCATCTCTGTTGCTTCTTTCTGCACCTATGTTTCTTTCTGCACCTCTCATGCTGCCTTCTGTACCCATTTTTCCTCTTTCTCCACCCCACTTCCCCCTTTCTGCATCTCTGTTGCTTCTTTATGCGCATCTCTTGCTTTTTTCTACACCTCTCTTACTTCTTTCTGTACCCCTTGTGCCTCTTTCTGCACCCCTCTTCCCTCTTTCTGCACTCATCTTGCCTCTTTCTACGCCTGTTGCTTCTTTCTGCAATTCTTTTGTTTCTTTCTGAAACTCTCCTGCTTCTTTCTTTAGCCCCCTTGCCTCTTTCTCTACCCCTCTTCCCCCTTTTTTATCTCTGTTGCTTCTATCTGCACTTGTGAGAAGTTGGCCTGATATATGATGTTTCCAATTCTGGAACCACCTTGTATCAGTCCAAACAACCCTTATGGTGTCTGGTTGTACGTCAACCTTATAGACAAGCTATCCTAATGGTAGCATGGACTAAGCAGCCTTACAGGTTTAACTCAAGAGGTCGTGTTAAGCGAGCTGTTTTACCAATCACAATCCTGTAATACCAAATGAAAGGACACCACACAAGTTATGCAGAGGCACAAGCGTTTAAACAAAAGCACAGTTAAACATATGAAAGTTTCACAATTATGGATGAGGCCCAGGGGCCACGCAAACCATATATTAAAAAAGTGGTATAAGAGATACCAATCGAACAGTGGTTAGGCCTAGGGCCTAGGGAATCGCTGGGAGCAGTCGGGACTAGCAATGCTGTAGTCGGGAAAAGCCAGCGGGATTCGGGAGCAGCGCTTAAAGCACACACATGCACCAATGCAATGTCAATGGTGCGTAAAAGTTATAAAGTTACAGTTAAAGGAGACTTCCGCTTAACCTAGCAGGATGAAACTTTAGACACATACACTAGAGGTGTGTACCAGTGTAGGAACACCGGCGTTGCTGAGTTACCTCACCCACAGGAAGCGGGTGCACAGGTGCGAAGTAGTGTCGGGTTTTGCCACGCTGGTTGATGGTGCTTGGAGCTGAAGATGCTGCAGGCGTCGGGACGAGAAGTGTCCGGTGTGATCCAAGGGTGGATAAAGATGATTTGAAAGCAGAGGGGACAGAGTCTGGGTCACTCAGCAGTGACCAGGGTGGAACCAGGAAGGAACCAGGCAATGTCGGGCGCTTTCAGGTTGCTGTCGTGAAGCTTCTCTCCGCTGCCACGTGGACTCTGGGGCACCGAGGATGTCCAGGAGTGGATCACGAGCTGTCCCACCAAGGGTCTCGCTGTCGGCGGTGTCGGCTTCCGGATTGGAGCAAACAACCCTTGGCAAGCGCAACCCACGCAGGACTCGAAGATGGCTTAATACTCGGACCAGGAGGGTCAGAGCGGTTGCTCCTTTTTCAAGGGAGTGAGTGCAAGTCTGGAGCAACCAGATTCACAAGTTAGGTTTCAAAGTTCGTCGGCACAGGGGCCACAAGCCAACGGACAAGTGACCGGGCCAACACGTTGAGCCAAAAGATGCAGAAGGGCCCCACGCAGCACTCGGTGAGTGTGGAGGGGTGAGCTTCAGTGCAAGAAAGGCTCAGGGCTGGGGCTTTTCAAACCCCAATGTACAGCTTCGAGGGTCACTTGTGGGCTGCACAGTCAGCGTCTCGTGGTCTTTCCAAGATGGCAGGCCCCACGCTTCCGGTCACCTCCACGGGTCTCAGGTCTGCAGGGACTGTGGATTGGGCTGCTAGAAGGCAGGCACGCTTGGTCTTGTTACACTCTGTTACTCGAGTTCTGGCGGGCACTGCAACAAAGCAAACGTCGAGGTACTGGATGGTGCCTGTTTGCACAGGGTGGTCACTCCTTGACCACAAGGGAGATTCTTCAGTCTTCTACGTCGAGTAGGATGTCGAAGGGTCCAGAGTTTCATTTCATAAGTTTCAGTCAGGATAATCTGAGTGCATTGGCACTGCTCCCATTCTTATACCAATCTAGGGGGCTGGATTACCTGCTAGGTCCCTCCTATGGGTGGGACCCAGGAAGGGGGTGGTTACACCCCTTTCCCTTTGTCCAGGGTCGCGCTGGGACTGGGGCGGGTGTGCCCCAGAACCGGTTTGACTGGATTATGCAAGGGGAAGCCTTGTGCTCCCCAGGCACTGTCTGGTTTCTTTCAAACCTCCCTGCTACAATCCACTATATCCTGTCTGGGGTGGTGTGACACCTCCCCGCGACAGGAAAGCCTTTGTCCAGGCCTCCTCGGCTGAGTTTCGGTCAGCAGCAGGAGGTAAGACTCGTGTCTGTGGCAGAAGCGTCCATTTTGTGATGCTGAGGCTCTTTTAAAAATCAACCACGTTTCAGTAAAGTAACATGTCTTCTCCCTCTAGAGGGGTGGAATGCTATCCCCGTCGACAGGACTGTCGAGGGGATAGTATTACAAATCGTATGACACCTTACACGACATGTTTTGATAAAGCCAAACCAAAGTTAACATATAACCGCAATGGATTATAATGCACTTAATAGTATATGGTATGGCATTATCCCAGAACAGCTTAGGGAGTTGTTCCCGACAGCTGCAGACAGGCTCAGCTCATGCTCGAGCACCATCTCACGTTAAACCATGCACTCTGCCTCCAGGATCGATAAGGCCTGCCATAGGAGTGACTTATAGGTTTATATGTGTCCAGATATAGGTTTAGATATAGGTATACTATATCTAAGCAAGGGGTGATTACACCAACTTGCCCCAGCTGAGTGATCAGCCAGTTGTGTCAATTTAAGGACCAGCCAGGGGTAGCAAAAGCTATGCTGCAGACCCTGGTAGGCCTTGGTGGCACCTATGCCCTGTGCACCTGTAGTGTATGGTACAGGGGTTGACAAGGAGTCCAGTTCCAAATGGGTTATGTACCTATAGTACATGTATGTGAATTTAGAGAGAGAACAGCAGGCTGTGGGTCTGATTAGCAGGCCCACAGCCACATTAAGTTGAAAACAAGTGAAGCAAAAAGCAAAAATTGGGGTGACCATAGGATAGCAGACCCTACTCTCCTACAGCACTTCTCTTATCTCTTTCTCCACCCCTCATCTATCTTTCTGTACCTCTGTTGCTGCAGACTCATTTGTGCCCAATTGTGCCGGCGCCACTGCCATTTGCATCGCGCTATTTCTGATTGTGCCCCAATCCTGTTTCGATATTGGCTTGCTGCCATTTTGTTGTTGTTGTTGTGCCTCCCTGCCCTGATCTCCACCCCGCTCCCGCCTCCCAGCTGTTCCTCCCTCGCCCCTCCCCTTCCACTATCCACATATGACAGATGCCTACGCGCGCAGCGTTCACGCACAGCGGTCGCGCCCTATGCGCGCCGATGGGGCGCCAAAGGTAAGCCCGTCTACGCCCGTCCCAGCCTGGACCGTGCCCAGCGCCAGACCCCCTGGTCCACGCAAATCCCATTCCACCTGCATAATATACGACGCCGCTACGCTCTCTGCACTTAACCCCGGCCCAATCCCAAACTGCTACCAAGTCGCTCCAGGACACACCCATGGACCCTTCACCTGCCCCTCCTGCAAGTTCGACTGCATCAGGACCCACACCAAATCCATAAACTCCGAACAGAGCTCGGACTCTAACCACCTAAAGTGCTTATTGCTCAACACCCGCTCAGTCCACAGACACTCCATCGAACTCTGGAACCTACTCGACACTACATCGCAAGACGTCGCCTTCCTTACAGAAACATGGATGAACGCCTCATCAGGCCCAACATCGCCTTAGCCATCCCGGACACCTACAAGATCATCCGAAAGGACCGCATCAACCAAACAGGAGGAGGCATCGCCATCGTCCATAAGAACACCATCCGCATCATGACCAGCTCCGACGATAACCTCGCTACCGCCAAACACCTTCACTTCCAGATTCACACCGACCCCAAAACCACACTCAGAGGCACCCTTATCTACAGACCCCCAGGATCCCCCTCACAATTCAGTGAAGACATCACTGACTTCATCAGCCCACATGCCCTCCCATCCGAGAACTACATTCTACTGGGAGACCTCAACTTCCACCTAGACAAGAAAAACGACAACAACACCACCACCCTTCAGGACAACCTGGCCAATCTCGGACTCAAACAACTCGTTGACACCCCCACCCACTCTGCCGGACACACGCTTGACCCTATCTTCACCTCCAGCAAGCACATCTCCTTTGATCACACCACAGCTCTCCATTGGACAGACCACAGCTGAGTTCACTTCCACTACAAAAAATCCACGACCCATAACCCCCCACAACCTATTCCCCGAAGAAACTGGAACAAAATCACCACCGACCAGCTCTTCTCGTCGCTTCAACAAAACCCCCCTGCCAATTCACCGGACCCAAACCAAGCAGCCACCAACCTCACACAATGGATCACCCACAGCGCAGACGAACTAGCACCCTTGAAAAACCATCCAATCAAGCAAGGTAACAAAAAAGCCCCCTGGTTCAACGATGACCTTAAGAAATCCAAGAAGTTCTGTCGGACTCTCGAGAAAACCTGGAGAAAAAACCCTACCACTGACAACCTGGCCTCCTTCAAGAACGCCACCCGCAAACACCACCAACTCATCCGATCCACCAAGAAATCAGCATTTAAGGATCGACTTGACAACAATGCCCAAAACAGCAAGGAACTATTCAACATCGTCAAAGAATTCACTAACCCCTCCACAGGCACTAACAACATCACCCCCTCCCAAGACCTCTGCGACTCTCTATCAACATTCTTCCACAACAAAATCGCCGAAATACATAACAGCTTTCAAAACCAGTCCGAAGACCAGCCCACTCTACCCACCTCCGAGCCAAAACCCCCCTCTAACAACCTTCACGCCTGGAACCCAATCACCACTGAAGACACCATCCGCCTGATGAATTCCATCCACTCAGGATCGCCAACCGACCCTTGCCCCCACCACATCTTCAACAAAGCAGACTTCATCATCGCACCCCATCTCCGAGACGTCATCAACTGCTCCCTCAACTCCGCCACCTTCCCGGAAAACTGGAAACATGCCGAACTCAGCGCCGTTCTGAAGAAACCCACGGCTGACCCAACCGAACTTAAGAACTACCGCCCCATCTCGCTCCTCCCATTCCCCGCCAAAGTCATCGAGAAAGCCGTCAACAGTCAGCTCGCCGCCTTCCTCGAATCCAACAAATCCCTCGACCCTTTACAGTCCAGCTTCTGAGCCAAACACAGCACCGAGACCGCCCTCATCGCAGCAACAGATGACATCCGAACACTACTGGACAACGGAGAAACAGTTGCTCTCATCTTACTTGACCTCTCCGCAGCCTTCGATACAGTCTGTCATAGCACCCTCATACAACGCCTCAGCAACATCGGAGTACAAGGAAAGGCATTGGACTGGATCATATCGTTCCTCACCGGAAGAACCCAGAGAGTCCGCCTTCCCCCTTTCAAATCAGAGGCCACCGAAGTCATCTGCGGCGTACCACAAGGATCATCACTCAGCCCCACCCTCTCCAACGTATACATGAGTCCCCTCGCATCCATCGCGCGCCAACACAACCTCAACATCATCTCCTACGCAGACGACACCCAGCTGATCCTCTCCCTCACCAAAGACCAAAACACCGCCAAAACCAACTTACACGAAGGAATGAAAAAAGTAGCTGAGTGGATGAAGAACAGCCGTTTAAAACTAAACTCGGACAAAACAGAAGTCTAATAGGGGGAGGCCCTCGGGGGGACTGATTATATGGGTCAAAATTACACTGAAAATTAAGGTCGAATTAATAGATACAGGAACCCCTGACATTTTGGCACTAAAACTTGTAAATCTGAATGGGGTTGAATGCTACATTATCAATGTCTATAATAGACCCCTTGGTCATTTCAAAGTCTCTCCTACTCTCGAAACCTTGGATAGCTTTTTGAAAAGGGTGGTTGGTGATGCCCCATTGATTCTGGGTGGCGACCTAAACTGCAATTTTGAACCCATCTTAGGGCTTGCTGATGTCTTTGAGGATGAAGATCAAGCATATAACATTTCTCAGCTTGAGACTTCAAACTGTGTTAAATGTTCGGCTCTGGTTGTCCAACTAATGAGGTTAACTGCAGATCATGGTCTCAGAGCATGCAACGGCCGTCTCCCCTCAGACTTAACAAAACAGCCAACTTTCGCAAAGTCCGAAAGCAATCTAGATTTCATACTTGTTTCATTGAGCATTTGGCATTTTATGGTTGATTTCAAGGTGGCAAACAGGGATGAGAGTGACCACTATCCCCTTGAACTTTATATTGATGCACTCATGTTCGGCGACCCCTCTGCTTCAACTACCACTGAGGCTCCTAACTCTAATTTATGTGATCAAGTACATGTTAATAATAACAGACGTGCATTAAAATGGCCGCACATTCTAGCTCAAGGTAAGGCCTTAGCAATGGTATACTCACTCTTTGACACAATGTTCGGGCCTATAGTTGGTCAACCTTTCTCACCTGACCATTATGATCATTTTATTGCACTACATAAGATATTCTTTGACGAGTTAAAAACCTGCTTGTCCAAAATGCCAAAGAAAAAACAGCAAAACGTAAGAGTCGGATGTCATGGCAAACTATGGTATGACCATTCATGTAGGTTGGCTAAGAGGGAGCTCCTGTTTGCTATCAAAAACAAATCAAAGGATGATGTCAGACTCGCAAGGGAAGCATATAAACACACCCAAAGGACTTCGAAAAAGCTATGGGAAGAGTCGATCTGGGCGGATATGTTGGTTGCTGCCAAATCTAAGGACAATATTGTTTTTTGGAGGCTGGTTGGAAATGAGGGCCACGCAAGTAGAGCTGTGAAGGATACTTTTTTAGACGAACTGACTTGGGTGACACACTTCACATCTCTTTATAAGCAATACGACAGAAGGTTCTGATGAGACTCCATGGTTGCCACCACCGATTGAATGTCTTGATTTCACATTAGATGAAACGAAAAGGGCAATCAGTGAACTAAAAAGCAGCAAAGCTCCTGGCCCCGACAAAATACCGGGTGACCTGTACAAACATGAAACTGAAGTTTGGGCTCCATATATAAACCGTCTGTTCAACGCTCTATCTAACAACTGTCAATTCCCCGATAGCTGGCGCGCAGCAGAAGTTGTTTTAATTTTTAAAAAGGGAAATAGATCTGTGCCATCGAACTATAGACCAATTAGTCTAATGGACACCCTGCAAAAACTCTATGCCAAGCATTTATTATTTCGGATAAATGACTGGCTGGAGGAAAAAACAATACTTACAAAGTTCCAAGCCGGGTTTAGGGGCAAGACCAGCACCATAGACCAGGTCTTCAGATTCTGTTGTATATATTGGAAATATGTGCACATTAGGAAAGGTCATTTGTACGTAGCTTTCGTAGATCTGAGAGCGGCATTTGACCTTGTCCCCCGCAACTTACTATGGAGATCCCTAAGTGAAGCTGGTCTGCCAGGATGTCTCCTGGTTCAAATAGTTGAGTTGCATGCTAGGAATCATGCCAACATTAGGTGGGGACCAAATGGTGAACTAACGCGTAATATCCCAATTGAGCGTGGTGTCCGCCAAGGATGCGTTTTGGCCCCCACCCTATTCTCACTATTTGTTAACGATATCCCTGATCATTTGAATGGCTGTGCTAATGACTCACCTCAACTAAATGGAGAAAGGGTGCCTGCGTTGCTTTTCGCGGATAACACCATCTTAATATCCCAAACTAAGAAAGGCCTCCAGGCACTCCTGAACTCCTTTAGTATTTATTGTGTGAAGAAAGGATTACAGATAAATGTTGACAAAACCAAGTGTATGGCATTGAATCCTTGTAAACCGGATAGAGGGACTCTGAATCTGAATGGTCAAATTTTAGAAACTGTTGATAACTTTTCCTACTTGGGGGTTGTACTTGACTCAAACCTGACATGGAAGGCCCAAATTGAGAAAAGTAAGGTGTCCTATGCCCATAATGTCAAGCCAGTTATCAGCAAACTTAATGCTAGTACAAGTAAGAGTGTGACTCCTGTGCTTGAACTTTTTTTTTTTTTAACATTTTATTTTTGTTGTTGCTATCACATGGTATGCATTGACAATCAAACATTCTGTAGAGCAGCGTCAACATTCAGCTGCCTACGATTAAAAGAGCAACTTTTTATTTTTCCCCCCCCCCAACATAAAACTTGCTACTTCACGGGTTGCATTAAGTGATCCTGAACTGTAGGCTATTGCAGCATTGGTGTGTGTATATTCGTTCGGCAGCCCTAAAGCCAGTCTCTGATACCACCATTCACTCTTCTAGGCCTGTCCCCCAGGTCTCGGGGTCATGCTGTGTATCTGGGTCCTCCTCCTCCCCCTTCATTACTCCAGATCCTCCTCGTCCCCTGAGCTATCCCCATCCTCGTCTTCAGGCAAAGGTTCACAAATGTCCCCCCTGTATGTGTTCCATGGTGTCCAGATTCTGTTCCATTTACGTGGATTATGTCTCTGCTGATATACTGCCCTCTCTGTCACCATGAGCACGTCCATATTCCTGCACCACTGCGCTAGTGTCGGTGCCTCTAGTGCCCCCAATTTTTCGCGATATCTCGCTTCGCCATCATTACGCCAATGACCACCCATCCCTTTGCATTCATTGTTAAATCTGTTGGGCCCCACACATTCAGGAGACAAATTCTGGGGTCAGGCGTGAACGGGTTCTGGAGGGCTTGACCGATCGTGCGTGTGACACGCCTCCAGTAGTCCTGTATGATTGGGCAAGTCCACATAGTGTGGAATAGTGTACCCTCCTCTCCACATTCCCTCAGGCAATACGGGTGTTGTGCTCTGTGTATTTTGTATAGTGTGGTGCGGGTGTAGTAGACCCTATGCAATACTTTGAGTTGGACCAGCCTGAAGCAGGTGGAGATGCCCGCCTCCCTGGGCGACGCCAGGGCTGCGTTCCATTCCGCCTCATCCAGGTCTCCTACCTCATCCTCCCAGTATTCCTTCAGCCTTTCAAGGGGATCTGGTAGGTTGTTCATCAGTTTGCGGTAGGTGAGGGAGGTTGCACTGGACTCCATGTAGTCCGTAAGCAATCGGTCCTCTAACGGGGCTGATTCCGGAAGCGTCACCCCTGGCTCTAATACCGACAAGAGCGCGTGTCTAATCTGTATGTACCTATATGTTTCGGTCACTTCTAGGTTATATTGCTCCCTCAGGGTTGCAAAGGAGAGCACTCCATCCCTAGTCCATAGGTCGCCCACCGTAGAGATCCCAATGGTATTCCATTGATCAAACCCTTTTGAACTGCGCAGGTTGCCGAGGGCTTTGGCGTCCCACAGTGGCGTGAGGTTAGTGATCACTCCCTCCCATGCCAGCCGTCTTTGCGCCTTGTGCCAGATGGCTACTGTGTGTTTGGTAGGTCCCACTAACTTTCTCACGAGTCCTTTGTTGTAGAGTGGTGCCAGAAGGGTTGATGTGCCCAGCTGGTGCCTATCCGCCTCATATGCCGGATCGTCATGTGCCGCGTGGACCCATTGGTTGATCACCTTGTGGTGAGCGGCCCAGTAGTACAATTCGAGGTTAGGGAGGGCTATTCCCCCACTGTACCAGTCCCTGGTTAATTTCAATTGCGCCACCCTCGCCGGTTTGTCACCCCACAGGAGGCCGGATAATTGTGCCGCCACATGGCGGAAGAGCGATGCGGGGACCATCGCCGGCGTGTTTTCTAGGATATAAAGGAAGCGTGGCAGCGCCATCATCTTGAAGAGCGCTGCTCTACCTAATAGTGTTAAGGGGAGATTTTTCCAGTGACGCACATCCGCCTTTAGTCTGTCCAGCTGGGGCTTAAGATTCAGGTCAATAAAGGTTGAGTGGTCCTTCGTGATCCATATCCCTAGGTATTTAAAGGAGAGGTGTTCTACGAGCAATTGGCAATCTTCAGGCAACGCTGGCAGGTCGCCCTGCACCATGAAGATTATGGACTTGGACCAGTTAAGTTTATACCCTGAGGCTGTACCGTGGGTTTCGCACAGTGCCAGTAGGACCGGGATGCCGTTCGTGAGGTCCATGAGGTAGACGAGCATGTCGTCGGCGTATAGTGAGACTCTATCTTCCCAGCCGCCTCCCCAGTTTACGCCTTTCAGCAGGTGGGTGGTTCTAATAACTGTGGCCAGGGGTTCTAGTACGAGGGCGAACAGTAGTGGCGAGAGTGGGCACCCCTGTCTCGTGCCCCGCGCCAGCGAAAACTCCCGTGATATGTGTCCATTTGCTGTTACCCTCGCCACGGGCTCGGTATACTGTAGTCTGACCCATGATATGAACACCGGGCCAATACCCATGTGTTCCAGGACCGCAAAGAGATAGCGCCACTCCACCATGTCAAACGCCATTTTGGCATCTAGTGACAGTACCGCCGCTGGTTCCTCCAACCGCGGGGCTCTGGCCAGCACCCCGTGCAGCCGTCTCAGGTTCAGCGCCGTACTCCGGTGCGGCATGAAGCCCGACTGGTCCGGGTGTATCAAATGCGTCAGGTGAGGCAGGAGCCTGGTGGCCAATAGTTTCGCCAGGATTTTATTCTCAGCGTAAAGGAGGGAGATCGGGCGGTACGATCCGCATTCCTCAGGGGGTTTGCCGGGCTTGGGTATCGCAACTATTGTGGCCATGCGTTGGTCAGGGGGCAGTCGTCCCTTTTCCCGACACTCCTGGAACATATCAAGCAATGGCGTGGATAACGTTTCGGACATACTTTTATACCACTCTATCGGCACACCATTGGGGCCTAGTGCTTTCCCCGGGTGTAGTGCTGTTATGGCCATCTGTATTTCTTCCACTGTCAGGTCGGAGTCAAGCTCGTCTCGTAGGTCGGGGGTGAGAGTGCGGATCGGTACTCCTATGAGCGAGCTCTCTGCCATCTCCCGCGTGACCTCATACTCAGGGGTGTACACGTAGTGGAAGTGGTCTGTCAGGAGTTCCACTATTCTTGCCGGGCTAGAATGCAACTCGCCATTAGGGTCTTTCAGCTGGAGTATGGCCCTCTGACCTCCCCGCGCTTTCTCCAACCATGCCAGGAGCTTCCCTGCTTTGTCGCCCATGTCATATACCCTACTCATAGTTGCTGACATATGTTCCCTTACTCTGTGGCGCAGAAAGTCGGTATGGCGCTGCTGGGCCAATCGGAGCGCGTGTTGTCTGTCCCCAGTTGGGTTCCCTTCGTGGTCCTGTGTTGCCTTGTCAAGTTGTCCCTCCAGACCTATCAGTTCCTGACGCCGTGTGCGCTTGTGCTGCGCTATCACCGAAATCGCCTGCCCGCGGAGTACCGTCTTATAGGCCTCCCAGAGGATCGTAGGCGATTCCACTGAACCTACATTTTCGGTGAGGTATGATCGTGTACTTCTCTTCAAGGCCTTGGCTATGCCAGGCTCACCGAGGTACCCCGGGTAGATAGGGAAGATACGTCTACGGGTCCTTTCCGGACTGGAGAGAGTCAGTGGTAGCGGGGAGTGATCGGAGACCCCTCGCGGTCTAATCTGAGAGTCAGTGAAAGTGAGGAGACTCCCCTCCAATGTCATTAGATAATCAATCCGCGACAGGCTGTCGTGAACTGCCGAGTAATATGTGTATTGCCGGTCTACTGGGTGGAGTCGCCTCCATATGTCCACTAAGCCCTGTGCCTCCATGAAGTCCTGCAATTTGGAGTGCGCCTGTGTTTGTGTACGCGTTGGGTGTCTATCTAGGGAGTCTTGCGCCACTGCATTAAAATCCCCGCCCAGTACAAGGGCCCCCTCTGGAAGGTCTAATAGGAATCTACATAGTTCCGTGAAGGCTATAGTGTGTAATGCCGGCGGGATGTATACTGATACTACGTTAAGTGGTTGTCCCTCCCATTGTCCATGCACCGCTGCGAATCGGCCCTGTGTGTCCATTGCAACTGATTGGAGTATAAACCTGGACGAGCGGTGAATTAGTATCCCGGTGCCCCGGGACCCCTTCGTGAACTCTGAGTGGGCCACCATGCTATAGCCCTTCCTGTCTAGGGCCTTTGTGGCCGTGCCTGTGAGGTGTGTTTCTTGCAGTAGGACCAGGTCGGGATTCAGTCTTTTTATACTTTGCAGAACCAGCCCTCGCTTAATCTTGTCGCCCAGACCTCTCACGTTCCAGGACATGAGGCTCAACAGCGATTCCCGCCCTAAATCAGTGCCCTCCCCCATCGTGTTCGTGTATGCGGACTGAGAAATCATGCGCACGGAGGACCAGGAGGTCCGTGTAGTGACTCTGCGTGCAGCATCCTGACATTATCATTCTGTGTTCATGCACCCCTTCGTAGCAATTTTGACCCCGTGTAGAAATTAAGAACCATAACCCCATCCTACCCCCAACTCCCCCCCTCCCTGCCCCCCTGCTCAACGGACTTACAACTGCCCGCCCCCCCAACTCAGCAGAGTGCTTGAACCCAACCCATAACATAGTACTTGCTCGCTGGGGTGAAGGATTCTCCGAGGTCGGCGGCCCCCTCCTTGGCCGCGGAGGCCCTCAGCCCAGTGTCCAGGGCGGCATTCTCGGGCCGCGGTAATTTCAGTTCAAATGTACAGTATCCGGGGATCACTGTTCTCCGTCATCGCCCCCTTCCTGAGTTTCTTGCAGTTGCGAAAGTGGCTCCGCCTCGGCACCATTTGATTGCAGGCCCTGCTGTGATCCTCCATTACGGTTTTTGGTTTGTCTGTTGGAGCGACGGGGGAGGCCTGTCGTCCGCCAACCCTCCAGCCAGTCCTGTGCCATCTCCGGGGTGTCAAAAAACCAAGTCTTATTGTCGGCTACAATCCGAAGTTTTGCTGGGAAGAGCATTGAATAAGGGATCTCTCTGGCTCTTAGTTCTTTTTTGACCTCGAAAAAAGTTCTCCTTCTCCTCGCGACCTCCGCCGTGTAGTCTGGAAAAAATGCTAGCGTGGCGTTTTGTATTTTAATGGGGGGTGAGGTTCTTGCCGCCTGTAATATGGCATCTCGGTCCCTAAAATTAAAGAGTCGTGCTATAATCGGCCTGGGGTTGGCACCCGTTTGTCGGCGCCCTCCAGGGACTCTATGCGCCCTCTCCACTGTGAAAAAATTGGAGAGTCCCTTAGGTTGTAGGTGCTGTTTGATTAAGTTCTCCACATATAGGTCCATCGACCTCGTGTCTTCCGATTCTGGCACACCAATTATACGGATGTTGTTCCGTCTCGAGCGTCCTTCCTGGTCATCGAGCTTGTCTCTCAGCTCCCTATTCTCTTTTGAAAGACGATCCATATTAATCTGTAGCTCCGACACATCTTCCACCAAGGCTTTTGTCACGATTTCCATCATGTTCACTTTCTCCGTCATCTTGTGGAAGTCTGCCCGAATCAGCGTGATTTCGGCTGAGATTGACCCCACTGTGGCCTGCACCTGTGTGAGGGCCCGCATGACATCGTCCAGGGTAGCCTTCTTGCTCCCCGTCGCCTCCACTGTCTTGCCCACCTGTGTCCTGGCATCTGGCGGGGGTGTGACGGGTTTCTCGTATGCGAAGCGGTCAAGGCGGGACTGCGTCGCGTTGTTCTTCGGCCCCTTTCCAGCCATTTTGATCGTGGAGCCGTGCCCCTCACTCTCCACCTGGGCAGTCCCTCGTCTCACCAGTTTCCCGGACTCACTCAGCGCGCAGTCCACCCTCGGTCGTGACCCTCAGGGTCCCTGTATGGCACCTCAGGCTCGCCTCCAGCCTTATTACGTGGCGGCGTGTGGCCCCTCTGGTCAGCTATATGCGAGGCCGCTGGACTGCACTCTGCCCATCCGCGTGGTATCGATGGGTCGTGGGCCGCGGAGATGCCCCCCTTAATGGCTGTTGCGCCGAGAGCTGTCTTGTTAATCCTCAGTCTTTTTCCCCTGCCGCTGTTGCAGTGTTTACCTCTCTCCCAGTCACCTTGGCCCCTGCCCGGGGGTAGTATTCCACTTAGTGTCTCAAAAGGGGGCCCCTGTGTCCGCTTGTGATTGTATTGCGCTCCAACACAGGGGGGGGGGGGGGGGGGGGGTCTGTGAGCCGTGTAGCGCTGTACCAGGCGGTGCTCCGCTGTGCAGCGACGGTATCTACGCTCCCTCAGCTCTGCCTGCCCCAGTTCTGTGTGTAGTCCTTTGTCGTAACCCCCTGTCGCAGTTTCCTGGGAGAGGGCGTCACACTTAGTTGTATGTTGGCCCTCGTGTCCTCTCGTGTGTGCAGTACGCCCCCACACCGCTGGGGGGGGGGGGCGCCGGAGCCGTGGGTCGCTGTTTCGGGTGGTTTGTTGTCGCGTAGCGACGGTACCTGCTTTCCCTCGGCGATGTCAGCACCAGATCTGTCAAGCATGGGGACCCGGCCGGGTCCTCAAGATGGCGGGCATCGTTTCAGGTTCTCCCCCTCCGCACGTCCGTTCCTGATTCCTCCGATCGCCTGATCCGTCTTCCGCCACTCAGCGCGGGGGCCCCCGGGGTCCCGCTCGGGGCTTCCGACGCCTGGACAGTTCTGCAGGATGTCGGGGATTCTCCCTCTCCGTAGGTGTCGCGGGCGGGCGCTTCCTGCGGCCCTCCGCCCAGATCGTCTCACTTCCTGCCGGCTCGTCCAGGCCAGTGTCCGGCTCGGGATCCCCTCCGGGGCCTGCTCGGGGTCAGTGATATCTCGGCTCCCCGGTCACGGATTTTCTTTCCGCTTGGCCGTACCTCTGCCGCCCGGTCCTGGGCATCAGTACCTTCCCGCCTGGGACATAATTGTCTCGGATAACTAGTCGGATTTCGTTGGAGGCCGCCTCAGCCGCGGAGCTCTCCTTCTAGGCAGCCACCATCATCGGCTGCTGGCCACGCCCCCCGTGCTTGAACTTTTTAAATTTAAAATCCAATCTGCTGCCCTTTACGGGGCTGAGATATGGGGACCTTGGGCAAGGGATAGCTTCCATGGTCTGGATAATAAATTTATGAGAACAATTGTAAGGGTATCCACTAGTACACCGTTGATCCCTCTTCAACTTGACCTGAATCTTAAAAGAACTGACAATCTTATAACCATTAGACCATTAATGTTCTGGATAAGGATATGGTCTACCCCAGAACTAACCGATTATAGGAAGGGCCTTCAAGAGATATTGGGTTTAGATTCCTTCCATTCCATTTTATGGTTCAGACTCATTAAAAAATGGCTCTCAATTTTGGGCTTGCCCCAGCTGTGGGAGAATCCAGATAACTTACCACCATTCGCCAAGTCTATGGTGAAACGAGCCTTCTGGTCCTATATAACTGACAGGTTAGTGAATGAAAACAGAACTGGGTCCTTAACCCAAGAATTCTTAACCTTCAAAGATGACCCTTCCTTTGAAGTTTTCCTAGACGAAATAGAGCCTCCCCTTGCGAAGTCTCTATTTCTGAAATTCAGGTACGGGAATCTCATGCTGAATTCTAACATAGAACGTTGGTCTAAGAGAAACTGGAATGTTCAAATGTTACACATGGGAAATGTACTATGTGTTTAGATTCTTGTACGGAGGATGAGGTCCATATGCTGTTTATCTGTAAAGCATACTCAAAAGCGCGAAAAAGATGGATCAAACCCATGTGCACCCTCCTAGGAACAAGATCTTGTATTACGGCATATAGGATCACGAAAACCAATACTTTCCAGCCTATTGTATTTAGTATTAGTAGGTTTCTTTATTCTGTGTACATTGTTCGCAGGAAGTTTGGTCAGGTACTCTGAGCAGTAACCTTGTATATGCTTAGTTATCAGTCGCAAAATGAAATGAAGCACTTGGTGTTTTTTAATGAGGATGTTTGAAATGAATTTTGTATTTTAAGAGATAATCTCCTTTTAAAAACTCTTTAAAAAAAAAAAAAAACAAGAAAAGATTTGTATGTGTATATTGTTATGATCCTATGTTCTATGTATGTATATATGTGTCTTTTATGGCCAAAGTGGCCGAAATAAAGAAATAAATAAAGAAGTCCTCATCTTAGGACCATCCCCCTCTGCCTGGGACGACTCATGGTGGCCACCGGCCCTCGGAACCGCACCCATACCTACGGACCACGCACGTAACCTGGGCTTCATTCTGGACTCCTCCCTCTCGATGACCAGACAAGTCAACGCCGTCTCATCATCTTGCTTCAACATCCTACGAATGCTCAAAAAAATCTTCCGTTGGATCCCCACCGAAACAAGAAAGACAGTCACCCACGCACTGGTCACAAGCCAATTGGATTACGGCAACACCCTTTACGCTGGAACCACAGCCAAACTACAGAAAAAACTCCAACGCATCCAAAACGCCCCAGCCAGACTCATTTTGGACATCCCTCGGCAAGCTCACATTTCCGACCACCTGAAAGACCTCCATTGGCTCCCTGTCAACAAGAGAATAACGTTCCGTCTCCTCACCCACGCACACAAGGCCCTCTACGACCTAGGACCCGAATGCCTCAACACACGTCTATCCTTCTACACCCCCTCCCGCCAACTACGATCGTCCAACCAAGCCCTCGCCGCAATTCCGCGCATCCACAGATCCACCATGGGGGGAAGATCCGTCTCCTACTTAACGGCTAAAACCTGGAATTCTCTCCCCACCAACCTCCGCCTCACTCAGAACCACCTCTCTTTCAGAAAGCAACTAAAAACCTGGATATTCGATAAATAAATTCACCTCCCTCCCTCAAGCGCCTTGCGACCCTCTGGGTGAGTAGTGCGCTATACAAATTTTGGAACTTGAACTTGAACTTCTGTATCCCTCTTCCGTCTTTCTGCACCCTCTTGCTTCTTTCTGCACCTCTGTTCCTTCTTTCTGCACTACTTTTGTTTCTTTCTGCAAATCTCTTGCTTCTTTCTGCACAAATCTGTACGCGTGGTATCTGGACTCCTACCTTTACTACTATTAAATGCCTTCTGTGAATACCAAAAGTAGTAAGTTTAAGCAAAAGAAGTATGTTTAACCAAAAGTAGTAAGTACATTCTGTGAATACCAAAAGTAGTAAGTGCCTTCTGTGAATACCAAAAGTAGAAAGTTTAGGATTTTGTCTGAGAATAGTTAAGTGAATCGGCCTTCTTCAATCTAGATTTTAGATAATGTTCACAAAGGGTTTGGGGTATCACATAAGAAAGCAAGTCCCAGCAAAGTTAAGGTTTGCCTAACATAAGATAGACAGGGGATTTTATGAAGCTGCTCCAATTTCAGGATGTCTTTCAAGATTTTCTGGTCCAAACGCACTGTGCCCTTTTTCCATACTGAAAACCAAAGAGAGAGTGGCGCTAATTTAATGGTGTCAGTAATAAATGTCATGCTGGCTTCATTATGTTCAACAAAGTTATTACATGTTAGTGGGACTGACAGCAACATTTTGATAAATGTATCTTCTAAAACTAGGAGTGCTGTCACGTCAGTTAACCGCCAGATTGTTGCCCCATATATGGCCGTTGTTAGTGTTTTAGCCAAATACATTTTAGACATTTCTATAAGTGGCTAATGATCCAATTTTTGTAAAAATCTAAATATTGTAGCGATTCTTTGGGCCATTAAGTTTACTCAACTTTGCAACACTCCCTCAATAATTAAAATGATGTACTTGCTCAATTTTATACCCCTCTAGATGATACCTCATTGTCTTCTTTTTATCACTACCCATTGCCATAATATAGGTTTTGGCTTTGTTTACTTGTATGTCCAAATAGTGCATGAATGCTATATAGGGCATGATGAGGTTTTAAAGTTCCAGAGGGGTCCTTGCCAATAAAACTGCATTGTCTGCATAAAGGAGGATAGGGAGGGGAGACATCAAAACTTGTGGAGTATCTTTTGTGGTGTTAATAAGGGTGTCATGAAATTTGTTGGTGTAGAGGGCGAACAAGAAAGAAGCCAAAACACATCCTTGTCTAAAGCTCCTTTCAATTTTAAATACGTTTTTGCATTCTCCTTGCCTCCCATAGCGCACCATGTTGGTGTCATCCCTATAAAGCTCTCTTATAAAATGTATAATGGCGTCATCCACTTCCATATCCTTCAAAATGAACCAGAGTTTGCTGTGTGCCCTGCAATCTAAAGCCTTTGACAGGTTTATTAAAACCATGTATACTTTACTAAAATCAATGTCAAATTAAGACACTGTTCTATGGTTCCCTTACCCTGTCTGAACCTGTGCTGCACTTCTGTGAGGATTTTCTTTTCCTCTGCCCATACTTTCAATTTGTTTAACAGTAACCTACCCATAAGTTTGGCTGCGCTATCAAGCAATTGATGGAGCGGAAGTGGGCAGGCATAGAAGCAGCCCCTTTTTTATATATCAGGATTATAACAGAGTTTTTCCAAGAGGGAGTGGGACCAGTCTTAGCTATAGTATTAAAAACCATAGTTAAAAGAAGAGACCAGAAAGAAGTATCTGTAAGAAAGATATTCATAGGGACCCTATCAATCAATCAGTCAAGAAATTTGTATAGCGCGCTACTCACCCGGAGGGTCTCAAGGTGCTTTGGGGGAGGGGGGTCTGCTACTGCTCGAACAGTCAGGTCTTGAGTTGCTTCCTGAAGGAGAGGTGGTCTTGGGTCTGACGGAGGTGGATGGGGAGGGAGTTCCACGTCTTGGCTGCCAGGTAGGAGAATTATCTTCCTCCCATGGTGGCTCTTCGGATGCGTGGAATTGTCGTGTTCTTATCTAGAACCCTAATTCGATATTCCCGATTTATGCCCTTGTGAGGTTATAATCAATCCTGACAACGGCATAAGAATCAGATTCATATTCAGTAATAGCCCATGCAATTCAAAGCACAGCATGGCTACTCCCATCGACTCCTAGAAAGCACACCGCGTTCTTTAAACAAACCAAGCCTCCAGCAGCCCAGGAAAACCCCCCTGATTTTGTTTTGATTTGAACAAGAACTCCTGAAGTCCTGCAAGAACTATTAGTTCTTGGTGACGTCTTATGTCCAACCTTACGTCAAACCCGGCACCTTTCAGGTATAAAATACCAACAGTTGCCTTAAGCAAACACACGGTGGTTTGGAGCAGAGCGGCCATCTACTTGTCCGAGAGCCCAGCTGATGCGAGTGCCCACGGAAGCCGCCCCTCCTGTTTGACGCACTGAGAGAGACGCTGTCTTTTTTTTCCAGCCGAGAAAATCCAGCTCCGGTGTTTCCAGCCTACCCTTGCGGGTTGCTGGGATATCGAGTCCTGAGGAAAGAGATACCAGACCTCCCACATTCTATTACCAAGGTACAGAGCTGACTAAACCCTTAGGAGAATTCTTGATGCAGATTCTTGGCAAAATTATCTTAACCAACTTAACTTAACATCGCTACTTACTTGTCTCTTCCCACGTATTAGGCTTAGGTCAGGTACACCGGGGTAGGCTTAGTTAGAAGCACCAGTTGAGCCTTTTAGCCAATGTATATATGTATGTATATATTTTATCCATTTTAAAGTATCATATGGCTAAGAAACCGTATCAATGCTTTTACAGTATTATTTTATAATACTACTTTTACTGTACGCACTTTACTTTACTTTAAGTATTGCAATTGTGGCAATTCATTTCTCTTGCATGAGAAGGAAGGCTGCTCAATAAATAACACCCTTTTATTGAAAACGCCCGTCTCTCCATTTCTCTGCATTCTGGTGAAACTAAGTATACACTGTTGACTGAGTGAAATATCTGTCTATTGTTTTCACACGACTCTAGAGATATACTCTTATTCTGAGGGAGCAAAGTTGGTATGTTTATGCGGTTGTCGGAAACTGAATCCCTTCTTGTCTGAGCCAGGGAAGGTTATCCATCCCTCTTCATTCGAGAAAGTTTCCAGTGACATCTGAGCTAGCTGGCACAAACCTAAATTAAATTTAACATAGTCAGTAGAGACCTAGATGACCTCAGTCCTACGTCTACACTGCTGTTTATGTTATTCCAATGCGCAGAGCCTATTGGGAAAATAGGAACTACACTACATGGCACCCAACGTTTGGTAAGACGATAATCTAACGCAAGACAATAGAGTAACTCAGTTGTGCTTTTTCACACAGAACCCTTTCCCCGTAAAAACTCCAATAGACGTCTGGAGTGGGTGAAAGGTTAATATCCGCCGGAACTTAGTAGGATGAGAATCCTATGTATTAGTTTCTGGTTTTGATCAACGTTGAAGGATACAGTGTTCCAAAATATTGTGCACCTAATCTTTGTTTCCTTGAAACTCGATCTGCAACAGAAAACTTTCAGTCAGTAAAATGACAGAAAGTGACGAAGAAAGGGAGCGAGCAAGACTAGCAGCTCGACTCTTAGAGGAAGACACAAGTCTTCATGAAACCGAACCGGATGCAATACTCATTCAGGTCAATCTAAGAAGAACTATAACTCTAAAACTTATAGAAAATGGCCTGACACCGCAAGGTGGTACAGTCATATTCGTGATAGAGGCACACGAATATCCGCAGACAGAGGTATTCTATTCATGGATACACTTTCCAACAGCACATGCTACGACAAAAGATTTCTACTATTACAAAATAGAGGAACCTCCGGATGAATACACTCCTTTCGAGGAGATTGAAATTACACTAAAATACCAGGAGCACCTGCTCTGGTTTAAAGGCGCCCTAAAACATAATAATCACATCAGCAGGCTCGGTCCACTAGGTAGACCAGGAGCAACGGGTCCGGTCCCATGCAACTATGCAACACACCCAGACTACGAAATAATGTCAAGCAAACAACTCTTAGTTCAACTGAAAGAATTAATAAAAGGCATATAGAGAATTAGTTCAATTGGCAAGGGATGACCTAGAGAACCTCCAGAAATTGATGGAAACAGATATAACAGCCCAACCATTGGAACTTGCCAGAATCATAGAAAAATCCTATGAAGAGTTTGGAAGAGATAGTTTGGGTGGGAAACCGATAAAACCCCAACTAACTGAAAATCCTGAAAAATCATTTATTAAAAATAATTTAAAAACTCCAAAAAAGAGCTGGGATGGTAATAAACAATCCATTCCCAGGGAAAAACGTTTCCAGACCAGAGGAAGGTCTCCTCGGCGTAGAGAGAGATCTCCAGGCCGAGAAGACAAGTCTCCCCAAAGGGAACCCTCTGAAAAAAGATACAACCTTAGAGATAGGGATAAAATAAGAAAACCAGACAGATATCAAGATGTTGATACACGTCCCTCTCGATCCTTCTCACTGAATTTTTCTCGATCTTCCTCACAGAAATCGGAAAGAAGAGGACGGTCAGAACACAGAGAAGAGCACGTCAAGTCCAAAGACAAGGAACCTGCTCATCAAAGTAAAAAATTACAATTTCCCAGAAAGAAGGTAGCAAGTATTAAGATTAAACATGCCGAGAATTCTGAGGACCAGCTGAAAAACGGAGAGTGGACACAGACAATGCTAGACAGCGGAGCAGAAGTGACCATAGCTCACAATACCCTGATGAATCTTCTGGAGACAGTGGACACGAATGAGTACATTCAGGTGGAAACTGCAGACACACGAGCTAGTGTGCCCCATAAGCTATATGAAATAACATTACGGATAGAGGGAGATAAAAACAGGAAAATAAAAAGTCTCTTTTGGGAAAAACTTTCAAAAGGCTATGACATTCTGTTAGCTGAGAAAGACTGGCCACCAGAGTTTGTCAGGGAGTGCCCTCATGGCGAAGAAATTATTGAACCTGCCTTCTCGAATCATATCCCGATTCATAAAAAATATACTTATGCAAGAAAATGGGCAGTAGCCCAAGCTCCTGCGTTATACAAAAATCATGTAGGATGGGATGAAGACTCACCTCACCACAAGATCCAGTTAAAAAATCAGCCCACTGCACAAAGGCAGTACCCAGTTAAACAAGAAGCTAAAAAACAAGTCAGGGAGATCTTAGATCAACTTGAGTACCAAGGGGTGTTCGAAACATGCACCTCTCAAATAAACAATCCTTTGTTTCTTGTCTACAAGCGAGACGATTCGTATCATCTAGTTTTGGACTACAGACACCTAAACTCCTGTTTTAAAACGTTTGCAGTGCAAAACTCACATAGTGCAGCACTAATGAATACCATTGTGCGCAAAAAATATAAAACAACATTAGACATCTCTAATGGATTCTTCTGTCAAAACATTGCACCAGAAAGTAGGTATTTGACCGCTTTCTCAATATTTGGGTCGCAAAAACAACTTTGCCGACTCCCACAGGGTTTCAAGAATAGCCCAGGATAATTCTCAGCAAGAGTAACAGAGTTACTACAAATATATGATGATGAAGCATTATCATATGACATCTATCTCACAGATGATGACCTGGAGACTCACTTAAAAAGGGTGAACACCATAATACTTGGACTCGCCTCAGAGGGTTACAAATTAAACTTTAAAAAGTCACGAATTGCCTATCTAACTGTCCTATTTTTAGGTTATGAATTATCAAGTGAAGGCAAAAGCCTAGCAAACAATTTCTTAGAGAAATGTGCTGTACTCCAAGCACCAAAAACACTGAAGAATTTACAATCACTACTAGGTTTCCTGAATTTCGGAAGAACATATATTCTAAATTATGCTGAAAGAGTTAAACCTTTCTATGAATTAATAAAATCAGATTTCAAACAAACCAATTGGACTCAGAAACACACAGAAATTTTGAGATCACTACAAACAGACATGTTAACTAGAACAAATTTGCAAACACGTGAGAACACACGCAATCTTGTAATCCGAGTCATCCAAGGAAGATGCGGATTCACATACCTGACCTCTAATGAGGGAGAAACGGTGCCTATAGCTTACAAATCACATTTGTACACTGAAGCTGAAATGAAATTCAGCTCCACAGAAAAAATTCTAACTGCGGTTAAAACTGCTGTGGCTAAAGAAAGAGCCCTAGCCCAAGGCAAAAGAATAACTGTTTTTTCAGCAGAATCAGCCCTTGAGGCGTTAACAAGTCCACGTAAACCTGGTTAAAGGAGTATTAGATCCACAATGGATAGAATGGGAAACTTCTTTTGCTACCGAAGACGTGAAATACTATTTTGACCCATAACTGAAAAAAATAGATGATCTAGTATATGAACGCGAATATCCTCTGCCAGCTGAAATTCTGCCTCTAGAAAAATACACCTGCGTAATCTATATGGACAGATTCGCACAACACTATGATGTAGAAAATAAATCCTATGATGCAGCGTGCGCGATTGTTAAAGGTCGCTGGCGCTCTGGTAAATTCAAACCAATGATTACCAAAACTGAATCACTCAGGAAATGTTCAGCTCAGCGAGCTGAAATAAGAGCCTTAAAGATGGCGCTTGAAAATGCCGATCGCAAATTCCCCACACTAATAGTGTGCGATTCGTATTTCTGCGTCAAATCCTATAACAGTGACATGCAGACATGGATCAAAAACGGTTAAAAAGATGACACAGGTGCCACAATAAAGCATAAAAGGCTTTGGGAACAGATAGTTCTTTTACAGAAAGAACTACAAAAGATTCACGTGATACACGCATTGAGTCATCGACGTGATGGCGTTCACGTAGCAGGGAATTCATTGGCTAACACAGCCATAGCGGAAACGGCTCGCCCGGCTTCCGTAGCCACTGAAAAGCGTTCAGATAAACACATAGATGGGGAAACCATGCATATGGGGTTGGGTCTGAGGCACCAAGAAATCCTGAAATCTTTGATGGACCTACAATCAGAATATTGGTGGCCGGGAAAGAGCGTAGATATCTACCATTTTGCAAACAAATTGCGAGAACTGCAACAGAGATCGCAGTTGTGAACCGGTCCAGCCTGTAACCCAGATACCATTACTAGAAAGATTCAGGCTATCTTTAACGCAGAAATCCAGTAGGAGAAATGCGTCCCCATAATAATTAAGACAGAATTCACTTAAAATGTAGACCACCACACTCGGCTGACGCAAGAACTGTTATAAAAAATGTGCGAGTCTTTATCGGCACGTACGCAATTGGCATGCTACATTCTGATCAGGGTCCTGCGTTTGGCTCTCGAGCTTACAAAGAGGCCATGAACAGTATGGGCATCGCATTGCGGTATTCTAGTCCCTTACATCCTGAGGGAAATGCGGTTGTGGAAAGAAAAAACCGGGACATAAAGCAATCTTTAACGGCGAGTGTATTAGGTTCAGGTGATGGGTGGGTCAAACATTTAACAAGTGTCCAACGTAGTCTTAATAATCTGCCAAGAAACTCTCTAAAAGGTCTCGCTCCATACAAACTATTGTTCGGTACTAGAATGCATATTCAGGACTTAGATAGTCATACTTCAGTGGTAGAAGAAAAAAGCTTTGATATCAAAGATCGCTTGGCTGTTTTACAGGATCTAAATGAAAAAAGAAAAAACCTGAGTAACATAAAGTTGAAACAACAGTCGACATCCACTGAAGAAAAACCACCTGTCCCAGCAAGACCTGTCTGGATTCCAAAGATTGGGGATCTGGTCAGAGAAAAGATCGCGGTAAAGCAGGAATTTGGGCCTTCTTACAGAAAAGCAGTACCTGTCTTAACTATCAACGGAACAAGATCAGTAGTACTACCGCGCCTTGCTGGTAAAAAGGAGAACCGAGTTGTATCCATCGACCTGGTAAAACCACAATCATGTGGCCAATAATAAGTAGTAGGCCAAGTGGACTCCCAAGAAATAGCAGAATACCAAAGTTTGAAACAATCCAAGAGGCTCATGCTGATAGACTTATCAAAATTGAAAAATCTGCGATGAATAAAAAAGAACTATGCAAAAATGCCATGGAACTTGTGCCTCTTGAAACCCAAATAATAACAGTTCATCAAGAAACACCAATCTACAATGATGTAGCTTCAGACTATTCAAATGAAACAAAGAAAAATGCAAAAGCAAATGAAAATCCGGAAGCAATTCCAACAATTGACAGAACTGCATCAGGCTACTTCATCAACTTCGACAATTTCTCTGAAGACCCAAGCGAACACGAAGAAACGCCTCCAACACAGAGTTTTAAAAACAAAGTCATTGAACTTTTCCACCAACTGAAAAAGACTTACCTAATTTCACCATGGATTGAATTTTGGATTGTGTTAGGTGTACTTTTCCTCCTGCTTTGGCTCATCATGGTTATATGTTTGGGAAGATTCATTGAAGGAAAATATAGTATAATGGACACAGCAAGTCAGAACATCAACTTGGTCCTAAAGCCACACACATCTTCTCAAATCGATAAAAGAGAACTGTCATCAGTGAACATCACAGCCATTCCAATACCCGGTGGGGTAGCATGGGACAGAACTGATTATGACATTTTGGGCCCGGTCGAGCTTTTAAAGTATCCCCACCAGCTTAAGATTTCATTAAGTGACTTTGTAACACCTAGTACCTTCTCTGATGACTGGGACTTTGAAAACATTAATAATATGATGTCAGATTTAGTAATGTCAGCAAAATTTACTGAACAAGATTACTTGCAGGGTTCGTCCAATTATGAGGAGCTTTACTGCTACAACCATTATGGTGATCACTATTTGCATAAAAGTGCTCCGCCTAGAAATGTTTTATCTTTTAACCAGTGGGAACACTGTCCTACTCCACCAAAAGGCAGTTCAAAAAAGTTTTCTGATAAATTCCAGTACTTCTCTGGACTTAATAACAGTGACCCAGTAACGTTTTATTTTAAAATGTCAAATAGAACAGGAATGAAAACAATGCTGATAAATACTAAATTGATTTATTCAGAAATTTTTTATTACAAAATGTCTACATTAGGTTTCGGAATTTGGAAAAACACCATTGAAACAAAAACAATCTGGGGTTCCAAAGATTGGAAAGTACAATGCCTAGAATCACTTTTTAGGGCCTGCATGATCCCAGAACAAATTATTTTCTTGAATGACACTATTCAACAAACTACTTGTCTTGGCCTTGCTAAGATAAAAGACATGAACACACAGTCTATTCCAAAACCCATGCCTGATAGTGACAGCAATAATGATGTGGAGATAGACGTTTCAAAAATTTTAAACCAAAACAGAACACATACTGATTGGAAAAAATGGTTGATCTGGCCAACAGACATGAATAACTGACAAGATAGATTCCTGAACAAAACACAGGGGTTTAAAATGACCAGACCAGACCCTAGATATTCCCAGAGACAACATCCAGGGATAGTTACAACATACAGTGTGGGGAAACTATGCCTTGAGTGGCTACAAAAATCCACACTGGCTGAAATTAAGCAACACTTGAATTTACTTAAAGATGGTGCTGACTTGCGTGATTTCATAATGGGACCATGCAAACGACTCAGAATATATTCACTGGACAGTATTGTATCATCTGCCTTTGATATAATAGAGCAGGACTTACTAATGCTACAACATGGTCAGTCTCGGTTACGTTCTATTGTACAGCTTGGATGGACGTTGCAAAATCTGCGTTCAGGCTACGTACCATGGCGTCTAATCAACACAAAGTCATTATTCGGTCTCTTTAACCTTACTGATAAACAAATCAGTTTGGCACAAAAAGGAGCAGATTATACAATCCTGAGCATTGAAAAACTCGAGAGATTACCATTGACAATGTCAGAAAGACCTGTCATTGAATGGATAATACATGGAACGATTACAATTCCGATAACAACTTTCCAGTTTAATTACTGTCAAGAGTATATACCAGCAGGCCAGTATGAAAGGTTGGGTAAGGAATACATCAAATCAACCTGGGATTTACCTTATACACACAGATGTTACAGTGAAGGAAACAGAGAGGTATTTCTTAGTGGTAAAAATTTTAAAAATCACTAAGCGGTACACTTCTGTGTCAAGGAATTAATTTGCATGGAGCCTGCGAAGGGTCTTCGAATAACCTTTCATGTCACCTGCATGGCACACCTGCAAAACAGATAGAACCATTCTTCAGACCAGTTTCGAATGGTAGCTACATTTTAATAAGTGACCACAGCTGTTGTGGCATGCTGCCAGGAAAAGCCTATCTGACAACTGTAGCTTCCAGGGCCATTTGCTGTATGCAAGTATTGTATCAACACAGCAATCCAGATATGGGGGCTGCGTTATGGCCTCGGTTGAATATCTCTTCTATTCGAATTGATACTTTAAGCAGAATTAAGTCTATTCTTTTACAAACAACTGTGCCTCTAACGTCATCAAAAGAAACGTATGAACTGCAAGTTGCAAGGACAACAGCAGAGATACATACCCTTTTATCAACAAATTGACCCGTACATTTCGTAGAAGTATTAAGCCAAATCTTAAACATGTCTGATACCAGTGGCATCGCACATGTATTTAAGACAATATTTTCGGGACTGTTAACACCATTTGAAACAGTTCTGGGCATCTTTCCGAATTTTGTCCATTCTGTCTTTGGCGGCCTATCCTTGATCTTGGGACTCGTAGCAGGAATTTTATTTTTGCTTCTTCTGCACCGATATGGCAAGCCAATCCAAAGGCAAGACTCTAGCAACGATGGAAGAAACGATCCTAGCAATACGATACCGAGACCGTATCACTAAGGTCCTCGGATTGGCCAGGCTAAGAGATCTAAGTACAACTTGGTTTCTTTCATTCAGACCGATCTGGAAAGATTGCATCATACCTGTGCTTCGATGTCTGCTATGCGGAGAAGAATGCATGTTGGACATCTGTCTTACACTACAATCAGCAGTAACAATCGATATCGATACTTTGCTAGGTCCGGTAACGACTCATGCATCGTGTTGTCCCCAGCGGCTACCGATTCTGATGACGGCATTCGTTGAGACTTCACCACTACGAGTATGTGGCGGTGAGGTAAGAGAGGAAAGCAGTACCGAACAGGTACAGCCTTCTGTGAGCATTGCTGATCCTACCATCGATGATAGCACTCACACAGAAAATTGCACTGTTGCAGCATTTTCATACTTGGTCGAACTTTCACCTGATATGGTAGACCTATTTTTTGCGAATATGTCTGAAACAATGTTCTCTCCATCCAACGAGAATAACTCATAAGAAAAACAATGAGCACACAGCGTTCCCTGAACTCTGAATTCGGCCTTCAGTTTTGATAAACAAAGCTACAGAAAATATTTGGAACTTTTCCCCTGAAAGCGAAATTATTTTTGCCCATATTTCCAAAATATAAAATGTTTTTGGGCACATGGTACTCCGCTTAAAGTAGAACTATTCTTAGAGAACAGAGCTTCTATTTTAGGATACTAGAGACAATATTTTACCTCAGCCTCTAGCACATATAACAGAAATTTGTATAAATATGTGATGAAATGGTCTCGACCTTCTTTTCTGTATTTAGAGCCATTTCATGTGTAATTTTTGCAATTCGTTCAGCTGATATATATATGCATTTCTCTGAATGATAACACTGCTTGTAAAGCGTACAGTACAAATACTCATTTCCGTGTGTTTACCGTATACCATTTCAAATGCGAAATATGTATTTTGGGGTGGGTCGGAAAAAACACATGCACCTTTGAATGTTTAATATTGCTTAGTTTTAGTAATGATGGACATCAATTCGTGGAGTGGGTGTTGTGTTCTTATCTAGTACCCTAATTCGATATTCCCGATTTATGCCCTTGTGAGGTTATAATCAATAATGTCCTGACAACGGCATAAGAATCAGATTCATATTCAGTAATAGCCCATGCAATTCAAAGCACAGCATGGCTACTCCCATCGACTCCTAGAAAGCACACCGCATTCTTTAAACAAACCAAGCCTCCAGCAGCCCGGGAAAACCCCCCTGCTTTTGTTTTGATTTGAACAAGAACTCCTGAAGTCCTGCAAGAACTATTAGTTCTTGGTGGCGTCTTATGTCCAACCTTACGTCAAACCCGGCACCTTTCAGGTATAAAATACCAACAGTTGCCTTAAGCAAACACACGGTGGTTTGGAGCAGAGCGGCCATCTACTTGCCCCAGAGCCCAGCTGATGCGAGTGCCCACGGAAGCCGCCCCTCCTGTTTGACGCACTGAGAGAGACGCTGTATTTTTCTCCAGCCGAGAAAATCCAGCTCCAGTGTTTCCAGCCTACCCTTGCGGGTTGCTGGGATATCGAGTCCTGAGGAAAGAGATACCAGACCTCCCATATTCTATTACCAAGGTAAGGAGCTGACTAAACCCTTAGGAGAATTCTTGATGCAGATTCTTGGCAAAATTATCTTAACCAACTTAACTTAACATCGCTTCTTACTTGTCCCTCCCCACGTATTAGGCTTAGGTCAGGTACACCAGGGTAGGCTTAGTTAGAAGCACCAGTTGAGCCTTTTAGCCAATATATATATGTATGTATATATTTTATCCATTTTAAAGTATCATATGGCTAAGAAACCGTATCAATGCTTTTACAGTATTATTTTATAATACTACTTTTACTGTACGCACTTTACTTTACTTTAAGTATTGCAATTGTGGCAATTCATTTCTCTTGCATGAGAAGGAAGACTGCTCAATAAATAACACCCTTTTATTGAAAACGCCCGTCTCTCCATTTCTCTGCATTCTGGTGAAACTAAGTATACACTGTTGACTGAGTGAAATATCTGTCTATTGTTTTCACACGACTCTAGAGATATACTCTTATTCTGAGGGAGCAAAGTTGTCATGTTTATGCGGTTGTCGGAAACTGATTCCCTTCTTGTCTGAGCCAGGGAAGGTTATTCATCCCTCTTCATTCGAGAACGTTTCCAGTGACCTCTGAGCTAGCTGGCGCAAACCTAAATTAAGTTTAACATAGTCAGTAGAGACCTAGATGACCTCAGTCCTACGTCTACACTGCTGTTTATGTTATTCCAATGCGCAGAGCCTATTGGGAAAATAGGAACTACACTACAGAATGGCGGCGAGGGCGTGGCTGGTCGATCATAGCTGGCGGGTGGGAGTGTAGAAGGTCAGGCAGTCGTTGAGGTACCTGGGGCCCAGGGCGTGGAGCGCCTTGTGTTCGTGGGAGTCGGAACGTGATTCTCTTGTTGACGGGGAGCCAGTGCAGGACTCTCAGGTGTGCGGAGATGTGGCTGTGACTGGGGATGTCCAGGATGAGTCGTGCGGAGGCGTTCTGGATGCGTTGGAGTCTTTTCTGTAGTTTGGCTGTGGTTCCGGTGTAGAGGGTGTTTCCGAAGTCCAGTTGGCTGGTGACGAGTGCCTGGGTGACCGTCTTCCTGGTTTTGGTGGGGATCCATCGGAAGATCTTTCGGAGCATGCGTAGGATGTTGAAACATGATGATGAGACGGCGTTGACTTGTCTGGTCATCGAGAGGGAGGAGTCCAGGATGAATCCCAGGTTGCGTGCGTGGTCCGTCGGTTTGGGTGCGTTGCCCAGGGCCGGGGGCCACCAGGAGTCGTCCCAGGCAGAGGGTGATGATCCAAGGATGAGGACTTCCGTCTTGTCTGAGTTCAGTTTCAGGCGGCTGTTCATCATCCACTCGGCTACGTCTTTCATCCCTTCATGTAGGTTGGTTCTGGCGGTGGCTGGGTCGTTGGTGAGAGAGAGGTTCAGCTGGGTGTCGTCGGCGTAGGAGATGATGTTGAGGTTGTGTTGGCGTGTGATGGCCACGAGGGGGCTCATGTAGACGTTGAAGAGGGTGGGGCTGAGTGATGATCCTTGTGGTACGCCGCAGATGACCTCGGTGGCCTCGGATCTGAACGGGGGGAGGCGGACTCTCTGGGTTCTTCCTGCGAGGAACGAGATGATCCATTCTAGTGTTTTCTCTTGGATTCCGATGTTGCTGAGGCGCTGCACTAGGGTGCGGTGGCAGACAGTGTTGAACGCTGCAGAGAGGTCCAGGAGGATGAGGGCCGCTGTTTCCCCGTTGTCGAGCATGGCTCGGATGTCGTCAGTGGCTGCGATGAGGGCGGTCTTGGTGCTGTGGTTGGCTCGGAAGCTGGACAGCGAGCAGTCGAGGGATCCGTTTGACTCGAGGAAAGCGGCAAGCTGTCTGTTGACAGTCTTCTCGATGACTTTGGCAGGAAAAGGGAGGAGCGAGATGGGGCGGTAGTTCTTGAGGTCGGTGGGGTCTGCTGATGGTTTCTTCAGGAGGGTGCTGTGTTCGGCATGCTTCCAGCTCTCCGGGAAGGTGGCGGTGTTGAAGGAGCAGTTGATGACGTCCCGGAATTGGGGTGCGATGACGGTGTCGGCCTTGTTGAAAATGTGGTGGGGGCATGGGTCAGTTGGAGATCCGGAGTGGATGGTGTTCATCGTGTGGATGGTGTCTTCGGTGCTGACCGGGCCCAGGCGCGGAGGGTGGTGGTGGGGGGCGTCGGTTTGGTGGTTGGGTGCGTGGTCTGTGCGTCAAAGCTGTTGTGTATGTCGGCAATCTTGCTGTGGAAGAACGAGACGAGTGAGTCGCAGAGTTCTTGCGAGGGGGTGATGTCGTTGGTTCCGGCGCTGGGGTTGGAGAGTTCTTTGACGATGCTGAAGAGTTCCTTGCTGTTGTGTGAGTTGTTGTCTAGTCGTTCCGTGAATGCTGTCTTCTTGGTGGTGTGGATCAGTTGGTGGTGCTTGCGGGTAGCATGCTTGAGGGCAGTCATGTTGTCTGTAGTCGGGTCTTTGCGCCAGGCTTTCTCGAGGGTGCGGCAGTTCTTCTTGGAGTTCTTGAGATCATCGTTGAACCAGGAAGCTTTCTTGCTGCCGGGCCTGCTGGGATGGTTTTTCAGGGGTGCGAGGTCGTCAGCGCAGTTGGTGATCCACTGTGTGAGGTTGTTGGCTGATTGGTTGGGGTCCGTTGAGCTGGCGGGAGGATTCTGGTTCAGGGCTGTGGTAAGCTGGTCGGTGGTGATCTTGTTCCAGCTCCTGCGGGGAACCTGTTGCGGGTGGTGGTGAGTCGTGGTCCTTCTGAAGCTGAAGTGGATGCAGCTGTGACCTGTCCAGTGGAGTCCGGTGAAGTGGCTGAAGGAGATGTACTTGCTGGAGGAGAAGACTGGGTCAAGCGTGTGGCTGGCGTAGTGGGTGGGGGTGTTCACCAGTTGCTTGAGTCCGAGGTTGGCGAGGTTGTCCAGCAGGGTGGTGTGTTGCTGTCATTGCTGTTCTCCAGGTGGATGTTGAGGTCCCCTAGGAGGATGTAGTCGGCGGAGGAGAGGGCATGTGGGCTGATGAAGTCTGCAATGTCATCGCTGAATTGTGTGCGAGGTCCCGGGGGTCTGTAGATGAGGGTGCCTCTGAGGGTGGTCTTGGGGTCGGTGTGTATCTGGAAGTGAAGATGTTCGGCGGCTGTGAGGGTGTCGTCGGAGGTGGTCGTGATGCGGATGGTGTTCTTGTGGACAATGGCGATGCCTCCTCCTGTCTGGTTGACGCGGTCCCTCCGGGTGATCTTGTATTCGTCCAGGATGGCGATGGCGATGGCGGGCGCTGAGGAGGCAATCATCCAGGTTTCCATGAGGAAGGCGACGTCTGGAGATGTGGTGTTGAGCAGGTTCCAGAGTACCACGGCGTGTCTGTGGACCGAAAGGGTGTTGAGCAGGATGCACTTCAGGTAGTTGCTGCTGGTGCTCTGCTTTGCGGGTGCGGAGCGGGTCCGGATGCAGGAGAAGTTGCAGGATTGGCAGGTGAAGGGTTCATGGGTGCGTCTCGGGGTGGCTCAGTAGCAACCGGGGATCCGGCCGGTGTTGAGTGCGTTGAGGGTGGCGGCGTCGTATGTCCGGCGGGTGGACTGGCCTCTGCGGGGACCAGGGGTTCTGGCGCTGGGCGCGGTCCAGGCACGGACGGGCGTAGATGGGCTTGCCTTTGGTGCGCCTTTGGCGCACAATCAGCGCTCCCGCTGCGCTCCCGTGCGGTGGCCTCCATAAATGGCGAAGTGGGAGGGAGGAGCAGCTGGGAGGCGGGAGCGGGGTGGCCAATGGGCGGGTTACAAAAGAGAAAAGGGGCGGGCCGCAGGGGAGCAGCGGCGGGGAGCGGGGAGGGGGAGTAGCGGCGGGAAAAGGACAATAGGACGGCGAAAATACAGGGGCACAGGAGGCACAACAAATACAAAAGCAGGGGCACAGGCTAAGGAAAAAAAGTACACAGACCGGCAAAGAATCGGCAGAACAGCAATCCAGGCACACAGCTGTGCCAGGCAGCAGCGGAGGGGTCAGGGGTCTCGGCACTCACGGGGGGAGCTGCGCGGTGTGTGGAGCGACCGGCCCTGCAGGCAGGGGCAAAGGTCACAGCTCACCACAGCGCGGCTACCTCCATAAAATCCTAGTGGGCCCTTGTGCTCTCCTAGATGGAGATTGGAGCAGAGAAAATTCTATTTCCTCAACAACGAAAAAGAAGTGAGTAAAGACCTCTGTGACTGGGTGTGCATTTACACTAAGGGTTTTCCCTGTTTTTTGGAAGATTTCCTGAAAATGCCTTACCCAAGAGTCTTCATCCATGTGTACCTCTAAGGAAGGTCCACCATTATCTTTCAGAAAACGTGCGTTAATTACCTTCCAGAAAGCGGTACGGTCTCGAAGGACTGAGGCTTGCTTTAGATTATCTCAGCCTTCGATTTAAGCTGCCTCAACCTGCTTTCGTTTGCTAGTTTATGAGATTTCCTCAGCATACTAACATGCTCTTTGTTTCTAGGTAATATTTTGAGAGCCTTACGCAGGTTTGCAGTGGCCAAGGAACAGTTCTTATCTAACCACCTATGTGGTGTGCTATCTCTTGAGGATATTGGGAGAGTCAGCTGTGATTTTAGATAGTTTAATAGCTTGCTGAATGCTTTGGTTAGCTGCACTTGGTTTAAGGATGTATCCAGGCAGGTTTTTATGTCCTCCTGATTTGCCACATTGAAACTCGTACAGAGGGTGGCCATGTCAACATTGTCCCATTTCAGAATGAAACTGTTATTTCTAGCTAGGATTGGTTTAGGCACTTTAGTACCATTGCTAATTTTCGAATCCTGCCATGATAAGGCACAGGAAAGCAAGCATGGCATGATCTTTAAATTCTGTAGGGCAGATGTCAACGTTTATATGGGTGACCCAGCCCAGCCTCTTCCGGGCTCTGATGGGTGTGGGCGGGCCCGTCCTTGGCCCGGGTGTATGAACGTCCCACACCACGGGTCCGAGACGTGCTTTTAAGCGTGTGTTCAGGAAACAGGGAGCAGACCAGTGGCGGTTTTACCATGGGGGCGTTTGGGCGCCGCCCCCCCTGCTTTCTCGCCATGCGAGAAGAAGGCTGAAACAAATGGTAGTTATTTATTTATAACTACCATTTGTTTCTGCCTGCCCTTCTCGCACGGCGAGAAAGCAGTCAGCAAAACTCGAGCCTCAGGTCAGGGGGGAGTGGCTTGGGGGAGTGGCTTGCCCACTGTTGTGAATACGGACTGATTGGACAGCCTGAGAGGCTGTCCAAACAGACAGTATTAGCAACAGTGGGCAAGCCGCTCCCCCAAGCCTCCTCCCACTCTCCGTTCTGCAGCATGCAGTCTAGGAGAAATGACGTGTTTAGGGCAGCCGGCCGAACCAATCAGCGCCGGCTGCCATGGAGGGGAGGGAGGCTGCCTGCAGCCTTCAGTGACGACTCTGACGAGGCATTTGAAATCCAGGATGGCGGGAGTCTGCAGTCTCGGGACAGGACTCGAGTCCGGAGTCAGAGATGGAAGCCAAGGTACGTTTTTTTACATTTATTTTATTATTCTGTTTTTTCTGTGGTGGGGGAGTGGTGCAGTCGAACAGGCAATATGCTCCCAAAGGAATGAACGGTTGTTATTGTTGCTGTATGAACATGTGAATATTTTGCCCTTGAAACCTGCAGACTCCAAATCTAACTCCAACATTGGCAAAGCGAATGCAAACGTGGGATTGTGGGCAAATGGCTGTATTTCCTTCTACCCCAACCTGTAAATATATGTAACAGAATAGAAACAATAGCAGTGCTGAAACTCAAAAAAAAAAAGAAAAAAAAAAAAAAGAAACTCAATGCACAGCATGCTGTCTTTGACTCTCCTAATTGCATGTTGCTACCACTTCTCTTATTTATACTCGCCCTTGTTTTGGTAATCATGTTTAAACGACACGCAGCTTCCATAATTTTATTTATGTACAGCCACTCAAGTGGAAGACTCTCCTGTAAACTTGTCCTATCGTTGTTATGCCAAGAACAGGACTGAGTTCCTAATCATTATATTTAGTGCTACGTGAAGTTACAAAATATAAAGGCACGTCAAAAGTCCAACCAGCTGTGACCAGTAAAGAAAGGTAGGAGTTATTTGCTATAATCCATTATTTAGTGTCACTGCCTCTGCTGTGCCTACCTTTGTCAGACTTGCTGCTACCCTCAGCAATTCGTAGATTTCTCGAGTAAATCTTTCAGTTTCCAAAACTGACCGTACCTCGCTAGCTGTGTGAGCACTGGTGCACCATTAACAAATACCTGCAATAGGTTAAAAAAAAGACATCCTACCAAGAAGTGTGAACGGATATAGGAGGGATTTAAACACGCTACCTACCTCTCGTAATCTAACATAATACACATATAAGGGGGTATATCGAGCAGATTTGTACATACACCCGAAAATCAGGTCTGTGGAAATCCTAGAAACCGCCTGTGAAACTAACTACCGCTCACTGCCTCCCAGCCACAATAAACCTACCTTTACATGGCAGGTGAGCGAACCTCCAAGCTGCAGATCAAAACAGAATCAAAGGAATGCTCGTAAATATTATAAATTGTTCCAATCTGCGGCAATAATTAGTATACCTTCACGTTTCACTGCTTTTGGGGATGACTGGAAAAAACAATATATGCACTAGTAAGAAGCGTGATGTAAAATCTGCCATCACTGCTTACATAGCTCAGACTTGATTATCCTCGCTTAGGAGCTATTACCATGAGATACTGACATTATTTTGCACTGCAGTTTACAACTAAGTATTGTCCCGCAGTGTTTTTACTCTACGCCACTCCTCTCAGCCCATGCCACTCCTCTCCAGCCCACTCCACCCCTCTCCTGCCTATGCCACTCTTCTCCACTCCATGCCACTCTTCTCCACTCCATGCTACTCTTCCCCAGCCTACACCACTCCTCTCCACGCCACTCTTCACCACTCCATGCCACACCCCGCCTATTTCAAATGTCACCAGCCGCCACTGGAGCAGACCATGTCATGAGTGATGTAATATGTGACGTCATAAGCAGTGCATTGATCGGGGCACGAGTTCTAATGAACTCAGTTAGCTATAACAGCTGAAATTCTCTGGTTTTGTATCAGTAAAATCTGACCCTAACTATAACGTCCATGTACCCTTTGGTTTTTCAGTACGTTTCTAATATTTTTTTTATTCTATATACTAGCTATAACGTCCTTGTAACCTTTGGTTTTACAGAGAATTTCTACAGGTTAAAAAAAATGCCTATTCCTAACTATAACAGCCACGTAAACTTAGTTTTTTTTAGTGAATTTCTAAAGTTTCTTGTAATTCTATCTGCTAACTATAATGTCTTTGTAACTAAGTCTGGGCGGTGAACTTTGTTCAGCTCGCGGAGTTTTCCACACACCTCGTTATGCGCAGCTATGGAAAACTCTGCTCCACGTCACGTAGCCGAGCAGAGTTTTTTCCTTGCTCATGTTTGTCAACATCAAGTAGGCGAGCGAGGAAAATCCCCCTCCTGGCAACATTTTTCCTCATTCGCGATCGTCAACGTCAAGTTTGCGAGCGCGAGCATGGAAAATCAACCTCCCAGTGAGATTTCTCAATGCGGGCGGTCAGATTTCTCATTGCGAGTGGTGGCATATGCTCGGGGCCGCTCATGTTGGGAAAATCATCTGTTTGCATTGAAAAAGCTGCTGCTCGAGTAAAAAGTCTACTTAACTGGCAGAAAGGAAGCAGCGCCCTCTTGTGCATGGTGCTGTTTGCGATTATTGCACAGTGGGAACAAACACCCAGCAATGAAAATCACTGAGAATGGCATTTATTTAACACACTGCGCTGCATGCAGATCTCCATATAGCGCACAAGTGTTTTTTGCACTTCACAGAGTTCTACGTAACTCCGCCTAGGCTTACTTGTAACCTTTGATTTTTTCTGTGAATTTCTAAGGTTTTTTTTAAAATGCTAATTCCTAACTATAACATCCCTGTAACCTTTGTTTTTTGTATGAATTTCTAAGGTTTTATATCTAGCAGTCACGTTTTCAGAAAGTGGGTTGGGCCTCCAATCAGCTCTCAGGAATTATGCTGCATAGGACTTAGAGGAGGTACCAGGAGGGCTTGTTAGCCCCCAAGATCCCTCAGGAGTAAAGTAGACTTCATTCCTCAACCAGTAGTGAGCCAGAAGGCGCATTTGCAGAGTGGTGGAGAAATAAGCCCCACACAGCTGGATTGCTGAGAGGTAGTCAGAGGCCATGCTCCCTATCTCTACCATTCTACAAATGTGCCTCCTGGTGGACAGCTGATTGAGGATGAAGTCCACTTTAGTTCTGAGACCCTCAGGATGTAAGGGGTCCTCATTGCCTCACCAGCAATGTGTGCTTAGATGCGCGTTTGCAGAGTGGTGGAAAAAGGGGCATGGCCTACGACCACCTCTCAGCAATCCCATTGTGTGGGGCTTACTGGTGGTAACAAGTGGGCTAGTTGGCCCCTAAGAACCCTCAAGAGGAAAGGGGACTTAATTCCCCAACCAAGAGCATGCCAGGAGGCGCGTGTGCAGATTAGTGGAGAAAGGGGGCATATTTTAGGAAGGGAGGCTGTGTGGCTTCCCATCCATTCATCCTTTTTGGCCCCGGGAACCCAAACCCCCAGGGCTTGACCCTTTTAAAAAAATTATTTTGCAATACAAAGGAGAGTGGCCATGTGTCCCCCTTTCCTGAGGCTGATTTCGGCCCGGGTACCCCATCCCTTGGGGCTAGGCCTTTATTTTTTTTTCAGTTACAAAATGGATTCGTCCCCTCCTGTGCCATTTTCGGCCCTTGGGACCCCACCCCCCGGGCCGGCCATTTCATTATCTCTTTTATGCTATGGCTTGTGCTCCCACCAAGCCATAGCAAACTGCAATGTCATGGAGGCGGGCAACCCGGGACATTGCTGTAGCTGGCCCTGTGGGGTGGCAGTCACCAGCTCCATCTAGTGCTCCACAATAGGGGCAGAGTGGCCCCTCCTTTGATCACATTTGCCACAGGTAGGTGGTGGACTGCAGGGCTGGGGGTCCGCAACGGACCCCCTGCATATATATATAATTTGAGCCCTGGGGAGTTGGTGGTCCCCAGGGCTGCTGGGGGGGGCCACACTGGCTCCCCGCATTTGTATTTATTATTTATTGTCCCAGGTAGGTGGCAGGCCCCAGGGCTGTGGAGGATTTTAGAGGGCCCGCATTGATACATTTTAGCCCCGGGAAGGTGGCGGTCCCGGGGATATGGGGAGGCCATAGGGGCACCTGCATTAATTATATTCAATAGCCCCGGGGAGGTGGTGGCCCCCAGGTCGGGGTGCTATTGCATGGGTACCCCCACATTTCTATAATAACTGCCATTACTCTCCTGGAATGTAAATGACCTCCTTGACCGAATTAAGCGCGTGGCCATCCTCTGCGCTACCCACCGACACACGCCGGACATCTTGTTCCTCCAAGAGACGCACCTCATGGGTACACAATGCAACTTCCAGGCTCGATATGGATTTGACAGGGTCTGGCATTCCGGTTTTACACGATGATCCCGAGGGGTGGCTATTTTACTCAGAAAAGGGTTTCCCTTTACCCTGGCTAAAACCGAGACTGATGCACAGGGCCGCTATGTGGCCATCCCGGGAACGATTGAGGGACGCCCCACGAACGTTCTATGCACTTACATTGCCCCTGCACTACTGCCCTCCACCCTTCGACACCTCATGCTGGTAGTCTCCTCATTTCCACAGGGCCTCACGGTGGTCAGGGGGATTTCAACGCCGTCCTGCAACCCCTGTGAGACGCGACAGGGACCCCATCAGAGGGCCGACTCGCCTCCGCGAGGGCCCTTTCGAGTTGGTCTTCGGCCCTGGGCCTTTGTGACGTATGGAGGGTCTGGAACCCCCGCAAAGACCAATACACTCACTTCGGCAGCCCATCATACTCACCCCCGTATAGACCTCCTCCTGCTGCCTGCCACAGACTGCCAACTGGAATCCGGGACTGCGATATTGCCCAGAGGGATCTCAGATCACTCCGCCATCTCCCTTCATTTTGGTACCTCCTCTGCGGGCGACTTGGCGATTGAAAGCCTGGTTCGTGCAGGATACCACGCTGGTAGAATCACTCGGACAGGAACTGCGCCAATACTATTCCACTAATACGGAATCGGTTCCCTCACCAGGGATGCTGTGGGAGGCCGGTAAGGTTGTTGTCCGGGAGGTGGTCAGGGGCCATGTGAAACAGGTGGACATCCCAACTTGTGCAGCTGGAATCTCAGGCAGCACAGCTGGAACAAACCCAGCTAGCTCACGGTCGTGGAGACTCCTCTCGGCAATTGGCAGTGGTCCGCGAGGAGATTCGCCGGATCTCATTGGAATCCGCTAAAATACTCTGGCATTCGTCGGTGGCCCGTATCTCTGGGTGGGGTGATAAAAATGGCAAGCTCCTCCACAACCTAGTGTCCTATCCCAAAGTCAACAGCGTTATTCCTGAAATCCATTCGGATACCGGGGCCCACCAGGTGACATTCTCAGCCATAGCACAAACTTTTGCTGAGTACTACGCGACCCTATATGCCGCTCGCCCTCCTGGGGCTCCGCTGGCGGACCTGCTCGAGGGGACCGGTACTCGACTTCCGTGTCTCCCTCGGGAGACCGCGGAGGCTCTAGACCACCCCTTCACCCACGAGGAAATTCACGAACCGATTTCACTACTGCACTCCAGTAAAACGCCTGGTCCTGATGGCTACCCCCAGGAATACTGCGCTGTCTTCCGCGATATTCTAGTTCCCCATTTAGTGGAGCTATTCAACCATGTAGTGGAGGCGGGATCCTTCCCATCTGAATCCGACATGGCCACTATAGGGATCATTCCAAAGACGCAACCGCCCTCCCTGGGTTGTGCGGACTACCGCACGATCTCGCTGATTAACACGGAGATCAAGATCTTTGCTACCGTGTTAGCCCAAAGACTCCGAACCCTTCTGCAGAACTTGGTCCACCCCGATCAGTGTGGGTTCATGCCCGCCAGGGGCACTCGGCACTGCATTCATCGCCTTCACCTGGCTCTGGCCCACCGCAGTCGCCTAACCCCGTATCTGGCATTGCTTTTCATCGACTTTGAAAAGGCCTTTGATACGGTGGACTGGAGATACCTTATACCTTAATGATGTGCTGGAGAGGATGGGCTTTGGTCTCCCTTTCCGCCACTTAATCAGGGTCCTCTATACTAACCCCAGAGCCCGTGTTCTTAGCAACGGTGAGCTTTCCGAGGCATTCCCAATCCGGAGGGGCACGCGTCAGGGGTGCCCACTCTCACCACTTTTATTCGCGCTGGCGATGGAGCCCCAGGCGACGCTCATCCGGCAGGACTCGCTCATTCAGGGCTGGGCCTGGGACTTGAGTAAGGTTGATAAGGTAGCCCTCTACGCAGACGATGTCCTGCTTTATCTGGCGGATCCGGACAGTTCTGGCCTCAGATGCCTGGAGGTCCTCTCCGATTTCGAGCGGGTCTCTGGACTCTGACTCAACCCGAAAAAATAAACTTTGATCCCTTTACATCCCTCCCGAGACTGCTTCGACTGGCAGAAGAATATCCCCCTTCGGAGGCAATCGTTCAAATATCTAGGCGTCTGGGTTACCCTTCTGCCAGAGCTCGAATGGGCTTTGAATGTCACGCCCTTGGTTGCACGGATGAGGTCAGACCTCAAGAAATGACAGACCCTCCCCCTTAACCCTCTGGGCTGAAGTACGCTCTTTAAAATGATGATCCTCCCCCGCTTTCTTTACACTCTGCAAAACATCACCATACACCTCCCGGGGAGTTGTTTTCGGGAACTAGACAGCGTTCTTATCCGGTTTCTTTGGGGGAAAGGAAGGTCGCGTTTATCCTTGGCGCACTGTCGTATTCCCCCCTTCGATGGTGGCATGGGAGTGACTAATCTCCACCTCTACTACTTGGTCACAAGGTTTTTCATGATCCACGATTGGTTTGCGGGCAGCTGGTCTGACCCATCATACCAAGTGGAACTCATCACATCGGACTTCACGCAGATCCAGGCGATTTTATGCGGCAGTCCGGTGCCTGGGGCACAGCCCTACACCATGTGCGATGGGACCGGAAGCTCACTCACCAAACGCCGCTTTGGCATGAGGCCTTGTTAAAAGAGGTCTCGTCCCTGCAGGTGTTCCACCGCTGGGACCTTATTGGGGTCTCGTTACTCTGAGATGTATGGGTGGGAGACCACATACGGTCCTTCGCTGACCTGCAACAACGCCACACCCTTCTACACTCCCAATTCTATAAATATCTACAATCAGACACGCCCTCCATACACACATTTCATCCCCTACCTCTTTCGCGGAGTTCAGCCCGCTGGAGGCTCAGGTTATGATGGGGAACCTGGGGAGGGGGGGAATGTCCCGCAAATACCAGTCACTGGTGAACAATGGTCCCACATCCCTGGACCGGCTCAAGGCTCGATGGGAGGAGTGGGTAGGCCCCCTAGATGAGGCGGACTGGCGGGATGCCCTTATGGCAAAAACAACAACAAGGGAACTACCGGTCCATGAGCGTCAAAACAAAGAAAGACAGACACCTGTAGTATCACGGACAATGCAAACCCATAGTCACTGAGACAAAATAAATCCCATTAGCCCACCACAGTGGCGGAGCTTCGTCATCTGGGAGTGGTTGTAAACTATGTGACTGGTGTGGCCCACACCTATCCAGGGGGGGACAGCTACACTTCAGTCATTACTAGTTACTACTTCAACCACAGGTATATCGTGTTCAGTGGTGCTGATGATTTGCAGTGCAGAAAAAGTGTAAAGAAAAAGTGCAGAAACAGTTAAAATTGACTACTAAGACACAGATAACTTTATTGAGCGCTATCTTAGTGTCAAGATTAAAAACCAATACTGATAGTTTGAAAAAAATAACTATGTCGAGAAGTAGAAAAAAGGTCTACATGTTTCAGCCATCAAGGTGTCACTAACCAGGATTTCTTGAGGACCAGATGGAAACTACGCTACTGAAAATATTACGACAAAATGTGCAAAAATTATATTAAACACTGAAATAATTGGTACGATACATTCTACCAGTGTATGTACCTCAGAGTTGAGTAGTCATATGATCTATCACCGGAGGTGTGATTTCTTTCCTACAAGATAAATATGAGACTCATAAGCATCAAACCCTAATACACAGTGTATAGGTCAATCATAGTCTTGACTAACAAACTATCAGAATATAGACAGTATCCTGCTCCTTAGGGTGGCAGAAAAATGAAATACTATTTGAATGAAAAAGAATCATAAGCACTCACCCAGCTTTCTGTGGGAGTACGCCTCACCTCACTTGGCATCTGCTCAGTAGATGAGGCACCGCTCTGTAATGTGGGTAGATACAGCAAGTCACACAAGAGTATAATACCCCTATGTCCATCTCCCAACTTATATACAATTAGAAACCTTGTGGCTGAAATAGCTGCCTGACCATGGTGATAATCTGAAAAATTTTGAAAGGACCCACACATTTATATGTAAGTATCAAAGATGAATGTTGAAAGCGAAAAGACACTACAAAACGTCCCTGTCATTGATAATGATACTCCTACGACGTTGTCACAAATAGGAGTCATGTGTCAAGGTCTACATTAAACCACAAGTCCGAATTCAGAAGTACCAGAGAACCGTGGCATCACAAGACAGTGTTCATCATGGCACTGACCTGCACCTATAAGTGGAGTGGTGTGGCTCACTGGTAAGAGGCGGCAGACCCGGAAGCAGAGAATGGCCCAGGACCAGGGTTCAATTCCTGACGCGGCAGGGTCATGGACCAGGGTCAGCGGACTCGATAATTCTCGTCTCGGTGCCTACTCTAACCAGGGATCACACTCGGCAACTCTGGGCATTAGCTTGCCTCATCTCTACAACGGCCCCCACATTCGCCGGGGATGCCTGGTTTCACCCGGGAGATACCCAGTAGGGACTATCTCACAGGAATAACCAGGACGGGTTCCCCAGCAATCTACAGCGCCACGACGCCTCAGGGCAGCAGTGCGCTTTACAAGACACATACATTACATTACATTACATTACATTAAGTCTTTAAGGCACAGATTGTGTCACAAGAGTATCCCACAAAAAAGGGGCAAAAAGCTCACCTTCCTGGAGAAATATCCACCAAAGCAGTGCTGATATCTCAGTTGGTACAAAAGGGGGTGGTGGTGATGGACGGAGCATCTGAATCAATCAAACACTCACACCCAGTCAAAAGATCTGGGTGAAATCCATCACCGTTCTTTAGCCCACTCTGCCACCCCAGTTCAAACATGGCTATGTGCAAATCAGTCTGACCCTGTGCCTCATGGGAACAGTCCAGCCCGAACTGCCAAGCCATGTCTTCCCTGGACCGGAAACAAGCTTCCAAGGACCGGTTTCTGGCATTCCAGCCGTCTTCAGCCCGGCTTGCTTGAATCCAGTGGCAAATTGATGGATTAAACTCAGATCTTTTGACTGGGTGTGAGTGTTTGATTGATTCAGATGCTCCATCCATCACCACCCCCTTTTGTACCGCTTTTGGCCGCCATAAGTGTGGCAGGGTATGCTCAGACGTGAGTCCCTTGCTCACTTGCCACTGGATTCAAGCAAGCCGGGCTGAAGACGGCTGGAATGCCAGAAACCGGTCCTCGGAAGCTTGTTTCCGGTCCAGGGAAGACATGGCTTGGCAGTTCGGGCTGGACTGTTCCCATGAGGCACAGGGTCAGACTGATTTGCATATAGCCATGTTTGAACTGGGGTGGCAGAGTGGGCTAAAGAACGGTGATGGATTAAACCCAGATCTTTTGACTGGGTGTGAGTGTTTGATTGATTCAGATGCTCCGTCCATCACCACCCCTTTTTTTACCACTTTTGGCCGCCATAAGTGTGGCAGGGTATGCTCAGACGTGAGTCCCTTGCTCACTTTGCCACTGGATTCAAGCAAGCCGGGCTGAAGACAGCTGGAATGCCAGAAACCGGTCCTCGGAAGCTTGTTTCCGGTCCAGGGAAGACATGGCTTGGCAGTTCGGGCTGGACTGTTCCCATGAGGCACAGGGTCAGACTGATTTGCATATAGCCATGTCTGAACTGGGGTGGCAGAGTGGGCTAAAGAACGGTGATGGATTAAACCCAGATCTTTTGACTGGGTGTGAGTGTTTAATTGATTCAGATGCTCCGTCCATCACCACCCCCTTTTGTACCGCTTTTGGCCGCCATAAGTGTGGCAGGGTATGCTCAGACGTGAATCCCTTGCTCACTTTGCCACTGGATTCAAGCAAGCTGGGCTGAAGACGGCTGGAATGCCAGAAACCGGTCCTCGGAAGCTTGTTTCCGGTCCAGGGAAGACATGGCTTGGCAGTTCGGGCTGGACTGTTCCCATGAGGCACAGGGTCAGACTGATTTGCATATAGCCATGTCTGAACTGGGGTGGCAGAGTGGGCTAAAGAACGGTGATGGATTAAACCCAGATCTTTTGACTGGGTGTGAGTGTTTGATTGATTCAGATGCTCCGTCCATCACCACCCCCTTTTATACCGATATCTAAGTTGGAACAACATATCTATGCTGGCCGCTCTCCATGTTAGTAGAGCTGCCAGGACACAACAGTCTAAATCAGCTGAATATCTGAGGCTAAACAATGCACCAAGTAACAAAAACAAAGCCCTCTCACAGGACCTGACTCCTACCTGTCCATCGGTACCTCAAGCTGTGACTGAGACGGAGGGGAGGTAACTCGACACGCAGGCGGGGACATCTTAAATACGGTCCTTAATGGGCGCAAACCATTCAAACAAAAGTCACCTGAGGCACTAGAGAAAGCGCGGAGTCAAAGAAGCGCAGCGTTAGTAATTCGGCAAACAGGAAGTGACCCTACTTCCTTGAAGTGTGAGCGCATGCGCACAGCCTGGAAATGAACTACAGGACTGATGGAAATTGTAGTTTCCCGTAGATGGAACTGATGGACCTACCCGTAAGTGACAACAACGTTGGTCGGAAGCCCTGGCAACTGCCTCAGAAAATTATTTTAAGTTTGAGCGATTGAGCTATGGTTCATTTGTCCCCATAGTTCAGCCCCATACAGAGACGAACTTCTGGCCTGTGTCTTGTAGATCTCAATCACCGGACTCAGAGGTTTATGATAGGACTTCCTAAAATGCTTATCCAAGCCACCTGTTGTTTGTGTTAGTTTTAGATTAGCTCTAACCGCCTGTGGTTTCCAAGACATGTTTTTGTTAAGTGTTAGGCCTAGGTAGTTAAATTCTGAGACCCTCTCTAGCGGTGCACCATTCATGCAAAGATTGGGATGTACGTTCTTGCTAGGGTTAAAAACCATACATTTTGTTTTTTCTATATTAATTTCTAAACCGCTAGCCCTGCAAAATTCTCAAAAGGCATCCAGAATTTTTTGCAGGTCCATAGGGGATTTGGAGAGGAGCAAGGTGTCGTCTGCAAACATCATAGCTGGTAGGCTCTTATTCGCTAGCTTGGGGGCATCAATGTTCTGGCATTTATTTAAAACATCCACCAAGCCATTGATGAAAATGCAGAACAGGGTAGGAGTTAATACGCATCCTTGCCTCACTCCCCTATTAACGGGGATAGGATTAGTATGTTCCCCTTTCTTCCCAAATCTAATTTGGGCATAGGTGCCATTTTGCAATTCCCTAAGTAGGAGTAAAAGATAGGAAGGAAGTCCCAACTCCTTAAGCACATTCCATGGTGCCTCTCTAGGGACTAGGTCAAAAGCACTTTTGAGGTCGACAAAGACCAAATATAGGCCGCAGCCCCCCATCATTATTGATTTCCAATAGAGGAGCTGCAGCCTGCAAATTTGGTCTATTGTCGATATTTCAGCCCTAAATCCCACCTGCAGAGGAGAGAGAATATTGTTATCCTCCATCCATAACTGCAGGGGATTCAATATGATCCTGGCAAAAACCTTTTGGGAGACATCGATTAAACTGATCGGTCTGTAATTGGTAGGGAGGAGAGGTGAACCCTTTTTGAATATTAGTATTACCTCTGCGCCCAACCAAGTCTCGGGGAGATCCATCCCTTCCATGATGGCGTTATAAACTACCCAAAGGTAAGGGCCCCAGATCTTAGGTTTGGCCCGATAAAATCACCGGGGACCTTGTCGAGCCCCGCCGCTTTCCCAGGCACTATTCTTTGAAGGGATTTGTGTAGTTCCATCAGGGATATCTTATGTATATTTGGCTCTTGATCTAGAGAGATTACATTTTCATGCCCCTGGGTAATAAATTCATCAGAGCTTTGGGCATATAGGGATTTATAGTGTGCTTCCCATTTTAGGTTCAACAGCGCCCTGCCCTCTTGTGGTTCCTGTGCTCACTATATTCCAAAAAGATTTTGGGTCTTTATTTTCCAAGGCCTGTTTAAGATTGACCCACTGCTCCTCTCCCCAAGAGATTTTTGCATCATGAATGGCTTTTTTGTAGGCAAGCCTTGCCGCTTTTATAGAGGAGCTACATTTGGATTTTATTGCCTCTGTCAAGGCACTTTTCGCTTTCCTACATTTAGGATCAATCCAAGATTGTCTGGTTATTTGGGTGCCGGTCCTATGACATTCTTTCCAAAAGACATCTTTCAGTCTTAGGAAAGCAAGACGATAAATGTCTGCTCCCTGATTTACGAGGGATACTATATTTTCATAATTCCCAAGCTCTTACATAGCCTCGAGATCAGGAAAGACATCATTTTGCCATTTTCTCCTGGGATTTCTCAAGCCATGACCACTTCACTCTCCTCCTATTATTACTTAAAAGCAGCCCGTCATCTGGGATGGTATGACCCTAACTATGTTTAGCCCCAATAGGAATATCCAAACTTACCATCAATGCATTAGGATCGCTATCCTCGCGAGGTATAATTCTAAAGTCGGTAGCTAAGGGCCATATTCTAGTTTCCAAAAACAATATAATCTAAAATGGAGGAATGGCCTGGTCTACTGTAGGTGTGTCTGCCTGGGAAGACCAGGGGAAACCGCCAGTTGCAGGCCCTCAATGAGTATCTTAGAGTTAAAGCTTTAAGTTGAAAAGCTAAAGGTGACCATGCCCTGTTTGGGGGAATATTGGGCTCTGGTAAAGCCCATGTCTCATCCTCATCTGAACTGTCAGCAACCTCAGATTCCAACAGAGGCTCAAACTGACAGTTCAAATCACCTCCCAAGATTAATGCCGCATCTTCTGTAATGTCCGAGAGAAATTTTTCTAGGTGGATAACTGCAGTAGACTCCCTTCCTACCTTAACTGGCCTGGAATAGATATTAACTAAAAGAAGTTTACATTTTTGGGGGAAAGACAATAATAGGCAAAGGATATCAGGACTATGCAAATCTACTTGCCTAACATCACAACACAGATGACTTCCCACCCAGATGATGAGACCACCCGAGGGCCTGCCCCTAGGTCCGGCGATAGCGGGTTTGCGAAAAGATGCAAAGCCTCTGCGAACGGGGTATTCTCTAGACCATGTTTCTTGGAATAAAGAAATATCACAGGAATCCACAAAGGCTCCCCAATCTGGGCAAAGTAATTTGTTTTTAAGACCAGCCACATTCCAGGAAACTATCTTAATTCTATCAATAGAAAAATGAATGTCAGCTGAAACCTTCATAGTTGGTTCCCTTATTTTTGGACCTACCCTGACTTCTTCAAGATTTTGAGAAGGGGACCCTTTATGCTCTTCATTTTCTTCTAGGACTATTAAAGATTTAAACGTACTTATTTGGGACTGCTCGCGAATGAGTAGCTTCCTATTCACTTCCCCTGCACTATCAATGGGGATCTTCGTATTTCCCTTAAGCCCCCCAATATTGGCTTCAGGCATGGCTAACCCAGGGTTGCTAAATGCGGTCCCTGTGATCGGGAGTCAATCCACGTCCTCCAGAGTCTCAAATCTGTTATGAAGAGGAAGGTTGAAAGATTGATGTCGTTGCATGCCCTCCACCTGTTCCCTCCCATGTCGATGTGAAAACAATTCCCCATTCCAATTGCGCAAACCAGCCCCTACGCCGGAAAAAAAGACGTGGTTATAAAAATATGTAAGAGGAAGAAGTTTGATGTTAAAACCCCCATTTCCCAGGTGTAAAACTTGTTGCACCAAGTGGGGATTCCTAAAGTTGACAACCACACAATCCCCATTTATGTCCTTTGTCCGATTGCCGATCCACTTCACCCTTTGTGTCATCAGAATGTCAGCAGCATCTGCATAGGAAAATTGATGTTGTCTAATGAGCAGATGTAAACATTTGTTTTTGAGTTCCAGATGGGTTTCAGTTTTACCTTCTCCAAGAGGGGGCACACCAGCAAGGACTAGTACGTAAGGTATACTTGCAGGGGGCAGATTAATAGAGGGTAGCTCTCGGTCTCGTATGGCGAGTTCTAGAATCTGCCAGGTTGATCTTCTGGGCAGCAGAGCCATCAGTCTCTGTCCGTTTATTGCGTGCTTTAGTATTTCCAGAAGTATTTGGTTCAACAGTGGTATGGACTATGTGGCCATCACCTCTTGATCCCTCAGCAACTTCATTACCAGGACCAATGCACGAGATTGGATCCAATGTTCTTCCTTGTGCAAGTTCTCGAGATGGAGAATTTATTTTGGCCGTACCTTCGCATATGCAGGGCTTGGTCATACTATCCAGACGTGCATGGATTAGGGCGAATTTCTCCTTTACTAGTCTACTGATTTGATTAAATAATGCATTTGAAAAAGATGCAGCCCGTACAGGGGGGGACAAGTCCGTTTGCAATGGGGAGTCCAAAATATCCTGATCGACTTCTACAGGTTGGGCAAAGCCATTATTTATTTTTCTCTTTTTCCCTCCCACGATCTTTGTTTGAGGAGGATGGCTGGTGGAACTGGTTTTGGTGGGAGTTTTAGTATGCTCCTATTTCTGGTTATTCTCTTCTGTACTGTTCCAGTAAGTGAAACAGGTGACTTAGGCGGAGAGACCTGTGATGGTATACAGTCACCACTTCGAAGCGGGAGTGGAGAGTTAGATGGAGGCAAAACTAATGGGAAGTCCGGTGTTATGGACAGTCTGCGCTCAGTGCAATCGTTTTCTGTGGCCACCTCTCCTATCGCCCTTTGGAGCATCCGAACAATTGAAGTCTGGGGAAGAAGTGGAGGGGTGGAACAAGCAGGTGCATGACATATGGCTTTCATAATATGTTTCCCCATATTAAACTTGTATGTTGATGGGTACTAAATATCATGCAAACTTTAAGGAGCAGCTGTAAAAACAAAGGTTTAGTGTCACTTGCAGTTCATCCAGATGGACACTCCTGCTACTTCACTTGTCTGGTCCCTTGGCTAAAACCCAGTATTCCGAACACTTCTTTAGTGGACAATTTTGCAGCCAAGGGGGGTGGCCCAGCCCGGTCTCTTTCGGTCCCTGACGGGCACAGACGGGCCAGCCCTTGGCCCAGGTTTCGCCCGCGCGCGTCCCGTGCAGCGGGAGAGCCGCTCGGAATTTGTAGCGCTATGATGACACCCTCGGCAGGCGTCCATCAATGCCTGCTGGGGCTTGTTGTCCAGATATGCCATTCCCCTCACGGCGTTGATGGCAACGAGCAATACCTGCTGGGGCTTGTTATCCAGATATGCCGTTCCCCTCACGGCATTGATGGCAAGGAACAGGCCGTTTCCCTCACGGCAGGAAAGCAGGTAAGTAAGGAATAGCCGTTCCCCTCACGGCAAAGCCCAGCGCGGTGAGCGCGTCCCGCCATCTATAATGCTAATATCGCAAACTCTCATCATTTCCAGGAAGTACTTACTGTTTGGGTCCTAAGGAGTCGCACTTTTAAATTCACATTCCACAACTGCAACAGTGGTGTAGCACGGTGAAATTGTGGTAAAACTTGAAATGGGTTCTCCAGGTTTAAGATCGGCAGTTCGAAATGGTATGTGATGTCTTTTGGATGTTTGGATGTTTGGATGGGTATTTATAGAGCGCGAACGTTCGCTCCGGAGGGAGCATCATGGCGCTGACAAACCAAAAGACCAAGTCACAAGGAAGGTAGTGGGGGGCTAGATGGCTGCTTTAGTCCAGTCATCAGAGAGATTAAAAATCCACGTTTTGAGGTGTTTCCTAAACGGCTTTTCAAGCGTCTGAAGTCTGAGATGCCTTGGCATGCTGTTCCATGCTCTGATAGCCAGGGTACTAAGTGTTTTACCGCCTTTGGACTTCAGATTGAATTTGGAGGGGGTCATGAGGTTTTCTTGCGAGGATCTAAGGGAGCGGCCTGGTGTGTAGTGGGGAAAGCGGCTTGACAGATATGCAGGACCGGATTTGTTGAAGGCTCGGAAAGCTACAATGAGAATTTTAAAAAGTATTCTTTTATGCAAGGGGAGCCAATGTAAGGCTTTCAGAGCAGAGGAGATTGAGGATTTGCGTGGGAGTTTAAGGACAAGGCGCGCAGCAGTGTGCAGGACGCTTTGAAGTTTCAACCGGGTGGACTTTTTGGTCCCTGCCAGGAGGCCGTTACAGTAGTCCACTCGAGTGAGGATGAGGGCTACCGCGATGGTCTTTCTGGAGTCGAGCGGGAGGAAGTCAAAGAACTTTCTCAGGGACTTTATGATGCCGAAGCATTTACCTGCTACGGTCGTGGCGTGGGTATCGAAAGAGAGATCGGAATCAAAAATAACTCCGAGGTTTCTGGCTGATGAAACTGTCTGAGGAGGGGCAGCGGAATTATCAGGCCACCACAAGGCGGGGCAGAAAGAAGCGTTCTTACCAATGGGCAGGATCTCGGTTTTATTCGAGTTGCATCGGAGGTGGTTGGCATCCATCCATTGAAAGACCGCAGTGAGACAGTGCTTAAGGTTGAGTTCGGCCGTGTTTGAATTGTCGTCGATGGGGATGACAAGTTGGGTATCGTCGGCATAAGACGTGACAGTTATGCCGAACGATTCAACAAGGGTAAGCAGAGGGATGAGATATATATTAAAAAGAAGGGGACTCAGAATGGAGCCCTGGGGAACTCCGCAAAAGACCTTTTTTTCTTTCGAATGGAAGGGACCGAGTGTGACAGATTGAAACCTGTCGGAGAGGAAGGAACTTATCCAGGCTAGGGTTTTACAAAAAACAATGAGAAGAATTATATAAAAGGCAGATACATTAAATGCTTAGATTTCTGAGCAATTGATTGATTCAATACCAACCCTACTGGCACTGCACAACGTAAAATGTATTACAATTTCTGATTTTGGCATGTTTTCTTTTGTTTAATCGTTATCCAGGAGGTTTTTAGTCAAGTGGTGTTTTTTGGGGAGCTCTGTGAGAAAATGCAAATTATTTTCAGGTGAAAGGTCGGATTTCTCATACACAAGGTTTGCAGACTACGATTTCTTTTCTTAGTGCTGGGCGTTCAGATGCTACAATAATATAGGCTACAATAATATAGAGAGACTGCTATGTTTAAGCTCCCGCCGACTCTGATTTATTTGGCGAAACTAATCTGCCCTGGGTGGCTGCTTTTCATGCTCACAGACATTTAAGGGTGTTTGCCGAGCATACGAGGGTGCCATTTTGCCAGTTAACCCTATTTATCCTCCTATTTGGTGTTCCTGTTCAAACTGTATACTTGAGCTATTTTTGTTTTTAAAATCCCATTGCCTATTATTTAATTTGACGATTTTAAGCTTATTTATTTTTCTGAGTAATTGATTTTAGAAATGCCAGTGTTATAACTGTAGAAGATATCAGGGGTACTTGTAATTCTAGGCTTCCCCCCAAAACCGTAGAAGCATAAAAGAAACAGGGACTGGATACCTTGGGAACGTCCTCAAAAATCTGGGGGCAGCGCTTAGTAGCAACCAGCAGAGGCGTTGCTAGCGCTTGTGGCGCCCGGGGCTATCCCTTGGATTGCTGCCCCTGAACGGGGTGGGGGGGGGTTGCTGGGGAAAAAGGACGGCGAGCACTTCAAAGAGGTCTGAGAGACCCTAGTATTGCCGCTAATACCTCGATCATGCAAGTTACATGCTCATACATGACGCGGTCCAAGGCTACACAGTTGAATACACTGGTGACTGGCAGTACAAGAGAGAACAGACAGACAATTGCTTTGTTCCTGACTTGAGGTTCCACACTCCTCTTCAAAGATTGATTGCACACCTGCAGTGCAGTGGCGGCTGGTGACATTAAAGTGGTGGGCGTAAAATGATAATCATACTGCACCCTAGCGAGCGAGCGTAGCGAGCGAGCCCGAACACCCTAAGGAGGGTTCGGGGGGTTTACCCACTGCGAAATTTTTGAAAAAAGAGTGGACAAATGGTCCATTTTCAAGCAAATTTGAGAAAGCGGGAAGGTTAATAAAGCAATTGTGAAAGTGCAGTTATTACATTAAGAAAGTGGTGTCATATAACATAGGTAGCTGCTTATTCAGCGTAACCACAGAGCTTCATAACAGACTTTGAAAGACAATGCATTGCTGAGTACCTGACATGTATTTTAATAACAAACAAATAAACAGAACGCAAACTAGCAGCATTCAAACAGAGTGTTCACTTTTTGTAAATAAAATCAGCACGTCTGTTTTTAAGGGAAGCAAACTTCTCAATGACTTGAACACTGAAGTCTGGTATTCTTTTAACTAAGTCACTCTCTATAGAAAGCATCGCTAAGGCATTCAACCTTTCCTGAATCATGGTATTTCTCAGGAATGTTTTAATTCTATTCAAAACGGAAAAGCAACGTTCCGCCTCTGCTGTTGTCATCGGAGTGGTGATGAGTATTTTTAAAACAGATTCATCTTGTGATTTCAGTGTCAAGTTGTGCAGACATTTCTGCCCATTGCACAATACACAATGAGGTTTGGTGCATGTAGACGCCACCCACCATGTACAACTTTCATGATAGCCCTTAACTATTAGAATGTAAAATATAGCAGCAGTTGCCTTACCTTAAACGCTGAGGCTGTTGACTGTTGTGCAAGCAGGAAAGAAGGTTGGTGCTCTTCTTCTTTGCCTTGAGGCTTTCCACTTTACCAGGCTGAAAAGCAAATATAACAAAATGTAGTTGTGTCGCCCAAACACATAGACTGTTAATCATAAAGAACCACAGGCCTAGGATCATATATATAAAAAGATTCATTCTGTGACATCAGTGTCAAGTTGGGCAGCCTAGAGGCTTCTAAGTAACATAACATAATGTGTATTTGTAAAGCACACGTTCTTAAATGCTAGAGCGGTAGACTTTGAAGCTGGGTAACCAAGTTCGAGTCTGGTGGGAGGCTCAAACATCCTATGATTCTGGGCAAATCACTTAATCTCCCTGTGTCTCGAAATGAATGTGCCCTCTGTAATGCAACTGATGCTCATGTAATGCGCTCTGAAACCTTCGGGTCTAGTTTGCGCTAAATAAAACTGAAAAGAAAAAGTCTGTTACCTCATGATTTACATGTTTCCAATTACAACACTTGAGGCATTCCACAGAAGTCCCCCGTTAACGTATTTTTCGGCATATTAAACACCAACTGTCAATTGGTTCTAACTGTGGTCATAATTTAGCATTCTTTAGAGCCATTTGGTATGGAATGCCTTATGGAGTGCTATTTCAGAGCTAGAGCTAAAACTGAATTATATCTTTGTGGCACATTAAACTAGCACAGCATAAAGATTATCGCTAATTTGCTGACATTTTCTGAGTTTAAGCGGAATGACGAGCAAACCTTTTGTGGATTCAAAATCTGCGTAATGGCGGTCAGTGTTCATTCCTTTCCTTTGCAAAAATGTACCCGAAAGAGCCAGGCTGGTAGCTGCACTTTCGCACTACAGAAGTAAGGGGCATATTACCAACAACTAGCAATAATTATCGCTATGTTGGTTTAGCAGCAATATTTTTATCGCCGTGCTGCGGCGATTGTTATCGCTTAGGAACCTTGATATTATCAAGGTTTATCTCCTAAGCGATAAAAATCGGCTGAAATGCATGAATATCGCTGAAAAGTCAGCGATATTCATGCATTACCGAGCTAATGCTCTTAGCCATGTTATCCACCTCCCATTGGATAACAGGGCTAAGAACTGCTCAGGGCAGGTGTTAGCTTTTGGAGATATTCGCGCTTACCGTGAATATCTCCAAAAGTTGGTAATACGAGATAGAGATGTTAGCGACTGTTTCCAGTCGCTAACATCTTGGCACGCCCACTTTGCATGTCATTAGTGATAAATATCACTGACATGCAAAGCGGGGCCCAAGATGGTCGCTATCTCCTACTAGCTGTCGCTAACTGGTGTTAGCGACAGCTAGGTAATAGGGAGATAATTTTATCTCCGCTTTCTTGGCTTTTAGAGCCAAAAAAGCGGAGATAAACCCCCTTGATAATATGCCCCCTTGTTTGTAGAAGTGAAGTGCAATGTGTGTACATTCAAGCGTCTACAGCAAGGAAGTCTGTCGCAAGTGAATTGGGTGTTTCAGTTTACCAGACCTTTCATAATAAATGAATGACAGGATGTTGCAGAAAAAAGCCTTGGTTCCAACAACATCTTGCAGTTTAATATAGCTCAATTTCCCCATTTCTATACATTTGCTGTTAGATAAACGAACCTCTATCAAGGGGCATTAATTTATTAAAACCAACTACGTGACTGCCAGAATACAATGAAACTAACAGATGGCAGCATCGTTTCAAGCGGCCATGCTGCCCGGCAAATATATATGATTCAGAAAAGGGGGTGGTGATGAACAGAGTGTCTGAATTAAGCAGACCACTCATACCCAGTCCATAGATCAGGGCTTGATCCATCACCGTTTTTTAGCTCACTGCACCATCCCAGCTCAGAACTTGGCTATATGCAAATTAGTCTGACCCTGGCCCAGTGCATCATGGGAACAGGGCAGACCAAACTACCAAGCCAATTCTTATACTGGGAAGGAAACAAGCTACCGGGGACCGGTTTCTGGCATTTCAGCCGTCTTCGGCCCGGCTTGCTTGAATCCTGATGATGCAATGAGCTAGGGAATCACATCTGAGTCCCTAGCTCTGTTCATCACCACCCCCTTTTCTGAATCGTTTTTGGCCACTATAGGTGTGGCAGGGTATACTCAGACATGAGTCCCTTTCTCACTGCACCATCAGGATTCAAGCAAGCCGGGCCGAAGAAGGCTGAAATGCCAGAAACCGGTCCACTGTAGCTTGTCTCCTTTCTGGTGAAGAATTGGCTTTGTAGTTTAGTCTGCCCTGTTCCCATGATGCACTGGGCCAGGGACAGACTGATTTGCATATAGCCAGGTTCTGAGCTGGGATGGTGCAGTGAGATAAATAACGGTGATGGATCAAGCCCTGATCTTTGGACTGGGTAAGAGTGGTCTGATTAATTCAGACACTGTGTTCATCACCACCCCCTTTTCTGAATCGTTTTTGGCCACTATAGGTGTGGCAGGGTATACTCAGACATGAGTCCCTTTCTCACTGCACCATCAGGATTCAAGCAAGCCGGGCCGAAGAAGGCTGAAATGCCAGAAACCGGTCCCCGGCAGCTTGTCTCCTTTCTGGTGAAGAATTGGCTTGGTAGTTTAGTCTGCCCTGTTCCCATGATGCACTGGGCCAGGGACAGACTGATTTGCATATAGCCAGGTTCTGAGTTGGGATGGTGCAGTGAGATAAATAACGGTGATGGATCAAGCCCTGATCTTTGGACTGGGTAAGAGTGGTCTGCTTAATTCAGACACTCTGTTCATCACCACCCCCTTTTCTGAATCGTTTTTGGCCACTATAGGTGTGGCAGGGTATACTCAGACATCAGTCCCTTTCTCACTGCACCATCAGGATTCAAGCAAGCCGGGCCGAAGAAGGCTGAAATGCCAGAAACCGGTCCCCGGTAGCTTGTCTCCTTTCTGGTGAAGAATTGGCTTGGTAGTTTAGTCTGCCCTGTTCCCATGATGCACTGGGCCAGGGACAGACTGATTTGCATATAGCCAGGTTCTGAGCTGGGATGGTGCAGTGAGATAAATAACGGTGATGGATCAAGCCCTGATCTTTGGACTGGGTAAGAGTGGTCTGCTTAATTCAGACACTCTGTTCATCACCACCCCCTTTTCTGAATCGTTTTTGGCCACTATAGGTGTGGCAGGGTATACTCAGACATGAGTCCCTTTCTCACTGCACCATCAGGATTCAAGCAAGCCGGGCCGAAGAAGGCTGATATGCCAGAAACCGGTCCCCGGTAGCTTGTCTCCTTTCTGGTGAAGAATTGGCTTGGTAGTTTAGTCTGCCCTGTTCCCATGATGCACTGGGCCAGGGACAGACTGATTTGCATATAGCCAGGTTCTGAGCTGGGATGGTGCAGTGAGATAAATAACGGTGATGGATCAAGCCCTGATCTTTGGACTGGGTAAGAGTGGTCTGCTTAATTCAGACAGTCTGTTCATCACCACCCCCTTTTCTGAATCGTTTTTGGCCACTATAGGTGTGGCAGGGTATACTCAGACATGAGTCCCTTTCTCACTGCACCATCAGGATTCAAGCAAGCCGGGCCGAAGAAGGCTGAAATGCCAGAAACCGGTCCCCGGTAGCTTGTCTCCTTTCTGGTGAAGAATTGGCTTGGTAGTTTAGTCTGCCCTGTTCCCATGATGCACTGGGCCAGGGACAGACTGATTTGCATATAGCCAGGTTCTGAGCTGGGATGGTGCAGTGAGATAAATAACGGTGATGGATCAAGCCCTGATCTTTGGACTGGGTAAGAGTGGTCTGCTTAATTCAGACACTCTGTTCATCACCACCCCCTTTTCTGAATCGTTTTTGGCCACTATAGGTGTGGCAGGGTATACTCAGACATGAGTCCCTTTCTCACTGCACCATCAGGATTCAAGCAAGCCGGGCCGAAGAAGGCTGAAATGCCAGAAACCGGTCCCCGGTAGCTTGTCTCCTTTCTGGTGAAGAATTGGCTTGGTAGTTTAGTCTGCCCTGTTCCCATGATGCACTGGGCCAGGGACAGACTGATTTGCATATAGCCAGGTTCTGAGCTGGGATGGTGCAGTGAGATAAATAACGGTGATGGATCAAGCCCTGATCTTTGGACTGGGTAAGAGTGGTCTGCTTAATTCAGACACTCTGTTCACCCCCACCCCCTTTTCTGAATCGGCAAATATATATAACACAATCCAAACCATGATGAATGAATGACAATCTGATAAACTGATGACTCTCATGTATTTGACGGCAAACTAAGCAGTGGAAAAACTAAACAGGAGAGGGCCTTGTAAGGAGGCTTTCCGCTTTGTTTTAGTTTTACTTTTACTACAGTCACAGTGGGATGGCTCAAGGTCCCACATGCACTCGGCACTCCACAGGGCCCAGATGAGATCAGTCAGTCATCATGGAAATGTTCGTCCCACCGCCGGGTGGCGCACATCTGAATGACGTGTTAAAAGAAGAAAAACAAAACACATACATACACAAAGCGTCGGTCATTTAATAAAACGGCTGGTGTAATGCAGCAGGTCAGGACTGTCGAAACTTGGTGCAGCACGCAGCAGCAGTAGTCACGCCTCGCCTGCCTTCCTGTTAGCCTGAAGGGGAGTCACACACTCTTTTATTACGTGCGGTGGGGTACGGTTGAGAGTGACTGACACAGTACTGGTGGTGACTGAAGAGGAGGGAAGACTAGCAACGCCGAAATGACCCAATCACTGCATGGCTTAACAATAAAGCCATACAGTGATTGGGCATTGCTAGTGGACGCTGGGCGGGACCTCCCACGCGGTGCCAAGTCATGCCTGCTACTACTGAGTGCAGACTAGACTGGCAACCGCGGAACCGCCGCCCTGCACTGCCATGATGCTGCAGCACTGCAGCCAATCCTTGCACTGCTCTATTACAGAGAGAGGCTCTCTCTTAAAGACAGCAGCGCCAGGATTGGGGTGTGCTGCAAAAGTTGCTGCCCATTTTTTAACATTGGGGTCTGTGGTTTGCGCCATGCCCCCCAGTTATCTCTATCATCCTAATTGAAGTGCACTGTTGTGCATATGGGGGTTCTTGGTCGCGAAAGGCAGCGCCCGGCCAAACCAACCTGCCATGCCTACAGTGTGCTTGTGCCGCACAGTGCGCATGGGCGGGCCGCGCTATCGGGTGAAGTGCGAAGTCAAGTACATGAAGCAAGCCAAGCCGGTGTGACGTGATGCCGCCACGCGCTTTAAACATTTGCGAGCATCACATTATATTATTTATTGACATATTTTGTGGCGGCGGCGGCTGTGGGGCAATGCCCTACCACCTCAATGGACAAGCCGCCACTGCTGCAGTGTAGGAAGAGTGAGATCATCGGCCACCTCTTTCCATATCCTCGGAGGTTAGGGGATCCAAAGGAGATCTCAAGGTAGTGGACCAGGTGATATCTAAGAAGGACTCCTCCGAGATAGCATCACAGGTTAAGCCTGCCGTCATGGTTGTCAGCAGAGTCCTTTAGAGTCATAGGTTCACTTAGCCCCGATAGTTCGGTAAAGCTCTGGTCACCAGTAGCTCTGAACTGTGTCTCAGATCAGGGGATGCTGTCTTAACAGATGTAATTATGTCCTCCAAAATCTTGCTGATATTTTTATCAAAGAAATCAGCCAGATCATCACAGAGTTCCGAGGAGGATGTAACTTCTTTCTTTGAGAAATCCAAGTCTGTTAGTCCCCGAAGAATTTCAAAAACCTTTTTTGCCCCATTGTTGGCTCCAAGAATATTATTAGCATAAAATGGCATTACCGACCTCTCTTTTATAATCACCTACCACACTCTTAAGACACTTTTTATCTACATCGGAATAACCCCTAGGCCATTTGCCAATATGCATCAGCCTAATGCTTCCATGCGTTACAACTCCGTGTCTTGTGGGGTGTATGGCTCAGCCTGCTGGTGAAGGCCTGAACATTTAAACTTTCCAGTGTTGGGTGTTACAGGAGAAAGTATCGGCCCCCTGAGGCTGGCTTATACCTTCTGGCTATTTGTTTATTAATTGGAGTGCAAGTTCCTGGCATTGCACAGGTGCCCGTAGTGTGTCCATCAGTGCTTTATTAAAGGGCAAGAAAGGCTCTTGGAAGGTCTGCCACTGAAATCAAGGGAGTGAGCTCGGGATCCATGCCATGGAAAGAAAGGAACTAATGTCAGTGCATAGAGGTGGCGGCTATGTAGGGTTCCAGCATAATTTTCAGGATGGGACGGAACGGATACAGAGCCACACGATGGAACCAATCAATGTGCAAGGGAATAGCTGAGAAACAATCTCTGGATCCCGTCTGGTGCTGGGGAATAGTCACAGGGTGAAGAATCTGCAGTTAGAACCATGAATATGGTGAAGTTCAAAGATGAAAGAGATTCAGGTTTTCACCAGTGCCTGATAACACATTATCACCATCACCAATGCTTTCAAGATGACAGGGCCTTGTGAAGCTTATCATAACAAAAACTCTGAAGAACATTTGAACATATCACTCTACGGGAGACACTGGAGGACTGCTTAAAAATGAGTTGGAGAAAGGCTAAAACTACCAAACACTCTATGGGCTAACAAAGATCTACAAGGAAATCCTTAAACTCTCAAGATAACTTTAGAGTCTCCATTTACAAACCAAAGTGCATAAGGGTAAATATGACGTGGATTAGGAAAATATATTTCTTGCTTCAATGACAGTCACTTCTCATTTCCCACGAACAACCGTTCGGGCTATTTCCATAAAAAAGTAAATTTAAAACATCAACCACTGAAACATCAAAAAGCTACAGTCAATGATGCACTTCTTCATCCCACCCTTTCCTTTTCCGCTGCCAATATCTTTTACAGACCCCAAATGATACTTGTTGTATCACATATCTGAATGCAATGACAGAAACAGCAAAATACAAGTCAGTTGGCACACTATGATAAACACAGCTTTTTATTGTAAGTGTTTTAAAACCACGCCCATAATTAAATCAGCCATCCCCCCCAGTTTTTTCATCCCACTTAAAGCCCTGTTGGTAGCTATGCTGCCACTCACTAAATATGCCCTCTGGAAGCTCTCCTCTTACCTCAATTGTGACTCGCTCCAGGGTCTCTATACCAGGCAGCCAGGGGTGGTTGATTCACAGAGAGCAGCACAGCGCCGACTGCCCCAGGCCAAAATGAGCGCGAGAGCACGTAGCTGTGAAGCACATGACGCTCACTGATACCTCGTTCTCATCGCGATGCGAGGGCAGGGCTGGATAAAAATAATACATTATTTAATGTTGCCCCAAGGGCCGTCATTGGTAGCGCTCCTGTGTTGCAAGATTGATTGGCGGCCCTGGAGGCTGGGACGGACCTGCGGGCCCAACAGTCAAGAGCTGAGCTCCTCAGCAAATTCGAACGCGGGACCAGGACGTTGTGGACGCAATTTTTGAAACACTATAACTGGCACAGTTATAACAGCAGCAGGTCAGGTGCGCACAGCACGCACTTTCAAACTGGGCTGCGCGCGGTCTTATTAATTTATTTGGGGACTCAAATAAATTATAAAGGCCGTAACAGGCCACCGCGCGGCCGCCCCCAAAATTGTGCCGCCTGGGGTAGACGCCCCCCCTAGCTACGCCACTGGCAACCAGAAGGGGCATACAATCATGTTTCTGCCTGTCTTTGCCCCAGATGTCTGACCCTTTATCTAACGTTTTCCATCCCATGAACCAATATTTCAAATTTACTGTTTGCCCCTCAAAGTCACTTTCTCTGTCTTATGCGCAGTCCCTTTAAACCCCGCGTCCTTCCCTCCACCACAAAATTCTGCCTGTCTCTGTTCTTTATACTCTTTCTCTCTCATATGCATGCTCCCCCGCCTATCCTACCATCCAAAACTCTGCCCCTCTCTTTTGTCTAGTTTCTCCTCTCCTTCACTCAAGGGCCAGACTGGGAAACGAAACTGGCCCTGGCAAACTGCTCAGCCGGCCCCCCTGGCAGGGAGTAGAGGGTGTACCAAGCTGTTTGCTGGGGCCGGTATCGGCCAATTTTGTTACAGGGGGCTGATATTGCCGGCCCCCCAGTAACAAAAACGGCCCCCCAGGGGCCTAAAACCGATCCCGAACTGGCGGCCCACCAGGGAAACGCCCGGTGCCCGTAACGGCCAGCCCGTCCCTGCTTTCACTTCAAACTTTGTGTTTATCTCTTTTAAACTGACTGCTATCCTCCAAACTCTCTGTTGGTCTCTATCTATGCTATCCCATTTGTCCCTCACTTTCCGTCCCTCTGCAGAACTCTCTCCTCTTCCTCTGTCACACTGCCCCAATCACTGTCCTTAAAGTCTACCCAAACAATGTGTTAGCTTTTTCTTCAACACAGCTGGTCTCTCCATTTCATGCCCCTACCCTAAATGTGCTGAATCGCTAAATACCTATAAGATCCTAAAGGCGATTGCATTGCAAATGCTTGGGCTTTTTTTTTGCGATTTGTGATTGTGAACAACAAATGCAAATGAATTATCAGCCTGCAGCTGATTTTCTGTTGTTTTCTCTGTCCTCAATGATACATGAGATTATGAAATATGCCCAGTAGGTGGCTCTATTGGTTTAGTTGTGTTTTATAAACTGGTCTGTGTGATCCTCTTGTACGATGGGACAGGCGAGGAAAAATTACAAAGTGCTCGTAGTAACCTTAAAATCCGAAGATGATTCTACATGAAGCGCCGTTTTAGCTTGAAATTATTGTAGTTAGTGTAATACATCTTCCGTGCAAGTGTTTTTCTGTTATTTTTCCTAATGAGATAGTTAATACTTTTACCTTCGATCCAGTAGATCTGGGACGCCTTGGTACGCTGACTAATTATAGCTTTCTTGCCGGCTCTTTCCCCTAAATCGTGCCAATACTAAAATATTGTAAAATGGCGCAATTTTAGAAGATTTTGCCAACATTTACCTCGATTATGAAGGGTTAAATAGGGGGAAAAAATCATTTTTATTTCACTTGTAGAAAAGCAATGGCTTGTGTTGTAGCTACTGCTGCAATTCTGTTCCTAGTTTGAAAAGCAAGTATTTTGGGGTATACTTGTGGAGGGGTATTGAGGAAACACTGCCACGGTGACTGCTGTAAAATACTCCACTGAACTTTCCCAGCATGATATTAAAGTCTCAGATAACCTGCTGCTGGTAAACCGCATTGAGCCCTCTGGAGAAAAGCAAGGAATCCACCCTGTCAAATGAACACGAGTGTACAAGCCTGACTGACACATTGGGGCAGATTTACAAGACCCTTGCGACACTTTTACGCAGCTGTTGCGTCACTTTTGTGACGCAGCGGCGGCGTAAACAATGCGCCATGTTGCAACTTATTTACAACGTGACGCATCTAGGCAGATGCGTCACGTTGTAAAGCCCTGCGCCACATGAAACCTGCGTCAGGTATCATGTGGGCGTTCTGTCACAGGGTGGGCGTTCCCTTGCAGGAAACCCCCGTAAAACTGACGCAGTGAAATCTACAAGATTTCACTGAGTCAGTTTTACGACGCTGCTGCGTCAAATCCTTACGCCTGCTTGAAGCAGGCATAAGTAGTCACGCACCACGTTGAGCATGTGTGGCCCCTGTGCATTGCAGAAGCTGCGTCGCGCTTGTGACGCGACTCCAGGAATGCGCCGCCCATACGCCACAAGATGCGTCACGCATCTTCCCTTCCTTGCACCATGGTGCACCGCATTGTAAATGCGGCGCATCTGTGGTGGCGGTAGGAGGGGATTGCATGACTCATCTGTTCTGGCGCATCCCTGCTGATTTGCAGAGATGTGCCATAACATGTAAATATGCGCCATTGTTTCGAAATCGAGGACACCCTTGGGGACATAGGGCAGGTTGCGCACCAGGAACTGGACTAGACATTACATCCTCATCTGCCCACCCCATTACGTCCATTTGCAGATAGTCCAATACTTCAATAATTCTTCAGGTTTTAAAGAAAAAACACAGATATAACAGGAAAACATGTTACACACAATTTATTACAAAATAAAGCATATTCCTGTGGATCATCACAGAAACCTACTGTTCACTAATTGTCTTTCAGTACGTTTGCTCCACATAATAATTCCCTGCGCTCTGCCAAAATTGGTCGATAATGCTTGATACATTTTAACAGATTAGCCCATGTTGAACCGGGGACAAAACTGAGATCATGCTCTTAGGTAATACCCCCCAAGCTCAATATGAACTCACTGTGGTCCATCGGTCCTGACCCAGCTCCAAAGGACACAATCAAGAGCCTGGGCATCTGGCTGGATGACTCCCTCAACTTTAACCATCAAGCAGCTAAACTCTCAGCCACCTGCTATGGTCTACTAAAGCTACTTCGAAAAATTATTTCCCTACTTCCATTCCAGGCGAAACAGATCATGGTCCAGGGTCTCATTCTTTCGTGCCTGGACTTTGGGAACGCCCTCTATCTAGGGGCCCCTCAATCCACCTCGCGCAAACTGCAAGTCATCCAAAATTGCTCAGCCTGAACACTCCTTCAGATCCCCCGTCGACTCCCAATCAATCCTGGATTAAAGAGCCTCCATTGGCTCCCATAGGGCCTTCTGGAAGACGGGCCCTGCCATTAACCAATCGCTGATTTCCCCCTAGCACCCGAATAGACAGCTTAGATCAGCATCTTCTTCCTCGCCCTCGTGCCCGGGATCAAAATAACTAGATATGGTGGCCGCTCCTTTGCTTATAACTCGGCCAAACTCTGGAACTCTCTCCCCCTCCACTTGCGGGCAAAGCCCAATCTGCTCCCATTCCGTAAGCTTTTAAAAACTCTGCTCTTCAACAAACCTGTATAGTTCCTAACTATATTCCTGCATGCGTTGTCTGTAGCGCTAGGACGCCTTAGGGTAGCTATAGCACTTAACAAATGGTCTTTTCATTCCATTTCATGTCATTGCTGCCAAAAAAGAATCCATAAATAAGGTCCCACTTCAGTCTGTCCAAAAAGAGGCCATTATTCTGGTTGAATGAGCCGATGTCTCCAGGCAGTGGTATGCCTGCCAAAGGATAGACTAAACATGATCACATCTTTAATCCATCTGGCAAAGGTTGAGAAAAATGGTTTGTAACTACTTTTTAGGATCCCAAAAGTTCACAAATAGGAAATCATACTTACTGAACTCTGCTCCTTGACGATATATTGTCACATCTTTTATAACATCCAGCTTTGGTAATTCATCATTAATGATCCTGAATCAGAATGCAAAACAGGCAAAACAATTCCCTGGTTCATATAAAATGCTGTGTTTAACTTGAGAATAAATTTAGGTTTTAATCTGAGTACTATTTTATCTCCAGAAATCTTCAAATATGGCGAAACACACAGCAAGGCACTTAGGGGCATATTACCAACGAGTAGCAATATTTATCGCTAACTAGGCTTTGCAGCGATTTTTTTTATCGCTAAGCAGCGCCGGAAATTATCGCTGAGATAACTTGCTATTAGCAACGTTTATCTCCAAAGCGATAATTTTTCCGGCGATAGCGTGAATATCGCTGAGAATACAGCGATATTCACGCATTAGCGACAAAATGCTCTTAGCCATGTTATCCACATCCCATTGGAAAACATGGCTAAGAACTGGTCTGAGCAGGCCTTAGTTTTTGGCGATAGCGGGAATATTTCCATCGCTACGCCCGCCTTGCTAATAGGCGATAGCGACGTTAGCGACTGCTTTCAGTCACTGACAGGTTGGGTATGCCCACTTTGCATGTCATTAGCGATAAATATCGCTGACATGCAAAGCGGGCCCCAAACCGCTCGCTATCGCCTAAAAGCTGTCGCTAACTGCTGTTAGCGACAGCTTGCTAAGAAAGCGATAGAATTATCGCCGCTTAGCGGCCGAAAATGGCCGCTAAACCGGCAATAATTGCCTATCGCTCCCCTTGGTAATATGCCCCTTAGTTCCCCCAAAAGTCTAGCTGTTGTTATGGCCACCAAAAGCTAAACCTTCATGGACAAATACTTTTCAGAAACTTCCTGTAATGGTTCAAACTAGGCACACTGAAGGCTGTTTGCACTAAATGTAAGTTCCATGGAGAAAATACATTTTTTATTCTATGGTATCAATCAATATTAACTTTATTTCGCATTAAAGGTGTATAACAGTACATAAAATTCATTGTGAACTGTTAATATATCACAAAAAAACAATATTATACAGATGACCACATTATATCAGATCAGAAATCATTTCAATAAATTATTCAAGAGATTTTACATAACTATTTAAAAAATATAAAATATTATAAAATAATGAAGGTTCTAATGGTGGTGGCGTGCTCCTGTAAGGAATGCCAACCCTTACCAATAGCGCTAATTTGCCTGTAATTTACGCATTTGGACATTTAAATATTGCGTAGGGGCAGTGAGAAGATGAACATATATCCCCTTTTAGGACACACACAATGTGGCCATCATTATCTGATATCAATTAAATCCCCTTTTTGTACCGCTTTTGGCCGCCATAAGTGTGGCAGGGTATGCTCAGACGTGAGTCCCTTGCTCACTTTGCCACTGGATTCAAGCAAGCTGGGCTGAAGACGGCTGGAATGCCAGAAACCGGTCCTCGGAAGCTTGTTTCGGGTCCAGGGAAGACATGGCTTGGCAGTTCGGGCTGTACTGTTCCCATGAGGCACAGGGTCAGACTGATTTGCATATAGCCATGTCTGAACTGGGGTGGCAGAGTGGGCTAAAGAACGGTGATGGATTAAACCCAGATCTTTTGACTGGGTGTGAGTGTTTGATTGATTCAGATGCTCCGTCCATCACCACCCCCTTTTGTACCGCTTTTGGCCGCCATAAGTGTGGCAGGGTATGCTCAGACGTAAGTCCCTTGCTCACTTTGCCACTGGATTCAAGCAAGCCGGGCTGAAGACGGCTGGAATGCCAGAAACCAGTCCTCAGAAGCTTGTTTCCGGTCCAGGGAAGACATGGCTTGGCAGTTTGGGCTATACTGTTCCCATGAGGCACAGGGTCAGACTGATTTGCATATAGCCATGTCTGAACTAGGGTGGCAGAGTGGGCTAAAGAACGGTGATGGATTAAACCCAGATCTTTTGACTGGGTGTGAGTGTTTGATTGTTTCAGATGCTCCGTCCATCACCACCCCCTTTTGTACCGCTTTTGGCCGCCATAAGTGTGGCAGGGTATGCTCAGACGTGAGTCCCTTGCTCACTTTGCCACTGGATTCAAGCAAGCCGGGCTGAAGACGGCTGAAATGCCGGAAACCGGCCATCGAAGCTTGTTTCCGGTCCAGGGAAGACATGGCTTGGCAGTTCGGGCTGTACTGTTCCCATGAGGCACAGGGTCAGACTGATTTGCATATAGCCATGTCTGAACTGGGGTGGCAGAGTGGGCTAAAGAATGGTGATGGATTAACCCCAGATCTTTTGACTGGGTGTGAGTGTTTGATTGATTCAGATGCTCCGTCCATCACCACCCCCTTTTGTATCAATTAAATCACTGTCACTTTATGATAACAGTCTTCCTAGTTTTAAAAAAGCTTGTTAAAAGGACACCATCATAAAACAAACAAAAGGTGTTTCTAACTGTAACAGAACTAAAACAGCCGATAAGTGATTACACAAGGTGAGCTTACGCAATAGCGGGACAATAAACTTTTTCCTCTCCGTCACATATAAGGCACAGAAAAATAGAAAGTGGGAAGTAGTTTGTTTAGATGAGACATCGCATGGACATACTGGTAAATGGTTAGGTGACCACGTATTTTCTAGAAAACCCAGCATCAAAGGATCGTAGTTTAATCTTTCTCTTGTCAGCAAATAACGTTGCTGGGGATTCACAACAAAAGAAAGATAAGAGGATATACCGCATAACACAGGAGGTGAGGCCAGGTAAGTAATTACTGTATATTTTATTTATTCCTCTCCCATCTTATCTGGTCACTTTTCGCTATGAAGAGCTCTTTCAGTCTTGACTTAGGGTACGAATCACAGCTGCTAGGATTTTTATGTAAATCCTCCAGACCCATGGAAGTAAGTGTCTGTCTTACATACGTTAACCAGGGAATGGTTTCAACACAATCAAGTTTCATGGTTAAGATGGACCGTATCCCTTTTCCAGATTGAAAGCCACAGCAGCAACGGGGCCAATTTGATTGTATCGCTGATATAAGGCAGCCCCAATTCCTTATGGGCAATATAATTGCTGTAGGTACCTGAATTGACAATTGCCTTTTAGCGAACTTATCCTCAATGGCTTGTAACTCTTCTGTGTACACGGTTCCCCAAATAGCAGCCCCATATGTGGCTATGGTGATTGTTTTTGCTGTGTAGATTTTAATCAATTCTTCAATTGGTTTACTACCCAAATTTGTGGCAAATTTAAATAATGCACCTATCCTTTTTGTCATAAGATTTTTCCTGTTTGACACCATCTCAGTCTACTTTAGTTTAGAATCGAATAGGATGCCAAGATCGGCAAAATTGTCCACCCGATCTATGCTTTTGCCCTCTATATAAAACGTTCTCAGTTTTAGCTTTTCCCCGCCAGCTGACAGAACAAAGGTCTTTTTTTGTTCACTTGCAGATCTAGTTCTGCCATAAAGGATGAATATGTTGTAATACTATTCTGTAAGGCCACTGATCTAGCTAGCAATACTGCATCATCTGCTTACAGCAGAATAGGAAGCTTTAAAGAGGCGGTATGGGGAACATCCTTACTTTCCTCAATCATCACCTCATTTAATCTGTTTGTGTACAGTGAGAAGAGAAATGGGGGCAAGACACACCCCTGACTTGCGCCTTTATGAGTTTGAAAAGTTTGGGTGCACTCCTGCTCCTTTCCAAAGCGTACCATTGCTACTGCCTGCATATATAATGGTCTAATGAATAAGACTATCCCTGTGTCCACTCCCTTGGCCTCCATAATGGACCGTAGTTTATCATGAGCCATGCAGTCAAAAGCTGATGAAAGGTCCATAAAGGCCATGGGTAGCGGACCTTGTTTTGCAAGTACATATTTTGATGCTATCAGGATTAAATTTAGGCACTGATCAAGGGTCCCCCTGCTCTTTCGGAAGCCATATTGAACCGGAGCAACTATGTCTTTATCCTCTGGCTCCTCCTCTAATTGATTTACCAGGAGTCTTCCCATTAATTTTTCCATACTATCTATTGGGGAGATCAGGTGATAGTTAGCTGGGTTTGACCCATCCCCCTTCTTGTATATCAGGATGATGACTGATTGCTTCCAAGAAGGTAGGGGGCCTATTTTGCTAATTGCATTGAATACGATTGTTAAAAGGAGGGCCCCTAAGGTTCTGTTTGCAAGAAAGAGGTCTACCGGGACCCCATCTGGTCCAGTCGGCTTCATGGCCGAGGTCTGAGAGGGGGCCAATTCTTTTTCTTTAATTCCAAAATGCAACTTGGGTATTTCCCCTTGATCTAGACCGGTTAGTCCCTCACACGACATTCCCTTATTTTTAAAGATTGACTGAAAGTGAGTTACCCAGGAGTCTTCATCTATGCATGCATCTAGTGATGGACCTCCATCTTTTTGCAGGAAGGGTGAATTAACTACCTTCCAAAAGGCTTTACTATCCCCGATAATTGGTGCTTGGATTAGATTCTCCCTTGCTTCTGCCTTAAGTTCACTGGGTCTTTCTTTCCTGGCAAGCTTATATGCCCTCCTGCACTCACCAATTAAGTTTCTGTTTCTTGGTATGGTTCTTAGTGCTTTTCTAAGATTTGCTGCCACAAGGTAGACATTCTTGTTGAAACACCTATTTGTAGCACAGGAATTTTTTTTTCGAGGTGGGGACCATTAAATAGAGTTGCGTGCATTCCAGAATCTTCCCAAATGCCTCGATCATCTGCTGTTCGTTTGCTTGAGGATCTAGACATACCTGAACCTCATTATTATTTTCCATTACAATCTCTTTTAGCAGGGTATTTACGTCAACTTTATCCCAACTTAGGGTGTACCCATTCTTTCTTTGTAGAAATGATTTTGTTTTACCATCTTTTCCTTACGTGGACCCCAAAGAAGACCATAGCTCAATAAAGCATGGTCACTAAGCCCAGACATCTTAACCTTAGATTTTTTTGAGGTAGCCCTAAAAGTGTCAGAGGTAATTATGTATTCAATAGCGGAACATATACCAGCCCTGTAGAGGTGGGGTCCAACTCACCAGTACCTACGTTAAAACGTTTCTGATTTCGAGCTGCCACAAGATCAATCTTTTATTTAGGGCATTTCCAGAACGTAAATGGTTGAAATGGCAGATTGCCCGTCATTATGGTTTGTTACTCCACATAATCGTGGCTCATCTTTAGGGCAGCTACTGGCATTAAAATCACCTACCCAGCAGATTATTAAGGGTTTGGGGTGATTATATATATCAGGTCCTCCATAATTCTGCCGAGTTCCTCTACCACAGAGACTGGGTTCACAAAGTTATTTTTATGGAAATGTCTTAACAGAAGATCTTTGTTGTTGTGTCTCTTTGCAATTAGTATATGGAAATAGGGGGAGTTATTCCAGAAAGACAATGATTTAAAATCTATAGTATTTGAAATCAAGGTTAAGATGCCTCGCTTTGCTCTTCCCCTTATTGATGGCAATGCTAGGTTTGGAAGGAGTGAAAGCCTTTTATGTATATATTATCCTCCACCCATGTTTCTTGCAGACATATTAAATGTCAGTTTTTCAGTTCCTCTTGCCATTCAATATTGTCCCTTTTATTTTTATAACCAGCTATATTCCATGTTATGAGTGTGAGCTTATTTTCATCAGCTCCTATGATATCAAATACTCAAAATCCTTAAACAATTTAGCAACCCAGCTTTTCACCTCACTTATTGCTACCCATGAAGAATGAAAGGTTTTAATGGATGCCCGCTGCAACTTAATTGTTGTTATTGATAGGCTCAATTCAAAACCTTTTTGTACAAATGGAAATATGTTATTTGGAGGACTTTCAGTAGGGTAAACATTGTTCTTTAATGTATTAAATGACAGCGAGTGATGATTATAAACTCTTCTGACTGATTCCCTTTTAGAACTCTGAATATATGCTGAAACAGGGACTGGTAGCTCGTACCCTAACAGGCCTTCACTTTCAACTTCCAAACCGAGAGTCTTAGACGCTGAAAAAAGAGGCTGTGGAAGAAATGGAAGAATGGGGAAAGACCTTGAGGCGCAGCCCATTAGTCAAGGACCAACATGTCTCCTAGAATTGGAGACCAATGACTTTGTGTACAAAAGGTGTATATCAAAATTACTTCAGCCTTCTGCCTCTGATTTTTGACTTGGGGAAAAAGCATATAGCAATGACTTGGTGTGAGAAGCTGGCCTGGTATATGATGTCCACTAATGTAAGTGGGCACCTTGCACCAGTCCAGACAACCCTTATGGTGGTTTAAGAGGTCTCAGACAACCGTAGAAAGGCATATAAGTGTTAGCTGTGGAGAGCAGCCTTCAGGCTTAGTCTTGAAGGAGTGTAAAGCAGCTTGCTTTACCAGTATATATTCTTATAGTATAAATGAAATGAAAAAGAACCACACAAATTATTGATAAAAATAGGTATGTAGGAAAGTACGATCTGCTTCTTATGGTTACCCCCACTTTTTGCTTGATGTGATGCTGTTTTTGATGGGAAACAGCCTTAATTACGAATCTTTAACAACGACTTTACTAAACAACAAATTTTAACAATGACCTTACCTGAACAAGGACTCGATTAAACCATGGCTTACGAACAACTAAATAAACTTACCAGGTACGCTCTCGGTAGTGTTTAATGGAGTCTCCTCTCCCACCCCTATTTCGTGGTTTGGAGAGAGGCGGAAGTGGTTTGCAGCATGGACAGGCGAACAGCTTCAAAGTTCCGGTGTCTTGTATCATGTTTAACGAAGGGAACGTTTACCAGGATTCCAGCTCGGATGTGTTTGCTGTGGATTCTTTCTTTTAGCTACTTTTCTGATGGATTGCAGGCGCGTCTAGTTTGGGAAACTTGTGGCTGCTTTTGATTTCTTTTTGTTTTCCTTGTTTGCTGGGGTGAGAGCAGAAGATCAGCCTGCGATCTTGAAGCTTCCTGTCCCAGACATGTGCGGTGCAGGCATGGCAGTCAAACTGTTCTACTGAGACCCGGAAACAGTCCCATCTCTACATGGCGCGTGCATATCTGGATGTAAAGTGACGGCCGCCAAGCCCCCAATTTATTTTCTTTTATGAATCGTGCCCATAGGCCTACCATTTTCTTTACGAGGGATTAGCCTTTTCACTCATGAGTTTCTATCGAGTGAGTACATTTTAAATAATAAAAAGCAACTTGTGCACAGAACGTGCATTTGCCAAACTAACCAAAGAGTGTTTTTGTCAGTGTTGGTAAGAGGCCTACTGCAAACGTACTGAACTTTGTGTTAGATTCCACCACCATAGTGCCGCGATTACACTCCAGAGTGACCCGTAGTTGGGTCACCAGTGCAATCTTAGCCAGGTCCTACAGGTTTGCTGCGGGCCTGCGGTAGTCCTCATGCTCACTGTCTCTAACAGGGCTCAACAATTTCGCATTATTTTATCCTTTGTTTACAGTTATTTTATTGTTTCAAACTGTTTATTACTGTTGTTTTGTAGTTCGACCGGTATTGTAAAAAAGAAAAACTAATGTATTCTTCGATTTTCTTGATGTTTCAAAAATGCGTTTTTAACAGCAGGGAGTGGTATCGGGTAATGAGTTAATTGTAAATTTATCGTGGTTCAGGTAGTCGTTGTTAGGAAGGTAGTGGTTTAGCATTGTTAGTAGTTCAGAATTTGTGGTTTAGGAATTTGTTGTTAAGGAAGTAGTGGTTTAATCATATAATCGTTTTTGACTAGTCTTACAGCAAACAATGATAGACGGAATGCTGACAATGCAAACATTCTCCCCCAGTCAAAAGATCTAGGTTAAATCCATTGTTCTTTTGTCCACTACGCCACCCCAGTTTGGACCCAGCCATATGCAAATCAGACTTGACCCTGTGCCTCATGGCCCTGTGTTGCTGAAGCTTTCATAGTCCGTAGGAGCTCAGAGTCAGCAGACCGGACAGCAGTGATGCGGTGCCTGCGAATGCAGGGGAGTGACTCCTTCACTCCAATGGAGATATCTTTGGTTGTCCTTGATGCTCCACAGGTCGTCTACATATCCTGTTTGGTGCACCAGCACAGAAGATGCTTCAGACTGAGGGGGAGATGAAGTAGGGCCTAAGCGAAGTCCAGAGTGTCCAGACAGTCGAAGTTCAGTTGTTTCTGGTTCAGAATCTTGTCCACATTGAACCTAAGGCCCTACAGTCAGGTAACTCCCATGTCCTTTGTTCAATTTTGCGTCAGACGGGAGCGAATGGCTCCCACCACTGGTTTGAACTGGATTATATACAGCGACACCAAATGTGCCCTTCATGCAGAGATTCAGTTGCTTGCAAGAGCACCCACCTAGCCCTAATACACTAAATCCTGTCCAGGAGGTGGTCACACCTCCCTGTGACAGGATGTCTATTGTTCTGCCTTCCCCTGCTCAAGCTTGGCTCAGCAGCAGGAGAGCAGAAATGTGTCTCTGGTCGGCAACTACAATTTTTTGCTCTCCGGGACGAGAAGGCTGGTACCAGGAAGACCAGAGACCTCACAAAGCTCACTTCTGAGGAGTGGAATCATTCTTCGCACACCGGTTACCGGTGTGGGGGTATGATTTGAACATGTTTGACACCAAACACAATAGGGTTTGTTTCAGTCGTTTTAGAGTTGGACATCACGCTGTCACATAATGCCACTCTACATGTCGTAAATGACTGCCTCACTGTCAACCCGGGAGAATGGGCTCCATAGGCTGCAGGGATGTCCTGCTCATGCAGGGGCACCTCTCACTTAGGCCCAAGCACCTGCCTTCTGGATTGTTAAGGCATGCTGTAGGGGTGACTTATAGGTTTTAAGTGCAGTGACTCTTAGATATAGTATATCTCAAGTAAGTGGTGCATTACCAACTTACACAGGCTGCAATTGCAGGCCTATAGTTCCATTTTGCATGGCCTCTCATGGATGGCATAATACCGGTTTCAGACTATGGGAGGCCTCTGGGGTACCTATGCCTTGGGTACATATGTACCATATACTAGGGACCTACAAGGGTACCCCAGTATCCAATTGGGAGGGTACCTAGGTACATGGCATAACAGTTTAAGGAGAAAGCAGATAGACCGGGGTCCTGATTATCAGGATCCCTGTCAGATTACTCAAAATCAGTATTACATTTAGCAAAACGTGGCGGCAACCATAAGAAGCAGATGTTACTTTCCTACATGTATTGTCTGGCTCGATTAATATACATGTATTGACAATGTCTTTCTCATCAGCTCTCTCTAGTTTGAGGAGCTCTTCTCTCATAGCCCTTCTCGCTGGCATCTTATATATTTATCAGGGCTGTCAGAGAAACCCCCTCCTCCAGATTGGATGACTGAAGGAGCCATTTCAGCCATTTTATCTTCTGCCTTTTTTCCACAATTACTAGAATGATAGACTCAAAATTCTGCAAACATGGATGCCAACGGTGTACTCTTGACCCTGTTCTCAGGCAGGTCGCTCCCCACGCCGCACAGCACCACCTGTGTGCCCATGTCCCGCTCGCTGCTGCCGTGAGTTCGAGGCCCTCCTCCACCCGCAGGCTTCCTCCTGCGCCTCATCCCTGGTGGCCCAGTGGGGAGCCGTAAGTATCTGTGTGCCCCCTGTGCCCCCTTTTGCCTGCCTGCCTCTGTTATTGCCTGTTTGCCTTGTGTTTTATTTTCCTTATTTCCATTATTTAGTGTAATCCTTTTCTGTATTCCCTGTGCCCCCTTCTGCCTGTCTGCCTCTTTTTATTGCCTGCCTGCCTCTGTTTTTATTTTCTGTATTTCAGTTTTCTGGTGTAATTCTTCTGTTGTAGTATTGTATTGTGCCTCGCATTTTCCGCCCGTTTCCGCTCTCCCTTTCCCGCCGCTGGGTCCCCTGTGGCCCCACCAGCCATTTTATCCCACTCCCGCCTCCCAGTTGCTCCTCCCTCCCCTTCTTATGGCGGCCGCTGCACGTTGAGAGGAGTGACCCATGACCCTGTTCTCAGGCAGGTCGCCTCCCACGCATCACAGCACCACCTGTGTGCCTGTGTCCCGCTCGCTGCTGCTGCTGTGAGTTCTGGGCCCTCCTCCACCCACAGGCTTCCACCTGCACCTCATCCCTGGTGGCCCAGTAGGGAGCCGTAAGTATCTGTGTGCCCCCTCTGCCCCCTTTTGCCTGTCTGCCTCTGCTATTGCTTGTCTGCCTTCTGTTTTATTTTCCGTATTTCCATTATTTAGTGTAATCCTTTTCTGTAAACCCTGTGCCCCCTTCTGCCTGTCTCCCTCCGTTTATTGCCTGTGACCCCTTCCACTTGTCTGCCTCTGTTTTTATTTTCTGTATTTCGGTTTTCTGGTGTAATTCTTCTGTTGTAGCATTGTATTGTGCCTCACATTTCCCACCCGTTTCAGCTCTCCCTTTCCTGCCGCTGCGTCCCCTGCGGCCCCATCTGCCCCATCTGCCCATTCATCCTGCTCGTTAACCAGGGAATAGTATCAACATAATCAAGTTTCATGGTTAAGATGGGCCGTATCCCTTTTCCAGATTGAAAGCCACAGCAGCACCGGGGCCAATTTGATTGTATCGCTGATAAAAGGCAGCCCCAATTCCTTATGGGCAATATAATTGCTGCAGGTACCTGGAATTGACGATAGCCTTTTAGCGAACTTATCCTCAATGGCTTGTAACTCTTCTGTGTACACGGTTCCCCAAATTGCAGCCCCATATGTGGCTATGGTGATTGTTTTTACTGTGTAGATTTTAATCAATTCTTCAATTGGTTTACTACCCAAATGTGTGGCAAATTTAAATAATGCACCTATGCTTTTTGTCATAAGATTTTTCCTGTTTGACACCATCTCAGTCTACTTTAGTTTAGAATCGGAAAGGATGCCAAGATCGGCTAAATTGTCCACCCGATCTATGCTTTTGCCCTCTATATAAAACGTTCTCAGTTTTAGCTTGTCCCTGCCAACTGACAGAACAAAGGTCTTTGTTTTGTTCAGTTGCAGATCTAGTTCTGCCATAAAGGATGAATATGTCATAACACTATTCTGTAAGGCCACTGATCTAGCTAGCAATACTGCATCATCTGCTTACAGCAGAATAGGACGCTTTAAAGAGGCGGTATGGGGAACATCCTTACTTTCCTCAATCATCACCTCATTTAATCTGTTTGTGTACAGTGAGAAGAGAAATGGGGGCAAGACACATCCCTGCCTTATGCTTTTCTGAGTTTGAAAAGCCTCCTTTCCAAAGAGTACCATTGCTACTGCCTGCATATATAATGGTCTAATGAATAAGACTATCCCTGTGTCCACTCCCATGGCCTCCATAATGGACCATAGTTTATCGTGAGCCATGCAGTCAAAAATTGATGAAAGGTCCATCAAGGCCATGTGTAGCTGACCTTGTTTTGCAAGTACGTATTTTGATGCTATCAGGATTAAATTTAGGCACTGATCAAGGGTCCCCCTGCCCTTTCGGAAGCCATATTGAACCGGAGCGAGGATGTTTTTATCCTCTGGCTCCTCCTCTAATTGATTCAACAGGAGTCTTCCCATTAATTTTTCCATACTATCTATTGGGGAGATCAGGTGATAGTTAGCTGGGTTTGACCCATCCCCCTTCTTGTATATCAGTATGATGACTGATTGCTTCCAAGAAGGTAGGGGGGCTATTTTGCTAATTGCATTGAATATGATTGTTAAAAGGAGGGCCCATAAGGTTCTGTTTGCAAGAAAGAGGTCTACCGGGACCCCATCTGGTCCAGCCGCCTTCATGGCGGAGGTCTGAGAGGGGGCCAATTCATTTTCTTTAATTTAAAAAGACAACTTGGGTATTTCTCCTTGATCTAGACTGGTTAGTCCCTCACACGAGATTCCCTTATTTTTAAAGATTGACAAAAAGTGAGTTACCCAGGAGTCTTCATCTATGCATGCATCTAGTGATGGACCTCCATCTTTTTGCAGGAAGGGTGAATTAACTACCTTCCAAAAGGCTTTACTATCCCCGATAATTGATGCTTGGATTAGATTCTCCCTTGCTTCTGCCTTAAGTTCACTGGGTCTTTCTTTCCTGACAAGCTTATATGCCCTCCTGCACTCACCAATTAAGTTTCTGTTTCTTGGTATGGTTCTTAGTGCTTTTCTAAGATTTGCTGCCACAAGGTAGACATTCTTGTTGAACCACCTATTTGTAGCACAGGAATTTTTTTTGAGAGGGGGGACCATTAAATAGAGTTGCGTTCATTCCAGAATCTTCCCAAATGCCTTGATCACCTGCTGTTCGTTTGCTTGAGGATCTAGACATACCTGAACCTCATTATTATTTTCCATTACAATCTCTTTTAGCAGGGTATTTACGTCCACTTTATCCCAACTTAGGGTGTACCCATTCTTTCTTTGTAGAAATGATTTTGGGGCGTGTTTTACCATCTTTCCCTTACGTGGACCCCAAAGAAGACCATAGCTCAATAAAGCATGGTCACTAAGCCCAGACATCTTAACCTTAGATTTTTTTGAGGTAACCCTAAAAGTGTCAGAGGTAATTATGTATTCAATAGCGGAACAAATACCAGCCCTGTAGAGGTGGGGTCAAACTCACCAGTACCTACGTTAAAACGTTTCTGATTTCGAGCTGCCACCAGATCAATATTTTATTTGGGGCATTTCCAGAACCTAAATGGTTGAAATGGCAGATTGCCCGTCATTATGGTTTGTTACTCCACATAGTTGTGGCTCATTTTTAGGGCAGCTACTGGCATTAAAATCACCTACCCAGGGGATTATTAAGGGTTTGAGGTGATTATATATCAGGTCCTCCATAATTCTGCCGAGTTCCTATACCACAGAGACTGGGTTCACAAAGTTATTATTATGGAAATGTATTAACAGAAGGTCTTTGTTGTTGTGTATCTTTGCAATTAGTATATGGAAATAGGGGGAGTTATTCCAGAAAGACAATGATTTAAAATCTATAGTATTTGAAATCAAGGTTAAGATGCCTCACTTTGCTCTTCCCCTTATTGATGGCAATGCTAGGGTTTGGAAGGAGCGAAAGCCTTTTATGTATATATTATACTCCTAAAGGCCTGCTATAAGGTTGACTTATAGGTGTTAAGTGCAGTGACCCTTAGATATAGTAAACCTATATCTTTTGTAAATGCACCCACCTACCCAGGCTACAATGGCAGGCCCGTAGTTCCATTTAGAATGGTCTCTCATTGGTGGCATAATACATGCTGCAGCCCAAGGGTGACCTCTGGGGTACCTGTTCCCTGGGTACATGGGTACCATATACTAGGGACTGACAAGGGTACACCAGTACCCAATCTGGGTTGTACCTAGTACATAACATAACCGTTTAGGGAGAAAGCAGATAGACTGGGGTCCTGATTAGCAGGATCCCAGTCAGACTAGTCAGAAAACAGCTTAGCACCAGGCAAAAAGTGGGGGTAAACATGCAGAAGGATCCTACCTTCCTATAGGGATGCAATCTCAAGTAATTACCAGTGGCTGAGATTAATTCAAGCATTCCATCCATCACTTTTTTGTATACTTCAGTGCAACCCCCTAAGTGGGATGAGTGTGCCCACTCATGGGTCCTGTACACACTTTACCACTGGAACTCTGACTGTTAAGCCCTAATAGAGGCAAATAAATTTCATGGAGAACCTGGCCTGGCAGTCTGGGATGAACTAATACTATTGGAGCAGAGTCAAGACTGATTTGCATACGGTAGGTCCAAACTGAGTTGACATGGTGTGCAAAATAATGATGGACTGGGATACTGCCCGAGTAATTAACAGTGGCTGCGATAAATGCAAGCACTCTTATCCGTTTTTTGCATGCTTTAGTACAACATCCTAAGTGGGAGGGCTATGCCCAGACATGGCTACTGTGCAAACTGTGCCACTGGAACCAAGCTATACCCTACTGATGAGAGCGAAACTGGTCTTGGGTTACCCCTGTTTCAGTTCAGGGAGGACATGTCCTGGCAGTTTGTATATGGCTGGGTCCAAACAGAGGTGGCATGGTATGCAAAATACAGATGAACTGGGATGAGGCCCAGAGTAATTACAAGTGGCTCAGAAGCTATCCATCATTTCTTTGTTTACTTCAGTGCAATGCCCGAAGTTGGATGGGTAAGCCCGGACATGGGTCCTGTTCACACTGTCCCACTGGAACAATGCTATACTGGACTGATGAGTCCAAATAAAATGTGTCTTTAGTTGCTTGTATTCCGGGTCAGGGTGGACATGGCCTGGCAGTTCACGCTGGACCATTCCTACTGGAGCAAAGTCAAGACTGGTGTCCAAACTGATGGTGTGTAAATTAACATGGAGAGGATGCCACACAAATAATTATCAGTACCTGAGATTATTTTAAGCATTCTATCCATCAGGTTTTGCATACCTCAATAAAACAGCACAACAGGCCCAGTGTAACAGTTATCCACTTTTGGAAATTGCAGTCTCCAGGCTTTCGATGGTCTCCCGCAACACTGGTGACAGCATCTTGGTGTAGAGCTCATAGATCGCAGCAGAACAGATCCTTTGAATCCCAGCAAAGTTGCAGGACTGTATACTGGTACTTTTTGGGATTTGTTCCTTTATTAGGACACCACATTAACCATGCAACGAAGACCAGGAGGCCCCTCTCAGTTTGGATCATCACAGGCTACACTAGCAAACACAAGTAGGCTTCTTCAGGGTGTTCCACACACCAGGGACACAGATGGGCTTTTCATCCTTGGCAGTCTCTCCTCCCGGAGGCCCACAAACACTTCTTCCCTCTTTGAGCAGGCAGGCAGGTTTCTAGGTGTGAGAAAGGTGCATGGCTTCTCCAGGAAGTTGTACAAATGTCTGGTGATGTTCTTTTACCTAAGGGAAACTGGGTGTCCTGAAAACACCAGCCCTGGATCACAGTAGCTCTTTGAGTACTCTAAAGGACACTTCCTTCTTTGATTAAGAAAAACTTGGAACTGAAAGACGTTGGGATTGTTTGGATCCCACCATTATACTCATTGTCTAACAGAGAATTTTTCTCTACTCACTCGAGTCCTGGAACTGATTTGAGGTGATTTCTTTTCAGATGTTTTTTGATGGCTGTAGTGCAGACACAGCTTTTATTCAAGATGATGTCTCATCCAGCAGATATTGATGCCCCTGGTCCTAAGAACGAGAATCCCAAAACATAAGTACAATGAAGTGTGAGGATTCTGCACCCGGTTGTCATCAACCTTCTTGAATAGCAATTAGGGAAAGACAAACAAGCTCTGCCTAGAAAAGTTAATATTCGTATCTACAGAATCTGCTGGCTCACCCTTCTTCCCTATCATCCACTGAATGGCAATGCTCAAGAAGGACAAACCAACAACCCCTTGCTAAAAAGGTACGCATGGAGATCCACTTCCAGTTTGGTGTCTGGGTATCCTTCCTCCATCTTCAGGAATGGAGGTAATACACTTTCTCAGTCTGGGGAAGGTCCATCACTTCCTCGATCTTATGGTAGGTGCTATCTAAAATGGACAGAACTGGTCCCAGCAATCAGGCGCTTACCACAATTCAGAGTTGTTCTAACATGCACTATGCACATACCTGCAATCCACCCACACACACACATACACACTCACGCACGCACGCACACACACACACACACACACACACACACGATGCAAGCATAAAGATCTGGCAGTTACATTTAAGAGGATAATTACATGTCAAGCCAGTAGGCTACACTCCTCTCCAAACAGAATAAGGTCTGCTTGGTTATATCAAGTGACAAAAATATTAGTATGCTGCCACAACCATTTAAGGAAAAATCCCAGGGCATGGACAGTATTCACATGTCATAAAGGAGAACACATGTGACATTGCCCCTCCAGGGCGCAGGCAGACCTGGACCTTTGAACCTCCATGGACAGGCATAGGCTTCACTGCACACTGTAAATGAATATGCTGGCTGGGCCAAAAAAAGCAGACTACTGGTTTCTAATGCAGTTGGGTCACTTAGGACATAGGTACATGCCTATTCAACAGGCAGGCAAAATTCCTGTCCCAATACTTTCTCACCCAGCAACCAGGTCTTTACATGTGTTATAAACATTCCAAAAATGTAATCATACCATCAGAAACCCACCCCATATTTCTGTCAATTTGACCATTTGGTCATTCCGTTTGTATATAACTAGTCAAGTCAAGTCAAATAATCTTTATTCGGATAAGAATTTCCATAAAAGCACAGTTCATCACCACCAAATAGAAAATACAATGCAATTTTTTAAAAACAAATAAATACACGGTGTCATCCAATACATACATAAAATTACACTGTATAAAATCACGAAGACAGGTTGGATGGGCCTACCAGAACTAGCAGCATATTAACATAGTGCAAATGATGAAGTTTGAATCAATGTGCAAAATCAGCAATATAGTGCAAAAAGTGTGTGGTAGCAGACAATGAGACAAACAATATGCCTAGTCTAGCATTATTAATAACATAGTTCAGGTTATAAAGTTCGGGCCAATGTGCAAAATCAGCATTAAATAAAGTGCGATACTGTGCAATAGGTCAAGCAGTAATAAGCAGCAAGATATAGGTGTGATTCAGCTTAGCACCATATGCAGTTTTTCAAGTAATAACTATTTACCTATGTCATGGTGAACTCATCCTTCAGCCAAGAGTCATAAATCAGGATCTCTCGTGTTTTCCACATTCCCAAAATACCAATCTAAGCTACTGCCTGAGAGGTCAACAACTTTTTCCCAACCTGGTGCGAAACTTCAGGGATGCCAGAGTTCAAGATCCCACTATGCTAGACAGGCCTCAATCTCATTCCAGCTGCTTCTCCTGTACTGCACCATTCTAGGCTATTCCCAAAGAATGTGAACAATGTCACAGCAACGAAGGGCACTAGTCCAACAGAAAATCACAGGACTCAGTTGCTGCCTGCAGTCTGAATGATGACCAAAGTCACTGGAGCAGAATTTTGCAGGCAGATTTAAGATTTACTCATTCTAAACCCCTATCGTAGATCAGCTGTAGCTAATCCCAATCTTCTCCCGAGAATTGTATTTGCACCAGATTTTAAAACCCAAAAGCCGTGGGGCGAACTAAATTATGGTTGAGAACCCCATGAACCCCTGAAACACCTCATTTGAGTATCATCATAGTGTATAAATAGCTAAGAATGGCAGAATGCCACAGTTCCCAGGAGAAAGGCCCAGTAACTGCATAGGCAGAGAGCTAAATATGTCGGTATTTGGAAATCTGAGATTACGCTATACTGAATTCCAATTTTAATTATTCAAACTATTTCAAAATTCCATCACATTTTCAATTGTAGATATTGTAAGTCTACACTTCTCCTTCCATAACTTTCAAACATATGACTTACCCCCCCTGAAGATTGTGGCATTCTGCCAAATAGGTGAGACTTCATGTATTCTTCCATGTACATCAAGGCCTAGATTTACAAAGATTTTCAGTCGGTTTTGCATAATTTTTTTGACCAAGACCGAATGGTAAATATATTTTGGTGTTTACAAAGCAACACAAATGTCGATTTGCGGTGCGTTGTAAAAAAAAATAAGTACGTGCTCTATGGGTGGCCCATAGGTATTTCTGTGCAGCCACCCATGGATTTTGACACATTCCTATATTTACAAAGAGTTGTAGACATGGGTTTGCTCAAAAATGGTGTACCTGCCTGAGGCTGGCGTAATATGGAGAAATATCTTTATTTCTCCTTGTTATTTCCTCTTTGCGTGTGTGCTGCATTGTGCAGCACACATACAAAGAGGTAATAGACTCAAAGGAGTTTTTGTGTGGGAAGGTAGCTCTTCCTTCACAAAAATTATCCTGACCACAATGCAGACACTTTTGCACTATGGTGCAAGGGCGCCTGAGTTGGTGCTAACCAGCTCTAAGCACGGATGTCTATCTCATGGACACAAGAGGTGTAAGCCCAGTCAGATGACATAGTTCTATAAGTATGTGATCAGCTATGACATTCTTTGGGAAATGTCTGTCTGTAGTGTCTTAGGTCAGGACTACTCAACAGAATGGTTGAAGTAACTAAATTCCAAGTCTCCACCCATCACTACTTTAGATTTCTGAAAGGTTTGTAAAGTTCTGTAGATACTGGAGAGGAAATCTCTCTGATCCCCAACTGGAGCATGGACCAAACCTATTACTAACTCTGAATCCTGCATTTAAACGTTCACAAATAAAAAGTGCCCCATGGGATCTTTCCATGTTTTAGTATCTTCCCAGAAAGTGAATTCCAACTTCTCTTTTTCTATATGCTGCATGTTTGGAATGATTTGTTGTCAGGGAGAGGTTCAGGTAGGACAAGAAAAGAATAACAATTGCAATAAGGAAGAGTATATCTAATGAAATGCATCTGCTTGGGAGAAGGGAGATTAATGCAAACTGATAAAGTGAGCCAAACTGAGCAGACCGGTGAAACTTTGAACGAGTTGAGTGTCAGCTAGCATAGCGTTTCCATCCGTCACACACCAAAACATGAGTGATAATAAGTGTATGAACCCTGAGGGAGGAAGTCTCTACCATCCTTCCAAAGGGTGTGCACCAGCAGGATGATACACAGCATATCAAGACACATTAGGGCCTTTTTAGGTATATTATACCTGTATAAATTACATTCTGGTGCATTCTGAGGCATTCAAATGGCTAATAGTCAATGTTGGATGACTTGTGCCTGCAGAGTCTCTGAAGATTGAGGTAAAGCCAATGAAGAAAATGCCCCATATTCCCCAATACCTGCTACTCCCCTAAGTGTTAATCAAACCTGTTACTAACTTCTTACTCAAATAAGGATTCCTAGTAAGTCAAGTCAAGTCAAGTCAGAAATTTATATAGCGCGCTACATACCCATAGGGTCTCAAGGCGCTTGAGGAAGGGGGAAAATTACTTGTCGAATATCCAAGTTTTAAGTTGCTTTCTGAATGCTAGGTGGTTCTGAGTAAGCCGAAGGTGAGTGGGAAGAGAGTTCCAGGTTTTGGCTGCCAGGTAGGAGAAGGATCTACCTCCCATGGTGGCTTTGTTGATCGGGGAACAGTGGCCAAGGCTTGGTTGGAGGATCGTAGTTGACGGGAGGGGGTGTAGAAGGACAGTCTTGTGTTGAGGCATTCGGGTCCAATTTCGTAAAGTGCTTTGTGTGCGTGGGTTAATAGGCGGAAGGTAATTCTCTTATTTACGGGGAGCCAGTGGAGGTTTTTCAGGTGACCAGAGATGTGTTCTATGTCAAGTAAGAGCCTGGCTGAGGCGTTCTGGATGCGTTGGAGTTTTTTCTGGAGTTTTGCGGTGGAACCGGCGTAAAGGGTGTTTCCGTAGTCCAGGCGACTCGTGACAAGTGCGTGAGTGACCGTTTTTCTAGTTTCGGTGGGGATCCAGCGAAAAGTTTTTTTGAGCATGCGAAGAATGTTGAAGCAGGATGATGAGACAGCGTTGACTTGTCTGGTCATCGAGAGTGAGGAGTCCAGGATGACGCCAAGGTTCCGTGCGTGGTCCGTCGGGATGGGTGCTTTTCCAAGGGCCTCTGGCCACCAAGAGTCGTCCCAGGCGGAGGGAGAGGTACCTAAGATAAGGACTTCTGTTTTGTCTGAATTCAGTTTCAGACGGCTGTGCTTCATCCACTCGGCTACTTCTTTCATTCCTTCGTGTAAGTTGTTTTTGGCGGTGTTGGGGTTCTTGGTGAGTGAGAGGATCAGTTGGGTGTCGTCAGCGTAGGAGATGATGTTGAGATTGTGTTGGCGAACGATGGCTGCGAGGGGGCTCATGTATACGTTGAAGAGGGTGGGGCTGAGTGATGATCCTTGCGGCACGCCGCAGATGACTTCAGAGGCCTCTGATTTGAATGGAGGGAGCCGGACTCTCTGAGTTCTTCCGGTGAGGAACGAGGTGATCCATTCCAGTGCTTTTCCTTGGATTCCGATGTTGCTGAGGCGCTGTAATAGGGTGTTATGGCAGACTGAGTCGAAGGCTGCGGAGAGGTCAAGGAGGATGAGGGCGACTGTTTCTCCATTGTCCAGTAGGGTTCGAATGTCGTCTGTTGCTGCGATGAGTGCGGTCTCAGTACTGTGTTTGGCTCGGAATCCGGACTGTGAGGGGTCGAGGGATTTGTTGCTTTCGAGAAAGGCAGCAAGCTGGTTGTTAACAGCTTTCTCGATGACTTTGGCCGGGAAAGGAAGGAGCGAGATGGGGCGGTAGTTTTTGAGTTCGGTGGGGTCAGCTGTGGGTTTTTTCAGAAGGGCGCTGAGTTCAGCGTGTTTCCAGCTTTCCGGGAAGGTGGCGGAATTGAGGGAGCAGTTGATGACGTCTCGGAGGCGTGGTGCAATGATGGAGTCTGCTTTGTTGAAGATGTGGTGAGGGCATGGGTCAGTTGGGGATCCTGAGTGGATGGAGTTCATCAGGCGGATGGTGTCCTCAGTGGAGATTGGGTTCCAGTTGTTAAGGATGTTCAAGGGGGGTGGGGGTCCTGCAGAGGGTTGGGAGGGTTGGTCTTCGGGTCGGTTGTCGAAGCTGTTGTGGATGTCTGCAATTTTGTTGTGGAAGAAGGAGGCTAGGGAGTCGCAGAGGGCTTGAGAGGGGGTGATGTCGTTGGAGTTTGCTAATGGGTTGGTAAATTCTTTGACGATGTTGAATAACTCCTTGCTATTGTGGGCGTTGTTATCTAGTCGGTCTTTGAAGGCGGCTTTCTTGGTGGACCGGATTAGTTGGTGGTGTATGCGGGTGGCGTTTTTGAAGGCGTCTCTGGTGTTGGAGTTTGGGTCTTTTTTCCATGCTTTCTCGAGGGAGCGGCAGAGTTTCTTGGATTTCTTAAGATCATCGTTGAACCAGGAGGCCTTCTTGCTGCTTAGTTTGTTTTGATGTTTTTTCAACGGTGCTAGGGTGTCGGCGCTTTTGGATAGCCATTGGGTGAAGTTAATGGCTGCTTGGTCGGGGTTTGAGGAGTGGACAGGAGGGATTTGGAGGAGCGATGAAGAGATCTGGTCGATGGTGAGTTTGTTCCAATTTCTACGCAGGGTGGGTTGAGGGTGGTAGTGGATTGTGGGCTTATTGTAGAAAAAGTGAACGCAGCTGTGGTCCGTCCAATGAAGAGCTGTGGTGTGGCTGAAAGAGACGTATTTGCTGGAGGTGAAGATAGGGTCGAGTGTGTGACCTGCAATGTGGGTGGGGGAAGTGACAAGTTGTTTAAGTCCGAGGTTTGCGAGGTTGTCCAGAAGGGTGGTGGCGCTGTTGTCATTGCTCTTTTTCAGGTGAAAATTGAGGTCTCCAAATAGGATGTAGTCCTCGGAGGGGAGGGCATGTGGGGTGCCCGAAAGACTGTTACCAGACTGTGACACTTTTACGGTCACTCTCCTTGACCAATGCTGTACTAACGACATTGAGATTCTGGTTTTTAAAATTGGTTCCTCGCCCCTAGCTTACTGGAAGGGAGCATTGGTGTACCGCCCTCCGGGTCTCTACACTGAGGCCTCGACCATCCTCCTGGAGACTCTAGCTCCCCATATCAGATCAGGGACTAATTTCGTACTCCTGGGGGACTTCAATGTCCACAGCGAACTATCTGACAACGCTGAGGCTTGCAAACTGCTGACTGATCTATCTGCCCTAGGCTTCAAACAGTGTAACCGGGGTCCGACTCATCAGGCCGGTCATACCCTCGATATAATTTTATCTAACTCTCACTCCCTGACCTGTTATCCCCCAACACAGGTGGAATGGACCGACCACTTTATAATCAGCTTCTCCCTCCCCACTCTCTCGAAGGAACGCCCCCACCCTGTCCCCCTGCCGCTATGGCGCAGGCAGTGGCATAAGGTGTCCGCGGATACTTTTAGAACGGCCTTTATACCTCCTGACTTTCTCCCCTCAGACTCCCCCAATTTGGCCTTGTCCAAATTCAATAATGCCTTGAGTACGGCGGTCAACCTTATCGCCCCCCTAAGACGCTGCAATCAGCGGTCGGACCGCAAGCAAGAACTATGGTACTCGGACTTACTGCGTGCGGAGAAAAGGACCTGCAGAAAGTTGGAGAAATCCTGGAGATTCTCGCGCAGCACTGTCGATAGAGACAGGTATAGCTCAGCAATGAGACTCTATCATAGAAACATCAGAGCTGCCCGCAAGTCCCACATTATCTCCCAACTCTCTGGGGCCGGCAACGACCCCAAAATGTTGTACCAGGTGCTCTGCACATTCACCAAGCCTGTCGCTTGTGACAGTGCAGAAGTGCTGACCCAAAAACTGTGCGATGACACGGCCGGTTTTTTTTCGGATAAAATTGATGTTATTTACCGAAATATCTCCCAATCAAGCCCATCCACGGATGAAAATGTCCCCTCTCCCAGTCTCCAGCCTGGAACAGCCGGCGCTGCTCCAGCCACACTATCATTCATCCCTGAGATAACCTTAGACCAGGTCAACTCCCTGATTGCGACCATTAAGTCTGGTAGCCCAGTAGATCCTGTACCTGCCCGTGTCATGCACCTCATTGGGAGTGTCCTTAGCCCCTGCATTCGGACGGTGATCAATCGCTCCCTGTCTGAGGGACTGGTCCCCCGGGTGTGGAAGGAGGCCATGGTCAAGCCTATCAGGAAAAACACCGCCATCCCCTGGTCAGATATGACCAATCTGAGGCCAATTTCCCTTCTGCCGTTCATCGGCAAACTGACGGAGAAGCACGTCAATCACCATCTTTCCACCTTCATTGAGCAGACCGGCAGCCTAGACCATTCTCAGTCCGGGTTCAGGCCTAGGCATAGTACAGAGACTGCCCTCCTCTCCGTCACGGATGCCATACGCCTATCTCTGGACAGAGGGCTGTCTGTGGTGTTGGTGCTGTTGGACTTGTCCGCAGCATTCGACACCATATCCCACGCCATTCTCCTTACCAGATTAAAGGAGATAGGCATTGACAGATCTGCCTTGGCGTGGTTCACCAGCTTTCTCTCAGAGCGCACCCAGAAGGTGAATATGGGCTCCTTTAGTTCCACCTCGGCTAATATCATCAGAGGAGTCCCGCAGGGCTCTTGTCTTAGCCCTACGTTGTTCAACGTATATGTCTCCTCTCTGGCCAACATGACGAGGTCCTTTGGGTTTATGCCTATCTCCTACGCTGACGACACGCAGCTGCTGTTTACTTTTAAGACCTTTACCCCGGAGATAAGACAAGCTTTCTCCAACGGCATGACTGCAATCGCCAGCTGGATGGCCAAGAACTTTCTACAGTGCAATGTGGGAAAGTCTGAGGTCATGTTATTTGGGGAGGCGAGAATCCTCTGGACCCCAGATTGGTGGCCTTCCAGCCTGGGTCAGGCCCCGCTCCCTAAACAGGTAGTAAAAAACCTGGGGGTTCGTCTAGATCATGACCTTACCCTTTTTCATCATGCCAGCACCACTGCAGGGTCCTGCTTCCATATTATTGGCCTCCTTCGGAAGGTGTTTCCCCTTCTTCCTGACGACACTCGGAAGACCTTGGTCCAGGCCCTCGTTTTGAGCCGCCTGGACTATTGTAATGGCCTACTTTTAGCTGCCAATGAGGGAGTGCTCAATAAACTACAGGTGGTGCAGAACACCGCGGCTCGGCTGGTGACCAACACCCCCCCCAGAACACCGTCCCTCCCCCTCCTTAGGGCCCTTCACTGGCGTCCTATCCGGAAACGGGTAGAATTCAAGATTTGCTGTGTGATACACAAGAGTTTACACAATCTGGGACCCTATTACTTGGCGGATAAATTTGTTTATTACCGTCCATCCCGCATCCTTAGGTCCACCAACCAATTGTTACTTCAGGTTCCCAGACATTACAAGACCAGACAGGGAGGCTGCGCCCTCTCCATCATGGGTCCACGTCTATGGAACAACCTCCCCCTTTCTCTTAGAGAATGCCCGAGTCACTCAGCTTTCAGGAAATGCCTAAAGACAGCACTATTCTAGGAGGAGCTCTCTCGACCTGTTCACCTCACAGCTCCGCGCGGAGATACACCTTCGGGTGTGATGCCGGCGCGTAACAAGCCTATAAATAAATATTTATTAACTCAAAATAAATATGCCTTTGAAGTAGCTCATGACGTTGGGCTCCTCTGGATGCAATTGGGTTTCCTCACTTCCGAGGGACTCAAGATTTAAAATGGGACCGATTTTAAAGGATTACTTGATGCTCTTTTGTTTCACATATGCATATATATACTTTAGCACTTTTCCCCACTTTGTGAATGCGCTGTATAGTGTAACACACATGCAAAGTTGGAAGCATTTTGAAAAAAGACAACTTTTCTGAAACTTAAAGCCTGCCTCGAGGAGGCATTCATTTTTGAAGCAAAGTCTGTCTAACTTTTTCAACAAATAGGACTTTGCCCCAAAAACCATGGCTGATTGCTTTGTAACATCCATGTACCACCTATGGCACACACCCTTGATGCAAAGTAGTGCAAAGTAGCCCTAAGCTAGATTGTATTACTTTAGGGCTATTGCCCAGCGGAAATCAGGATTTGCGCTGTCAAGTAAATTCAAAACCAACACTTTATGCTAGTTTGCATTGTTAGTAAATCTAGCCAGAAGAGTTTAGGAAAAACGGCTTTGCTTATCAGAGTGCCTAAAAGGATTGTGTTGTTTAAAAGTTCCGAAGTTACTCTGTATATTTCTCAGACCGTTGAGTCTCTTATGCCAATCTTAAGTTTGTCAGAATTGCAGCCCTGTGCCTTTGAGGTGGAGAAGCAGGCATGCCTGAAAACAAAACTGTAAAGGGAGCCCAATAGACAGCAGAGGGAGAGTCATTGCCCTGAAATTGCTGGTCCCCAACCTGACTTGGCTGCTCCAAGGTATCGCCCATGTCAGCAGAGATAGAATGATTCTGGCCGCAAGTATCCATTGGTTTGGAGAACCGGGCCTTATGGGCCTGGCGGCGCAGGGCACGCCTTAAATCCCCGAGTTCACCTGCCTTGTCGAACAGAGACACGAGACACTCTGTTGAGCGTGAAAACCAGGTTTATTAGCTGCAGCTAAGCACAGTTATCCCAGAAGTTACACGCAAGGTAGCTTCTGAGGAGACTGCCACTTCAATCCGTGGGGCACAATCTTTTATAGAAACATATTTACGTTTACTCCTTACACATACAAAATGAACCAACGAGAAAAGTTGGAAAACAAGCTATCAGGTGTCTCAAATACGCCCCTCTCTCAGACCCCGTGTGTTACCCCTCCCAACAAATTAATCAGTGGTGGAACAAACAATCCAATTTGCAGATGGCAGGACGTATTTGTGTGCTCAAAGGATAGCTGTGTAACAAGAGAATACAAGGAGAGAATAGTGAAGACCAGTCGGATAAGATAATGTAAGGAAAGAATAGGAGAAGGCAAATAGTCAGTCGAGACGGGGATCAGTCAACCCAGACATGGATTAACGAACTCGGCCAGACCCTGACATCGGTTTCGTAAACAAGGGCAATGGAGTTACTCTTTAACTCAAAGGACACCCAGTGGCTGAGAAAAGCAAAAACACACCGTCCGCCGTGCTGCCTGAGTGAGGGCAACACAAAATGGCGACAAGACACGAAATGGCTGCTAAATACGGGAGGAAGTCAGAAATCAAAGAACCTCAGGTTTTCTCTACTCCTCCCTCTGTTGCCCAACAGTATTACCACCTATGTGCCACCTGTCAAGTCCAATATATTGGGAAGGAAACCAAAACTACTCCCGCTGACCATCAACTTCCATGAGTCCCCTTTGTCCACATCCACATGTGCTTTATGTAAATGTCTAAATGCAAGTCATTTATGCATGTACCTGGTCTAGTATGTTTGTTTTCAGGCTGATACAATCCTTCCCCTTCAACCTCCCTGACGCAATTACAGATATAAAACGACAAATTATAGATTTAATTCCCTGAGTTTGGGTCTCCCTTTGACAGGAAGTGACTAGGGCACTCATTCCATATCTACTATAGTACAGGCACTGTGCAAGGCTTTAGGGATCAAGAAACAATATCCCTGTGACTACCACCCCGAGTCCTCAAAAACAAATAGCTAATATTTGAGCCATGGTAGTTCTAAATTGGTCTGGTACTCTTTCCTTGGCACCTTTGTCAATGAGAGCCATCCTTAGCCAAAAGACCAAGCTAATTTCATAAGAACTAATAATGGGACGACCCATGCTGCCTCTGTTAAATCACCCGACGTCCCTTGATATACACCTAAATGACAAAATAACCCTTCAATGTGAAAACAATATGTTCTCTGTCTCCACAGCTTCCAAGGTCCAAGCTGCCTTATCCATCTGTCGGACTGAATTCAGACACAAACCTGCAACCAGAGGAATGGGCCAACCTTCGAGTCTACCAATGGAAAACGAGTCTCCAACCCCATGCGCATGGTACTTTCCAAGTCTTGCTCACCACAAACAATACTGTTAATAGTGTTTGACTACCAGTGTGGGTGCTTGTCAGCCACTGCAAGAGAACCACTTAACCCAAAAGCTCCAATCCTGCTGTCGCCTCTGCACATGTGTTGTATAGCGTTTTAGGACCCTGGTGTAATTTTACCGATTCATGCCCTTATATAGGGTTAATTCACATTACCCTTATATAAGCATAGAAATCATACCCATACTTAGACATAACCCATCCAGTCCAAATACTGCATGGCTACTTCCACTAGTTCCGAAAAGCCACAACGATTTCTTGGAAAACTTGGCTTCAGCAGTCAGGGACATCCCCTTTCTTGAATATTGATTTGTCCTAGAAATCATACGTTTTCAAAGAACTACCATTCCCTTGCGGTTCTTTGGTGACGGTATTATGTCCAACTTCACGTCAAACCAGGCACCTTCAAGGTATAAATATGCCCACACTTTCCCTAGCAAACACACAGTGGTTTGGAGCAGTTTGACTATCTACTTCCCTGACGTGGCTCGCTACAGCAAGTGCCGAAGTAAGCCGACCCTCCAGCTGGGGCACTGACAGAGAGGCTGCCTTTTTCACGCTGAGAATCCAGCTCCAGTGTTTCCAAGCTCCCCTTGCGGGGTGTTGGGAAATCGAGTCCCGAGACAGAGATACCAGACCTCCTTCATTCTAAACCAAGGTACGGAGCTGATTAGACCCTATGAGAAATCTTGGATAGATTCTTGGCAAAGAACCTAAACCTATGCTACACCACACTTACTTCTTCCCTCGAACTAGACTTAGGTTAGGTACATTGGGGTAGGCGTATTTTAGAAGCACCAGTTGAAAACTTTCAGTCTTTGTTATTTATGTATGTATTTTATGGCTTAGAAACCATACCATGCTTTAACAGTAATATTTTATAATACTCTTCTTGCAGCTGGCACTGCTCATATGTTTTTCTTTTGCCCTAAGTTGACTTAGTTTATATCTGAAGTAGAGTCTTATTTGCATAACAATTTGGGCATTTCAGCAAAGCGAACAGCACCACTGGTTATTTTTGGATGTGAAAAGAACAATATTAATAATTTCTCAGTGGTCGACGAAGGTTTTATTTTTATATGTATGGCTGTATAGCGCTCATGTATTACCTCTCAATGGTTAGACAAGGAATTACCAAATTCTATTAAATGGCAAACTAAAATACTGTCTATCTATTATTTAGAGACAGCATTGTACAAATTCAAGGGTATAAGGAAGAAAACTTTTGGACATAAATTATGGTCTCCTATCACTAATTGGATAGCATCTTAATGGAATTCTCTAAATATTTCTGTTATTGAACTCTATTTGGTATTTTGTTATTTCCATTATCTCTCTTTTGGTTTTTGTGTAGCTTTAAGTGCTCTTATGATGTAAGTATAAGATCGCTTTCAGTGTTAAGTTTGAAAATGTTTATCGATATGTATGTTGTCTCCTTTTGTATTAATAATACTATTGTTCTTCTTATTTTGTTTTTCTGTCTGTCTGCTGTCATAAAATTTAATAAATACATTTAAAAAAAAAGAGAACAGAACTTCTATTTTTAGAGACTCTAGAGACATTATTTTGAATCAGCCTCTAGCACATGTACAATCTTGTATAACTATGTGATGAAATGGTCTCGACCTTCTCTTCTGTATTAAGAGCCATTTCATAAATGTAAATTTCGTGATTCATTCAGTGAAGATTATAATGCACTACAGAAATTTTATCTGAATGATACCACTGCTTTAAAACGTACAGTATAATACTCATTTTCGTGTATCTATACCATTTCAAATGCATTTGATTTATTTTGGGGTGGTCTCGAAAACACATGCATATGATAATAGGCGCAGTTAGACTTTCCACATACTTTTCTTATTTTTCTTTTTCTTATTTTAAAGGTTTTATATAGCGCTGGCTAGACCCGGAGGTATCAGAGCGCTTTACATGAGCATCAGATCATAGTTACAGGTTACATTTTTACAAAGGTTACACAGTTATTAGAGCATTGCAACATTGTTACTTGTAAGATCGAGGTAAACAATAAGCACAAATACGTAAGGGGAAATACAGGCAAGGGGAAAGATTCAGAGGAGGGGGGTAGGAGCTGGGGAAGTAGACAGATTATGAAGGCGGGAAAGAGGAGGTGAGGGTAAAGGACACAGCATGGAAAGAGGAGGGGAAGGGCGATGGGGACACCGATAGAAGAGTCAAAACGACGTCCAAAGTCCAGTAAGCTGTGATCCTATCTCTGTTGCGGGAAGCTCCCTTTACGCAGTGGACTCTATCAGAGGGGTCTCTGAGACTCCAAGGCCTGCATACTGGATCCTTCCCCAAAAAGGGGAGAGGGAGTGCTATGGCAAGGGGTGCCATACCATACCACAGCTGTGAGTGGCTCCCTTGGCGCAGTGGACTCTCTCAGCGGATTTGCTGAGACGCCAGAGTAAAATATTGGATCGTTCCCCAACAAGGGGAGAAGGAGTGCTTAGTCAAAGGGCACAAAGGACATTGGGCTAGGCAGACTAGCAGGCAAGGTGAGAGATTTAGGGGAGAGGGGATAGGAGCTAGGAAAGTAGACAAAAAGAGAAAGAGTACTAAATGGGAACATATTTAATTAATGAGTTATTATATAGCGCTGGCTAGACCCGAAGGAATCAGAGTGCTTTACATGAGGAACAATAATGTTGCAATTTACATCAGTTAAAAGTTACATAAGTATCAAGAAAAGCTTTTAAAGAACATAGGGAACAAGGTGAATGGAGCAAGGAAGGGTAAGGGGATAGGGTAAAGGGGTAGGAGGAAGATAGGACATAAAGACGAGGGGGAAATCTGCCCAAGGTCCGGCTGGGTAGGTGACGGCAGGGGGAAGGGGGGAGTCCACAACCCATCTCCTCTTTAGCTATATGTTAGCTCCACCGGGCATCAGCCAAATCGCTTGGTCTCCACAGTCTGGGGTTAGTTTCGCAGGTTCCAAGTCCTGATGTGTAAGCAGGTTAGAGGATAGGTTCAAGGTCTGGTCAATGTCCAATTGTTGTCCCAAGGAAGTAAAATAAAGTGAAGGGGACCACTATGGAAGCCATCTTGGGGTCAGGCAGGAGACTGTACTGTACAGTGGTACCCTGGTGGCCATCCTAAGGTCAGACATCTGGCAGTTAGAGTAAATTTCCAGGACAGCGGGCGCCAGAGAATAACAAATCCAGCCTGCACACACCATCACACGCACAGACATGCACAAGCACACATAAATGTATGTACACACTCTCATATGCGCACATACGCACACACACAAGCACATACAGAAACATCCAAAAACACAAGCACACATAAAACCCCATGCTCTACTGCAAAAACACCCAAGTACACGCACTCGCAAACACCATCACATGCACAGACATGCGCAAGCACACACAAATGCACTCACACTCTCATACATGCACAGACGCACACATATGCAAGCACACATACAGAAACTACCAAAAACACAAGCACACATACAATCACATGCTCCAGAACAAAAAATACCCAAGGACGTACACACAAGTACATGCACACACACCATCACACGCACAGACATGCACAAGCACACACAAATGTGCGCGCACACACTCATACGCAAACAGAGGGCACACACAAGCACGCATACAGAAACATATAATCCCATGCTCTAGTACCAAAACTCTCAAGAACATGCACACACCATCACACACACAGACATAAGCACACATACAGAAACATCTGCACCCACAAACACAAGCACAAATAGAATCACATGCTCTAGTACAAAAACACCCAAGTACATGTCCGCACCATAACACGCACAAATATGGACAGGCACACACAAATGTGAACAGTCTTTCATACACTCTCAGTCATAACAGAAGTTGAACCCCCAATCTCCTTACTGACTAGCTAGTGTGTCAGAGTCATTATTTAGCTCCCGAATGCAGCGATGATCCCCAATGATTATACAACCCAGAACATAAGACTACGGAGTCAGAGTGCCGACCTCTCAGAGTCACGGAATCATGCTTGCAAATTGCAAACCCTTTCGCTCACTCACTCATGACCAAAACCACAGAGTCTATGTAAGTTTTAACGCTTTATTAAAAGTAAAACAATTAGGTCTGTGTGTACTCTGTTTATTAATTTTCAATTGTTCATTATATAAAAACATTTATTAAAATCAACTTCATAAAAGAGAAACGGTGAACTCATGAAAACTGAACAGTGGCTGATTTACACATTAATTGTGGGAGACCCCTCATCTGGTTGGAACTTAAAGTACTGGTGGTGATGAGGATGAGTAAATATTGCTCTTGTTCGTAGAAGGGAATCTTTTGTCTGTTATGAGAAAAAAGGTGCGCGTTAAAAAGCAAGCATTCATCAGTTGTGCCAAAAAGTGTAGCATGTTATGGCTAAGCATAAATAAAAACACCCTCCACTTCCGAAAGGGGAATTTTTAGTTTAGACTAGAGAGTCACAAATAATTACATTTCTTAATGTAGTAACATTTTTTTTCATTCCTAGACAAAATAGAGAGTGGTGTATATGGCATCTAAAAATATGAAATGTTTTTTCTAGGCAGAACACCATCGGCCCAGACAAACACCAGTGCCGGGGCCAGCGCGGAGGTGGTCACTCCAGGGGCAGATGTGGTGCCACCAGTGGCCGCAGGAACTGCTGTGGTGGATGCCTCGGTAGTGGCGGGCAGTGGTAAGCTATTATATTCCTTACTTATTGAGATTGCAGAGTAGGCTCACTGCAGGGGTGTATGTTGTACAGTACAAGTACACCTAACTGTTAAGAAGACTTACACATTTAGAACTAAGTTTTTGTCAACCAGGTAGAAGACAGTCACCCTTGACTTCGCATTAGCAATAGCATTAAAGGCGGGAGTTGACGAGTAACCAATGGCCTCCTCTAAATTTGACTTTAACTCAGCTATGAAAGTTTTATCGAGAAGCCAAGTCAGATCAGAGATGAACTTGATGGATGGGATGAACGAAAAGGGAAAGAAGGGCGTAAGGAAGGAGGAAGAACGAGCTAGCTAGTTAAATTAATGACTGGCAAATAATGATATGTGTTTTTGAATTCAGGCAGAGGTGACTGGTAGGAATCTGATGCATGGCCGGTTGAAGCAAGGATGGGTGGAAGGAGAAAGAAAAGAGGACTGCCTGGGTGGGTGAAACAGAAACTGTATGTGTGCGCAATATATCCTTTGGGTCAAATTCAAATGCAAGTCAAGCACGGATGCATGGGTGGCGGTTTACAAAATAAAATAAAAAGGGTGTTTTTCGGTGAGAAAAAGTAAAGTTTGTCCAGTTGAGACATTAAGAAGAATGATTGACATTTACTTTGAATTGATGGATGCCTGAATGGTATCTTCCTCATAGATAGCGTTGGTGTATGTAAAGTAGACAGAGTAAACGGTCACTGGATGAAGAGTGTTAGTTTGAAGAACATGTAACACCGCACGTCCGTGCCAGAGTAGCAAAGCCAAGGAAAGTTGAAGTTGTAATTTTTCAGAATAGTCCCTTCACTAAAAGTAGTTTGCAAGCACAGCATATATTGTGTATCTATATTGTATAGTTCACATTATCAAGTCAAGTCACAAGTGCCTTCCTCCGGCGATTACGGGGACCACTCACTACCTATGTTAATAATTTTTTTTCAACTCTGTCATTCATGTGTGGCCTATCGGTGTTCACTCAATCAATAAAAACAACACACCTAAAGTCATCCCTTATATAAGCAAATATCATGTGAAGGGATACATGATCATATTATCTTCTTCATTTTCCTTTTGTAGTAGTCAGGGGCAGGGCAGGGTGAAAGTTAAATTAATTGAGCAGTAGCCCTTGTAACAGAGTATGGCCAGTGCCACCCGTAATAGAAAAGTAAGAGCTTCCCCACCTGCATGTCCTGGTAACAGTAAAGCGAGTCTGCGTCATCATGGCTTGCATCTGTTTTTCTTGGGTGCAAGCTGACTGCGCTGGCATTATGCCGGCTTCCACAAGTTTACGTACTAATTTCGCTAAACGAGAGAAGAAGACCGGTGTACTGTCTGAGTCTAATGTAGTGAGTGCATAGTGCTAGTAGAATTCCTGAAACTCCCACTAATGTTAGAGCAGAGGCCGACGAAGTGGGAAGTTAGATAGATACATGCCACAAATGTTATGTACTGTGCTTCATAGTTGCTAGTGCTACTGTGACACAACTTTCTGTTGAATTATTTTGTGTTAATCTTTTTTTTTTTTTTTTTTAAACCTTTATTATGTAAAGAAAATACAGTTACAGACCCACAACCACGGAGGCTGGCCAGTCGAGCACAATAATATCAACATCAAGTTACACAGCTCATCAGCTGACAACCAGGGGGTACGGCAGCGATACTTCATGATTAAGTACAAGCCTGTGATATAGCCAGGATCCGCGAAAGGTTTCACGTTTTATATTTTATTTAAATAAAACCACAAACAAAAACACAGAAAAGAAAAAGCGAGGCATGGCTAAGTATAAACTGGCAGTTCCCTATGGCAGTGGGTGACGGGTGAAAAACGCGTGTCTATAAGGATGAGGAGAAATATTGGGGAGGGCAGGGGGGGAAACCTGGTAGCGACCGATACAATGCAGTCAACCAGAACTGAGTACAGGGAACGCACGATCAAGGAAGAAGGAGTGGATCCGGAAGGTCGGTGAACGGAGGAGTACAAATCTCACCACGGTATGCATTCCATTGTGACCATATCCTACCCCATTTCTTGGGCCTGCCGAGGGAAACATACACAACTTTCTCTCTGAACATGGACTAGTCCATATTTTCCTTCTAGCGCAGGAGCGTCGGTGGCCTTGGGGAACCCCATAACTGGGCTATGTCACGTTTAGCGACCATATTACCCAATGTGACCCATTGAGTCTGAGCAACAGTGGAGTCATTCGGTTCCCAAACATTCAACAGACAACGCCTGGCCTCAGGCAACAACACTACTCCCGTCACTTCACCCATAACCACATGCACTCGACGCCAAAATGCCGCCACCTCCGGGCACTCCCAGAGGATATGCAAAAAGGTAGCTAGCATACCACATCCGCGCCTACACAACCCATCCACAGAAAAACCCATATGCATCAATCGTGGCCGGTGACATACACCTGATGCAATATTTTAAGTTGCACCAGTCTAAGACGCGCCGGAATCGCAACCTCCTTAGGGGAGGAAATCGCCGCCTGCCAATCTTCATCATCCAGTTCCAATCCGTCACTGGTCCAGGTAGTCCGCAATTGCAAAAGGAGATCCGAGCGGTCGTTAATCAGTTTCTTGTAGATGAGAGATATAGTGCTATCGGGGACGTGCCCATCAAGCACCCTATCCTCAAGCGGGGAGGCCTCCGGAACAGAAGCGTCAGCCGGGAAAACCGAGTGAATCGCATGACGGATCTGGAGGTACCGGAAATACTCCCTGTCACTCAATTTATATTCTCGCTGTAGTGCCTCGAAGGACCTGACTGCACCCTTGGCCCAGAGGTCACCCACCCTGCTGATACCAATGAGGTCCCAGCTGTCGAAACCCTTTGATTTCCACAGACCACCTAGCGCTTCCGAGGCATACAATGGAGTGGATTTTGTCACCCTATCCGTCCAGCCCGTGGCGGCGGTCGCGCTTCCCCAAACTCGCACAGCCACTGCCATGGGGCCCGTGAGATGCTTGCGGTTGGCTCTGGAATGGAGTGCCCAGTTGTAATCTCCCCCAGGGAGTTGCCATCTATCCATCTCAAACACGGGATTGGGGACAGGGCCATACATGGCATGGTTCACAGCACTCAACTGGGAGGCCCAATAGTAGCGCCTGATGTCGGGCAGCGCGATACCTCCTTCATACCATGGCAAAGTCAATTTTGCCAGTGCGATGCGTGGTCGCCGACCCCATACCAACCGCCTCTGCAAGCCCTCGATCTCTCGGAAATAGCTAGCAGGTACCAAATCGAGTGCATTTTGAATGGCATATAAAAAGCGGGGAAGAGACATCATTTTGAACAGGGCCGCCCTTCCCAAAGGGGATAGTGGCAGGCCACACCACGCCACAACATCCGAACGAAGCCGGGAAAGCGGAGGCAGCAAATTCCGCTCATAGCGGGTCTTGGGGTCCAGCGAAATGTAGATCCCCAAATATTTGAAACCGTCCCTAGAGACCGGTATCGGACAATGGCGAGGAAGAAGGAGCTCATCCTCCGTGAGTGGATAGATACAGGACTTAGCCCAATTAATAACCAGACCGGAATTCCTCCCGAAGGAACGCAGCACGTCGAACAGAACGCCCAACGACTTACGAGGAGAGGTAAGGTACAGCAATATATCATCCGCTTAGAGTGATATACGGTCCTCGAAATCAGCCGACCAGCGGATGCCCTTAAGCGATGGTTCCCACCGCAGCCATGCAGCCAGGGGCTCAAGGGCAAGCGCGAAGAGGAGCGGCGACAAGGGACATACCTGTCTCGTTCCCCGCCCAAGGGTAAAGGGCTCGGAGGCCCTACCGTTAACCACCACCTGCGCCAGTGGCTGCTCATACAAGAGTCGAACCCATCCAATGAATTTGGGGCCGAATCCGAACTTGGCGAGAACAGCCCACAAATACGGCCATTCAACCGTGTCGAAGGCCATCGAAGCATCAAGGGAAACCAAAATGGCCGGTTCCCGAAGAGACCCCGCCCTCGCCAAGAGGCCATGAAGGCGACGTAGGTTGAGCGCGGTGTTTCAGTGGGGTATAAATCCGGATTGGTCCGGATGGATCAAGTCTGATATCACCGTAACCAACCGATTCGCCAGAAGCTTAGCGAGAATCTTGGGCTCGACGTTTAAAAGCGAGATCGGCCGATACGATGCGCACTGATCACGGGGCTTGCCGTCTTTATGAATGACAACAATGGATGCCAGTCTCTGATCACGAGGAAGAGAGCCGGAATTTCGCGATGACAAAAACATCTTACGGAGATACGGCGCCATTTTGTCTGGGCAGAGTTTATACAATTCCACCGGTATACCGTTGGGGCCCGAGGCCTTCCCGGACCGAAGTGAACGGATAGCAAGCGCTACTTCATTGGTGGAAAAGTCCGCCTCCATAAGCTCCATATCAGAGTCCGACAGGCCAGGCAGAGCGATATCTCGGAGCAAAAGATGCGAATCCTCTTCCGGCAAATCCGAGACCGGCGCATAAACCGCCTGGAAATGACGGGCAAATGTTCGGACTATGTCAGTCGGGTCCACAACTCGAACACCATCCACACTCTCAACAACAGGCACCACTCTGTTCAATCTATCCCTTTTATCCAGCCATGCAATCAACTTTCCCGCCTTATCACCCACATCATACAGGCGCCCCTGTTGCTCACGGTGCATCGCCCTAGCGGCATCAGTGACCAGGGTCTTATAGTCAAATTGTTTCAGGGCCAGGGAATGCAACACCTCTGGAGTGTCCCCAGTCCCAACCTGTCCCTCCAAGTCAGTGATCTCATTTTCTAGTTCCACCACCGCGGCATTTCTACGCCTCCTTTCGCTGGCAATGAGGGACAAGGCCTGGCCATGAATCACCGGCTTATAGGCCTCCCACAATGTGACCGGGGAGGAGACCGATCCATCATTCTCAGCGAAATAGTAATCCATACATTTCACTATCTTTGACCTGATTGTAGGATTACGGAGGTGCCAGGGGTTAATCGGAGCGACTCGGCCCTCGGCACCCAATTGCACATCAATCGTCAGCCAAAGCGGGGAGTGATCAGAGATCCCCTTGGCCAAATGCGAACCTCCCGCACCGAGACCATCTGTGCTGCTGGTATAAGAATATAATCCAAACTCGAGAGGCTCTTGTGTGCACCCGAGTAGAAGGTGTACTGGAGCTGACCTGGGTGTAGCTGCCTCCAGCAGTCAGCCAGTCCCAACATATCCAGCAGCTTCCCTAGCCAGAGCTGCGCCGCAGGCAAAGTCCTGGGGGGACTGCGATCTACGTCACCACTGACCACAGAGTTAAAGTCACCGCCCACCACCAACATGTCGCCAGGGAGCCCCAGGATCACATCACCCAGATCAGCAAACGTGGTAGACTGCAGGCCAGTTGAAACATACACAGACAAAAAGGAGACAGTTTTCCCTTCCCATCGCCCGTAATGGCGGTGTAGCGGCCCCTGTCGTCCAACACTACATCATCTATCTCCAATGGGAGGGAAGTACGCACCATGACCCCCACCCCTCTCAAGCCGGAAGTGAACCCCGAGTGCGCTACCATACGGTATCCACGTCTGTTTAGTGCACGGCATGCATTGCCCACCAAATGTGTCTCCTGAAGCAAAATCACATCTGGGGTATAACATTTCAAATATTGCAAGACAATACTCCGCTTTATTCTATCTCCAAGACCGTTAACCTTCCAACTCAGCATCCTAAGCTCCCCCCCCCCCCCCCATCCCGGCAATGAACACCCAGCCCCCCACGCCTGGGAAGAAGCACACACAATCGACAACAGGAAATGTAGCAGCCTCGATCAAAACAAAGAGAAAGGAACCCCCCACCACCCCCCGGGAACCCCGAAAAACATGCCCCCCCACCCTGCACCCCTGCATTAGACCGAAAAGCCACCCCAACTTGCAGTGTGCCTGTCGCCCCATGAAACTAACCTATGAAAAGAGAGAGAAAGCCCCCAGAGGAGGAAGAAGAAACCCGAATCCCCCCACCCCCGGGTACCCACAGTAATAGCAAGTCTATTGAAAAGCCACTGCTGAATGTCCAAGTAACCAGTTCACCACTGCAGACTCACTCCTCCTGTTCACCTTCCGGGCTCTCGCCGCCCTTACGATGAGATGGCAAAGTGTCCAACCAGTCACTGGCCACTTCGGGGCGATCGAAGAAAAAGGCCCGCTCCTCATACTCGATCCTCAGCCGTGCAGGAAAAAGCATGGCGTATTTTAGACCAATATTCCTGAGTCGTCTCTTCACCCCGGTAAAGCCCATATGCTGTTTCTGAACCGCCTGGGTAAAGTCTGGGTAAAAACTGACCGAGGCATTGTCAAATTTGGTAGGACCCGTGGTCCTCGAAGCTTGCAGGATAGCATCTCGGTCACGGAAATTAAAAATCCTGGCAATGATGGGCCTCGGTGCAGTTCCCAACTCTATGGGCCCGTTCCACTGTGAAAAAGTTACTGAGGCCCTTAGGCGCAAGGTGTTTAAGGACCAGATCTTCCACCAGAAGGTCCGTGGAGACGTCTGGCGGGGTCTCCGGAACCCCCACAATGCGAACGTTGTTGCGCCTGGCCCGGCCCTCGAAGTCCTCCAGCCGGCGGGCAAACTGGTCGTTGGTAGTACGGAGCGTGGGAACCTCAGCCTGAAGGTCCGAGACATCAGTAATCAAACTCGCAGTTTTAATATCCAGAGATTTGACCCGTTCATTTGTCTTACCCAGGTCAGCCCTGATAAGATTAACCTCAATCGCCACCTTATCGATCTTGGCAGCAAGAGTCTCGTACTGATGGCCCATGTCAGTCCGAACACTGGTAATGGCACCCATGATGTCTCTCAGAGTCGGTTCCTCCGACGGAGGGGTACTATCCACGGTCCCTTCAAGAGCCTTACTCGCTCCACCTGGGGACCCTTTCGGGCGAGTGAAGAGCTCTATAGTCTGGGCTTGGATGAGGCCCCCACGATGCGTGCCCTTGGTGTTCCGTTTCTCGGCATCTGACTTGCCCGCCATGGTGGGCTTCGAAATCCCACGGAGTCATTGCAATCTAGTAAAAATGATCAAGCTCTAGATGAACCTCAAGGGCAGGAAGGTGAAGAACCAGAGCAGATTCAGGATCCGTAGCGAAGACAAGAAGATTAAATGCCAGAAACCGGTCCCCGGTAGCTTGTCTCCTTTCTGGTGAAGAATTGGCTTAGTAGTTTAGTCTGCCCTGTTCCCATGATGCACTGGGCCAGGGACAGACTGATTTGCATATAGCCAGGTTCTGAGCTGGAATGGTGCAGTGAGATAAATAACGGTGATGGATCAAGCCCTGATCTTTGGACTGGGTAAAAGTGGTCTGCTTAATTCAGACACTCTATTCATCACCACCCCCTTTTCTGAATCGTTTTTGGCCACTATAGGTGTGGCAGGGTATACTCAGACATGAGTCCCTTTCTCACTGCACCATCAGGATTCAAGCAAGCCGGGCCGAAGACGGCTGAAATGCCAGAAACCGGTCCCCGGTAGCTTGTCTCCTTTCTGGTGAAGAATTGGCTTGGTAGTTTAGTCTGCCCTGTTCCCATGATGCACTAGGCCAGGGACAGACTGATTTGCATATAGCCAGGTTCTGAGCTGGGATGGTGCAGTGAGATAAATAACGGTTATGGATCAAGCCCTGATCTTTGGACTGGGTAAAAGTGGTCTGCTTAATTCAGACACTCTATTCATCACCACCCCCTTTTCTGAATTGTTTTTGGCCACTATAGGTGTGGCAGGGTATACTCAGACATGAGTCCCTTTCTCACTGCACCATCAGGATTCAAGCAAGCCGGGCCGAAGACGGCTGAAATGCCAGAAACCGGTCCCCGGTAGCTTGTCTCCTTTCTGGTGAAGAATTGGCTTGGTAGTTTAGTCTGCCCTGTTCCCATGATGCACTGGGCCAGGGACAGACTGATTTGCATATAGCCAGGTTCTGAGCTGGGATGGTGCAGTGAGATAAATAACGGTGATGGATCAAGCCCTGATCTTTGGACTGGGTAAAAGTGGTCTGCTTAATTCAGACACTCTATTCATCACCACCCCCTTTTCTGAATCGTTAAGAAGATGAATGGGGCAGCCGTAGAGCGTTGCGACAATGGCCCAAAACGAAACCGAAAGTACCCTAGGGGCTGTGGGCGTGCCCAGCGGGCCGTTGTTGTTGACTTGCCACCTGGGTACCTCGGTGACTTGAGGCCGGGGACGGTCTACGATGTAGGCCACAAACTTCAGGACGCAGCAAGTCCGGATCGCGGCGTCCGATTTCGGTTCCAAAAAGATCCTCAGAATCAGCAGGGCATAGTCAACAAGTACCCTTCGATCAGATCAGGATTTGTGGCAGGATAGATGCGGGAGGCAAAGAGGGTCTCAGGAGCCCTGTGCTCACGCGTCCATCTTGGATCCGCGCGAAGCTCCTCCCCCTTTGTGTTAATCTTAAAGGGTATTGGTTACAGTATTTTTTTCTTTCTTCATATAGATACTCCTTCTAAACTATCAAGAGTTGGCTATCCGGGCCAGGCGAAGGAAGCTGGAGGCAATTGTCGCCGAATATCGGCGGCTGGTGGCTCAGGAGGAGGAGGATGATTCTCAGTCAACAACAACATCTGCATCCTCCTCCACTGCCCCATGGTCATACAGCCAGCGTAATCCTCCAGCGGTATGGCGCCGTGGTCCGGCAGCCACCGTCCCCCGCCGAGCAGCGAAACCAACATCTGCCCCCCACAGTACCTGCAAGGCGTATGTGCACCGCCTAACCCTGTGAGTGGCCTACCTTGAGCAGGAGGTGGAGAGGCGGAAAGTCCTGCTCAAGGCCCGCTGGAGAGAGCTGTGTGACCACCTGGCCACAGGACATCGCCAGCCAAAGTAGAGACTGTCCCTTGCCCCTTTTTTAAAGACTTTTGGGGGGGTGGGAATTGGGCGTTGGGGTTTTGGAACTTTTGGGGACAATTCATGGACATTGGTTGGGGTTAGGGATGGGGTTGGGTTGGTTCTTGTGGGATAGTTTATTTTTTTTAGGGTCGAAATAATTATTTATTTTCCACTTAAACATAGCATACGTGTTTTTACTGTTTTCTGGGGGAGGCAGGGCGGGGTTAACTACGTTTGTTTTCCTGAAACTTAACTGGCTGGTTGATTCAAATTGTCTAAGTAATCGCCCAAATTTGTACAAAAGTGCTACTGACAGAGTTAGTGAATTCAATTTTCCTACTACTTTACTAGTACTGCCGTCAGTCTCTCCTCTCCTCCTACTCCATTATTCTTCCTCCCCCAAAATGCTTATCTTACCTGTGATTCGTGTTTGAGAATAGGGCTAGGCACAGGGCTGGCTGCATGGCAAATGGCGATTAAGGTTGGCTATGGAATCCTGGACGGATGAAATGGCATTGTTGTGGTGGTAGTAGTAGTGGTACACACTGGCAGTAGCAGCATATGAAAAAAAAAGGAAATGAGACAGTGAGTCAAGTCAAGTCAAGTCAGAAATTTGTATAGCGCGCTACTCACCCAGAGGGTCTCAAGGCACTTAAGGGAAAGGGGATCGTTACTGATCGAATAACCAGGTCTTGAGTTGCTTCCTGAAGGAGAGGTGGTTCTGGGTAAGACGGATGTGAGAGGGGAGGGAATTCCAGGTCTTAGCCGCCAGGTAAGAGATGGATCTTCCTCCCATGGTGGCTTTTCGGATGCGTGGGATTACGGCGAGGGCTAGGTTGGACGAACGTAGTTGGCGGGTGGGGGTGTAAAAGGATAGGCGATTGTTGAGGTAGCTGGGTCCTAGGTTGTGGAGGGTCTTGTGTGCGTCTTTTCTGCAATTTGGCTGTGGTTCCGGTGTAGAGGGTGTTTCCGTAGTCTAGTCGGCTGGTGACAAGTGCTTGGGTGACCATTTTCCTAGTTTCGGTGGGGATCCATCGGAAGATCTTTCGAAGCATGCGTAGGATGTTAAAACATGATTATGAGACGGTGTTGACTTGTTTGGTCATGGAGAGGGAGGAGTCTAGGATGATTCCTAAGTTGCGAGCATGGTCCGTTGGTTTGGGTGCGCTGCCTTGGGCCGGGGGCCACCATGAGTTGTCCCAGGCAGAGGGGGATGTTCCTAGGATGAGGACTTCCGTCTTGTCCGAGTTCAGTTTTAGGCGGCTGTTCTTCATCCATTCGGCTACGTCTTTCATCCCTTCGTGTAGGTTGGTTTTGGCGGTGGTTGGGTCTTTGGTGAGGGAGAGGATCAGTTGAGTGTCGTCAGCGTAGGAGATGATGTTTAGGTTGTGTTGGCGTGCGATAGATGCGAGGGGGCTCATGTAGATGTTGAAGAGGGTGGGGCTGAGCGAAGATCCTTGTGGTACACCGCAGATGACTTCGGTGGCCTCTGATCTGAAAGGGGGGAGACGGACTCTTTGGGTTATTCCGGCGAGGAACGAGATGATCCAGTCCAATGCCTTATCTTGCAGTCCGACGTTCCTGAGGCGATGTACTAGGGTGCGGTGGCATACTGTGTCTAACGCTGCGGAAAGATCCAGGAGGATGAGGGCCACTGTTTCCCCGTTGTCGAGCAGTGTCCGGATGTCGTCTGTAGCTGCGATGAGGGAGGTCTCGGTGCTGTGGTTAGCTCGGAATCCGGACTGTGAGGGGTCAAGGGAGCCGTTAGACTCAAGGAAGGAGGCGAGCTGGCTGTTGACGGTCTTCTCAATGACTTTGGTGGGGAACGGGAGGAGCGAGATGGGGCAGTAGTTCTTAAGTTCGGTGGGATCTGCTGTAGGTTTCTTCAGGAGGGTGCTGAGCTCGGCATGCTTCCAGCTTTCCTGGAAGGTAGAGGGGTTGAAGGAGCAGTTGATGATATCTCGGAGTTGGGGTGCGATGACAGAGTCGCCCTTATTCAAGATGTGTTGAGGGCATGGGTCGGTTGGAGATCCGGAATGTATGAAGTTCATCATGCGGATGGTTTCTTCGGTGCTGATTGGGGACCAGGTGCGGAGGGTGGTGGTAGGGGGCTTCAGTTCAAAGGTAGGGGGAGAGGACAGGTCGCTGAAGCTTTTATGTATGTCTGCGATCTTGCTGTGGAAGAACAAGGCTAGTGAGTCGCATAAATCTTGAGAGGGTGTGATGACGTTGTTGCCGACGCTGGGATTGTTGAGCTCATTGACGATGCTGAAGAGTTCTTTGCTGTTGTGGATGTTGTTGTCTGGTCGGTCTTTAAATGCTGACTTCTTAGTGGTGCGGATCAGCTGGTGGTGTTTGCGGGTGGCGTTCTTGAAGGCGGTCATGTTGTCTGCGGTTGGGTTTTTTCTCCAGGTTTTCTCAAGGGTGCGGCAGTTCTTTTTGGAGTTCTTGAGGTCGTCATTGAACCAGGAGGCTCTTTTGCTTTCTGGTCTGTTGGGACGGTTTTTCAGGGGTGCTAGTTCGTCAGCGCAGTGGGTGATCCATTGTGCGAGATTAAAGGCTGCTTGATTTGGGTCCGTAGATCTGGTGGGAGGGTTTTGGTTCAGTGATGTGGTGAGTTGGTTGAGGGTAATTTTGTTCCAGTTTCTGCGGGGAACCTGTTGCGGGTGGTGGTGAGTAGTTGTCTTTCTGAAGCTGAAGTGGACGCAGCTATGGTCCGTCCAGTGGAGTCCTGTGTTGTGATTAAAGGAGATGTGTTTGCTGGAGAAGAAGATTGGGTCAAGCGTGTGTTTGGCATTGTGGGTGGGGGTGTTCACCAGCTGTTTGAGTCTGAGATTGGCGAGGTTATCAAGCAGGGTGGTGGTGTTGTTGTCGTTGTTACTCTCCAGGTGAAAGTTGAGGTCTCCTAGGAGAATGTAGTCCTCGGAAGGGAGGGCGTGTGGGCTGACATGGTCAGCGATGTCTTCGCAAAATTGTGTACGGAGTCCTGGGGGTCTGTATATGAGGGTGCCTCTGAGTGTTGTCTTGGGGTCGGTGTGTATCTGGAAGTGGAGGTGTTCATGGCTATGAGGGTGTCGTCAGAGCTGGTCGAGATGCAAGTGGTGTTCTTGTGGACGATCGCAATTCTCCCTCCTGTTTTGTTGATGCGGTCTCTTCGGATGATCTTGTATCCGTCCGGGATGGCTATGGCGATGTCGGGTGCTGATGAGGCATTCATCCAGGTTTCCGTGAGAAAGGCGAAGTCTGGAGTTGTGGTGTCAAGTAGGTTCCATAGTTCTATGGCGTGTCTGTGGACCGAGCGGTTGTTGAGCAGGATGCACTTCAGGTGGTTGTTGTTGGAGCTTTGTTTGGCATTTGTGGTTGTCGTGTGGGTCCTGAAGCAGCAGAACTTGCAGGATTGGCAGGTGAAGGGTCCATGGGGCAGCTCGGTGGCAATCGGGGAGTCTGCTGGTGTTGAGGGTAGTGAGGGTTGCGGTGTCGTATGTTCTGCGGGGGTGATGGTCACTGCAGGGCCAGGGGTTCTGGCGCTGGGCGCGGTCCAGGCATGGATGGGCGTAGACGGGCTTACCTTTTATTGCGCCTTTGGCGCGCATAGGGCGCGCCTGCTGTGCGTGAACGCTGCGCGTTTGCCACTCTGCCATAAGTGGGGAATGGAGGGGGGCGGAGCGAGGGAGGAGCAGCTGGGAGGCGGGAGCGGGGTGGCGAGTGGGGAGGGGAGGAGCGGTGATGCAGGAGGGAATGGGGGTTGGGCTGAGCAGCGGCAGGGAGCGGGGTGGAGGGGCACAGGGCACAACAACTGGAGTATACAAACGAAAACCGAAACCGGAGAGGCACAGCGGGCAGCGGTGGCTGCAGCAATCAGGGGGCGCAACAATATGAATGCAGAGTACGATGTACGATAGTACAGTACAGACGAACAGTGCCATAAATTGTAGCTTAAGCAATGCTAAAGTATTCAATCAAAAGTTAACTACTAGTTGCGTGGATTATGGCTACTACAAGAACTAGTACTGAAGGACACAGCAGCGTAAGCTTTCGTCACGTGTAGGAGGATGTTGTTGATGATGAATCCACTCGATGGCAGACATGAAATTCTGAATTGATTTGCAAATACTCATGGGTGTGTGTCAAGCAGAACAAGAATATATCCTCGGATTCCTTGACCTGCCTTGAAATTGATTTTCTGTTTCTTTTGACCTTATCCTCCCCAGCAAGCGTGCCCCTGTTTGTCATAATTGTTTAGTTCTGCTTAGAATTGTATTTTTTGTTCCTCTGTATTGCCTGTTTTCAGTAACTGTATCTTCGCCTTCCCTCCCCGCTTCCCGCCACCGCCGATAACCCCGCACCTTTTGCCTTCTGTACCCTCCCCGCTCCCGCCTCCCAGCTGCTCTGCCCCCCCGCGCACTTGGCCATATATGGCAACCGTGCGACGCAGGTGAGTGTGACCTAGTTCTAGGACACCCCCGCGCCGCACGGCCACCAGCTGCTGCGTGTGCTTCCCCGCTATACTGCCTCGTTGTCCGGCTGCCGCCGCGTGACCACGCCCCCTCCTTCGAGCGACGTGGTCCGTGCTCGCTCCTGGGCGCCGCTTCTCACCCTGTGCCCCTGTTTGTCATAATTGTTTAGTTCTGCTTAGAATTGTATTTTTTGTTCCTCTGTATTGCCTGTTTTCAGTAACTGTATCTTCGCCTTCACTCCCCGCTTCCCGCCACCGCCGATAACCCCGCCCCTTTTGCCTTCTGTACCCTCCCCGCTCCCGCCTCCCAGCTGCTCCGCCCCCCGCGCACTTCGCCATATATGGCGACCGTGCGAACGCGCAGCGGTCACGCGCAGCGGGCGTGCCGATTGTGCGCCGAAGGCGCGCCAAAGGTAAGCCCGTCTACGCCCGTCCGCGCCTGGACGGCGCCCAGTGCCAGGACCCCTGGCCCACGAAGACCCCGGCCGACCCGCCTGACGTACACCGCCACCAACCTCAGCGCACTCAACGCCGGTCGACTCCCAGGATGCTACCAAGCCACACCACGACGCACCCACGGACCCTTCAGCTGCCACGCCTGCAAGTTCACCTGCATCCGGAACTGCCCCGCATCAGCACCCGCCAAGTCGAACACCAGCAGCAACCACCTCAAGTGCATCCTGCTCAACACCCGCTCCGTCCACAGACACGCCATCGAACTCTGGAACCTCCTCGACACCACAGCCCCTGATGTTGCCTTCCTCACGGAGACCTGGATGAACGCCTCTTCAGCGCCCGACATCGCCATTGCCATCCCAGAGGGCTACTAGATCACCCGAAGGGACCGCACCACCAACCAGGTGGGAGGAGGCATCGCCATCATCCACAGGAACACCATCCGTATCACGACCAGCACCGACAACACCCTCACCACCGCCGAACACCTGCATTTCCAGATCCACACCGACCCGAAGACCACCCTCAGAGGCACCCTGATCTACCGACCTCCGGGACCACGCACTCAATTCAGCGAGGACATCGCCGACTTCGTCAGCCCGCATGCCCTTCCCTCCGCTGATTACATCCTCCTGGAGGACCTCAACTTCCACCTGGAGAACAACAACGACCGCAACACAAGCACCCTGCTCGACAACCTCGCCAACCTTGGACTCAAGCAGCTGGTGTCCACCCCCACCCACCTCGCCGGACACACACTCGACGCAGTCTTCTCATCCAGCACAGACATCGCCTTCAGCCACGCCACAGAACTTCAATGGACGGACCACAGCTGTGTCCACTTCACCTACAAAAGAACGACGACCCACCACCACCAGCAACAGGTTGCCCGCAGAAGCTGGAACAAGATCACAGCCGACCAGCTCGCCACCTCCCTGAGCCAGCACCCTCCTGCCAGCTCAGCGAACCCCAGCCAGGCCGCCGACAACCTCACGAAGTGGATCAGCAACTGCGCGGACGAACTCGCCCCGCTGAGGACCCCGCCCAGCAGACCCGGCAGCAAGAAAGCCCCATGGTTCACCGACAAACTCAGGAGCTCCAAGAAGAACTGCTGAGCCCTCGAGAAAGTCTGGAGAAGGGAACCAACACCGGACAACATGACCACCTTCAAGCTTGCCACCCGGAAGCACCACCAGCTGATCCGCGCCGCCAAGAAAACTGCATTCAAGGACCGGCTGGACAACAACGCACACAACTGCAAGGAACTCTTCAACATCGTGAAAGAGCTATCCAACCCCAGCACAGGAAACAACGACATCACCCCATCGCAAGACCTCTGCAACTCCCTCGCCTCATACTTCCACAACAAGATCGCGGACATACACAACAGCTTCAGCACCCAACCAACGCACACCACGACCGAACCACCACCCCCCACCACCACCCTCCACGCCTGGACTCCGATCAGCACCGAAGACACCGTCCGCACGATGACTCCGTCCACTCCGGATCTCCGACCGACCCCTGCCCTCGCCACGTCTTCAACAAGGCCGACGTTGTCATTGCACCCCACCTGCGGGACATTATCAACACCTCCTTCGACACCGCCACCTTCCCTGAGAGCTGGAAGCACGCCGAACTCAGCGCTCTACTCAAGAAACCCACAGCGGACCCCACCGAACTCAAGAATTACCGCCCCATCTCGCTCCTCCCGTTTCCAGCCAAAGTCATCGAGAAGACCGTCAACAAGCAGCTGGCCGCCTTCCACGAGACGAATGGATCCCTCGACCCCTCACAGTCTGGCTTCCGAGCCAACCACAGCACCGAGACCGCCCTCATCGCTGCCACCGACGACATCCGAGCCCTGATGGACAACGGAGACACAGCGGCCCTCATTCTCCTAGACCTCGCCGCAGCTTTCGACACTGTCTGCCACCGCACCCTAGTACAGCGCCTCAGCAACGTCGGAATCCAGAAGAAGGCACTGGAATGGATCATCTCCTTCCTCGACGGAAGAACACAGAGAGTCCGCCTACCACCGTACAAGTCAGAGGCCACCGAAGTAATCTGCGGCGTCCCTCAAGGATCCTTGCTGAGCCCCACCCTCTTCAACGTCTACATGAGCCCCCTCGCGGCCATCACACGCCAACACAACCTCAACATAATCTCCTACGCCGACGACGCCCAGCTGATCCTCTCCCTGACCAACGACCCCGCCGCCGCCAGAGCCAATCTGCACGAAGGGATGAAAGATGTAGCCGAGTGGATGACGACCAGCCGCCTGAAACTGAACTCAGACAAGACGGAGGTCTTCATCCTGGGCTCCTCGCCCTCCGCCTGGGACGACTCCTGGTGGCCTCCCGCCCTGGGCACCGCACCCAAACCGACAGACCACGCACGCAACCTGGGCTTCATCCTGGACTCCTCCCTCTCCATGACCAGGCAAGTCAACGCCGTCTCCTCGGCGTGCTTCAACATCCTACGCATGCTACGGAAGATCTTCTGGTGGATCCCCACCGAGACCAGGAAGACCGTCACCCAGGCCCTCGTCACCAGTCGACTGGACTACGGCAACACCCTCTACGCCGGTACCACCGCCAAGCTCCAGAAGAGACTCCAGCGGATCCAGAACGCCTCAGCCAGACTCATCCTCGACATCCCACGAACCAGCCACATCTCCGGACATCTGAGAGACCTGCACTGGCTCCCCGTCAACAAAAGAATCACCTTCCGCCTCCTCACCCACGCACACAAAGCCCTACACGACCAAGGCCCGAGCTACCTCAACAACCGAATCAACTTCTATGCTCCCAAACGCCACCTCCGATCAGCCAACCACGCCCTCGCCGCCGTCCCCCGCATCCGAAGAGCGACAACAGGAGGAAGGTCCTTCTCCTACCTGGCCGCCAAGACCTGGAACTCCCTCCCGACCAACCTGCGCATGACCCAAGACCACCTCTCCTTCAGGAAGAAGCTTAAGACCTGGTTGTTCGAGCAGTAACGGCACCCCCCTCCCCCCAGCGCCTTGAGACCCTACGGGTAAGTAGTGCGCTCTATAAATGTCTTTGATTGATTGATTGATTGATTGATTATTGGTGTCATTTAGTCACACTTCAATGAAAACCACACAGCCCGGGGGAAGAGGGTTAGGGTTTGAAAAATGGATGGGAATGGGGTTTTTTGGGAAAAACACAGCATGGACAAACAACAAATGAAGAAAAACAAATCTTTGGATACAAAGATATCCATAAATCTTTTAAGGGACATAAAGGAAGTGCGTGCATGAAGTTGTTTGCTAAATGGATGGTTAGGTTAATGAAAAGTAGTACGTCCTACAACTTACTAACTAGTACTAAACAATTAAACAGTACAGGGCTGCAGTAATTACGCAATTTCACTTGCCTATCTGCCCTCAGAGAGAATAAACACTTAGTTGTACATTACATTAGTTTTAAAAATAGCAAAAAGACTTATCAAATAGCTGTAGGGATGAATTTGAAGCAGAGAGCAAACGCACAGAGTCACACTCATAGAAGTTCCGTCGATCAATCTTGGTGACCACACTGTCCACTGCCTGCATGGCGAATGCTGATTTGCGGATTGCTATGGTAAGCCTGAGTTAATGTTTTTGCCATCGCACAGGGTAAGTGCCGGCTTGTATTTGTCGATGGAAAAACAGAAAGGGATATTAAAACACCCCGAAGGAAAAATATAAGGTATGGTGAATAGTGCGAAAATAACACTTTCACTTTCAGAGGCAACAGTATTACATACATGCATCATTTCTAAAGTGCCTACTCTGAGTCTCTGTTTCCAGGATAGTAATTAGCATACAGCATGCCAGGGCCATGCAGACGGTCAAGGCAGGCACCACTGAGTGAACCAACCTCCATGTAGCATACCTCTTTGAAACAGACAGACAAAGCAGATCTAATTTTATACAGCAAGCCATATAGCCGAAATTTTTACATGAACTGCTGTCTGGACTCTGGCATAACACTACACTGGCTTGACCACTCCATACCAGGACTAAACAGACATGTAGTTCTGCTGTGGTTGTTGTTGACTTGTTTACCACTCACGAAATGGCCATAGTTCTTCCGTAAATCGACAATGATGATCCATCCATCCCAGTGAGTGACTGTAAAGATATTATGTAACTTTGGTCATCATGACTCATCATCAATCATCATGGTGTTGGCAAACTCAATGTTGTTCATGCAATCGCAGTCTACACACAGTGAGTCCAAGGACATTTTCCATATTAAAAAATCATGCAACGTAGTGGCCCCTGCAGTAGAAGTACAATTTGCATTAAACAAGGTACACAGAGTAGACTTGAGTTATATTTAGTGTGTAAAAGATTAAATAATAACAGAACACATAGGATTCATTTCATGCACAACAAACAGCAATTGCTTTCATCAGAGCCAGACAACCAGTGTTGTCCACTGCATGCCATCTCATCATTCATTACCTGTTCCACTTTTTGTCAGCATCTTAATCTTAAGAGAAGGGCCACAGGGCAGCCTATCGTGTCAATTTCAGAAGTAACAGTCAGCATAGTCAGTCCTTCCAATCCCACTTCTTTTGAGGGGACTTGTCTACGAAGCGACAGTTTCTTGATTCTGTGTAATCTGGCCATCTGCCTTGAGGGAAATGGATATGGGGAGTCTGGAGGAAGAGGATTGTGAACTTCAGGAATGCAGACAGCGGCACCTTCAATATGGAAATAAGACGAAGACAGCGCTGCTGATGGATTTGTTGTGATTAGAGTTTTGTCATGCTAAAAGTTGCAAAACAATGAAAGACACACAGAAATAAAAGTGAATAAGGGCAAAAAAAGGGTGTACTTCAAGCCTAGGTGTCAGGGAAGGAGAGCTCGTCCTCAAACTCTGTGAATTGAAATGGGAGTAGGTCAGCTAACAGAGAAGAACTTCCGTCACCTAAGTCGGTGTCCTCATCTTCCTGCGTGGATTCATGTATTTTGTAATCTGGTGGTATGAAGTGCTGATTCATCTTGATCATTGTTAACCTCTCCACATTTTTGGGCGAGAGGCGGGTCTGTTTTGAAGTTACAATGACACCAGCAGCACTGAAAACATGTTCAGAAGACACGCTTGCGAGTGGGCAAGCCAAATAATTTATAGCGAGCTTGGTGATCAGTGTCCATTGAGGCCTTTTCCCATACCAATACACCAATGGGTTCTGGTCAAAGAAGACCTCTGTTGGGTTATCCAGATAGGCCTGCACGATCCACTCAAGGTCCTCCAGGGGTGCTCCACTTTGCGTACCATCTGTTGCCTTTGCATCAACAGTGGAACGAGCAATCCCTTGATGAGTTATCCAATAAGCTTCCGACAATATTATGGCTGGGCCTGGTGCAGGTGATGATGATACGGTTGCTGGTGTTGGTAACGGCTCTGAGGGAAATTGACTGCCTTCGGCCACAGAAGTGGACCTTGACGTCGGATGGCCTGCTGCTTCAGTAGTACTTGTGGTGGTTCCTTCAATTTCCTGCCGCTCTTTTTCGAACCGAGTGGCATACAGAGTTAGCCAATGTTTGTACTTGGAAACATCTGCTTCAGAAAAAGGAATGAATGTATTGCTGGCCAGTGCCTTTTTGTACCGTGGATCCAGAATAGTGGCACAAATGTAATGTTGTTCTGAATGTATTGCTTTAAGCCTTGCATTGTCAATTAGGCGACTTGATAAGCTCTCCGCCAACCGATATGCGTCTTGTTTTTCAGCATCAACTCTTAACGTTGAAAACACCGCCTTCAGTTGATGCTCTAGCATGCGCAACAATGGGATAGCTTTGCCCAAAGTACAGTCCTCCCTGCTGACTTCACGCGTGAAGACCTCAAAAGGACGGAGCATGTCTGTCAGGCTTTTAACTAGGTCCCATTCCTCCTCCTCTAGCCTCATGTCTTTCATAGACGCACCCCGTGCGTGACAGACATACTCATTGATTACCAAGTACTGTTCAAACAGACGCTCAAGCATGTAGAAGGTTGAGTTCCAACGTGTTGCCACCTCCTGGATGAGTCCTCTGACTGGCACTCTACTGTCACGTTGAATGATCCTCAGCTGCTTCCGGGCCTTAAAAGAATGGCTGAAATGTGTGCAGATTCTTCAGCAGGTGGTCAGTAACTTGCTGACGGTGTTTTCTTTTTTCAAGAAATCTTGAACAATAATGTTAATGCTGTGTGCCAAACACGGCACTCTGAAATAGCCACCATCAGCCATGGCCTAAACTATATTACTGCCATTATCCGTGGAAACATAACCAATCATGCGCCTTCTTGGCTGCAGCCATTGAAAGACCTTACTGTTAAAGTCCTCCAAAATGTTTACTGCAGTATGAGATTTCTCCATGGCAAACATGGCTACTGTTGCATGTTTATGAGTAGCTTGAAAAATTGTGACACTGTCAACACCTGCAGCTATCTTCTGTCTAACTCCCCAAAAGAGACCCAGTGTGCAGTGATGCACATGTAACCAACGGCTTGGCAACTGGTCCACATGTCTGTTGTCAGGTGGATAGTGTGAACAGCACTCTTCTGCAAAGCTGCCCCAATCACATCCAGCACATTTTGATGTAGTGCTGGAACTGCAACTCTGCCAAAATAGGACCGGCTAGGAACCTTCCATTTAGAGCAGACTGTTGCCACAAATTCTAAAAAACCCCTTCCACGAAAGAAAAAAGGGAGAAGGTCCAGCGCTAACATTTTAGCCAGCATTGCATTATACAGACGTGCCGTTGGGTGGTTGTGTTCAAATGGCGCCTCCGACCAAAACATGCTTTTAATGGTGGTCTGTACCGTTAGGCTCATTGATGTACTTTTTCGCATTGGTGTCTCTACTAGACTCTTACTGTGCCTCCTAGATGTTGCTTGGGTGGAGGGTGTGGGCGCTACCACTGCAGTGCTGCTGCCAGGGGTACTGTGTGTACCAGAAAAAATGTCTCTTGCTTCTTCACCTCCCCTCTGCACGATCAGCTCCTCGTCATCAAATGCAACATCAATGGCTACATTTGGATTTGTACTTTTGGCTTTCTGGATGTTACTTAGGTGCGCCTCCCACTGGATGCTGTGGTGTTTTTGGAAATTACCTCTCTGGCCTCCGGTACCATAGTTGGTACCAAGCTTACCCCGACTAACTACTTGTTTACAAATCGAACAGATTCCTTGGTTTTCCGCCTTTTTGCTAATACTAAAGAAGTCCCAAACTGGGGAGTTGAGATTTCTGGTGGGTGTGAAGGTGCCACTTTCAATGCCAGATGAAGTGGAGGATGGGCGTAGGGGAATTTGACTCTGTTGTGCATTTACAGCACCACTACTTGAGGTAATGGAGGTCGAGCTGTCTGGAGGTCCCTGCCGGCCCTTCTGAAGAGAAAATATGGAAGCTGTAGGTCGTGTTGCTGTAGTAGTTACCTGTGTTGGTGGTGGTACCAGTGCCACACCGCCCACATACCGCCCAACATTTCGGGACACGGTAAAAATGTCTGTCTGCTGCATACCCGCTGCGGCTGGAGTGACGACTGCGATGACTGGGTCGTCATCGTCAGACTCTTCATCAGCAGCAGAATACACCACTTCTATTCTTCTTCGTCAGACTCATCATCACCCATAACTGAAAGCCTTGCGGGAACCTTCCTATTACCTAGCTTTGTCGGCTCATGGCGTGCCTCCCTCTCAGACTGAATTGGTGGGTGCCAATCAAGATCTAGATCATCAGAAGGAAGGGGGCTTGAAGAAGAAGTTGTACTAGCCGTCCTATTCCTTGCTGGGGATCTGGAAGACAATGGATCATCAGGAGTGGCTTTCTTGGCTGATACCTCTGCATGAATCTCGATTTCCTGATGTGCTGCTACTTCTGGAGGAACAAGTATTGTGGGCAGTTGTGTCTCTTCTTGTGCCTCTCCTTGCGCCTCCCTTGGCGCCTCTCCTTGCACCTCTACTTGCGCCTCTCCTTGCACCTTTCCTTGCGCCTCTACTTGCTCCTCTACTGTAGTGTCGTTCCTATATTCCCAATAGGTCTGCGCATTGGAATAACATAAACGTTAGTGTAGACGTAGGACTGAGGTCGACTAGGTCTCTAATGAATATGTTAGACTTAATTATGAATTCCAGCTAGCTCAGAGGTCACTAGAAACTTTCTCGAGTGAACAGGAAGGTATTAGCTTTCCTGAATAGACAAGAAGGGATTAGTTTCTGACAACCGCATAAACATGACAACTTTGCTCCCCCAGAATAAGGAGTATATCTCCAGAGTCACGGAAACAAAAGATAGCTATTTCACTCAGTCAATCGTGCATGCTTCGTTTCACCAGAAGTGCAGAGAAATAGAAAGACGGGCATTTTCAATAAAAGGGTTATTTATTGAGCAGTCTACTTTCTCATGCAAGAGAAGTGAATTGCTACAATTGCAATACTTGTCATAAAGTAAACTGCGTACAGTAAAATGAGTATTATGAAATAATACTGTAAAAGCATTTATATGGTTTCTAAGCCATAAGATACTTAAAATGGATAAAATACATACAATGATAAAATAATGACTAAACGTACTCAACTGGTGTTTCGAAGATACACCTACCCCAGTGTACCTAACCTAAGCCTAGTACAGGGAAGGAGTAGATGAGTTACAGTTTTTGCCAAGAATCTGAATCAAGAATTCTCTGTGGGTCTAATCAGCTCCGTACCTTGGTTATAGAATGAAGGAGGTCTTGTATCTCTCTACCAGCAACCCGCAAGGGTGACCGGAAAACACTGGAGCTGGATTTCTCGGCAGGAGAAAAGACAGCGCCTCTCTCAGTGCGTCAATGGGAGGGTCGGCTTCCTTCGGCACTCGCATCAGCAGGGCGTCGGGCAAGTAGATAGTTGATCTGCTCCAAACCACTGTGTTTTGCTTAAGGCAGATGCTGGTATATTTATACCTGGAAGGTGCCGAGTTTGACGTAAGGTTGGACATAAGACGTCACTAAGAACTCGCAGTTCTTTCAGGACTCCAGGAGTTCTAGGACAAATCAATACAGAAGCACTGGGAATTCCCGGGCTGCTGGAGGCTTGGTTTGTTTAAGAGCACGTTGTGCTTTCTAGGAGTCTATGGTAGTATCCTTGCTGTATTTGGACTGCATTGGCTATGTCTTAATATGGGTATGATTCTTATGCCTGTATAAGGGTATGATTTAATATAACCACATAAGGGCATGAAATCGGGAATATTTACTAGAGTCCTAGAATCATCTACAACACTACTTGCGCCTCTCCTTTGTTAGGCTCCCACCGGCCCAAGCACTGCAGGAACGTAGCATGCACCAATCCCCTTCTCCTGCCCACTGGACACCCACAGGAAAAACACTGTGGAGGTACCTGTGGACCAGAAAAGAGGGTGGTAATGTTGAGGAGACACCAAGTCTTCCACCCTTGTAGGTTACAGGACACAGCTCCCTCGGTCCTTACGCTTCTGCACCTGTGGTACAAAATAGGGGAACACAAAACCATTCATATACTCTGTATCCTAATGTACCCGACCTCCAATGACCATGCCCTAACCACCATACAACCCTCCTCACCTGTGGCTTGTGCAGGCTCTGCTTCGTAAGGACGTAAATCACTGCACCAGCAAGTAAGAAGTATTCTGGTGTCTGCACAAATGACAATAGCAGACTTCGGGAAGGAGCTACGTAACGGAGTGTCCTTGAACCAAAAATAATATACGCGGGGAAAAAGTAGGCTTTAGTTTGCAGCTTATACCAAAAAACCCCGTTCTAAACAAAATGTATAAACACGAAGGGGCAAGGAGCAGGGAACCCTCCGTAGCGCTAAACAACCAGCGCGAGTGAAAGCAAAGCCGACGCGGAGTGACCCAAAACGTCACTTCCGCAAACAACGAAGCTAAGCGTAGCCCAGCAACAGCGAGCTGACGCTCACGCTCGTAACAAGCTTCTAAACACAGCGTATTTAGATAACGATGACGCTGGAGTGAACGGGAGCCCCCGAACACTTGAAAACGGGAACACAGGGGGCAAACAAGAAGGGGAGGACAATAAAAGGGAAGGGATACCAGGATACCGCTACCTACACTAAAGGGAAATGCAAAAACGGGAATGGGACCAAAAACGTAGCAGGAAGGCACACAAATCCTCTCACGAGCCCGTGAGAGGAACAGGACAGCTTCAAAGGAGTAGGGAAGACAATGAGGAAGCTCAGCTCTCTGCTTTCAGCAACAACCAACAACCAGGAAGGGAATCCAAACACTGGCAATATCGAGTAATGAGCTAAAGGTAGGACTGTTTTTTATCTACCTATCCCTGGTCATGTGATGGCAAGGCATGGTCACAGAGGTAGGACTAGCTCGATTCCTAACAGTACCCCCCCCCAACAATCCTCCCCACCGGTCTGGGCTTAGAGGGGTGTGATCTATGGAATGCCCGAACCAACCGCGGGGCATGAACCTCCCCAGCGGGCTCCCAGGTTCTGTCGTCCTTTGTGTACCCCTTCCAGTCCACCAAATAATAAAGACGTCCCCTGACTCGCTTTGAATCGAGGATAGCCTGAACCTCAAATTCTTCTTGTCCGTCAATCAGGACAGCAGGAGGGGGTGGCAGAACCCGGTCGGTCGGCACATAGGGTTTTAGAAGCGAGGTATGAAAAACAGGGTGCACACTATACTCCTGTGGTAACCGAAGCTTCATTGCTACAGGGTTAATAACCTGGAGAATGGGATATGGACCCACAAACCTGGGCTGCAATTTACGTGATCCCTGTAACCTCAAGTTACGTGAAGACAGCCATACAAGATCCCCTATCTTGTAGGACGGAGCAGGGACACGATGCTTATCCGCCTGTACCTTCATAGCCTCCTTCGCATCCAATAAACCTTTCCTTGCCAAAGCCCAGACGTCTCCCAATTGCTTACATACACTGTCAATGGCTGGCACGCGACCCGTGGGCTGAATGGCCATCGCCCTTGGATGGTAACCCAGGGAACAGAAAAAAGGGGTCATGCCCAAGGCGGAATGCACGCTGTTGTTGTAGGCAAATTCCGCTATGGGCAGGGCAGTTACCCAATCACAGGACAAGGACGCAATCAGACACCTTAAATATTGTTCCATTGTCTGGTTAGTGCGCTCAGTCTGACCGTCAGACTGAGGGTGCTAAGCCGAGGAGAGACATATCTTGGTCTTAAGTACCCGACATAACTCAGTCCAAAAATGTGAAACGAACTGTGCTCCTCTATCGGATACAATCACCTCTGGTAACCCATGCAACCGCACAATGGAAGACATAAACACCACCGCCATCTCTTTTGCGGTTGGTATCTTAGGAAGCGGTATAAAGTGGGCCATCTTGGTAAATAAATCTACCACCACCAATATGGCGGTGAGATCTGTGACAGGCGGGAGATCGGTTACAAAATCCATGCTCAAAGAATGCCATGGACCAGGTGGAACTGCCAAAGGCTGTAACAGTCCCGAGGGTTTACAATGCGAGGGCTTGCTTGTGACACATACCGGACACGCACCTACGTAACCTTGAACATCTCTTGACATGGACTCCCACCAAAACCACCTCATACACAGGTCCTTAGTTTTTCTTATACCTGGATGAGCTACCAGGGCAGAGGAATGACACCACTCCAACACCTCATCCCTCAACCCAGGTGGAATAAACAACTTGCCCTCCTTATACAAGAGACCATCCTGCATCTCGATTTGTGGCAGGGACAACCAAGGGGCTAGATCCAAGTGACTTAATCGGTCTTTCACCAGAGCAGGAAAGTCGTCCACTGTCAACGCCCCTATGATTCTTTCCTTATCGATCATGGTCCTACTCGCACTCAAGGAACCTTCGTCCTTCGTATCCACATGTATTCTAGAGAGTGCATCTGATTTCACCTGTTGGGCTGCAGGCCGGTATGTTATAATGAAATCGAATTCATTAAAAAATAACACCCATCTCATCTGACGCGGTGTCAATGCCCTAGCAGAACGAAAGAATTCTAAATTCTTATGATCAGTATAGATGGTGATTACGTGACGGGCACCCCATAAGTAATGGTGCCATTCCTCAAACGCTAGTTTGACCGCCAGCAGTTCTCTCTCTGCGACCGTATAATTGCGTTCCGCTGGCAATAGGGTCTTGGAAAATAACGCGATTGGATGCATGTGGCCAGTGGCTTCGTCTCTTTGCGACAATACACCTCCTACAGCACACAAGGACGCGTCTGTTTCTACAAAATACGGCAGGGCAGGGTCAGGATGCACCAATACTGGGGCAGACACAAACTGTTCCAACAACATACGAAAAGCCTCTTGAGTCTCATCCGTCCAATCAAAAGGGACACCCTTTCTCAAGAGGCGAGTCATTGGGGCCACTATCTCAGAGAAATGTAGAATAAATCGCCGATAAAAATTAGCGAAACCTAGGAGCATCTGTATTTGTTTCACATTCGTAGGCACTGGCCAGGTCACGATAGCATGAATCTTTTTAGGATCCATACGAATGCCTGCAGCAGAAATGACAAACCCCAAGAACTCCACTTCAGAAGCCCCAAACTGACACTTCTCCAACTTAGCGTACAAATGATGTTCCTGTAACGTCTGTAATACCTGCAAAACATGCTCAGTATGATCAGGACCTTTCTCTGAATAAATGAGAATGTCATCCAAATACACTATAACGGTTTGATCCAAGTATCTACCAAGAACTTCATTTATGAAGAATTGAAACGCCGCGGGCGCGTTGCACAAACCAAACGGCATTACAGTGTATTCGAACAATCCATACTTTGTTTTAAAAGCCGTCTTCCACTCATCCCCTGGCCGAACCCTGATAAGATGATATGCGCCCCGCAAGTCCAGCTTGGTAAAAACTGTTGCCTTGCGGAGCTGGTCCAGTAACACGGAGATGAGCGGAAGAGGGTACCGGTTCTTAACCGTGGCGGAATTCAAAGTGCGGTAGTCCACACACGCCCTTAAGGACCCCTCCTTCTTCGGTATAAAAAAGATAGCCGATGACACTGGCGATGAAGAAGGACGTATGTACCCCAATGACAACATCTCATCTATGTATGTCTTCAGATGAGCCTCTTCAGGTTCAGACAATGCGTAGACCCGACTACATGGCAACGGGGCCCCCGGTATAAGGTCGATCTTACAATCATAAGACCTATGAGGAGGGAGACCTTGGGCACACTCTTTGTCAAACACATCTTTATAAGCCGCATACTGAGGAGGGATTCTACACGTCTCGGTCACGGCACAGGACAATGGATTGATCTGCTCCGCCGCCACAACATAACAGTTTTTTAGACAGTGTACCGAGTCCAACGTGACCAATCTTTGTACCCAGTCAATCCTGGGGTTATGTGTTTGTAACCACGGGACCCCCAGAACCAGGCCAAACGAGGGGGCATCGATCAAATCGAAAACCACTGGTTCCACATGCCCATTGTCACACACTAAACCCAATGGTTCGGTCTGTCTGGTGATACACCCCGAGGTCAACTCAGTTCCATCAATGGCCCTCACTGGTTCCGGTTGTTCCTTTAGATGACAAGGGACCATCAACTTATCCGCCATCGAGATATCCATAAAATTCCCAGTGGCCCCGGAATCAAGTAACACAGACACCGGGACACGGTGCTGCGCTGATATCAATAGCTGAGCATTAATCACAAAATGCCTAGGGGCCTGATCTATCGCCCCCACCACTTCATATTGTACTTTCCTTTCCTTCTCAGCTATCCGCTCCACTTGTATGTATGCCACCTTTTTCCCGAACCCAGATCCAGATGGTTTCACGGGACAATCACGTGCGAAATGCCCCCCTGTCCGCAATACAGACACAAGTTCTTCTCTCTCCTTCTCTTCTTTTCCTCAGGAGTCAAAGGACCTCGTACTCCACCTATCTCCATAGGCTCAGGTATAACTTTACTCTCTGCTTTTACCTCTGGTCTCACATAACCACCTCTTGAGTACTGAAACCGGCTACGTTCTCCTCGCCGTTCTGTCACCCTATGGTTCAATTTCACCACCAAGTCTATGAACGCCGCACAGTCCTCCGGCGGATCCACCACTTGTGACACTATGTCCTTCAATTCTTCGTTTAAACCCTGATAGAATAAGGATGTCCTCTTTTCAGTCGGCCAATGCGTCTCAGAAACCAATCGGTTGAAGTTGGCTATGTAAGACAACAAGTCCTGCCTGCCCTGCCGCAATTTCAACAGTTCGGCGTCACTGGCCTGCATGAACGCATGTTTGGCAAATAGACTATGCATCAAAACCTTAAACGCCTGATAGTTGTACAACACCCGGTCATTATTTTCCACTAACGGAATTGCCCATTGGGCCGCGTTACCAGCCAGATACGATAGTATGAACGCTATTTTAGCAGAGTCGTCAGGAAAGGCATTAGTTCTGCACATAAAGTGTAGTTGGCACTGGTTCATAAAGGTTCCAAATTTATCACTCTCTCCTGTGAATCTCTCAGGGGGGGCCAAAGGTACTGCCACAGGAGTAGAGACTGTTACTGCTATAGGTGAACCGCCGCTTGCAGTACTAGATCCCGCCCCTCCAGTGTACTGGAAGGTAGCTGGCTGAATCAAGGGAGTAGGTCCCCTCTGCTGTGACTGTTCACGGGCCCTCACCGCCACTAACTCCTGCTTCAGCCCTACATTCTCCTGCTGCAACTCTTTCACCTGCGCCTGCAGGGTATGTACAGCTCCCATGATATCCTGCATTGAGGGACCCCCCGTACCCCCACCCATCGGATTCCCATCCTCATCCATGCTAGTCCGGGCAGTGCTATATTAACGTGGGCTCGATATTCTGTTAGGCTCCCACCGGCCCAAGCACTGCAGGAACGTAGCATGCACCAATCCCCTTCTCCTGCCCACTGGACACCCACAGGAAAAACACTGTGGAGGTACCTGTGGACCAGAAAAGAGGGTGGTAATGTTGAGGAGACACCAAGTCTTCCACCCTTGTAGGTTACAGGACACAGCTCCCTCGGTCCTTACGCTTCTGCACCTGTGGTACAAAATAGGGGAACACAAAACCATTCATATACTCTGTATCCTAATGTACCCGACCTCCAATGACCATGCCCTAACCACCATACAACCCTCCTCACCTGTGGCTTGTGCAGGCTCTGCTTCGTAAGGACGTAAATCACTGCACCAGCAAGTAAGAAGTATTCTGGTGTCTGCACAAATGACAATAGCAGACTTCGGGAAGGAGCTACGTAACGGAGTGTCCTTGAACCAAAAATAATATACGCGGGGAAAAGGTAGGCTTTAGTTTGCAGCTTATACCAAAAAACCCCGTTCTAAACAAAATGTATAAACACGAAGGGGCAAGGAGCAGGGAACCCTCTGTAGCGCTAAACAACCAGCGCGAGTGAAAGCAAAGCCGACGCGGAGTGACCCAAAACGTCACTTCCGCAAACAACGAAGCTAAGCGTAGCCCAGCAACAGCGAGCTGACGCTCACGCTCGTAACAAGCTTCTAAACACAGCGTATTTAGATAACGATGACGCTGGAGTGAACGGGAGCCCCCGAACACTTGAAAACGGGAACACAGGGGGCAAACAAGAAGGGGAGGACAATAAAAGGGAAGGGATACCAGGATACCGCTACCTACACTAAAGGGAAATGCAAAAACGGGAATGGGACCAAAAACGTAGCAGGAAGGCACACAAATCCTCTCACGAGCCCGTGAGAGGAACAGGACAGCTTCAAAGGAGTAGGGAAGACAATGAGGAAGCTCAGCTCTCTGCTTTCAGCAACAACCAACAACCAGGAAGGGAATCCAAACACTGGCAATATCGAGCAATGAGCTAAAGGTAGGACTGGTTTTTATCTACCTATCCCTGGTCATGTGATGGCAAGGCATGGTCACAGAGGTAGGACTAGCTCGATTCCTAACATCCTTGCGCCTCTCCTTGTTGCACATGTGGTTGTCGTTGCGGCTGTGGTTGAACACTTGTCAGATGAGTTACATCCTGCGTTGATTGGATGCTACTTTGCGATGAGTCAACGCCAACATCACTGGTCGATGGTGAAAGAGCAATTAAAGTGGCTGCCTCTGCGGCACTCATGAACTTGGGCCTAACTTGGCGTGGTGGCACTGAGACCAATGAAGCGGAGGTGCTGCTTCCAGCTTGGTCCCCGGCGGACACCGCTGCTGCAGGCGTAGTTTTTTTCCCAAAAAAAGTGTTGGTCGGCACATCAGTCTCCTTGGTAAGTGGCGCCACTTGCTTCTTCTGCTCCTCCTTACTGGCAGAGGCACTGGCAACTTTCTTGGTAGAGGAGCTAGGGCCACCTTTCTTTGGGCCCATCTTCTTCAGATGTCAGAACAGCAGGACGCAGTTGCACGAGTTGCAGAGTTGTCTACGGCCCCACTTGACGTCACGTGACGTTGTGCACACACTGCAGCAGGACTTCTTCTTGGCACTACAGCAAGTGATGAGGATGAGGATGATTCCTGGATCTCAGTCTTTGTGCACCTAAAAGCAAAGAAACCAGAGGAACATCAGTTAAATAAATGTTGCATATTTCGAGCTTCAATTAATACTATTGCAACTAGGCATTTATTATTATTAATACAACACACCAAAAAACGGAAAGACTCAAAATAAAAATTGCAATTTTAATCAAAAATGGATGTGTAAATTAATAGAAGAGAGGCCACACAGAGAGAGTTGTGTCATGCACTCATTCATAACCCTAGGCCTACTGACCCGCAAGCTTGCCGGCCTATGACAAACACTGCCTGGCCTCAATATGCCCCCACCCACATGGCCAGGCCCTGGGCCAGGCCCCAACAACACCCAAAAAATCGAAATACACACACAAATCACCTCAATCCAATGCCATCCATGCCCTAAATGATGTTTAAATTCAAGAGGCCCCACAGAAAGACTTGGGCCATGCACCACTGAGTACCCTGGGCATAATGGATGAAAGCAAGGCAGACTGGGTGCAGGCCTATGGCACAAAGCACACTGCCTGGCTTCAAAATGGCCCTTAGAACCCCACTCACATGGCCAGGCCCTGGACCAGGCATCAAAGTGGCCCCCACACACATGGCCAGGCCCTGGATCAGGCCCCAACAACACCTAAAAAATGGAAATACACACAAATATCACCCCAATCTAATGCCATCCATGCCCTAAATGATGTTTAAATTCAAGAGATCCCACAGAAAGACGTGGTCCCTGCACCACTGAGTACCCCTGGGCAGAATGGATGAAAGCAAGCAGACTGGGTGCAGGCCTATGGCACAAAGCACACTGCCTAGCTTCAAAATGGCCCCTAGACCCCACCCACGTGGCCAGGCCCTGGACCAGGCATCAAAATGGCGCCCACCCATATGGCCAGGCCCTGGGCCAGGCCCCAACAACACCCAAAAAATCGAAATACACACAAAAATCACCCCAATCCAATGCCATCCATGCCCTAAATGATGTTTAAATTCAAGAGACTGAAAGAATGTCAGAGTGCACACCTTTCTTTTAATGGTTGTGTTCCTTCTTTTTCGCGTTTTCTGCATGCTACCCGAAAAACGTAGTCAGCCCCAACTACGTAAATTTGAAACATGCACTTGAACGGGGCGGTAACTCGCGCTGTGCCAGGTGCACAGCATTAAATTGCATTGCATCGCAATAATACCAACAACTTTAATTTTTCTCTTTGCTGAATCCTTTTATTTTTCAAAATGTTCCACAAGTTCATAATTTCATCTGGTTTTTTTCACAAATCACAAGAGAGGCCCTTATATCTCCACTTTCGTCTTAAACGGTGCAGAAATGCTAATCCAAGCCTTATCCTTTATTGTGACAGTGTACATAAGATTTATCCACAAACACGAATCTTTTACCCAATGCATTTCGGGCCTAATTTCCGGCCCTTCGTCAGGGGTTGTGTTTATCTATCAATGCAAAACATAACAGTTAAAGTATGGCTTCCCAGTTCCACGCAAACATTGGTGTGCATAACATTCATGACGTTTTTGTAAAATCAACATTTTTCCCGCTAAAAAGACATAGCTGAACGCTACCCCTCACAATGGATACCTCCATTTTCTGTCCTTGACCCAAAACAACCCGTTCTCCTTTTCCTCATGTGGTACAACCTCCATATTTAAACCTGCACCCTCCCTCCATAATTTATCGTTTATTTTGTTTCATTTCAAATAAAACCTCTAGGCTCTTTAAACTGCCCCAGTTTACATCCAATTAACGTGATGCTCAACTATTTGCCTTTTTCATCATAGATTGTGACCCATACCTTTTGAATTTTTCAGCGCCATCGTTCTCTCACCCTTTCTATCACCCGACCGTTGTCAACATCGAATTCCTCACTCTAAGCTGTCTTCTTATAAAGCTGGTCTTTCTCCGCCTCTTTACCACACCTGTAGTTATTTAAACCTCCTCCCACGCATCACCCCTCCTCTTCCTTACTCAGCCTCATCCTGCCTACAGTACCCACAATGCACTACATGAGTAAACCATTTAATTTTCCCAACATCAAAACAAATATCCACTGTTAATGCTCCCCCCCACCCACAGATGTCTTATATAACGTTGATTATAGAGATGTATATGCCATAAGTTGGATTGGCAAATAGTTGAGCATCACGTTAATTGGATGTAAAGTGGGGCAGCGCACGCAAACCGGGAGGAAAACAACACGGTGAACTCAGAATCACGGTAAGTCAACGCCACGCGCGCAAGATTGTATTTTTGAAGCGCGACCAAGCAAAAAAATTCGCCAACTCTCGAATTGTTTGCCAATTTTGCGCGATTCGTGGACCGCGAAATTGCCAAAAATTTCCACATTTTGCGAGCTGAACAAATTTTCAGCCCATGCTTAATATTGACACAAAAAACTCAGGATCATCAGTATTAGGCCTATATTCATTAATGACAGTGATCAATGTGCCACACATTTTACCCTGCACAATGATATATATACTCTGCTTATCTGTCTCAGAGTGAATAAGCCCAAAAGGTAAATTCTTTTTGATGAGAATCATCACCCCTCTCGAGTATGAAGCATAGGAGGAGGCTATCTTCACTCCAGCCCATTTCGCAGCCACTTTCTTCTTTGAATGTAGCATGAGGTGCGTTTCCTGCAGTAGTGTTACCTGTATTCCCGGCCTATCTAAATATGCCACCTGTCTCATTTTTGGGGGATTATTAAGGCCCCTGATGTTCCAAGTGATCCATGATATGTTTCCCATACTGTTCCTCACTGTGTCACCCATTCTGCCTGTCGATATTGTCAAATATCATGAATTGTAGTATCGCATCTATAAGATTGATGCGTGTACTATGATCGTAATACTTAATGGCTAAACAATGAACCCCTACCTCCCTACCCACCCACCTTAGCATCCCAAACATGCGAAAGAAATCCCCTAGCAATCGGAATACTACAGTTAAGCCAACTTTTAGCCTGACTACAGTCATACTTATTCAAAGTTCTTATTATTTGGGGTATCCCCTCTGAGGGCCTGAAGTGACCATCACACTCCCCTGAAGTTGGGGGGCCATTTGGACAATCTCTCGGACCATGTCCTGGTTGGGTAGTGCTAACGTCTTAGTCTGGCTCTAGTCAGTACTCACTCCATCTGTAGATATGTCTATTTACAGTATATTGCAATGGTACCTGTATTTTCAGTTAGTGGACATCATGACCAGGAATCCTCCCAACATACCTCCTGTAGTGTGCAACTGGTTGGCAGCCAGTCTGTTATGTAAGTTCAATGTCTCTTATCTTCCCTCCCCACTCCCAACCACATGGTGTGCATGTCAACTCTCGGCGGTTATTTCCTCCGTCCCACAGAATTAATTGGCATTGTCTTCATTATCTCCAGGCCGCTTAGTCGACTGTCTTTTCCTACTGTTTGATAAAAGTCATAGCGTCTTTAGTGACATAAAGATCTTCGATTTGCCCCAATGCTGGATACTGTTGTGAGCTGGATAGAGCATGGCGTACAGAATATTCAGTGCTGCAGTTTCTTTTTGACCTGTCTTGCCTGTTGCACAGCTATCGTGAAATCCGGGTACAGGGCTATTTCATTATCTTGATATGCAATGATGCAATGAAGTTGAAACTGAACTCAGACAAGACGGAAGTCCTCATCCTGGGCTCCTCGCCCTCCGCCTGGGACGACTCCTGGTGGCCCCCCGCCCTGGGCACCGCACCCAAACCGACAGACCACGCACGCAACCTGGGCTTCACCCTGGACTCCTCCCTCTCCATGACCAGGCAAGTCAACGCCGTCTCCGCGTCCGGTTTTAACATCCTGCGCATGCTACGGAAGATCTTCCGATGGATCCCCACTGAGACCAGGAAGACGGTCACCCAGGCCCTCGTCACCAGCCGACTGGACTACGGCAACGCCCTCTACGCCGGATCCACCGCCAAGCTCCAGAAGAGACTCCAGCGAATCCAGAACGCCTCAGCCAGACTCATCCTCGACATCCCCCAACGCAGCCACATATCCGGACATCTAAGAGACCTGCACTGGCTCCCCGTCAACAAGAGAATCACCTTCCGTCTCCTCACCCACGCACACAAAGCCCTGCACGACCAAGGCCCGAGCTACCTCAACAACCGCCTCAACTTCTACGCTCCCAAACGCCACCTCCGATCGACCAACCACGCCCTCGCCGCCATCCCCCGCATCCGAAGAGCGACAACAGGAGGAAGGTCCTTCTCCTACCTGGCCGCCAAGACCTGGAACTCCCTCCCGTCTGACCTGCGCCTGACCCAAGACCACCTCTTCTTCAGGAAGAAGCTCAAGACCTGGCTGTTCGAGCAGTAGCAGGACCCCCCCCCCCCCCCCCAAGCGCCTTGAGACCCTCCGGGTAAGTAGTGCGCTCTATAAATGTCTTTGATTGATTGATTGATTTCTCCGTCGCAAGCCTTAGCGCCGTGTCTTGATCCCGGTAATTCAATAGCTTTGCAGTAATGGGTCTCGGGGCAGTGCTTGGCACAGGATCTGTGGTCTGGCTCGCTCCACAATGAGGACCGTCAAAAAGTGCTCTGCCCGAACACATATAGCTCAAATCTGCCAATATTGGTGGGCTCTGGCACCCCAGTAATGCAGAGATCGTTCTGTCTGGATCTGACTTCCGGGTCCTCATTTTTGGCAGCCGCAACACCCATTGGGGTTGGGTATCTTTCACCTATTGGTGCATCTAGGGACCCCTCATATCCATTTAGCGCCCAGTCTCTCTTTTTCTGCATCACCCCGTGGTGGCCCTCTACATCTATGGGCGCTGATGTTGTTCACTTTATCCTTTGTTACTGCACTGGTCTGTTTCTGCGAGTACCACACATTATCGATTACCAGTGGGAAGGGGGCCCTCAACGGTGTGCTCTGTCAGTCTTTGCTAGCCGGTGCTCATAGTCGCCGCCTGTCTGTGTTCCCTCGCCGCAGTGCACACTCTCGGCTCTCAACTGCCACCTTCGCTGCACATTAGGCGCTCTCAGATAGGGCCCACCAATTGCGTCTTGTATGCACTGGGTCAGGAGGATTCTCCCAGTGTATTGCACTCACCGGCTTCGTTCAGTATGGGCATGGCAGTAGCTCTCACACCTCGAGTAGCCCAAAGCAGTTTCAGTTACTGTCGCATTCCACCGCTTCACCCCTAAACTTGCCTGCAAAGTGAGGGGACCGCCAAATTGTCTGGATTCCTCAGTCAGCCAGAGCGCAGTCTTGCGCCTTAATGCCTTCCGTTTACTCTGTAGGATACAGTCTCCTGTTTCCCTCTTCATTACAAGATCAATGGTGGGCCATTTGCCCGATAATTAACAGATTTTTGCCCGACCAGCCTTGCAGCACTAAAGTGTGGCCATCTTGCTGCAGGCTCTCTAGCGCTCCCCCTTATCTTCTATTTTGATGCCATACAATTAGTCTGGCTTGATGAGGCGCACCGCCTGTTCTTAGATGTACCTTTCACAGCTGAGGACATTGTGCATGTGATCCAAAGTATGCCTAGGGACAAAGCACCAGGCCTAGATGGAATAACTGTAATGTTTCATATAGAATATGCTCAAATCCTCGCTCCCTATATTCTGGCAATGTATGCTGAGTCCCTGGCACATGGTTACTGCCTCCCTCCCCTCAGGAAGTGCTAATTGTCACTGTCCTGAAACCAGACAAGCCCCCCTCAGTACTGTGATGCCTACAGACCACTGTCCATGACTAATGTCAGGTTGAGGCAATACCCAATACCACTTCCACCGCCAGCTTGCATTAAACTCAAGAAGAATTTTGGTCTCCATGTACGTGGACGGTGTCCCCATGTGCATCCGTGACGCTGAAATTAAAACCGTCCATTTGGGAAATTATGCACTTTGGACAATGTGCTGAAATAACCATTAACTGGTCAAATTCCATCATATTTCCGCTCACTCCAGCATGCACTCCCTTTGTCTCAGAGAACTGCTTACAATGGGCTGAAGCACCAGTCTGCTACCTACCTGGAGTTTGGCTCAGTAGTTGGAAGACCAAGTGCTGGCATGTACAAGGGTGCCACTGTCCCTGGCAAGGAGGGTTGCAGTTGCCAAAATGGTGATGCTCCCTAAATTCTTGTATTTATTCCTTAACCTTCCACTTATGGCCCACTTACCCCATCGCCTCTGGTCCAACCTAATTACTCTGGCACGGGCAGGTAAACAGCTCTGGGTGGTATGGGAAGTTCTGACCCTTCCCTTTGAGCAGGGTGGTTTATGCGCTACAGGCAAGGATCTCTACTTTTATTGTGCACAGGCGCAGTTTGCCCACTATTGGCTGCACCCCACCCGGTTCCAGTCCACATGGCTCCTGAACACGATCAAATAGTGCCCTGCCCCCTGAGTGTGAAGTGGCCCCAAAATGAGATTGAGACTGTAGCCTGCACATTATAGGTGTGGGATAGACTGAGAAAGTGCTCTGGGCTGGAGTATATGTATGCCCCAACCGTGCCGCTTGTAGAGCACCCATTGATTAATTTACTGGCTGATACTGGTTCTCGCAAAGGCCTGAAGCATCTCTAACTCCACACTTTTGGAGATATATACCCAGAAGGCCGCTTCCTGTCTCCACAATGGATTATAGATGACTCGCCCCACACACCTCTAGATGTACCTACTTATCACCAACTTTGAGCAGCCACTTGAGCTATGCACATTCATTTTCTTGCAGCTCCACCAACATTCCATGCTTTGGAATTGAAGCTCGACAGGCCCTCCCACCAAAAACTCATTACACGACTCTACGCTACAATAGAGGAATAGACCCCGGTAAATGTGCCTGCTGCACAATCCAAGTGGTCGGCAGAAATTGAATCTTACATTAGTGAGGAGCAGTGGGACTACTGGTGCGCCTAGTCCAAAGCCCTCTCCCCAAACTACAGGCTCGGAATAATACATTTTTAATCCTTGCTGCCTGTGGTGCACTGCACCACGCCTACCGCTACCTTTCTCCATTTAGCCTTGGAGTGCCCTGCTGTTGCAAACTTTTGGTCAGGGGTGTATGACTCTGTTGAGGTGATTACAGATCATGTGTCCCAGTGGTCATCGCTGGGTGCGCTGCTAGGCTATGTAAAGGATATTGCACTGGGCATCCGTAAACTAACCACAATCTTACTTCTGTTGGCCAAGCGTAGGGTTGCTGTTTACTGGGACAGGCGTTCCACGCCCATATTTAATCACTGGTTGCATGATACAACTTATTGTCAAGAACAGCTCAAGACCTATTGAGAGTTGATGCCTGTGTGCTCAAGACCAAAGGACATTTGGGCCCGCTAGTGACCTACCTCGCAGTGCGGTGAGATGTGACCTTGCTTGAGAGACCGAATGATCACTAGAACAGTGATCCTTTACCTAGTCCACCTGTGCCCCCTGGGGTCCACAGTACTGACTAATGAGATGTCTTTGAGCCATGACATCGCCATACTTTGGTACTGCCTTGCACTAGAGTCTCGCCTGCTGGGTGTTTCTACTCCATCAGAGGACTGCATGTCATAGAGATATACACTGCAATGCAGGTTTATACTTATATGCTATGTGTAGGAGAGTAGGGTATGCTTCCTATAGTTACCCCCACTTTTTGCTATGATTCTCTGGTTTTTCAATTTTGGCCCCCTGGTTCAATGATGAACTTAAAAAATCCAAGAAACTATGCCACACCCTGGAGAAGATATGGAGAAAAAACCCAACTTCAGACAACATGACCTCCCTCAAGACAGCCACCCGCAAACACCACCATCTGATCCGATCCGCCAAGAAATCAGCATTCAAGGATCGTCTCGACGACAACACTCATAACAGCAAGGAACTCTTCAACATCGTCAAAGAATTCACCAACCCCTCCGCAGCATCCAACGACATCACCCCCTCCCAAGACCTCTGCGACGCACTATCCTCCTTCTTCTACAACAAGATCGCAGACATCCACAACAGCTTCGAGAATTCTCCCAGCGATCAACCCTCTCCTCCACTTTTAGATTCCACTCCACCAACTAACAACCTCAACGCCTGGAACCCAATCACCACTGATGACACCATTCGCCTCAAGAAGTCTATCCACTCTGGCTCACCTTCTGACCCCTGCCCACACCACATCTTCAACAAAGCTGACTCCATCATTGCACCTCACCTCCGCGCTGTCATCAACTGCTCTTTCAACTCCGCCACCTTCCCAGAAAGCTGGAAACACGCCGAACTCAGCGCCCTTCTGAAGAAACCCACAGCTGACCCTTCGGAACTTAAAAACTACCGCCCCATATCCCTCCTCCCATTCCCGGCCAAAGTCATAGAGAAAGCCGTCAACAGCCAGCTCGCCGCCTTCCTTGAATCCCACAACTCCCTTGATCCATCTCAATCCGGGTTTCGAGCCAAACACAACACCGAAACCACCCTCATTGCAGCGACCGACGACATCCGATCACTCCTGGACAACGGAGAAACAGTGGCTCTCATCCTACTCGATCTTTCCGCCGCTTTCGACGCAGTCTGCCACAGCACCCTTATACAACGCCTCAGCAACATCGGCATACAAGGAAAAGCCTTGGACTGGATCATCTCATTCCTCGCTGGGAGAACTCAAAGAGTCCGACTTCCCCCATTCAACTCAGAGGCCACTGAAGTCATCTGTGGCGTACCTCAAGGATCCTCACTCAGCCCCACCCTCTTCAACATCTACATGAGTCCTCTCTCCTCCATCGCGCGTCATCACAACCTTAACATCATCTCCTACGCCGATGACACCCAGCTTATCCTTTCCCTCACCAAAGATCCCAACACCGCCAAAACCAATCTTCATGAAGGCATGAAAGAAGTAGCCGAATGGATGAAACAGAGCCGCCTAAAACTCAACTCAGACAAAACGGAGGTGCTCATCCTAGGATCCTCCCCCTCAGCTTGGGACGACTCTTGGTGGCCCTCCGCCCTGGGCACAGCACCCACAGGCCATGCACGTAACCTTGGCTTCATCTTAGACTCCTCTCTCTCGATGTCCAGACAAGTCAACGCTGTCTCATCCTCCTGCTTCAACGTACTTCGCATCCTCAAAAAGATCTTCCGCTGGATCCCCCTCGAAACAAGAAAAACTGTCACCCACGCTTTGGTCACGAGTCAACTGGATTATGGTAACACACTTTACGCCGGAATCACAACAAAATTACAGAAAAAACTCCAACGTATCCAAAACGCATCAGCTAGACTCATATCAATCAATCAATCAATCACAGTATTTATATAGCGCTCTACTCACCCAGAGGGTCTCAAGGCGCTAGGGGAGGGGGGTCCGCTACTGCTCGAACAGCCAGGTCTTGAGTTGCTTCCTGAAGGCGAGGTGGTCCTGGGTCAGGCGGAGGTGGGTCGGGAGGGAGTTCCATGTCTTGGCGGCGAGGTAGTGAAGGACTGGGTTATTTAGGACCCAGCGGTGCCAGGGGACAACACCTGAAACCTTCGTGGGTAACCTGTTCCGGCGTACAAATGACAGAGACAAGGGACACTTCCTTCGGCGTCAAAGATTCGAGGTTTATTTACTGCAGGGAACACAGAAATCACGAGAAGTACACAATGGGTATGTTTTCGGGATCTGCTTCAAGTTGCTACTGTGGATCGCTCCTTTTTATACACGTTTCTCTCATAGATTAACATGGTACACAAAGGTTTACAACTTGGTTCCCATAATTATCCCCGAGAGGGGTCTTTTTGATGAATTCAAGGTCCGGAACAAAAGTACAGAAACATTCGTGGTTCCCAACTGTAAAAACCCATCTTCCCACCATTAGTACATTCCAATCGGCAATAAACAGATCGAAGAAGGAACAAGGACAGGTGCAGAGGAAGGCAGAAACAGTGGGGAGATCGAAAAGGGTGTAAAAGGGGTGGTATCGGGAAACACGAGCTACAGGCATCAAGGAGACGTGCCTAATGAGATGCACGGCTGAGACAACAGACCGGCACGGCAAGATGAGCCTCGAGCGGGGCCATCTGCCTTACAGTATCATCCCCCTCATCATAAAGACACTTTCAAAGGAAACATGTCTTCCGCAAGAGTCTTGGGAATCCCGGGGTCGCGAAGCGGACAGCGTCCGTTCGCTGGCTACTTGAGGGCAAGAGACAAAATGGATGACATATCTAAGATGGAACCCGTGGGTACAGATGTATAAACCCACGAAACAGACGAACAGTTTAGGTTAGCACAGCGAAACTGCGCACATCCACTAAACTCGTCATTTGCGGTTCGTAGATACCAGACTCGACCATATTCGTGCGAGTCGAAAACATCGCTTACAATTGTCACGGAACCTCAGACGCTCCTTTTGCCCTCATGTAGGCAAGCACTAATCAGAATCATACTCGATATTCATCAGACCATCTAGATGTTGCTGCAACATAGCTCTGTCCAACCGAGCTCCTTTGGTTACAGGCGGCTGTCTTATACACGTTGTAGCACAGAGGCCACATAAGGCAGGACCACACTGCACACAAAGGCAACACGTGAACAGGAACACTACAACAACTCCGATGATCATCAGAATCTTCCAACGCCATGTCGACATCAGGCCCTAAAACTACCCAAGCAGCGTCCAATCCCCTACGTCCACGTGTATGGACTCAGAGATCTTATGCAACCTTGAGATGGCTTGATAGACGGTCGGAGCGTTATCTGGAATGAAAATACAGCAGCTCGAATGGATCACCTTACATACCCCACCTCGATCTGCTAAGACCACGTCTAAAACCATACGGTTTTGTAACGTCATAAGCCTTTCCGCCTGAAGTTCTGTGGTGATATTACCAAGGGCACTGGCAGTGATATTAGCTGTCGATTCCACCACACGAGTCAACTGTCTCAGGTTCCTACTATTAACCATAGGTCCCCAAAACGGGAGGAAACCCTTGAAAAAGTCTCCTGCCTCTTGACCGGCAGTGTCCTTTTCGCTAATCACGCCTCTCACAATTCTAGTCTTGTGATAATCTGCATCTACAGTGAACGTCGGAGGCAACAGATTTGCGATAAAACATGAGCCCACAAAGTCGGAGGGCAACCATGTATACGCACGATCATGGCAGACAAAGTATGTACCCTTGGCAGCCAGAAACACAGGGGACGAGACCATCGGCAGGATATAATTCTCGGAGCAAGCACTCTCTCCAAGACGAGCTTTCGATCTTCGGCCACGACCCATTAGACAGAGATTACCAATGTGGGTTACGACCCATATCGGAGGCGAGCTTCTAAGCTGTTTTTCACTCGTGAGCGCACTATACTTGACCTTACTCAGGACCCTATAGGCTTGTACCTCTTCCTCTGGGATGAGCGATGGCTCATAGATGTCTTTATCCAAATCTTCTATCGCTATAGACAAAGGCTTATGATACGAGCCTGGACCAGAGTAGGGAGAACGTGGCTCTCGACTGGGGGAGGAATCTAGTGCACTTCGAAACATTGTCTGAAATGCTCGAGCTGAACCCTGGGAACTATAGGGTAGGACCAGATATGGAATTCCCTTATCCGTGGTATGTGGCATTAACCCACACACCCAACAATTTGTAGTATTCACCACTAACTGATGCTGATGAAGGAGCTGAATAAAGGAATTATTCCTGAATTCCACACATCTAGCCTGTTCGTGTTCGGGTAAGATATGAAAAGAATGAGGGGATGCAGTGGAGGTAGATTTAGGTTCAGAAGTGGGAGTAGGTATGGCAGAAGGCAAGAAGTACGACATCATGTAATACACCCCACCCGCCAATAGCAAGGAAACAGTCAAAAACAATAAGAACATTTGGAACATAAAACATTTGGTACGAATAATTTGTTGCAGTTTGAATCTTTGCGCCTGAGCTTCTTCCAAGTCCATCAGCTTCGAAAACGCCATCCCCTACTACCGTCCGCAACGTTTCTTGACGCACTTCGTTCTGTGTAGCAGTAGTCAATCCCTAGGAGTTCCCAGGAACCGACGGTCTTTAGCCTAGCGCCAAGACCTACTAACCAGAAGGAAGTACACGCGCGGCCCTACGGTACACCTGGATGCAAGGTATCTTTATTCACAATGTATATACAAAACAATCTCTTAGCTAAAAAAGTAAAAGCACATAAATGGAACGAAGCTCAAATTTTTACAAAAAATAATTCACAATAATACGGGTGTTTTGAACTGATCGTGGCAAATGGGAAAATGCAGTTGTCAAGGGACCGAACGGATATTTATTTGTCTCTGGTGTTAGATCGCAAAAAGTATCGAGTTTTCCCAGGACGTGTCTGTTCGTCGAACAAAGAATCTGATGAAGGAACAGAGTTCTGCCGATCAGTTGATTGTTCTAATCTTGAGTCTTGTGATGACAAACGCTCAACAATGTCTTTCTGCTGCACTGAGGATTCTCCGACAGGCTGTGCGTCGCTAAAGGGTACAAAAGTCTGTGGTCCTTCTGTTTCAGATGAAGCAATGCCCTTCCTCACCCACGAGTCTGCCGGTAAAGGTATAGGAACCTTCTTAGTATGGGTGGCATGCACCCAATGTTTTCGCCCTTCCAAACGAACAGCAGTTCTCGTGGCAAGGAGGACCTGGTAGGGTCCGGTGAATCGGGGTTCCAAGTTCTTTTTTCGGACAAAGTTGCGGGTGACCACCCAGTCCCCGGGTTGGAGCTGGTGGCCTGGACCCTCCGTCTGCGTCGGCAGTGCTTCGTAAACCTGTTGGTGAATTAACCTCAGTTTAGCAGTCAGATCATAAAGATAATCAATCAGCATTGGATACTCAAGATTAGAAAATACACCCGGTCTAGGAACCCCCCAAACATTCGCAGGATGGCCGAACACTATTTCATAGGGATTGAGCCCTACTCGGGAGTGTACTGTCGTCCTTGTTGACAACAAGGCAAGGGGCAAAGCGTCAGGCCACGAAAGACCAGTCGTAGCCTGAATCTTAGCCAGTTTAAGTTTAAGGGTGCCATTATACCCTTCAACCAAACCTGCTGACTGGGGATGATTGGCGCTATGGAATTTTTGATTAATTCCAAGGCCTTTACACACACTCTTCATCACACTCCCTACAAACTCACTTCCGTTATCAGACCACACAATTCTGGGCATTCCGTAGCGAGGAAAGTATTCCTTCAGCAGGATTTTCGCAGTAGACAGAGCAGTATTGTCTTTAAGAGGGTAGGCTTCAATCCATCGGGAGAATGCGCAAACCACAACTAAAACGTATTTCAGATTATTGCATCTCTCCATATGAATGAAGTCTAGCTGAATTACCTCAAAGGGATATGAAGGGGGAGCAAAATGGCCAGGAGGAGTGGGGGTCCCCTTTCCAGGATTGTATAACATACATATCATGCAATTCTTCACCAATCTCTCAGCACACTTCGTAATACCATCATTCTTCCACACAGGAGACAACAACTTACAAATACCTTTCGCACTAATATGTGCTAACCCGTGTGCCATTGTCACAACAGCCAGCACATACGCATCTGGTAACATCCACCTCTTGTGCTCCGACAAATCGACCCAGCAACCATTCACATCCAACTTTCCCGTACTCTCTTTCCACTTCGTCTTTTCAGTCTCAGTGGCCTCATTCTGAATTGCTTTCACGCTCTCAATAGTGTCCTCACACATACTAGTCTCTGTAGGCCACCTAACCGAACTCGTCACATACATTCTAGTGCTAAGGTTCCGGGCAGTCTCCTTAGCAATCTCGTCCGCGAACGCATTACCACGACCAACATCATCCGTCACCTTACGGTGCGCACTACATTTAACAATCGCCACTTTCTTAGGTAACGTAAGTGCATCCAAAAGGTCATTTACAAGCTGTCCATGCTGAATTTTCGTACCATGCGACGTCATAAAACCTCTCTCTCTCCACAATCGTCCAAAGCTGTGAGCGACGCCAAAGGCATATTGGCTGTCGGTAAACACATTCACTCGTTTTCCTTTCGCCAACACACACGCTCTAGTTAGAGCGATCAGCTCTGCAGCCTGGGCAGAGTTCTGATTCAATCTTGCAGTTTCCACGACAGTGTTCAAAGTTACAACAGCATATGCAGTCGTCACATCACCATTCGGCAATTTAAAACACGAACCATCCACATACAAGGTCCCATCGGGATCTTCCAAAGGGGTGTTTTTAAGGTCCACTCGACCTTTTGTTTCCTCCTCAGTCCTCAAATAGCAGTCATGGGCTGCTATTTCATCTGACTCTGTACTAATTAGCAACAAAGTCGCCGGGTTCAGGACTGTTGGACCTGGCACCTTGGCGTGAGTCTCCCTTCCACTTTTTGCTGATGTGCCTCCGATGTTTTGCTGGTTTTCCGATACTCAGGGCACTGCGCCACGGCTGATCCGTGCCGCAGTGCAAGTGCTCCCTACTGTAAAACTGTACATACGATTGGTATCCCTGATTGGTGCATTGGATTTACTGTCAGTCCCTAGTAAAGCGCACTAGAGAGTGCCGGGGCTTGTAGATGCCAATACTGCTGGTGGGCCTGCAGCGCTGCTTGCGCCACCCACCGAAGCAGCCGTAAAGTTGTGTCTGGGAACTGCGACCGCAGAACCCGCGTGCGGTCTCGTACTGCCACGCTAGCTGGGCAAGTGCACCCACTTGCCAGCCCCGACCCTTCCCTTGACTACATATTAGTCACCCCTATGGTAGGCCTGCAGGCAGGGTGCGTTGTAGGTGTAAGGTAGGACAAGCCCTGATGTGCGTGGCATGCCCTAGTAGTGACTTACAACCAAGACCATATTTCACTATTGAAGGCTACCTGCTCCATTAGGCCAGACTGAGCTGCGAGAATTATTACACCCTATAATTCCCGCAGGCTCAAGGAGCATGGTAGCGAGTCATGTTTAGTATGCCTGAACTCAGGATGATAAAATATTTCTTGTAGTCAAGTTTATTTTAGTATCCTGGGTTTGCAAATGCTACTTTTAGAAAGTTAGCCTTTGCTTGCTTAACCATTTCAGCCCGCCTCTGCTGGTATGTGTATCTGACTGTCTGGGATGTGCGAGTGACAGGGCTGGAGGGATGACAGGTGGTGAATGCGCAGATTACACCTTAGTGGGAGGTGGGAGTGCCTCTTGACTCGAACTGTAACTGTGCTCTGCCACCACAATGCTGGCTCCACCCTCCTGGGGAGCGACTGATGACTCAGCCGGCACCTGGCCCAGGAAGGGCGAAGCCCCCATCAACAAGGTACTCTGGCCGCCCCTGTCGGCACAATGCTGGCTCCACCTCCTGTGGGGCGTCTGATGCGCCTGCCCCTCACACTGAAAGCAGAAGCCAGAGTACACCCACCAGGGTACTCAAGGACTGAGAGTGGCTATGCAAAGGCCCCCCTGGCCTGCGAGAACAAAAGAATTGGCCTATAAAAGAAGGAGCCCTGCTCCTTGAAAATTAGATCCGGTTTGGGCCACAGAAGGACTCTGCCCGACGAGAAGGACCGTGAGACACCAGGAAGGGTGCTGACTCTTGCCTGGGTCTGGTGCCTTGCTGCCGAAGGAGAGGAAGGAGAAAAGACTACGAGAAGACTCTTGCTTTACTTTGTGCCAAAACTCTGCTAAAGAGATCTCCAAGGGCTTGCAACTGAACTTGCCCCCTGACCAGCGTCCCAGGACCAGTGGACGCTACCCCCTTGGAAGAAAGCGACTGCGGGTGCTGACCATCGCCGCAGCACCGACGGAGGAATCTCCTCCAAGGCAACGACATCCACCTGACCACCGTGACCGGGGCCCAAAGCAACAGCGAGAGCAAAGTAAGGACCAGCCGCCGCTGGCCCGAACACCGTGACCGCAACTGCACCGGGAGCCCGAGAGCAAAGCGAAGGAGGACCCGTCCAGTCCGAGCTCTCGAGGTGACTGCATAACGAGCAGCCACTCACCTGCAAAGACGGACAGTTGCCCTGTGAGAATCCGCAAGGTCGGTAGTCTGCCCGACAGCCCAGCTGTGAGTCCACAGCTGCACCGGCACTTGGCTGGGTACGTCCTGCACTTGGGGACCGTACTGCCACTTGCCACCGCCGCACAGCCGCCGCCTCCAGGGTCGGAGTGGACGACGAGGAGAGGACCCTGCCGCCACAGAACACCGCTGCCCCGGATGACCAGTGACCTGCTCGGCTGAAGAGCCGCAACGATCAGCGACCCCGGGAAGGCAACGCGACATGGGACAGATCCCCTGGAAGCCGCCGGCTCCACAAGAACTTTGGTTAACACCGGCCTACGGGCCCTCAGAGAACTGCTATAAGAACTGTGGTAACCTGAACTGAGTAACTTGCAACCGTTATCATAAAGTACGTGACTGTATTTACAAGCCTGCTTAAAATCTATATAAAGATATATATTTTTACAGAATACAGTCTGGTCTCGTTGTGTGGTGGGTTGGTTGTAAAGGTGTACTATTGCAAGTGTTTAACCTATATGCCCCAAAGATTAGCCTGCGACTGCTTAAGCCACACTACCTAGAGGGTAAGCAGAGGTTGTCTGGAAGGTAACCCTCAGCCCTGACGAGGAAGAGGAGAGTCCCTGCTTGTCGCTAGTGTTGCACTGCGCCAACTAGAGACTCCCCCTTCCTACAAGGACGTTACATCGTTTTATCTGAATATGACTTGCCAACAACGTCAGCTCATACCCTGACAACCTCGCACTCGTCAAGTGCTGAGTTTTCGTACGATTCAAAAGAGTGTCAACTGCATGCGGAACCATCACCGTAAGCATATTATCCATGACCAATCCCGCTGATTGTCGGATGGAGACCGCGGCTGCCGCTGTTGCTCTCAAACAACTCGGCAATGCTCTAGCTACCGGGTCCAAGGTCGAGGAAAAATATGCACATGGACGTTGCTTATCACCAAAAGGTTGCGTTAAAACACTCAACGCACAACCTTCCCTCTCGTGAACGTATAGTGTAAACGGCTTGCTATAGTCAGGAGTACCTAACACAGGAGCCGAGCACAATGCGTCACGCAGTTCCGAAAAACTTTTCTGACATTCTTCCGTCCATGGTAAAGGAGTCGAAACATCCTTGCACGTAAGGGCCACCAATGGTTTCGCTAACAATGAAAAATTCGGAATCCACTGTCTGCAGTATGACGTGATACCTAGAAAGGCACGCACATCTCTTTGGGTTGTTGGCACAGATATGCGCGCAATGGCTGCAATTCTCTCTGGGGTCAACCTTCTTCCCTCCTTTGACAATAAGTGACCTAGATAGGTTACTTCTTGACAACAATATTGAAGTTTAGAAGGAGACACCTTGTGATGTAAGTCACAGAGATGCTGCAACAATGATATAGTGGCAATTTTGCAAATGTCCTGGGTATCTGCAGCCACCAATAAGTCGTCGACATATTGGATCAAAGCCGCACCAGCCGGCAACACAAACGCATCTAGTTGACCCTTCAAGGCTTGACTGTAAATAGATGGACTCTCACAGTAGCCCTGAGGAGCACGTTTGAAGCAGAAGCTACGGCCACCAAGAGAGAAACCGAAAAGGTCTCTGCTCTCTTCAGCAATCGGAATACTGAAGAACGCATTCTTCAGATCGATCACTGAAAACCAGGATGCAGAAGCTGGAATCAGAGTCAGTAGCGCCGTGATGTCAGGCACAACAGGGAACTGAGGAATCACAATTTTATTGACCTCCCGCAAATCGATAACAAAACGATAAACGGGTGGTTTAGAAGGATCGGTACGTTTCAAAATAGGCAGTACGGGACTGTTGCACACGTTTCCCCGAGTCTCCTCAATAACATCTTTCTCGATCAAATCATAGATGATCGCCAACAATGCACGTTCACCATCAAGGGAGATACGATACTGGGGAATACGAGGCAATCGTACGTTAGATTTCACGTGAACAACATAAGGGGAGATGTCGAGCAGGCCCACGTCGTTGGGACCTGTTGCCCACAAAGATGCAGGAAGAGAACTCAATTCCGGTGGAAGCTTATCGAGAGACAAATACATTGGAGAGACAACTCTCTCACCCAAAGTAAGCTTCACTCCTGCAGGAGAACAATACAAAGTCGCATACAGACGTTTTAGCAAATCCAGGCCCAAGAGATTTTCACCACAACCAGTGGTCAAAATCAACGGAGCTTCAAGCTCACGTGGCCCAATTGTAAGTGGCAATGGGCACGAAACCGGATTGCTAACAGGGGCGCCAGAGAATCCAACGGAGACATTTGTTAAGCCAGACAAAGGTGCACAGGGAGTTTCGAATGCATGATGGAACTTTTCGCTGCACCAGTGTCCAACAGAAAAGGCTCAACGACGCCCGAGGTGGCAACTGCGACGTAAGGCCCTCTCTGATCAACCGGAACTGATACCACTCCCTCTCCTTGTCTACGGCTGTCCTAGTAATTACCGTTGTCAGTATCCTGATCGACGTAATAATCATCTACGTTGTACTGCGCAGATCGTCCTTGCGATGATCCACGTTGATCAAAACAATTGTTAGAATTTGATGAATTGTCTGAACGATCGTTGGGAGCACCACAACCCCTACCACGTGATGTCTGCTGAGCACCACCACGACCTCCTCTAGACGTATTACCGCTATTACGCTCATTTAGAACAGGACAATTGAATTTTAAGTGACCCTCCTGTCTACAATAGGCACACTGATTGTACCCTAATGAAGATCTTTGCGAAGAGGAGTCATTTCGCGATTGCGACCTATTAGATTGCGACTGCGATCGATTACGTTGTTGCGAATCATTCTGATTCGAGCGCGGAGGATATGCTTGCTGCAACAACACCTTAGTTTTAAGTTCTTTCGTCTTTTTATCGGCACGATCATTCTCTTCTTTCTCCCTATTCTCATAATATTGTGCCGTAGCCAATATTTGAGCAGATGTAGAAACAGCCCACGCACTCTCAGAATTTTTTAATTTATTGCTCAAGTCGGGCAATAAGTTTGAAACAAATTTATCCACAAACAACCGCTGACCACCCTCAGTACTCATATCCTGACCACTATGGTCAATGAATGCCTCCTCAAATCTCGTAAAGAAATCGGAGACACTCTCGTCTTTCTTCTGTCTGCAAGCTGACAACTTGTCCCAGTTCACCCTCATAGCTGGCATAAGCGTTTTCATTAGGGTAATAATTCTCTGAGGGAGATCAGTAATGAGCTGTTCAGGCTTAGCCCCACCAACTTGTTGTGTATCGGCCGCAGTAAGAGCAGCCCAATCGCCACCCAATTCGTTTGCATGATCTTCGTGCCGAATCTTAGCCCATACCGGTTGCGGTACAACGTTGCCAAACAACATATCGATATCGGCGAGATTCATTATCGTAGCATCTACGAGCTGCGATAACTCCTTGTAATACCCTGCAGGATTTTTGCGAGGGTCAGGCAAAGATTGCTTTACCTGTAAAACTTCTGACCGTTTCCATGGGAGATGTATCCATACTCTCTGGAAATGTGCCACTACCGGAGGTTGAGCCTGAGGATTTGCTGGCATCCATACAGGTGGAACTTCACGCATGGGAAACTGACCAGACGAATCGAACTGTCTCTCAACATCCTCAACAAACAATGCTTGAGGTATCGGAGAGGGACGAAGAGCTAATAATTTCTCGATAGCACGTCGAACGTTGGTACCCACCACCATACCGCTCGAAAACTGAAGCTGCAAGTTAGTCAAAGCAGTTAGTACATCTTCCGATGCATCTGCCGATATTTGATCGCGCAAAACCTTGCACATTTCTTCAAAAACATACCTCTGTGTCGGTATATTGAATTGACTGAACGTATCCAACACCGAACGTGGAGGATTTCTATGAGGATGCAACATCCATGACATCGCCATATTGTACAACGCGGCACGTTCCCTATTACCAGGAAGCTGACTACGTCTTTGTGGACCATCCGAATCAGCGGACTCAAGAATAGGTCCAAGAGAATTGAAAAAGTTAGCAGCCATGGAAGGGGTACGACGTCGAGTAGTTGGGGAAGTATACGATAGAGTAGGAACGAGAGAAGGAGTAGAAACAGAAGAAACAGTAGGAGTAAGTAGAATCGGAGCAGTAGCGGGAGAAGGAGTATGTGGAAGTACAGGCGGAGGAGCAGTAGGGACAACAATAGGCAAGGGAGCAGGAACAGTCGGAAGAACAGGTTGAGGAGCAGGTACAGGGGGAACCACAGGGGGAACCACAGGAGCTGCTGTACCCTGTGCGTACGGAGGTGGTGACTTCATAAGATAAGACATTAAAGGATCCTCAACTAATTCCTCCTTCTTATCCGACTCCGTTGGCAGAGCGGGATAACATTTATCTATAGTCATACGCTGAAGCCTGTCAAAAACTTCCTTTTCCTTATCCTCCTTATCACGCTGAAACTGCTCTGCTTTCTTTACAATAGTAGCAACACCATCTCTCTGATTACGTTTAGTCTGTCTGATCTCTTTCTGTCGGGCTTCTTTACGCCACAACCGAAAGGCATCAAACATGGCCGGCCTTGACTTTTTCTTAAACAATTTTGCCTCGAGGTTATCTAAAATTGGGGTCTCGAAACTACCATGAGGCGGCCAACTAAGGACACCATCTTTTTTAGTATAACGAATCCAATATTCATTAAAGGTAATAGGACCTAACCCATGCTTACTGTAAAGTTCGTAAGTTGGAGTTCCAACCGGAGATATCGGACACGAGTCCTCCAGTCGGGAATCCGTACCACAACGTCTGAAACAACTGAACAAAGTACTACGACCAGGCATCTTGCACACTAGCCGAGTTTCACAAACTTCAAGGGTTACGGGATTTACCAAGTCCCAGCAAAGAGCAAAAACCCTCGGTTTTTGGCGACTGCAGACGTCAAACAACACAACAAAGAACCAAGTACTAAGAACCACAAATGCAATGGAACCATGCAACAACTAAGCAACCACAACCAAAGACTATGGGAGCGACCCACAAATACTTAACTCAAAGATCAATGGCGTCACCAGGAAGGCCCGTCAATCGTCTCGCTGTACCAAGGTCTACGCCAGGCGCCAAAACAGGTCTACAGTCAGGGCAGCAGTCCGTCGCAGCCGTCAGGAGGCGGGAATCTTCGCGGGAAAAGTCGTTGGGCCACTTGTTTCGACAACAGGATCTATGAAGCGGAGTGCACCTTCCCTCGGAGATTTCACACGAAGTTCCTCACGATCGTCGGGCTTGGACCGGTACCACTGATGCAGCCCTACGTTGGGCGCCAACTGAAGGACTGGGTTATTTAGGACCCAGCGGTGCCAGGGGACAACACCTGAAACCTTCGTGGGTAACCTGTTCCGGCGTACAAATGACAGAGACACGGGACACTTCCTTCGGCGTCAAAGATTCGAGGTTTATTTACTGCAGGGAACACAGAAATCACGAGAAGTACACAACGGGTATGTTTTCGGGATCTGCTTCAAGTTGCTACTGTGGATCGCTCCTTTTTATACACGTTTCTCTCATAGATTAACATGGTACACAAAGGTTTACAACTTGGTTCCCATAATTATCCCCGAGAGGGGTCTTTTTGATGAATTCAAGGTCCGGAACAAAAGTACAGAAACATTCGTGGTTCCCAACTGTAAAAACCCATCTTCCCACCATTAGTACATTCCAATCGGCAATAAACAGATCGAAGAAGGAACAAGGACAGGTGCAGAGGAAGGCAGAAACAGTGGGGAGATCGAAAAGGGTGTAAAAGGGGTGGTATCGGGAAACACGAGCTACAGGCATCAAGGAGACGTGCCTAATGAGATGCACGGCTGAGACAACAGACCTGTACGGCAAGATGAGCCTCGAGCGGGGCCATCTGCCTTACAGTATCATCCCCCTCATCATAAAGACACTTTCAAAGGAAACATGTCTTCCGCAAGAGTCTTGGGAATCCCGGGGTCGCGAAGCGTACAGCGTCCGTTCGCTGGCTACTTGAGGGCAAGATACAAAATGGATGACATATCTAAGATGGAACCCGTGGGTACAGATGTATATACCCACGAAACAGACGAACAGTTTAGGTTAGCACAGCGAAACTGCGCACATCCACTAAACTCGTCATTTGCGGTTCGTAGATACCAGACTCGACCATATTCGTGCGAGTCGAAAACATCGCTTACAATTGTCACGGAACCTCAGTAGGAGAAGGACCGTCCCCCTGTGGTGGCTCTTTGGATGCGGGGGACGGTGGCGAGGGCGTGGCCGGTCGATCGAAGCTGGCGTTTGGGAGCGTAGAAGTTGAGGCGGCTGTTGAGGTATCCTGGTCCTTGGTTGTGTAGGGCTTTGTGTGCGTGGGTGAGGAGTCGGAAGGTGATTCTCTTGGTGACCGGGAGCCAGTGCAGGTCTCTCAGGTGTCCGGAGATGTGGCTGCGGCGGGGGATGTCCAGGATGAGTCGTGCTGAGGCGTTTTGGATCCGCTGAAGTCTTTTCTGGAGTTTGGCGGTGGTGCCGGCGTAGAGGGAGTTGCCGTAGTCCAGACGGCTGGTGGCGAGGGCCTAGGTGACCGTCTTCCTGGTCTCGGTGGGGATCCACCGGAAGATCTTTCGTAGCATGCGCAGGATGTTGAAGCACGACGAGGAGACGGCGTTGACTTGTCTGGTCATGGAGAGGGTGGAGTCCAGGATGAAGCCCAGGTTACGTGCATGGTCTGTTGGTTTGGGTGAGCTGCCCAGGGCTGGGGGCCACCAGGAGTCGTCCCAGGCGGAGGGTGAGGATCCCAGGATGAGGACTTCCGTCTTGTCCGAGTTCAGTTTCAGGCGGCTGTTCTTCATCCATTCGGCTACCTCTTTCATCCCTTCGTGGAGGTTGGCTCTGGCGGTGGCGGGGTCGTTGGTGAGGGAGAGAATCATCTGGGTGTCGTCGGCGTAGGAGATGATGTTGAGGTTGTGCTGGCGTGCGATGTCTGCGAGGGGGCTCATGTACACGTTGAAGAGGGTTGGGCTGAGCGAGGAGCCTTGAGGAACGCCGCAGATGACTTCGGTGGCTTCAGATCTGAACGGGGGGAGGCGGACTCTCTGTGTCCTACCGGCGAGGAAGGAGATGATCCACTCCAGACCCTTCCCCTGGATTCCGACGTTGCTGAGTCGCTGCACTAGTGTACGGTGGCAGACAGTGTCGAAGGCCGCGGAGAGGTCTAGGAGGATGAGGGCCGCTGTTTCTCCGTTGTCAAGCAGAGCTCGGATGTCATCGGTGGCTGCGATCAGGGCGGTCTCGGTGCTGTGGTTGGCCCGGATGCCTGACTGCGAGATGTCGAGGGATCCGTTCGTCTCGAGGAAGGCGGCCAGCTGCTTGTTGACTGTCTTCTCGATGACTTTTGCAGGAAACGGGAGCAGCGAGATGGGGCGGTAGTTCTTGAGGTCGGTGGGGTCGGCTGATGGCTTCTTTAGTAGAGCGCTGAGTTCGGCGTGCTTCCAGCTCTCTGGGAAGGTAGCGGTGTCGAAAGAGGTATTGATGATGTCCCGCAGGTGGGGTGCGATGACAGCGTCGGCCTTGTTGAAGACGTGGTGAGGGCAGGGGTCGGTCGGAGATCCGGAGTGGATGGAGTTCATTGTGCTGATCGGGGTCCAGGCGTGGAGGGTGGTGGTGGGGGGCGGTGGTTCGGTCGTGGCGTGCGTCGGTTGAGTGCTGAAGCTGTTGTGTATGTCCGCGATCTTGTTGTGGAAGTAGGAGGCGAGGGAGTTGCAGAGGTCTTGCGAAGGGGTGATGTCGTTGTTTCCGGCGTTGGGGTTGGAGAGCTCTTTGACGATGTTGAAGAGTTCCTTGCTGTTGTGTGCGTTGTTGTCCAGTCGTTCCTTGAATGCGGTTTTCTTGGTGGCGTGGATGAGTTGGTGGTGTTTTCGGGTGGCGAGCTTGAGGGCAGTCATGTTGTCCGATGTTGGGTCTCTGCGCCAGGTTCTCTCGAGGGCTCGGCAGTTCTTCTTGGAGCTCTTGAGTTCGTCGGTGAACCATGGGGCTTTCTTGCTACCGGGTCTGCTAGGCGGGGTCTTCAGAGGGGCGAGGTCGTCTGCGCAGTTGCTGATCCACTTCGTGAGGTTGGTGGCCGCTTGGCTGGGGTTCGTTGCGCTGGTGGGTGGGTTCTTGCTCAGGGCGGTCGCGAGCTGGCCGGCTGTGATCTTGTTCCAGCTTCTGCGTGCAACCTGTTGCTGGTGGTGGTGGATCGTGGTCCTTCTGAAGTTGAAGTGGACGCAGCTGTGGTCCGTCCAGTGGAGTCCGGTGGCGTGGCTGAAGGTGATGTCCTTGCTGGATGAGAAGACGGGGTCGAGTGTGTGTCCGGCGTAGTGGGTGGGGGTGGTGACCAGCTGCTTGAGTCCGAGGTTGGCGAGGTTGTCCAGCAGGGTGGTGGTGTTGCAGTCATTGTTGTTCTCCAGGTGGAAGTTGAGGTCCCCGAGGAGGATGTAGTCAGCGGAGGGGAGGGCGTGTGGGCTGATGAAGTCGGCGATGTCTTCGCTGAATTGTGTGCGTGGTCCCGGGGGTCTGTAGATGAGGGTGCCTCTGAGGGTGGTCTTGGGGTTGATGTGGACCTGGAAGTGCAGGTGCTCGGCGGGTGCGAGGGTGTTGTCGGTGTTGGTCGTGATGCGGATGGTGTTCCTGTGGACGATGGCGATGCCTCCTCCGGTGTTGTTGATGCGATCCCTTCAGACGATCTTGTAGCCGTCTGGGATGGCGATGGCGATGTCGGGCGCTGAAGAGGCGTTCATCCAGGTTTCCGTGAGGAAGGCGACGTCTGGTGAAGTTGTGTCGAGCAGGTTCCAGAGCTCGACGGCGTGTCTGTGGACGGAGCGGGTATTGAGCAGGATGCATTTCAGGTGGCTGCTGCTGTTGCTCGTCTTGGTCTTGGTTGGTGCTGGAGTAGTGCAGGTCCGGATGCAGGTGAACTTGCAGGAGTTGCAGCAGAAGGGTCCGTGGGTGCGTCTCGGGGTGGCTCGGTAGCATCCTGGGATTCGGCCGGCGTTGAGTGCGCTGAGGGTGGCGGCGTCGTACGTCCGGCGGGTGGGCTGGGGTCTGCGGGGGCCAGGGGTCCTGGCGCTGGGCGCGGTCCAGGCGCGGACGGGCGCACAAGGGCTTACCTTTGGTGCACCTTCGGCGCTCAATCGGTGCTCCCGCTGCGCGCGTCCGCTGCGCGGTCGCTCTGGGGACGTCATAATAAGGGAGCCGGTCGGGAGGGTCTGTGGGGGGGCGGGAGCGGGAGCTAATCGGCTGGCGGGGGCGGGGCCTCGGGTTAGGGCAGCGGGAAAATCTGGCGCGGGCTCGGCGGCCCTCGGGTGGCTGGGGTGGCGTGAGGCTCGGCGGCCCTCGGGTGGCTTGGGTGTCGGGAGGCTGGTGGGCTCGGCGGCCCTCGGGTGGCTGGGGTGGCGGGAGGCTGGGGTGCTCGGCGGCCCTCGGGTGGCTGGGGCTGAGAGCAGGAAAGGCACAGGAGCGTGGGGGTGACCAGGCCAGGAGGTGCAGTGGTCACTCACACTCATACTAGACATCCCGCGCCAAGATCACATTACCGGACATCTAAAAGACCTCCACTGGCTTCCCGTCAGCAAAAGAATTACTTTCCGTCTTCTTACCCACGCACACAAGGCCCTCTACAATCTAGGACCCGAATGCCTCAACACTCGACTGTCCTTCTACAAACCCACCCGTCAACTAAGATCGTCCAATCAAGCCCTCGCCGCAGTCCCGCGCATCCGGAAATCCACCATGGGTGGCAGATCCTTCTCTTTCCTGGCTGCCAAGACCTGGAACTCACTCCCCACCCACCTCCGCCTCACTCAGAACCACATCTCCTTCAGAAAAGAGCTCAAAACCTGGCTTTTCGACAAATAATCTACCCCTCCCCCAGCGCCTTGAGACCCTCTGGGTGAGTAGTGCGCTATACAAATGCCCGAACTTGAACTTGAACTAATCAGGCCCACAGCCCAGCTGTTCTCTCTCTAAATTGATACCATATACTTTAGATACATACCAGATTGGTTACTGGCTCACCCTTGTGAGCCCCTGTATAGTGTACCATAGGTACCCAGGGCATAGGTTCACCCTAGGCCTACCAGGGGCTGCATCATGTATTGTGCCACCCCTGGTTTGCCTTCCAAACTGACGCCACAGGTCTGTTCACACAGCCTGGGTAAGGTGGTGTAACCCCTTACTTAGATATAGTATACCTATATCTATATATACCTATAGACAAATATACACCTATAAGTCACTCCTATGGCAGACCTTAACAATCCTGGAGGAAGAGTGCTTGGTTTTATGTTAGAGGGTGCCCTAGCATGAGCTGAGCCCCTCTGCAGCTTTCGGAACCATCTCCTTATAGCTGTGCTATGATATAGCCATACCATATACTCTTAAGTGCATTATAATCCTCGCGGTTAATGCTAACTTTGGTTTGGCTTTATCGAAACATGTTGTGTAAGGTGTCAAACACTTTGGAATACTACCCCCCTGCCAGTTCTGGTGGCGGGGGTAGCATTCCACCCTTCTAGAGGGAGAAGACAAGTAGGTACTGGTTTACCCGGTTAGAGTTAAACAGAGCCTCAGAATCACAAAATGGATTCTGCTGCACACATAGAAAGAGGAAAAAGCATCAGGGAATTGTTTTTGTGCTGGAAGGTGGCCCTTCCTGACCAAAAACAATTCTCCTTATAACATAGGCAGCCCATGTAAGCACTAAACAGCCAAAAGGGCTGTCTATGCAGTGGAAAGTCAAGAATGTGTTGTATTGACTTAAGAAAGGCACATTCCAGTCCTTTCCGTGTCACGCAGCACAGCACAGCACAGTGCAGCAAGGTGACTTGGCCATAAATATGGCTCCTAGTTTTTGCTAAATTTGATGCAATTCTGTTCAGCAGTTTTTGCTGTAGCATTGTCTAAAGTTCCTATGAGAAATTGCTTTGGAAAAATGTGCTTTGGGACCTCTGTTTTCTTCTGCACCAATATATCTTGCAAAACTCTCCTTGGAGGTGCTAAGGTGGATGAAATCTTTTCGTTCTTTGGAGATGTACACCTATGCATTTGGTATCTGTCACAGAAAATAAGAATTATTTCTGTTAGACTAAGCACCAAACCGCTTCCCCCTTTCCTGGGGTTTTGCAACAGAATATGCATTTCGGGAGTAGGTTTGTGTAGACAAATTATGCCCAAGGCACAAAATGTCAAATTTGAATGTAAATATGGAAACGGAGCGCTGGCTAAAAATAGAGCAAGGTAATCTACATTCATTGTAAAATGAAAAATACCAAGATGCTTACAATCAACAATTAGGTTAAAGGGTTTGTTTTACATATTGACTGGTCGCGCCTACAAAGTAAATTATGCATCTTTCAATAAATGTAAAATATGCATATATTGTTTGCTGTAGCAGTCTGGAAATCAATTGGAAGGGCCCTGTTTAAAGGTCGTCGGTTTAAAGAATTAATAATTATGATCTGAAGATTGGGAAATACCGGCCCTTTTACCCTCTTAAGTGTAGCGTCCTACCCAGCCTGGGTACCAGCTAAGGACTACGCCACACACAGATCTTAGTCTAATACATCTTTATTCTTCTGCATGTAACCGTAAACTCAACATTCTAAACCTGCATTCCCGTTGCTACGCTCTAATGCTTACATCACAGTTCTATCAAGTACATCAGGCCCCACAAGGATTCTGTCATTGCTAACTCACATTACACTATCAGCCCCCCTGTTGAATGAAAAATTACATTTTCTTTTACAAATATGTACACAATTGTAGCTCTTCAATGAGTCTGTGTGGGTCTTTGAGCATTGGCAGGTGAGCGATGATACCACAAAACCGATCCTAGGATGCTTGTTTCTGGTACTTGGATGACCTGGCCTGGCAGTTTGGACTGGACGGTTCCCATGGGGAGCAGGGTCAAGACTGATTTACATATGGCTGGGGCCAAACTGGGGTGGCATGGTGAGCAAAAAAACAATGGATTAAATCCAGATCTGTGACTGGGGTGAATGTTTGATTAGTACAGCATAATTTGTTCGTTTTGAAACTGAGCAAACAAGTACTTGATGCCGTTCCTTGACGTACATGAATGGGTGCCTGTACTTATGTTTTCTTGTATTTCATCGTTGCTTCAAATGAACCTCTACCTATTAATGGCATCGATGCAGCCCATGTATACACTTTAGTTTTCGAAGTTGTGGCAATGGAGATATTTAATTGTATTTCTCCTCAGGCATTATGTTTATCGATAAACCACTGTCGATAATAAAAGATATTGAGCGACCATTTACCTTTAGTTTAATCATGAGACAATATTTGAATGACTTTGGTGCATTTCCATATCAACTTTTTTTTAGCCTGTATTTTTCTTCACCAGCGGCCAGTCCATCATGTGCATATTTTTCTGAGGTAAACATTGACATCGCACAGCCATCGTCTTCACTTTTACTTGATGTAGATACTGAAGAACTCTTTGGTGATGACTTAGATGACAATGGATATGTTTGGTGTTGATTTGCCTTAATTGGTGTGGTCGCTTTGCCTTATGGGTGTGCGTCATGCATTGCTTCTGAGCATTTGGCATTGATTTATCTTGAGATTCAATTCTTCTTTGATTTGACTGTATTTAATTTTGTCTACTAGCTACATTTTCTTTATGACTTCTTTTACACCTTCACTAGCTAGATTCTTAAGGTACATGATCTCTTCTTCCTATATGTTTCTTCTAGCGCATCAATGAAATCCTCAAAGGTCTCTATCCAAGCAGTCCATCTGTCAGTAACTTTCAACCTTTTGGTGGTATCACTGGTGGTGGTAGTTTCAGGAATGCAGTGGCATTATAACCATTTGTGTGATTGGCTGATGCTGAGTGTGGCGGTCTCCCTGAAATTGGCTGCCGTCTGCTACCACCTTGTTTATTCATACCATCTCTAAGGCCCTGTGCTGTTCTGGCTTTTGGGTCATCCTTGCCAGTCAGTGGTACTGTGACCTCCCTCTTGGTCTCCATGGGAGGCGTTCACTTTTCTGGAAACCTCTGAAGTTGTTCTAAGCTGCTTTGATGGCCTACCACTTTGGGTATGGACAACCCCATAAACACAACCCCGGGCACTTCTTCTAGGGCTACTCCGCCCACCGCTGTGGTATGATGACTCTCTTTACTCAGTTCTGGTAAGCAGATGACTGTTTCTTGTATCTGAATTGCTTTGCTCGTAAACTTCTCTTTGTACTGCCTGACACCTCATTGATCTCTGCCTCACAGAACTTCTGATCACAGCGGTATCTTGCAAATGGCTGTTGCTATTTGCTACTCTTTCAAAACCTCGTTGTATATGCCTTTAGCATTATCACTTAGTATGATGTAGAGCTTTAGGTTGTGTAGTAGTGCTGTACCGTTCTTTGCGCCCATTCCAGCAGGTTCTGGGCCAACGATTAGTATACTTCTCAGTGTAGCTTTCACTATCTTCAAAAGCGTTCCATGGATTGGGGCTGCATTTTGACTCCACATACAGTAAACTTCGACTCTGCACTTTGATGGAGGAACATGTGGCACACACAAACAATTCACTGGATCACGGAGAGCCCTGTTTATCTTCGGGTTACTTATCCCCAATCTCATCACCAGTTGTAGCATCCTCCCCAGCCTGGGTACCCACTAATGACTATGACACACATGGAACTTGGTATAACACAGCTTTATGCTGCAGTGTATAACAGCGGACTTAACATTCTAGACTCGCATTAACTTTGCTACACCCTAACGCTTAAGTCATAGTTCTACAGAGTACATCAGGACCCACAATGCTCTATCATTGCTAACTCACACAACACTATATTAAGCATGAGTTTTTCATGACTTAGTTTTCAGCACTGTGGCATACACCCCAGCTCTGGAGCACGCTAATGAATATGCCACACACAGAGCTCTGTAATGAAAGCCTTTAGTCTTTGGCATGCAACTGTTAACTAAGCGCACTGTGTCATAGACTTTATTGACCACAGCCAAATACCTCCCTACTGACCATGTAACTTTATATGGAATCCGCTTACCACCACAAGGGTCTTACTGCAATGATCACATGACACTATGTCTCCCTCTTTGTTAAATAAAAAATACAGACAACATATATATTAGAGTTCCTTAATTAGTCATTGAGGTACTTGCACCAATCTTCTAGATCGAGTCGTATGGGTTGAAGGAGTTGCACTGTCATCTGGCATTGTAGATGTAGACTCAGATGCTGGACTTTGGCACTCAGGTGGACTTGTCTCACTCATTAGGTATTGAGCAGATGAACATCGAGGCAGATGCATGACATGTGATGAGTCTCTTGTAATCGACATTCTAGGACATTGTGCGGTCAACGTATGTCCTTTACTTGTCAAGACTCTCAATGGTTCAGCATCAAACAGAGCATCAGTCTTGCGTTTCCATTTTTTTTTTAACTAGGACCCGATCTCCGCCCTTAAAAACTATTTCCCGAGCGCATCAGCAATTATCTGCATAGACCTTCATCTTACTTTTGTGAGAAGCGTCCGTGACATGAATCTTATCGGTGTCTATTACTCAGCTTGTGGTCATTGTGGTAGATCTGTCCAATAGCCATCCTGAACAGCAACGTGGCAGGGCTTTTACCTGCTGTAGAATGGGGAGATAGACACAAAGGGATGGACATAACTCTGACTTGAGATTTATTCCTTCGAGCACAGCGCGTTGAACCACTTTCTTCAGGGTTGCCATAAATTGTTCTACCGCACCATTTGCCTGTGGCCAGAGAGGTGTGCTTTTCTGATGCATGACGATAAAACAAATAAGAAAATCCTTCAATTCTCTGCCATTGAAGGGCGGACCGTTGTCAGATTTGAGGATGGAGGGAACACCCCACGATGCAAGAATATCATCCAGCCTCTTGATGACTTTGTCATGGGTGCTCGATGATAGATCTTCCACTAAGGGAAAATGTGAATTTGCCTCAATAACTAGCATGAGATGATGGCCATTGTTTAAGAGTCCAAAGAAATAAATTGCGATTTTCTCCTGTGCTCATTTAGGAAGGTCAGTCATATTTAACAGATGCTGTGTTGTCTTGGGAGATAAGCAGTTACACAGGTAACATGCTTTCAGTTCCTCCTCGACTCATTCGTCAAGGCGAGGAACCACAATCTGAGGGCTCTCTAGGTGCCTAAAATGCTACAATGTCCTTCTTGTGCTATTTCAAAGGCTTGTTGTCTCAACCTCAGTGGTATGACAATCCTCAAACCTCTTAGTCTAAACCTTCTTGAGTGATGGAAAGTTCTTCCTGCATATTTTTGAATATTTGATATTTGACGTCATCTGCGAGAGGTCGAGTATGCATTCTCCATGAATGAGCTGCCATGATATCCTTGAGTGTGAGCATGTCACTGTCTGTGTTGGTAGCAGCTATATTATGTTCAATGGATAGAGCTGCAGGGGCTTTACTATGAAGTTGATGTATGCGTCTGCCGCTTCAGACTTGACACTGAAGCTGTAACTGCACTCATGAGAAGTATTCTACGGAGATGTGATCCTTCCCTGGCCTATGCACAATAAACTAATCATACTCTTGAAATGTCAATATCTACCTCTTGATGTGAGAGGGCATCTTGGCTTTCAGGTTTCATTACAGCCAGGCTCTCTTTTTCTGGCTGAGAATAAGCAAGTTCTGTCTGAGAAAGACTTCTACTAGCAAAGTCCACAATGTGTCTCTGGTTATTTAGATGTCCATTGTGTTGAACAAGGATTGCGCCTAACCTCACCTGGCTTGCATGGACATCAATCTCAGTATTCAACTTTGGATCAAAGTAAGCCATTTCAGTTGCATTTTCAATTGAGTGTTTTATATTTTTAAAACTTCAATCACATTCAGGACTATTGGAAGGGAAGATTCATCTTTGGCAACTGTCTTAATGGGGCACTCACTGTGGCCAAATCATGAATGCATCTGGAACAATAGCTGGCCGTGCCTAAGAAGGTTTGCAGTATGTTTAAGTCTTGCGAGGAACAGGTGGATGACAATGCTTGTACTTTTTCAGAGTCAGGAGTCATTCCCACTTCAGAGAAAATATGCTCAAAGAATTTGAGTTTGGTTTTGTGAAACTCACACTTTTCTGCATTTAACATGGGACCTGGGTTGGGGATCAAATGGCATACTTGTCTAAGAGCTTTGTCATGTTCCTTTTGTGTGGCCCCAAACACTAATATATCATCACTGTAGTTAAAAGCATGTGTGACAAGTTTAATTACTCTGCGAATGGCATCCTGAAAGATTTCTTTAGCCACGACAGACCAATACAGAGTCTATTGTATCTGGGCAAACCAACATGAGTTGAAAAAGTAGTAATGTAACAACAGTTCTCTTCAGCTTGAATTATTGGTATATTTTGTTCAAATCAAGACGAGAAAAGACTTTGGCATCATTCAGCTGTGTAATCATGTCCACTATGTGTGGACCTGAATTTCTTTCTTTCTCAACTTGCTTTGCTGGCCTGGTGCATATCACAACAAATGCACACTGCACCTCTACTATCCTTTTTTGGCACTACCACTATGGGCAAAGCTCATGCCGTTTGATCAGTAGAGTGCTCAATGATGTCATGCTTTAATAATGTAAACATAAAGAAATCTGACCGTGTCGTTGAGCAACAAGACAAATGTCCTCATTAATGTGGAGTTCCAACTTCATTGGCTTCAGTTTCCTTAGTCCATGAAACAACAACAGGAATTGACTCCCTATTTCAGAATGTGTATTGAGGTTGTAGTCAATCGATATCAGTCCCATGTCAGCAGCAGTGCTGAAACTGAGTAGACATGCACTTGACAAAGTAGCTTGGAGAACACAAATTGGTGCTTGGAGCGTTATTTTCTTATACCTCATGGTCACTACAAATGACCCTTGACTTTGCAATGGCGTAGAAGCAGACTATGATTACACCTTTGTTTTTGATGCTTATATGTTTATATATTGCTTAGTATTTAGTAATGATGGACATTATACATGGAGTGGGTGTTGTGAACGTATCTAGGACCCTAATTAAATATTCCCGATTTATGCCCTTATGTGGTTATAACAAATCATATCCTTATAAAGGCATAAGAATCCTATCCATATTTAGTCATAGCCAATGCAGTCCAAATACGGCAAGGCTACTTCCCTAAGACTCCTAGAAAGTACAACACGTTCTTTAAATAAACCAAACCTCCAGCAGCCCGGGAATTCCCCCTGCTTTTGTTTTGATTTGTCCTAGAACTCCTGCGAGTCCTGAAAGAACTGCCAGTTCTTAGTGACAGTTCTTAGTGACGTCTTATGTCCAACCTTACATCAAACACAGCACCTTCCAGGTATAAATATACCAGCATTTGCCTTAAGCAACACACAGTGGTTTGGAGCAGAGAGGCTATCATGGGCGTCCGCAGAAATTTTTCCAGGGGGGGGGCAAAATGTTAACGTCATCCCCATCCTCCGGCACAATGTGTGCCATGTCGGGCACAAGAAACACTGGGGCGCAGAACTAGAATAGACTCAATTAAATGCCAGGAATCCAGGACATGCGATTGACCCTTCCACAGGCCAACAAACACCACCTGTAAGGAAAACGCTAAACTTTCTGACAAGGTGCTTTATCTTTGTCTGCTAGGTGTGCAGACTTCCGGGTCTTCGATCCAACACTGATCAAGGCTGTCTTCAGCACGATTCGATTTTTATCAGAATACTTTAAAACAGCCTATGATTAAAGCACCAGATTAAATATACTGTATGCACAGTGTATGTTAGGGATTATTTGGAGCACACATATTCACCAATATTGGCTTCTTGGTGCTAGAATTCATGATAACTTTTATCCAAAGTTAAAGCACAACGTCAAAGTAGGTAATAAATAATGCAGCAATCACTCACGCTAGTGATTAGCCAATGGGTGCTCCCTTTACTAGAATTCCCTGGGCATTGCTAAATTTTACACACATTCAATGAATTTATACAAAATAAAATGCGTAGGTCTAAATGTTCGCTATATTTTTGAAAAGAAACTTAGAGCCCCTCTACGTGTAGTCAATGTCAAACTGACAACGTGCACACGTTTAGGGATCCAATAATGGCCAGCTCCCTTATGCAGAAGTCCGGCACCGTAAATGTGTGGCACATGTGGTGCCCGCAGCGGCTGCACATCACAGGTCCAGGGATGCTGAGTCTTACACAGTGGTCGAAGTGGGGAAAAAAAGTAGGGGAACAGTGGGCGGAGAATCAGAGGGCGGGAATAACCCAAGGATTGGATCTGTGGGTGGAGCCAGAGGTGTGGCCAGAATGCGCAGACATCCCAATTTGTAGTATTTGTTTGGCATTTCACTGCCCAGTTTAATCAACCAATGGATACACATGATTATTTAAGGTTATAATGAGTTATTGATAATAAAATAGATTCACAAAGGTGGATATGCTTCTAATCACAGAATGTACCAAATACAATAAAATGTGGAAACACAAGCCATTTGTCTTCGAGCCATGGAGTTTCTGTCATCAGCACTTCTCCCTTTTCCCACAACAGCAGTTCAAACATGAATGGCAAAATATCCTAGTTTGCAAATGTTTTCTCTAAAATGATGGCTCTGCCATTTTTGCCTCATGGTGCAAGATCTGCTGCATGATCTAACCATTTAAACTAATAAATTGTTTGTAGCTCAAACATATCAAAAGTTAATGTAAAATGTGACGTGTGTTGCTGCGGAGTGGATGGCCTATTGTAAAGGTTGACTGGTCACCTTTCTCACTGCTGCGTTTGTATGTTGCACTAGTACTAATAAGGCAAAATCTTTCCCGTCAAAATAATAAAATGTCTGAAAATATACTGCATTACACTGCAGCCTTTTTTTAATGCATAATTTAGTCAACACTACGGCATAATGTTGTCATACTTTCCTGCATAATTAATTCCAGTGGCCCCACAGCAGGCAGCACATGTTAGAAGTGCTTGTGAATGAAGTAGGGAGTCTGTGAAGTTTGCGAACTTGGTTTGGTGTGCGTGCAAATCCTGCATTGCCAATCACTGGTGAGTTGCAGCTACTACTGCTGAAACAAGGCCAATGGAGCTACCTATCGGTGAGGCAGACTGGCCTCAAGGGCAGGGCCAGCCATAGCACTGGTGGTGTCCTGTGGATTAATGTTTGTTAGTGCCTCCCAATGACCACCTCCGCCATGGATTCCCTCACTACCACCCTTTAACTGTGCCCCCAAGTCTCCATAACCACTCTCTCTCAGATGCATTTAATTTGATTTACAGCACCACTCATACCATTTTAGGGTGTCAGAGCACTTTACATCACACAGAGACAATCAATATGTGTGTAAATCACTGTATAGAAAATGTTGCATAAGACTAAGGACTACAAGGTGTAGGAGTCACATGACAACCATACTAGTAGCCGGTATAGTTTTATAGTGATTGGTCTGGAGAAACACAATACCCGGTATTTAAAACGTAATACAATGGTTGGGGGTTCTCCTTAATAATCAGAATTGATTTTCTGTCCAAAAGAACACTTTTTGGGACATTAGGATAATCAAAGACTGGGGGGGGGGGGGGGGGGGACATCACGCTCTAATTTATACCTTGCAGTTTGTATGCAGCTCTTAGATGACAGTTAATAGCTCACTGTTCTAAGGGGCTAATTATAATTGCGGATTTCCTGCATCCTCCGGGCCGGCGGAAGCCACCGCCGGCCCGGAGGATGCGGGAAAACCGCTGCGGAGCCTCCACAGACCCGCCGCCAAATTAGGATGGCTGGTGGGTCTGACAATCTGTCCGCAGCTTTTCCGCCGCAATAGCCTTCCGACCGCGGCGGAAAAGCACTAACATGTCTGGCGGTGTCTATCAGACACCGCCAGGTATATTAGGATGTCTGCAATTCTATGCTTTTCCACAGCAGCTTTTCCGCGTGGAAAAGCATACGGACCTTCACTTCGGGGGCCCGTTGCGGGCCCCCTGGGTGAAGGGGTGGTCGGGGGTGCACATGGGGGGTACCTATGGTACCCCCCCTGCATTTGCGTGCACAATGCAGCAGGCTCCGCGCGGTGCCTGCCGCTTTGTGCATGCAAATGCTGTGCATGCAGTTTTAACATTGCAGCGGGTGCAGCTTGAAGCTGCACCCGCCGCAATTTTAAAGATTGAGGATGTGACCGCCACCCTGGCGGTCACATCCTAATCTGCACAGAGGGAACGCCGCAGGCCTTGCGGACGTTCCCTCATACTCTGGGGTCACGGACGAACTCAAGTCCGTCCGCGATCCTAATGACCACCTATGTTAGGATTTTACCTTATAAACTGCTAGTAACAAAAGGATCTTTCTGACAAAAGCAGTAGCCCACTGACCTTTTTACATTATGTGCACTTTGTGATCTGCATAGCGCATGTTCTTTGCAGCTGGTACATTAACCCTCTGAGCTACCTTTCCATGAGACAAAACCTCCACTAGACAAAATTCTGATCTCTCTCTAGGAAGAACATTAATCACCAGAGTCATCATGACATTTTTATTGTTGCCGAAAAGTGCTGAAGACCAGAAGGAGGCTGCAAGCGTTTTTAAAACCATAATATAATTGCAAACATGATGCCTCCACCTAAAGTCGATTCAGAAATGGGGGTGGTGATGAACAGAGTGTCTGAATTAAGCAGACCACTCTTACCCAGTCCAAAGATAAGGGCTTGATCCATCACCGTTATTTATCTCACTGCACCATCCCAGCTCAGACCTGGCTATATGCAAATCAGTCTGTCCCTGGCCCAGTGCATCATGGGAACAGGGCAGACTAAACTACCAAGTCAATTCTTCACCAGAAAGGAGACAAGCTACCGGGCAAAACACCACCATAAGCGTGGAAGGGTATACTCAGATGTGAGTCCCTTGCTCATTGCACCATCAGGATTCAAGCAAGCCGGGCCGAAGACGGCTGTATTGCCAGAAAGCGGTCCCCGGAAGCTTGTTTCCTTCCCAGTGAAAGAATTGGCTTGGTAGTTTGGTTTGCCCTGTTCCCATCATGCACTGGGACAGGAACAGACTAATTTGCATGTAGCCAGGTTCTGAGCTGGGATGGTGCAGTGAGCTAAAAAACGGTGTTGGATCTAGCCCTGATCTCTAGACTGGGCGAGAGTATTCTGCTTAATTCAGAAACTCTGTCCATCACCACCCCTTGTTGTTTAATTATTTTGTCCACCATAAGCGTGGAAGGGTATACTCAGATGTGAGTCCCTTGCTCATTGCACCATCAGGATTCAAGCAAGCCGGGCCGAAGACGGCTGTGATGCCAAAAACCGGTCCCCGGAAGCTTGTTTCCTTACCAGTGAAAGAATTGGCTTGGTAGTTTGGTTTGCCCTGTTCCCATCATGCACTGGGACAGGAACAGACTAATTTGCATATAGCCAGGTTCTGAGCTGGGATGGTGCAGTGAGCTAAAAAACGGTGTTGGATCTAGGCCTGATCTCTAGACTGGGCGAGAGTATTCTGCTTAATTCAGAAACTCTGTCCATCACCACCCCTTGTTGTTTAATTATTTTGTCCACCATAAGCGTGGAAGGGTATACTCAGATGTGAGTCCCTTGCTCATTGCACCATCAGGATTCAAGCAAGCCAGGCCGAAGACGGCTGTAATGCCAGAAACCGGTCCCCGGAAGCTTGTTTCCTTCCCAGTGAAAGAATTGGCTTGGTAGTTTGGTTTGCCCTGTTCCCATCATGCGCCGGGGACAGGAACAGACTAATTTGCATATAGCCAGGTTCTGAGCTGGGATGGTGCAGTGAGCTAAAAAACGGTGTTGGATCTAGCCCTGATCTCTAGACTGGGCGAGAGTATTCTGCTTAATTCAGAAACTCTGCCCAGCACCACCCCTTGTTGTTTAATTATTTTGTCCACCATAAGCGTGGAAGGGTATACTCAGATGTGAGTCCCTTGCTCATTGCACCATCAGGATTCAAGCAAGCCAGGCCGAAGACGGCTGTAATGCCAGAAACCGGTCCCCGGAAGCTTGTTTCCTTCCCAGTGAAAGAATTGGCTTGGTAGTTTGGTTTGCCCTGTTCCCATCATGCACTGGGACAGGAACAGACTAATTTGCATATAGCCAGGTTCTGAGCTGGGATGGTGCAGTGAGCTAAAAAACGGTGTTGGATCTAGCCCTGATCTCTAGACTGGGCGAGAGTATTCTGCTTAATTCAGAAACTCTGTCCATCACCACCCCTTGTTGTTTAATTATTTTGTCCACCATAAGCGTGGAAGGGTATACTCAGATGTGAGTCCCTTGCTCATTGCACCATCAGGATTCAAGCAAGCCGGGCCGAAGACGGCTGTAATGCCAGAAACCGGTCCCCGGAAGCTTGTTTCCTTCCCAGTGAAAGAATTGGCTTGGTAGTTTGGTTTGCCCTGTTCCCATCATGCACTGGGACAGGAACAGACTAATTTGCATATAGCCAGGTTCTGAGCTGGGATGGTGCAGTGAGCTAAATAAAACGGTGTTGGATCTAGCCCTTATCTCTAGACTGGGCGAGAGTATTCTGCTTAATTCAGAAACTCTGTCCATCACCACCCTTTGTTGTTTAATTATGTTGTCCACCATAAGCGTGGAAGGGTATACTCAGATGTGAGTCCCTTGCTCATTGCACCATCAGGATTCAAGCAAGTCGGGCCGAAGACGGCTGTAATGCCAGAAACCGGTACCCGGAAGCTTGTTTCCTTCCCAGTGAAAGAATTGGCTTGGTAGTTTGGTTTGCCCTGTTCCCATCATGCACTGGGACAGGAACAGACTAATTTGCATATAGCCAGGTTCTGAGCTGGGATGGTGCAGTGAGCTAAAAAACAGTGTTGGATCTAGCCCTGATCTCTAGACTGGGCGAGAGTATTCTGCTTAATTCAGAAACTCTGTCCATCACCACCCCTTGTTGTTTAATTATTTTGTCCACCATAAGCGTGGAAGGGTATACTCAGATGTGAGTCCCTTGCTCATTGCACCATCAGGATTCAAGCAAGCCGGGCCGAAGACGGCTGTAATGCCAGAAACCGGTCCCCGGAAGCTTGTTTCCTTCCCAGTGAAAGAATTGGCTTGGTAGTTTGGTTGGCCCTGTTCCCATCATGCACTGGGACAGGAACAGACTAATTTGCATATAGCCAGGTTCTGAGCTGGGATGGTGCAGTGAGCTAAAAAACGGTGTTGGATCTAGCCCTGATCTCTAGACTGGGCGAGAGTATTCTGCTTAATTCAGAAACTCTGTCCATCACCACCCCTTGTTGTTTAATTATTTTGTCCACCATAAGCGTGGAAGGGTATACTCAGATGTGAGTCCCTTGCTCATTGCACCATCAGGATTCAAGCAAGCCGGGCCGAAGACGGCTGTAATGCCAGAAACCGGTCCCCGGAAGCTTGTTTCCTTCCCAGTGAAAGAATTGGCTTGGTAGTTTGGTTTGCCCTGTTCCCATCATGCACTGGGACAGGAACAGACTAATTTGCATATAGCCAGGTTCTGAGCTGGGATGGTGCAGTGAGCTAAAAAACGGTGTTGGATCTAGCCCTGATCTCTAGACTGGGCGAGAGTATTCTGCTTAATTCAGAAACTCTGTCCATCACCACCCCTTGTTGTTTAATTATTTTGTCCACCATAAGCGTGGAAGGGTATACTCAGATGTGAGTCCCTTGCTCATTGCACCATCAGGATTCAAGCAAGCTGGGCCGAAGACGGCTGTAATGCCAGAAACCGGTCCCCGAAAGCTTGTTTCCTTCCCAGTGAAAGAATTGGCTTGGTAGTTTGGTTTGCCCTGTTCCCATCATGCACTGGGACAGGAACAGACTAATTTGCATATAGCCAGGTTCTGAGCTGGGATGGTGCAGTGAGCTAAAAAACGGTGTTGGATCTAGCCCTGATCTCTAGACTGGGCGAGAGTATTCTGCTTAATTCAGAAACTCTGTTCATCACCACCCCTTGTTGTTTAATTATTTTGTCCACCATAAGCGTGGAAGGGTATACTCAGATGTGAGTCCCTTGCTCATTGCACCATCAGGATTCAAGCAAGCCGGGCCGAAGACGGCTGTAATGCCAGAAACCGGTCCCCGGAAGCTTGTTTCCTTCCCAGTGAAAGAATTGGCTTGGTAGTTTGGTTTGCCCTGTTCCCATCATGCACTGGGACAGGAACAGACTAATTTGCATATAGCCAGGTTCTGAGCTGGGATGGTGCAGTGAGCTAAAAAACGGTGTTGGATCTAGCCCTTATCTCTAGACTGGGCGAGAGTATTCTGCTTAATTCAGAAACTCTGTCCATCACCACCCTTTGTTGTTTAATTGTGTTGTCCACCATAAGCGTGGAAGGGTATACTCAGATGTGAGTCCCTTGCTCATTGCACCATCAGGATTCAAGCAAGCCGGGCCGAAGACGGCTGTAATGCCAGAAACCGGTACCCGGAAGCTTGTTTCCTTCCCAGTGAAAGAATTGGCTTGGTAGTTTGGTTTGCCCTGTTCCCATCATGCACTGGGACAGGAACAGACTAATTTGCATATAGCCAGGTTCTGAGCTGGGATGGTGCAGTGAGCTAAAAAACAGTGTTGGATCTAGCCCTGATCTCTAGACTGGGCGAGAGTATTCTGCTTAATTCAGAAACTCTGTCCATCACCACCCCTTGTTGTTTAATTATTTTGTCCACCATAAGCGTGGAAGGGTATACTCAGATGTGAGTCCCTTGCTCATTGCACCATCAGGATTCAAGCAAGCCGGGCCGAAGACGGCTGTAATGCCAGAAACCGGTCCCCGGAAGCTTGTTTCCTTCCCAGTGAAAGAATTGGCTTGGTAGTTTGGTTTGCCCTGTTCCCATCATGCACTGGGACAGGAACAGACTAATTTGCATATAGCCAGGTTCTGAGCTGGGATGGTGCAGTGAGCTAAAAAACGGTGTTGGATCTAGCCCTGATCTCTAGACTGGGCGAGAGTATTCTGCTTAATTCAGAAACTCTGTCCATCACCACCCCTTGTTGTTTAATTATTTTGTCCACCATAAGCGTGGAAGGGTATACTCAGATGTGAGTCCCTTGCTCATTGCACCATCAGGATTCAAGCAAGCCGGGCCGAAGACGGCTGTAATGCCAGAAACCGGTCCCCGGAAGCTTGTTTCCTTCCCAGTGAAAGAATTGGCTTGGTAGTTTGGTTTGCCCTGTTCCCATCATGCACTGGGACAGGAACAGACTAATTTGCATATAGCCAGGTTCTGAGCTGGGATGGTGCAGTGAGCTAAAAAACGGTGTTGGATCTAGCCCTTATCTCTAGACTGGGCGAGAGTATTCTGCTTAATTCAGAAACTCTGTCCATCACCACCCTTTGTTGTTTAATTGTGTTGTCCACCATAAGCGTGGAAGGGTATACTCAGATGTGAGTCCCTTGCTCATTGCACCATCAGGATTCAAGCAAGCCGGGCCGAAGACGGCTGTAATGCCAGAAACCGGTACCCGGAAGCTTGTTTCCTTCCCAGTGAAAGAATTGGCTTGGTAGTTTGGTTTGCCCTGTTCCCATCATGCACTGGGACAGGAACAGACTAATTTGCATATAGCCAGGTTCTGAGCTGGGATGGTGCAGTGAGCTAAAAAACAGTGTTGGATCTAGCCCTGATCTCTAGACTGGGCGAGAGTATTCTGCTTAATTCAGAAACTCTGTCCATCACCACCCCTTGTTGTTTAATTATTTTGTCCACCATAAGCGTGGAAGGGTATACTCAGATGTGAGTCCCTTGCTCATTGCACCATCAGGATTCAAGCAAGCCGGGCCGAAGACGGCTGTAATGCCAGAAACCGGTCCCCGGAAGCTTGTTTCCTTCCCAGTGAAAGAATTGGCTTGGTAGTTTGGTTGGCCCTGTTCCCATCATGCACTGGGACAGGAACAGACTAATTTGCATATAGCCAGGTTCTGAGCTGGGATGGTGCAGTGAGCTAAAAAACGGTGTTGGATCTAGCCCTGATCTCTAGACTGGGCGAGAGTATTCTGCTTAATTCAGAAACTCTGTCCATCACCACCCCTTGTTGTTTAATTATTTTGTCCACCATAAGCGTGGAAAGGTATACTCAGATGTGAGTCCCTTGCTCATTGCACCATCAGGATTCAAGCAAGCCAGGCCAAAGACGGCTGTAATGCCAGAAACCGGTCCCCGGAAGCTTGTTTCCTTCCCAGTGAAAGAATTGGCTTGGTAGTTTGGTTTGCCCTGTTCCCATCATGCACTAGGACAAGAACAGACTAATTTGCATATAGCCAGGTTCTGAGCTGGGATGGTGCAGTGAGCTAAAAAACGGTGTTGGATCTAGCCCTGATCTCTAGACTGGGCGAGAGTATTCTGCTTAATTCAGAAACTCTGAAAATCCATCGTTTTTTTGCACTCCACACCACCCTGGGTTAGACAATGGCGATATGCAAATCAGCTCTGACCCTGTGCCCCATGGGAACAGTCCAGTCCGAACTACAAAAGCCATGTCCTTCCCAGAACGGAATCAAGCATCCGAGGACCGGACCGGTTTCGAGGTAACACCTCTCATCAGCCCGGCTAGCTTGACTCCAGTGGTGTGGAGTGCCTGGGACTCACGTCTGAGCATCCCCAGCGCACATTTTGTAGTTCGGACTGGACTGTTCCCATGGGGCACAGGGTCAGAGTGAGACTGGACACTAAACTACTCACTTTTAAGGTTAAATATGTGGTTTCTTTTTTAAGCTCTCTTTTCTCTTCTCTGACTGAAATGAATACCCTTTGTATTCCTTTTAATATTTCTACTAATTATTTTAAGTCCAAGCCTTCCGCCATTCTGTTCAGGTGTTAATTACAATGTGGGCACTTCACTCTGTCAGGTGGTGCTCTTCACAATACACAGGAGCAGAATATGGCAAGTACCCAATGCCACGCTAAGGTTTCTCAGCAACACGCAAATGTAAGCGTGTATGCCAACTAAACCCCAGGGAGGAAAGGGGATGGGACAGAGAAGAGACAGCCACACCACGTTTGATTCTTATTTCAGATTTGATGTCTTATTCTTAAGTCTTCTTCTGGTTAGAACGAGTAGGAATTTTACTGTAAGGGAAAACACTTATTAATTCTCTAACTCCTTTCTTACTTGTATTAGTGCTGTATATTCTATACTCTTGCTCACCTACCCCGTCTAGATGTGACCAACGCCTCTCTTCTTGGTGTTTTCTTGATTCTTATCTTCTATATGGCTGTAACTAACATTTAATGTACTTGGTTAATTCTCTTATGAGTCTAATGCTAATCTCCTTTCTTTTACCTTCTACAGGTTCCTTACCTAACTTGTTACTGCTGCTGTCTTATAGTGGATTCTGTATTTGGTAAGTATCAGTTTTTAATTATTTTCTTGCTTCACCTTACTTGGGTTTACTTAGGATTCTCTATTTTTGTCTTCTTAAACATATGCCAAAAGTAGAGTTTAATATTCACTCTAAAAACAAATTAAAGCAATGCAGCATTCATTTCCCTAAATATGACCTTCCTTGTGCAACAGCTCTTTATCTCCAAAGCTTGTTTATTCTGTATAACGTTTCTTTCACTCTTGCTACATTAGCGCTAATAAACTGTGCGTGATACAATCAGAACTTCCTCCACAGATTTCTTCTGACTCTTTTGTTTCTACATGAGCAGCAGACTAAACGAAACGCATGCTCAGTACTCTGGAACTCGGCCTCATCTGCACATGCCTCTTAAAAAGTCCTTACTCTACAAACAATGCGCATGCTCATAATAATGAAAAAATACATGGAACAGTCTTACTTCGGCTTCCACTAATTTCCTCCAGAACTCATACTCGAACAAAGGTATGTTTAAATTCAGAAACGCAACGAAGATTTCCCTATACTTCGCGGCGCATTTTCAACGGGCGTCCTTCCTTCCTCAAGTTCAGGTGAAGTGTGCCACAGAACAGGCGCTACACCTGGATCATGCTGATTGCGTTCAAAGGCTAGAGCGCTGACTCGCAACTCTGGCAATCGATTTTCTGCGGCCATTTTAGGGTTGCCCTTGATTGGTGATTTGTTCTGTCTTATTTCCTTCTTACGTTTTCCGCAAGTTATGCTCACTGAAAGGCACTTGCTGACTTTTGGCTTGATAATCCTGACAAGGAGGTTATTGTGGTTTGGCACTTCGGTAACTGGTACTTATAATAAAGAAATTCATTTGTGTCTTAAAGGGCGCATTGGGCATTTGGTGGGTACACTATGCATAGTGTAGATTTTTGGAGGCCTTTCCAATTGCTCTGGTTGACATGATAATACCAGCCTCTATAGCTGTTCACAGGTAGGTTTTTAATGTAGAACTTGCATTGCTTGTTTAAAGTAAATGATACTTTTATGGTGGATATAAATTGTTAGTTGTGACTTTTATTTGAGTTAATAGGTTGTAGAATGGAACATGCTGTTTGTTAGGCAGAAGTGCGTACACTAATGGTTTGCTTGTTTTGTACTACTCACATTGCATGGTGTCAATATATGTGAATGGTGTAGGGCAAATTATATGTGCCAGCCATCATCTATGTTCTACTTTGTATCACTCTTAGCAGATTGCTTTCTGTTGCACAGATTACTATCCTGCTGTCATTATTAGTGGTAGCATACATAAGGAAAGGTTCCTCACTGTGTGTTGTAGTTACACTATCTGGGATATTTATGTCTAGGAATTTGTGAGGAGCAGCAGGGGTTTCAGTGATTAATGTTCTGGTTAAGACCATACCTCTTTTTAAGTTTGGGAAACCTGGGAGTTGCCCTGTAGTGTACTCAGACAGATCAGGTACAATATTTTTTAAAATGGTTCCTATGGGGTCTTAGGAACTAGTGCTTGTTTCCCTAAGATCTTGTAAAACATTTCTAGCTTCTATTTGTGTAATGTTTGGCAAGTGATTCTGTTCTCTAACATTTAATACTACATTAGTTCTAATTGTAGCCTCCCATAGACTGCATTCAAATAATATTAAGCATTTCCAATGCATATTTTCAGTGCTTCTGCTCCCTTGACATGAGTATAATTACATCCCATGTGAGACATTAACAGTTTTCTTTTTCAGCTGTGATGTAAGTGGCTCTTACTACCATTTTGTCTGTGAATTTTAGAGTTATTTTTTTGTGTGTAGAGCCTTGAAGAGTGATGCTTTCTTCAAGTCTTGGCATTTGTGTGGTCAAATAATGCATGTTTGTGTGCTCTTTGTATAGTGATAAATGTATTGTTAAAATTTCTACAGGTTTGTTCCTTGTAATTTTAACTATATTGGTTGTTTTGTTTGATGTTTGCATTGTTTGTCAGTTTAGTCCCTACCTGGTGGACGCTAATTAGTGTTTATAAGTTAATATTATATATATTTATTTATTTTTAAAACTTTAGATTTATTTACGTTTTGTTAAGTCAATGTTATGTTTTATTATTTTAATGTATATTTAGTTTTAGGGTGTTCTATTGATTGTTTTATTTTTTAGATGTTTGTTTAATGTTATATGTTTTTTTACTTTTATGTTAGTCTGATCTGTTTTATATTATATGTATAATGTTTGTAGTTATATATTTAATACGTTATGTTAATACGTACATTGTGTTATTTTGTATTTTTCCTTATAAAATATTAGTTAAATGGAATTGAAATATAGTAAATTTGAATTTAATATAAATAATGTTTTGGTACTAAATGTTGTTGTTTTTGATACTTGGGTAGTGTTATATACGTTAACCCCTTCCATGCTCATGACGAGCTCAGCTCGTCATGATCCACAGTGTTTAAGATTAACCAGCACAGGAGGGGAGTTGCTGTAGCATTGATGTGGTTAAAGGTGATTGAGATATTTTACATTTCTTTATTTTTGTTATCAATATTAGGGTATTTTAGATATTATTAATGACAATGTTTTGTGTTTTTCCTGTTTAAGTAAAGGAAGACAATATTTTTATTAACAATTATTTGGAGTTATTTATGAAAATTGGTATGGCTGTGCCCGAAAATAAATCATAGAACCAAACAATATGCCCAGACCATTGGACTACAGTAATTCCACACCTCTTCTGTAGGTCTTGTGTTTCTGATGTCAGACATAGGAAGTCCTAGACATGAAATATTTAATATTTCCCGTCTTTTTAATCAGACCTTTTTTCCCATGTGGCCAGTTAGCATTACCCAAATACCAGTTTACCCATATTCTTAGCAACGCCCACATTTCACGATCAAAAAATCTCACAGTACACTAACCATATGACATTGTTATGTCCACAACGTATTGGGTAGTGACAGTCAGAGTAGTATACAATTGTCTAGTGAGCCTTTAAGGTGTGATCTTGATTTGTCTCTAGTGCCAAAAACAATTCTATACCTGTTCTTTGCAATGTATGCCTGGTGACATGAACTGTATGTAATATTCTTTACCCCTCCATCAGCAGTCAATGTGGTGCTATTTGGAGCAGTTTCTCCGGGAGGTGTCCATAGCAAACATATGCAGAGACTCTCTAGTCATTCAAATACATCAAGGTCCTCACTCCCCTTAGTTTTGCAGTCACTGGTAACTGATGAAACAGCTGCTTAAAGATGTCTGAGGTACATGTCCCATTTTATCAGATGTGTTCTCAGACTCAAAACGTTCTTTCTCTTAGAGTTTGTGTCATACCTAGAGGCACTTGAGATATATGCCTTATGTTCACCATATCCATAGGCCAAGTTTCATGGCAGCCATGATAACCTGACTTACCTGCTGATGTCAAGTATTTGGATTCTTAGTGTCCTCTGAAACTCCAAAAAGGGGTCGTAAGTCAGTTTCAAGAGTTTTGGGATGAAAGTAATAAAGGTCACAATCATGCCCTCCTTTATTTTCTCCAGGGCCCCTACAAATTCAACATGTTATCCCCAATTTGTGTCCTCCAAATCAGTTGTGTGTTTAGTTGACTCCAGTGATCTTGTTCCCAAGCGTGTGACCCTATTAATTTTGTTCTAAGACTGCCAGTCTACCTTTTGCCATATCCAATTATTTATTGTTGATGGATGAAATGTCATTTTTAGTTGACTAAACCTAATTTGCTGGTTTTGTACTATCTTCTATGGATCCAAATGGACAGTTTTATGTCTGTCATTTCTCTTGCAAAAGCTTCTATGGTGACATCTGTCACCTTGGCAGGTACTTGTTTGAGAGGGATGCTCTGTTGTTTACGGCTGACAGCCTCAGTCAAGAACAATTGTCTGGCCAGTTTTTCTTTAGACATCTGTTAGGTTACATGGAGCATCATTGGTGTCTCATACAAGTCACAGGACACATATTTTCCTTCTTTGTTGTTTTTATCGATACGTTCTATATAGGAATAATTTTCATGTATTTCTGGTAGTGCAGAAAATACCAGTATGATAAAAATTAACTGATAATGTTACATGGATCAGGGGAATAAAGTGTCACCCTAGTGTCTATGAGGCAGATGTACCTGTCTCTGTTTTCGCGATGCAACCTATGTACTATTAGGTTCTGATACAAAATCTTCATTTACAGGAGTAGGCAGAATGACTTGCACAAAGAATATTGAGTAGTCAGGTTGCAATTTGTGACCTCCTATGAGCAGCTTCAGACACAGGGATGGCAACCTGAAAGTAACAGCCAAACAACATCCCTGTGTTTGCATTCATAAAAGGGGAACTTTTTGAAAGCAGCCCGTATTCTAAAGGAGCTGGTGCTGCTTAAAAATAAATATTTTCCATTTAGGAACATAATGAAGACAGGTGGCAGCAGTCCTCTGGATCAATACCTGTTCTCCCTGAGCCCACCCACATCAATTTCCAATCGGGAGGCTGTCCAATGGGACTTCATCTCCTTTGCAAATCAGATACCAACTTCTTTGAGGAGTTGATAACATTTCATTGGTTAGCGGCCACATTTCAACTCTGGGGAAACAGTATGGGTAAAGTATGGGTAAGCTGCATTCTTACATGGATAGGAGGTGTCACTGTTGTCAAGCCATATCGGAGCAACAGAGGAAAACAGCTATGTCCTCCATGGCAGACTCCTCCCACAGCTTGGATTTATAAATCCATTAGAGAGTATTGTTCTTAAGGTGCATACACAACACAATTCATTTATTGACTACTAATAGGAGTACAAAGATGGTCAAACCCTCCAAATGTGGGTAACATGAGCCATGACTTGGTTAAAGCTGAAGGATTGAATAAAGAAGAGGGCTAGCTCATGTCACTCAAAGAAGGAGTACTTGGAAGATGTGTGGAAGAGAAGGATTTGAAGGAGGTACTTGGATGAGCGTGAGACATTTCTATAAAGCCTGTGTGTTTGAGCAGTGGGAGGAGGAACTAGGAGTTTTGTTTACGAACCACTAATTATTATGGGTCAATGGAGCATAGCTCTCAATTAAAGATAGAGTGGCCTTCAAACTCTCTGTTGAGTATGTAAAGAGCTCCTAAGGTGATTGCCTAATTACCTTACACAATGGTTTGTCTTTTCTTCTGGCAAAGACTTCTCGGGTCTGCTAATAGAGGTCTCTTGACCACCCTTATGTCTAAGATATTAGAGGTTTCTGACTAAACTTTTAATGTCCAGGGCTCCTCCTTTGAAACTCCCTACCAGGGAGACTGGATGCCATTTTTGTCAAGGCTCACTTATTTTACTTAATATTTGGTTAATTCACACTATCTGAGCTAGTCATACACCTAAAACCGGGAAGCCATTTTTAACCTTGGCTTTAACGATTCTTTACTTTTAAGGCTTTGTTATCTTCTGAAAAATATTTTATGGTGGGTATCCTCACTAGTCCATCATTACCTGATGGACTACTTGGTTCTACATCACTAGGTTCTCTTTTTTTGTTCCAACTCCCGAAGCATTTTTTTTTAAGTTCAAGAAAATTTTATTTGGTGGTAACAAAAGAAAGAACCAGGTGTCAGAACAAAGTACAATGGGATATCAACTTAAAGACTCTAAGCAGAATAAAATAATCATACAAATGGAAGCAGTAGAAGAGAAGAAATCTGGGTACAAGATAAAAAAAAGGAAAGGAGAAAACACGTTAAGCATAAAATATGAGAAGCATGATAACACTGGAAAGGATTAAAAAAGTGGTACAATGGAGGATAAGTGGAATGTATCGAGCTGTCAAGGAAGTTTAGGAACTTCCTGTTGTGGAGGCGGAGGGTGAAACAAGCGTTTACTACAGGAGTCCAAGTAAAGCGTGACGGGAGTCCATAAGTCCACGCGTTTAGTAGCCATACATGCCGGAAAAACATGAGCAGTGTCCAGTCTATGGTTGTGGCAAACATTAAACCACCACGCCTTGAAAGAAATTTTGGAGAAGTCTTTCCAGTTGACCGTTATTTGTTGAAAGGCAGCGGCAAGTAATAGGTCAACGATCTGAGGTTTTAGATCAACGTTGTCCCAGCAAGGGGAGAGGCTACCCATGAAAACATGTGTGTGAGAAAAAGGGATAGAAGTGTGGAAAATTAAATTAATTTGAGCCCAAACCTGTAACCAAAAACTACGAACATGAGTGCATAAAAATAACATGTGAAATAAATTAGCTTGTGGCGATGAACAAGACCAACATGCGTGGGGAGTGTTAGGGAAGCGTTTGTGAAGGTCAAGGGGTGTGAAGAGGAGTCTATTGTAAATAAAAAACAGAGTCTGCGTGAGGGTTGCTGCTCTTGAAGATTTGCGAATCTTGGTCCAGATTTTGTCCCAGAAGGAAACTGACCAGGAGACAGACAAATCATGCTCCCAGGAATCTTCCACCCTAGATTTAGGTCTTGGCGTCTCACCAGCATGGAGGTACTTGTAAATAGCAGCAGCCTTTGGTGTAGTGCGTAAAAAGGAATGAAGGGAGGAAGTGAGGGTGGATGAAGCAGGAGGAGGGCAGGGCTGAGAAAGGTCATTGTATTTCGTTAAGACTGTAATTTTGAGCAATTGATATTTGCGTGCAAAGGAAGCGGGTAAGTCATAGAGGGAGCGAAGGATGTCAAAAGATAAGAAAGAGGAGTGAGAAAAGAGTTGGGAAATCCATTGCAGACCTCGAGTATGCCAAGATTTCCAAAAAAAGGGTCTGTTGCGGATGAGTAAGGAAGTGTTATGCCATATGGGGGAGGAAAGGAAGTCAGCAATGGTTGTGGGAGGTGAGTGAGTTGAAGATAGGAGTAATTTAGTAGTGAACTCATGAATCGGAGTAGAGATAGAGATTGGTTTGCGAGAGAAGGAAAGGTATTCAGCAAAGGAGAAGGGGGAGAGAAGGAGGCGTTCAAATTTAGCCCATAGAGGACATGGGGTATCAGGGTCTTGTAACCAAAAAGAGGCTTGCCGCAATTGGAGCGCCTTATGGTAAGCTGGAAAGTCGGGAAAGTTAGCCCCACCTTCTGATTTAGGACGAATCAAACGTGCTAGAGACATTCGTGGTTTCTTTTTATGCCAAAGAAAGGACGTTAGAGTAGAGTTGATCCGTTTGAAAAATTTGGAGGGGACAGGGACCGGAATATTGGAGAGGGTGTAAAGGACAATGGGGGACAACATCATTTTAATAGTGTCGAGACGACCCCACCAGGATAGGTAAAGAGGATGCCACTTGGATGTAAGATCCGTTAATTTTTGAATGCATTTGGACATGCACAAGGAAACAGTGTCTGGGATGGTAGGGGTGAAATTAGAGGCGGCAAAATCGGGTTTGAATGTGAATTTAGTTAAGGGGAGGATCTCACATTTATCGTTATTGAGTTTATAGCCAGATATTTGGGAGTATGCGTGTACTTCAGTGAGAAAGGCGGGAAATGAAACAGAGGGGTTGGAAATGAATAGCAAAATGTCATCCGCATAAGCGGCTAGTTTGATGTGGGAATCTGATAGTTGGAAACCTTGGATGGAAGGGTTTTGACGGAGCTTGGAGAGGAAGGGTTCTAAGGCCAAATTAAAAAGAAAGGGGATAGGGGGCAGCCTTGGCAAACACCTCTTTTTAAGTCAAAAAAGGAGGATATTTGGCCATTGGCACAAACCGCTGCACGTGGGTTAGAATAAAGTAGCAAAATTAAGGATATAAAAACAGGACCAAAACCAAACCAACGGAGAGTGTGAAATAGATAGGTCCATTCGACCCTATCAAACGCCTTTTCAGCATCCAGGGCAATGGCCGCAAGGGGATGGGGTAAAAGGCGAGATTGGGAGAGAACGTTGAAAAGGAGTCTGGTGTTATCAGTGATAAAGCGACCTTTAACAAAGCCCGACTGTTCCTCACCCAAGAGATCTGGAAGAAGAAGATCGAGACGTGCCGCAAGAGACTTTGCAAATATTTTATAGTCAATATTGACCAAAGAAATTGGCCTGTAATTTTTGCAGTGTTGAGGATCCTTCCCCTCCTTGGGTATGAGGCAAATATGAGCATCTGAAAAGGAGCCTGAGGAGGAACCCAAGGATAGGAAGGTGCCAATAAGAGAATGGAGTCTGGGGATAAGAAGCTTTGAAAAGTGGAGAAAAAATTCTACTGTGAAGCCGTCCGGCCCAGGGGCTTTGTATTTTTGTATTTTTGTATTTTTGGAGGGTTTGAAGTGCTTTGAGTAGTTCTTGTTGAGAGATATCAAGCTCTAAGTGCGAAAGGTCAAGTGGAAAGTGAGGTGGTTTTTGAATAGTGGAGAAAAATGCGTCTAGAGAGTGAGAAGAAGGCTGAGTTTCAGAAGAGTATAGGGTCTTGTAAAAGGTAGAGAATTCAGTGAGGATGTCTGCATCTGTGTGTTTGAGATTCGAATTGGTGTCGTAGATTGATTCAATGTTTAATTTATTGTGTTTAACCTTTAGATAATTAGCTAAGATCTTGCCAGCCTTATTTTTGCCCCCATAGAACTTGGCACTTGATTTTAATAAATACAAGGATGCATCGTCCGTAGATTTTTTGTTGAATTTCATTTTAGCACTAACCAAAGCGGTTAGAGTTTGCTGTGAACGGGAAGTAAAATAAGAATGCTCCAATTTCTTAATATCCAAAAGGATAGCCTTAGTGAAGTCGCGAGCAGCTCTACGTTTTTTAGCAACAAAGCCAATGATGAAATCTCTTGCCGCCGCTTTAAAGGCATCCCAGATGGTGTGCTTGGGGACGGGGGATTTGTCGTTTAAGGAGAAAAATTAATGGGAGAAGGAAGTGAAGGAGGTAGTAAATTTAGGGTCTAGAAGGAGAGAGTTGTTGAACCGCCAACGTTTAGGCCCTACTGATTTGGGTAAGATGTCCAATTGAACTAATGTGGGAGCATGGTCAGATAGTAAAATTGGACCGATTTCTGCATGGGTGAGGGTTTGGACAATGTTGTGGGTAACAAAAATGTAGTCGATTCGGGATTGGGAATGATGGCATGGAGAATAAAAAGTAAATTCCTGAAGGTCTGGGTTACAGAGACGCCAAGCGTCAGTGAGTTTATGTTGGGAAATAGTTTGAAAGAAGGATTTATGAGATTTGTTGGGGATGAAGTGCGCCTTGGAGTTTCTATCTAGAAAGGGGTCTAGGGGCTGATTGCAATCACCTGCCAGTATAAAATTATCATCAATAAATCTGGTAATGTGCTGGGAGAATGAATGCCAGAAAGTGGGATCCCCAGTGGTAGGGGCATAAACATTTAGAAGAGAAATTGGAACATTCTTGATAGAAATTTTAGCATACGTCCATCGGCCATCAGCATCCGATTCCTGAGCGAGCAAGGAATGAGAAAGAGCTTTATGACATAAAATGGCCACACCATTACGTTTGCCATCCCCAGGGGAATAGTAGACATCACCCACCCAGCTTCTTTTCGATTTAACAGATTCTTCAGCAGATAAATGGGTTTCTTGTAAGAAAGCAATGTCCACATTCAAACGTGAAAGGTGAGATAAAATTCTTTGCCGTTTGATGGGAGAGTTGATGCCCTTAACATTCCATGTGATTACTTTCAGAGACATACCATATCAGAAATGAGGAAAGAATCAGAGGAAAAAAAAGAAGTGCGAAAGAGACCCAGGGGGGTAGAAAAACGAAGGAAATTAAGAGAGCCAATAAAAGGTAATGCAGTATAATAGTGAGCAAGAGGATGAGGAAAGAGGAAGTAGGTTGAGGGAGAGAAAAATAGAAACAATTGATATGAGAAATATGAGAAGGTAGTCCAAGAAAAAGTAAAGATGATGATAAGAAGTCGGTAGTAGAAGAGTAGTCGTAAAACAAGGGAAATTGATGAACTTAAAAGTGAGAAAGATACAAGAAGGAAAGCGAACAAACGGGAGGAAAGGGAGAACATACTTACGGAGGGTGGAGATGGGGAGGATTGATCACCAGGGGGAGGATACGAGAGAAAATGGATGAGGGGGGAGCGCCAGGCAGAGGAAGCAAACGTCCAATGCAAACGAACCAACAAGTCGGGGGAAAGACGCCATACGTATTGTAAAACCTGCAAGGAAAAGGGAGGAAAAACAATAATGAGTGAGACGAATGAAAGAAGATGAGAACAAAACGACAATAAATTATAAAAAGGTGTATGAAAGATTGTAGTGAACAGTGCTTAACCAACCAACAGGGGTACAAGAAAAATGACGGAGAGTGAGGGGGAGAACATAAAAACTGAGGTCGATGAAGAACGTGATATAAACAAACAGTAATACGGTCAACAATGCACAGTAAACATGCAGATTAATTGAATCTTCAATGCTGTGTCACGCAGATATCATGGCGGGAAAGCTGACGAGGAGCTGGAAAAGTCCATGTCAGAAGCTTGAGCTGCGTTCAAAAAACTCCGGAGGCGAACAGGATCCTCGTAGGTCGTTGTCTTGTTGTTGTAAGTCACTCTAAATAGGCAAGGGTGGAAAAGGCCGTATCTGGCTCCAATGGCACGAAGTTCTGGTCGCATATCCAAAAAGGCCTTGCGGCGACTGGCTGTGGCTCTTGCGTAGTCCTGCGCAAAGAAGAGGTTGGAGCCCGACCATTGCAAACGAGGTGAGGCACGGGCCGCTGATATAACTTTGAGTAGGTCAGTATATTCTAAGAAGTACATGATGACACCTCTTGGCCGTGAAGAGGGGGAAGAAGTAGTAGGAAGGCGACCTAGCCTGTGTGCACGCTGGATGTTAAGCGTTGTGCCTTCAGGCAGATGAAGAAGCTTGGGTAGAAATGATTTGAAAAAGGCAATAGGGTCGGTCCCCTCACAGTTCTCCGCCAGGCCGTAGAGTCGAAGGTTATTGCGCCTGTTTCGGTTTTCCAATTCTTCAACTTGTTTTTGGAGAGACGAAATCTGAGACTGCATATGTGATACTTTAGAAGATGATTCTTGAAGAGATGTGAGAGACTGCTCTACAGTGGTTACTCTGGCATCCATCTGAGACCAATTGTCAGTGAGAACCTGCAATTTAGAGTTAGTCTCTTCCATGAATGGCTTAAGGGCACGAATCTCTTCCAGTAATAACTCCATGGAGACAGCCGAGGAGGATCCAGTCGGTGACGGAGGGTCTTTTTTGAGGCGTTTCGAGGTCACTTTCCCTGGAGATTGAACAGGCCGTTCCGTACTTGACTGTGACATCTGGGTGTCGAGCTCTTGGGAGGCCTCAAGGTGCGCCAATGCAGAGAAGACTTTCGAATTTTTGATGAACACACGGCGCGGAGCCTTGGGAGTGCGAGTAATTGCCCTCCGTTCCATAAAAAGAGTTATTGTAGGGATGAAGAAAGTCTGATAATAAGCAGTGCGTGCTCGTTAATATTCCAAAATAAGGGTAGGAATTCTTGAGTGAAGAAAGGTGCGCGGAATGCAGGTTGTGTGAGGAGAACTCAGTGTCACAAAATGGCCGCCGATATCATACTGTCTCAAAACGCGAATAAAACTCACAAAAAAGCAGCGTTCTTCAAATGCATGCAGCAGTGTGACATAGCTGAAGGTAGTGGCTCACCGGGAACAGTTGGATTAAAGTGAAGCTTCGTGGTAGGCAAGCATGATCTGCGATCGGATGCTCCGTAGTGTACGCTGTGAGGAAACAAAATGGCGGTCGCGCCGATCAGAGAGTCGCGTCCGCCAAAAAGGTGAAGAAAACGGACATTCCGCCGCTCAGGTGCTGCTTCATTTAGGAACACGATGTTGTCCCTGAATTCCGGTTAGGGAAAATGAGGTTTGCAGGCGCCGGGAGTTAAGGAAAAGCAGCGAAGTCCCCTGCCGACCCGGAGCGCTCACATCAGAGCTGCCGTCCTCGCCGGGCGCCAAGCCACGCCCCCCCCCGAAGCATTTTAAGGCCTCAGTTGAGAAAGAAAGGGGTACGTATAAGACACTTTCAGATATGCATAACTAATTGGTGGGGAGAAACCAAGCAGTACAGATTAGAATGTTGTGATTAGATACTCTGTCACTCAAAGTGTAGAGTGGTAGTAGAGGTGGAAAATCCACAGATAAGAGCTCTTGTCGCATGGAAATATGACACACTGGCAATCTGAAAATGTAGAAGCCTTGCACCAGCTGTGCATTCTCTTACAGAAACCAGTGGTTCACTGACCTTCATGAGAAATTCCAGTGGTGTAGTTGGGTCACCACCGGAAATGTATCTCCCTCTATACACTTAGGCCCATATTTACGAGATTGTCATTCAAACCAGCACAGAATTCAGATGTTGTACGATGTGTTACTCAAGGGGGAATTCACAGCACACAGCCCTAGCCATACAAGCCAACAGACAAAATTCTGCCGGTAGACTTATGATTCCTATAGGCAAAAATGTCTTTAATTTAGTTTTCTCCTTGCTGCACCTATCCTGACTTCAATATAAGTCAACAGGGAAAATACAGCCCCCATTAGTTTTGTAAAATCTACATCTTTCTCCTTAGCAAATGATGGCATATATGTATAGCTACTAATCGCTTGTAAAAAACAATTAAATAGCGGAGCACCCCAAATATAAATTCTTTAATCAATTCTCACTGTAAGCCCCCTAAATATAGGTACTACGGCCATTCTTATGTGAAACAATATTTTTTACATTTTCCAATGTTTAGTCAAAAAAAGATTCAAGTCTTAGTGTGTTATGCTGGTGATACTTTGTACTAATTCTTTCGTACACTTAAGACCACTAGAAACAGATGTTTACAATGATGACGTCATGTAGATATTTCAGCTTACATGTTTAGTCTCGAAGATGGAACTTTCTCAAGGCTGATGCAGTAGTACATATAAAAAAGAGAAAAACATAAACCAAAGACATTTAATACTTGAAAAACTGGTTAGAAATGAGTGTTCCTGCAGCTGTTACACCAAGTGAGTGTAAAAAGAAAAATAAGCGACAAATAGAAAGACCAATTGCAAGATTAACAACAAACTCACATTTAATAAGGCTAATAGTTTGAAAAAGGAGATCTGAGGGTTGCACGCACCAATCTCATCTTTACATAAAACCTTGCAATTTTCTTTAAAAAAACACCAAAAAGCAGAATATTTGCACCAGATGGACTGCATGGATCGAAAAAATTGATGACTTCATATATGTTCCTGAAAAAGTAGATAATAAAAAAGATCATCAAATACTTAAAGAACCTTGCAGGTGATGGATTTAAAGAAGTTGTGAAGAAAATATCACAAGTTGAGGAAGTATCCTACCCTCAAATCAAAGAAACATTGGAAGCTAAGTTCAGTCCAATGCTAATTATCAACTATGAAAGGTACATTTTCAACCAGGCAAGACAGCAAGCTGGTGAACATTGGAAGAGTTTGTTGAAATGCTTGATACCCTCATTAGGCACTGCAAGTTTAGTGAATGCAATGACGAAGAGGCCATATGTCTCAAGGTCATCGATGGTTGCTTCTCTGATTCGTTCAGACACTGCATGCTGAGAGAGACACTCAGTCTAGAAAAGGTGCCCATGTCTGCAAGAGCTGAGGAACATGCAGATCGACAGGAATAATTGCTGCAAATATAAGTGAGACCACCCATATAGAGCACAACTCTCGTAAAGCGCTAGCACATGGCATGGGATTGTGCTCCTTATACAATGCTACAGGGAAGAGACACTTCACACTATTCCTAGATGTATTTAAAGCAAAGATACCTGCTACTCTCCTATACGGAATTGAACTAGTGGATTTAAAACACTGGGGATTTGTGCAAAAAATAGAAGGAAAGGTTCTAAGAAAAATCTCTTCTCTTAATACAGCTTGCTCTGTTACCTCATGCAGGCTGGAATTCGGACTGAGAAGCGGTTGGGTTCAGGGGTTGATTGCCCTTGTAAGATGGGTGGCCTGTCTGGTTAGAGGTAAAACTGGTTCCCTACGAGAAGCTATTAAAAGAGAACTCTTGGGTGACTTCAATGAGTTCTCTTTATTAGTAAAAAACTTTAGAAAAGCAGTAAGTTTGTTAGAGCTGGATGCAAACACCTTGTTTTTACTTGATCCCGCTGAGCTCAAGGTGAAACTAAAAAGTGCATCCTGGGAACTGTGTTATAAACTGGATATGCTTGCCCAACCAAGGAAAAAAGAAAGACAATCTCTGTTTAATACATATATATTAAAGCAGGCCCAACAATACCTTACTTGGAATATTCCTCACAGAGTCCGTAGGCTATGGTTCCTCTTAAGACAAGATCTGCTCCCACTAAATTTCCTCCTTGCAAAGTGGTACGGTGTATCTCCTATGTGTAATCTCTGTCATAATGCTGTACAGGATCGTAACCATGTCTTGTTTGTGTGTACTGTACTACGCCCATTACGCCTCAAATGGTTAAAACCAATCTGTCTACAACTAGGAATTTTAAATGTAAAAACTTTTTTCCATGCTCTTTATTGTCCGCCAAATGAAATGTTTTGCTGCAGAATTTTTAATTTTTTTAAAAGCTTTTTAGATATTTATTAATAATACATGGGGAGATGTTTGATGATCACTCAACCAATGACAGGATGTGTTACTTTACCTGTGCTCGTCTGTATGGTTTTTTCTTTTTTCTCTTCTTGTTTTTTTGGTATGTAAATTCTGTATATTGTGTACTTACTTTATGTGGCCCTCATCGAGAGCCAAAACATAATAAATTTTGATTTGATTTGATTTGATTTGACAGGCTGCTGAAATGAAAGCTGGAATGACCCAGAATAGATCCGTGTTGATCGGTATTCACCTGTTACAACGCATTTTTTACTCCGCACTACCACTACAACGCAGGCATTACAACGCATACCGCTACAACGCATTGCTCTGGGGGGCGCTCTAGGATAAGAGGTAAGTTTAATTTACTATCCAACACCTTCCCTAGGGTCCACGGGGACTGGAGTTAGAATAGTAAATTATACTTACCACTATCCAGCACCCCAAAGCGCTATGCGTTGTAGCGGTATGCGTTGTAAATACCGCGTTGTAATGGTACGCGGAGTAAAAGTATGCGTTGTAACGACATACATCCGTGTTGATCATGAAAAGTAAGCAGAAATGCAAAGTGGAGGCCCTGAAGTCTATGTCTCTGAAGAACAAGAAACTGTGTTTCTGATGAGGATTCTTGTTTTCACAAGCAGGTAAATGTCCAGCCAGTGGACAGATATGCAAAAGCTGTGGTAGAGAAACCCACTTTTTTTTTAAAACTTTATTTCAGACTGCTCAGTATTCCACTTATCGCATCATTTTCATCAGGGGTACAATACAGCCATTTTTTAACTTATTTTCTCCCCAACTTTACTCTGTCGGCCAGTAAACATTACGGCTTGATCTTTGTCATTTCTTAACTCAGAATAGTAAAACTTTGAATTCACATTTGTTAAAAAGAAATATATCTGTAGTCCGTACATGTCCAATACTCAGACATCATGATGCAGGGTTTCTTGTCCGACAAGCCGGACTACAGTAAATAAGAATAAGCTGATCTCTCAAACTGTCCCCCTCCCTGTAACTCTCTCACCCCTCCCCCGTACGTCTCCTGATCAAACTAGTTCAAAGGGAGTAACACTTCTGAACCTGTCTATTAAACCGATGAGGCCCACAATGAAGAGTCTTTAAAAGCAAAATCTGTGCGTTTGCGGGAGCTTGTGCTACCACTCCATCATGCTAACCCTTCCCTCCGCCCACCAATTTTCACATTCCATCTATCTGTGACGGTAACAATTCCATCTCTTCCAGCTCCAACATCAGAACTTCCCATTCTTGTGCAATCAGATGTTTCCTTTGCCCTTTCTCCTTCTCCCGTCTCAAGACCCCTCCTTCCGCCTTACCCCATCTCAACAGATCAGATTGCCATACTGCTATTCCAGGAGGTCTAGGGGACTTCCATCGCATAGTTAAGGCTCTGATTGCTAATAACAGAGCCAAGTCTAGGAATTTCAATTGTGCCTTGTGTTGTTTAGGACGTCTACGGTGCCCCACCAGACAATATAGAGCATCTACTGGCACCTGCAGGGCTGTGAGTGTACTGAGTATATGACATATTTCTCTCCAATAGTTTCTTATTTGTGGGCAAGCCTATAACATGTGAAGTATACCTGCCTCCTCTTCCTTACAGCGAGGGCAATTGTGGCGGGAGTCTGGGAACATTCTATGTAGTCTGTGGGGGGTGAGGTATGCCCTATGTAATACCATAGCCTGGATTAATTTAAATCTAACGTTCATGGACACCTTTCTGGAGTGTTCGAGAATCACTTGCCAGGCGCCATCCGATAATGCTTCCCCGGTGTCCTGTGCCCAGGTATCTCTGAGTGCATTGAGTGGTAGCCGCATGTTCTCTGATCCCCATATAAAGCCAGCGCACCAAAGGGCCCCCGGTTCCCATATGGTAAAGTAGGTGAACTAATTCATGTTGTGCTGGTTTAGTCCTTTGTGGAGCCCAGGTGTATCTAATGTAGTGCGATACTGTAGCGTGTAGCAAGTAGAACCTCTCAGGAGCTCCCGTGGCTTGTAGAAAAGAGTCATGATCCCATAAAGTGTCATCCCCAAAAAATGCCCCCACATTCTTCACCCCGGCGTCTATCCAAGGCTGCAACCTACGCTGGTTGAGTGTACCCTGTGGTGTTGGAATACCCAACAACGGAACGTTCTCTGCAAATAGTACAGTCCTATATGAATATGCTAGTGCCTTCCTCCAGCACGTCAATGCTGTGCGCAGGAGCGGATGGCAGTCTGGTGGATCCTAGTCTTGGGCAACAGCAAATGGTGCAGTTCTCCACAAGTTAATTGCTCCACTGTAAAATTATTCTCATGTAAGTTTCTGCCCGCTACCCAACGCGCCAACCACTGAAGCTGGCTGGCATAGTAATATCCGCGCAGGTCAGGTACCCCGAGGCCACCCCTCCAAGTTCCATTTTGAAGCTTTCCGAGACTGACACGTCTCTGCCCAGACCACCAAATAAGTGTAGTCAATATCATATTCAATGTAGTGAATATCTGTTGTGGTAGGACGACCAGCAAATTAACGAAGTAGTAGAGCAATCGGGGGTGCAGAACCATCTTTGAAACCGCGATTCTACCCATGACGGATAAGGGCAAGGATGTCCAGAACCCTACACTGCCTCGGAGGTCAGCGATGGCCCTTTTAATATTGCCCGCAATTTGGTCTTCAGGAGTTCTATATACCTGTATACCCAGGTATTTGAACATGGTCTGGGCTACTGGGATCTGGTATCTCCCAAACTGTAGGAGAGGGGGGTGTGGTAGATCTCTGAAATAGAAGCCAGTGGACTTTTGGGGGTTTATGGCAAGAACATACACTACCTCGAAGCAGTTGAAGGTGTCCGCTATACCCGAGTGGTCTTCTTCGAGATCGCGAAAGTATAACAAAATGTCATCTGCGTATATTGAAATCAAGTTATGGGTTCCGCCAATCGAGAGACCCATCCGTTCCTCCCGAGCTCTAAGGGCTATAGCCAATGGTTCCAGCGTTAGAACTAACAATATGGGTGATAAGGGAAAACCCTGCCGGTGCCTCTGTATATTGGATAGCTACCCGATATGTACCGGCCAGTGTGCGCTCGGGCCGAGGGGTCCGTGTGTAGTAAGCGCACCCATTTTAGCAAGGAGTCTGGAAAACTGAAACGCCGCAGCACCTCGAACATAAATGTCCAAGACAGAGAGTCAAACGCCTTCCTAAGGTCCAGCGCTATGCATCGGGCCTGAGGGAAATCTTGCGGTATGGCTGCCATAAGGGCATGAAGTTTCCGTGCATTCTGTGATGTACTCCTACCTGGGAGGAAGCTGCACTGGTCCGGGTGTATCAGGGCAGGGAGATGGGATTGGATCCTCAAAGCAATTGCCGTACTAAGTATCTTGTACTCTGTTGAGAGCATTGATAAGGGCCTGTAGTTAGTCAATTCTAGCGTATCCCTTCCAGGTTTTGGAATGGAGGTGACTAGGGCTTGCATCGTTGATACTGGTAAGTGACCTTCTTCATATGATGTTTTGTAGACTTTCTTGAGGATGGACACCAGGGTGTCAGTGTATGTCTGGTAAAACTCCAATGGGAGCCCGTCCATACCCGGAGTTTTGCTTCGGTTGAGGGACACAATAGCAGCGCGAATGTCCCGTTGTGTAATGGGGCCATCTACCTGCTCCTGGAAGTCTTGTGCTAGGACTGGGAACTGCAGGTCCCGAAGAAACTCTGCTATCCGATCTGGGGCCTCCGCAGGGAGGGGAGCATATAGTGCTTGCAGATGATCGTCGAATGCCCTATTAATTTTGGACTGCGTATGTACTATGGCACCCGACCTGTCACGAATCTGCGTAATTCCCGGAGGATCCGGCCTGTCACATACCAGTCGGGCCAGTAAGGCTCCCGACTTGTCAGCTTCGGCGTGTTGACGGCATAGGTAGTCTTTATAGTCAATGGTTCTCAGAGTTTCTAATAGCTCTGCGTGATCTATATTCCCTGCTTGCAGTTCTCCCTTCTTCTCAGGGTCCACCACACACCTCCTCCTCTAGTTTTTTCAATCTGCTCTCAGTTTTACAAAGTCTCTTATGGATTTCTTGTCTGGCCCCCAATAGTTGACCAATAGCGACTCCTCACACCACTGCCTTCATAGCATCCCATACCACCAAGTTAGATGTCGTAGAGTCCCAGTTCTCAAGAAAATAATTGTTTAAGGTGTCAGACAGGGACGTACGAAATGGGCCATCCTCTAGAAGCAACGGATTGTGTCTCCATGTGGGCACCGGAGACGGCACTTTGCCCCATAGGAGGCCAAAAGTCAGAGGCCTATGATCAGAGAAAGCTTTGGCCAAGTATTCGGAAGTGCTAATCTTGGCCACCAAGGATCCGGGACACAGGAACCTATCCAATTGTGTGTGTAGGTTATGTACTGGTGAATAATAAGAATACTCTTGATGGACCGGATTTAACGCGCGCCACGTGTCCACCAGTCCCCAGCCCTTAGCCCAAGCCTTAAACGTCGCTGGAGGGGAGGGTGCGACCTATCTAAGCCCACATCCATCACCATGTTCCAGTCACCGCCCAGAATCCAGGGGATATCCACCCAGTCAGATAACGCCCACCCCAACTTACAAAGAAATGTATCCTGGTCAAAGTTCGGGCGTATATATAATAATGTGCCATCCAGTGTACCTTTCACCATGATGTATCTTCCCTGCTCATCTACCCTCCGTTCCAACTCTACAAAGGGTGTCCCGTGGTGGACCCATATGGTACCCCCCCTAGAAAAGGCAGAGTAGGACGTGGAATAAATAGAACCTCTCCATCTCTTCCGCAGTGTATGAGCCTCGGAGACTGTTAGGTGAGATTCCTGCAAGAAAGCGATCTGTGTGTGGTGTCGTAGTAGGAATGTATGAATCCGATGTCTTTTCTGTAGTGCACCCAGCCCTCGCACATTCCAGGTAGCCAAAGTATAAGCCCCAGTTATGTCAGCCATAATCGCCTACGCTCTTGTCGTGAAGTGTTACCCTACTCCCTCTGTGATGTAATATAAATAATATCCAGGAGACGTACTCTTTCCCTCCCAATGTAAAAACTAACTTGGCGCAGCATATTAACAGTGCTGAGCCGAACAAGAAATTTAAAAACATAACAAGCCAAACTCGGGTCCATGCGCCATTGGGGGGTGGCCAAGCACTTTTCTATTTATCCTGACTGTCCAGCTGAATTTCGCCAGCTCAACGGTACGCCTGCCCGGGGGTGGTATTCAGGAACTTATTCTTAAGCACTCTCCGGAAGGCCCTGCAGGGGACGAATAGGCCTATCGGGGTATAACAAGCCAAACGGGCCCCACTCCCAACACCCATGTTGCCATGAATCGAATCCCTCTAGACCCTGTTCCATGCATCAAATACAAATATAGTTTTCCATTCCCCCCGTGCCTCCCTGTATGCCATAATGACAAACATCAACCAAATGTCCCAGAAAAGGATATCAAACTTTGCGGACGATCTGTCCACTTCGGATCGAGTCCCTTGGCCTTTCAAATATCCAGCATATCGTCCGCCGCCCTGGGTGTAATGGTTGGGAATAGAATCTCACTGTGGTCCGAATCTGAATGAAAAGTGCTGGTGTCCGTGTCTGTGCTGATCTTCTCCTGATCTTCTCGGAAGTTACCCACCAGTGCAACCGCTCCCTGTTGGTCTTCCTTCTGCTGTTCCCGCGGGGGTCTGCACCGTCCCATTCTCCTCTCCGAGAAAGGCGAATCTCCGTCGTTTTATCCCAAATGTCTCCTTGATCTGCCATCAGATGTGTCCTGCGTTGCCACCTGACTACCGTCAATGCCCATCACTTCCAGCCATTCTTCTACATCTGTGGGGCTTTCGAAGAAATGCGTTTTTTTTGTCATACACAACCTTTAGGCGAGCCAGGAACAGCAGTGCATACTTCAACTTGGCCGTTTGGAGTTTCTTTTTTACTTCCAGGTATGAAGATCTATGTTTTTGCACCACATTGGTATAGTCCGGATATAACGAGATACGACGGTTCTCAAATTGTATTAGGGATTTCTCTCCCGCCTTTTGCTGTAGGACTTCCCTATCCCGGTAATTCAGTATCCGAACAATCAATGGGCGGGGCGGGCACCTGGTCTGGGCCGTCCCGTAGAAATGCGATGTGCTCTTTCCACACAGAATTGCGGTGACAGACCCTCCTCAGCAACGCGTTCTCTGAACCATTGTTCCATGAAGTCCTCCGCGTGGGTCCCCTCCCCTCGCATCGCTCCGGAAGGCCAATGACGCGAACATTATTGCAATGATTGCGGCCTTCCGCATCCTCCACGCGGTCCATTAAGGAGGCAACCTGCTGTTGTAACTGCTGGATAGAGGTAGTATGATCTGCCACCGTCGGGGTAAGGTCTGCCACCACTCGTTCCTGGTCTTTAACCTTATCAGCCAGTTTATTATGGTCTGCTTTAAGCAGAGAGAGGTTAGTGGTAAGGGCCCCAAGTTGCATCTCCATTGCTGTCCTGGATTCTCTAATTTCTTTAAGAATCCAGTCCAGCTTGTCAGTCTGCTGCTCCCCCATAGGGTTTGTCTCCCCATTCCCGGACATGATCGCTCCATCCTTGGCGTCTTGATTCTGCTGCACAGCGGCCGGGCCCTCCTGGCCTTCTATTGTCTTCGCCCCTCTCTGGACCATGGCCAGGGATGTCAGGGATTGTCCGATCTGTTCCACGTACGTGTTGCCCAGCTCAGGCCCCGCAGCCGGAGCTATTCTGTTGAGGTATAGTCCCACCCTGCTTCTCTTCGTCTGCCAGCCCGCAAGGCCCGGCGTAACGTCCGGCAAAGGCCCCGTCACTATGGCCCTACTCCTCTCTCCATCGATGTCTCTACGTGTTCAGCCTCACTCCGCCTCACCAGGGCCACTTATTGCCTCTTTGTGTGCTGTCTTGCAGGGAATCAGGCCCTTACCCCCTTGGGGTTCACCACCGTACATCTAAGGAGGGGAGTCTCAAAATGACCGTTTACGCGCCACCCCCTGGGCGCAATGGTCTCTTGTGTCGTGACACGGGCAGGGGGCGGGGAAAGGGTGGAGATGCCCCCCACCTCAGTGCTGTCCACCTTATCCTCCTCACCTCCCGAGCCAGCACTCCGGGGCACTTCAAGCGCAGGGTGCACCCTGGAAGCTCTCCGCCTTTGCAGGACCGAGTTCATCCCTCCTGGTCAGTTGTCCTGGGTTCTTATCCCCTCTCCACAGTTGCGGTCGGGCCCGCGCCCCGATTAGCAGTGGCGCCACCAGCAAGTCTCCGCAATACCAGGCCTCACCTCTGATACATCGAGCCAGCCACCGGCACTTCCAGTCGCGGTCCCCAGGACGAACCGGGCCCGGCCCGCACTCCAGTCCCCGGTCTCAGGCTTGGGGTAAGGCCGCAACAGGCCTCAGCTGTGCGACGGCTTCGCTCCGTGTTCTGTGTCTTTCGTCCCCACCTGGGGCCTCCCGGGGGGGTCCGCCGCGAGGTTCTGACCGCGGCTGCAGCTAGGGACCCTCCAGAGACGCTAATCAGGGCGATCACCCCCAGGCGGCACCGGAGCTCAGACTTCAGCAATCGGCCATCGTGGCTGGCTAGCCACGCCCCCGAGAGAAAACCACTTCATAATGGTATGCAAAGCAAAAGAGAAACTAAGTGAGTCAAAACGAGAAGAGAAAATTAGAGTCTGAAAGTTCCAGAAGCATTCTAGCAATCCCACAAGTCCAAATGGCAACATCAGTTGAGGCAAGTAGAGACTAAACAAAGTTGTTCATCATCAAATTCATCTTTCAATGGCTCATCAACATCTACATGAAGGGACAGTGAAGAATATGGATGTGCAACGGTGATGTCGACCGCAGGAAGGCATACACATGTAGGATTGTCTAAAAAGAACACAAGTCAAAGAGAGATCACCATGTGAAGCAACCAATCTCATTTGGCCGATGCCCTAAGATCACGCTAAAGATGAATGGCTGCCCTACAACTTTTAATGTAGACTATGATACATCAATCAATATCATGCCGGCAGAAAAATAGAACGACTGTCTCCGCTACGACGTCTAACTCCCTATTTCTTGTCCATAGTTCTGTATGTGCAGAATAGTCCCTGCAACAGTAGTAGTATGTCCTCCTATTCAATCAAAAAGTAAACTAGTATCTTATTCTTGGTGGCCATTGACATTTTATTGTTGAGAATTGTCAAAGCATAAACATTAAGAAGACTTCAATAGACATTATGGACAACCCAGAGGACTGCACTCAGTGCCTAGAGCTATTGCTGAATAGGAGTTTTGTTTAACACCTTTTGTCAACTGTGCGGGCAGCCGCTGAGCCGCTGAGCAAGCGGTGTTAAGAGAGGATATAGATCTTAACAACTTCCCTTCTACAGAATGTAAACAATCCCATTGCCTTAAATCAACCAGTTCCATTCCATACAAAAGAGAAGATGGGATTTTTGCCCTAAAGACTTCCAGTAGGCAATCGAAATGTCTTCTCCCCGTGGCTGAATATAATGCACTCAAGCCTTTTCCCTGAGACAAAGCTTTGCGGGTATTATCGGTGTGGGGCTTGTCACTCAAATTATTGGAGATGATTTTTCCTAAAAAGACATAAGTCTTTACCACCTCCAATTTATGGCCACCAACTGTTCAAACAAAGTTTTTATACTTTAACTTTTTTCTCCCTGCGATACACATAATTTTGCTTTTTGTTGCATTTATCCTCAAGTGATGGGCTTCGGCAAAGAGATGTAATGCGCGAAGACGATTGGCCAGCCCTTTTGGTGTTAGATCAAGTATTATAATGTCATCTGCATATAACAAGCAGGAAATAGGGGTTCCCCCTACAACCGGGGCTATACCATCACTTGAGGAGAGAGATGCAGGAAGATCCGCAATATACAGGGAAAAGAGCAATGGAGCAAGAAGGCAACCCTGTTTTAATCCATTAGTTGACGGGATGACTCGTGATAACCCCCTTTCTCCACCTTGCAGGACACCATGTATCAGTATGTAAAACCTGCACCAGATCTAGCAAGTGAGGAGGCATGCCCATGGCAGATAGCTTTCTCCACAGCAGGGGGCGATCCACTTTATCAAATGCTATGGAGAAGTCTATAAATGCTGCATACACATAACCCCCACGAACCCTTACATATTTATCAGAGATGATCTGAAGTGCGGTAAGATTATCTAGGGTGCCGTGCCCTTTGCGGAAACCAGTCTGTTCTAGGGGTAAAATGTGGTTCGCATCAACCCAATCATTAATTAAGGATAATTTTCCTTTGTAGGTTTTAGTTGAGTATATTGTTTTGTGCATATTATATGATGTTTGTTCTGTTTTCATTTTCCCTTGCAGGTTTTCCCCCGGTCATGTTCTCTAACTCAATTATCTGTACACAGTTGGTAATTTTGTTATGTGCTAATCTTTGTGCAGTGTAAGGGAAGGGGATAGGTGGGGTTTGTGTTATGCATTTTTGCGGGCAGTTTCTTAGCGATGGAATGCAGGGAGTGTATGGAATGTGAGGGGGTACCGAGGTCTGCAGTTTCTGCCTGACTCTCGGTATTGCTGGACTAATAAACTTTCCTCTGGTGCCATCTTCTGCGAATCGCTAGTCTTTTTTTATTTTTATTTATTTATTTATTTGATGCAATTTTATATAGCGCAAACTTTACCCGAAGGTGTCACAGCGCTTTACATAAGAACCAGTTGCAAAACATAAGGACTTAGGATTACATGCGTTACATAAAAGATACCAACAGAAAAAAATTGCAAATGTACAAGATGGAAAGTCACTCAAGGAAGAAATACAAATGGATATACCCTAAAAGTCACAGAGGAATGGTAGAGAGTACAAAGGTCTACTGCATATACTAGTGATTAGAGTTATATCTATATACATATATATATACACATAGTAGATTTTCACAGGTCAAGACCCAAAAAAAACAAAAAAACAGAAGAGCAGAGTTCCATTAAGTGGGGTCAGAGGGGGGACGCAGTCACAGCACCAAGAAAGGGTGGGAGGGATACAAGGGTATGAAGAAAAGGCAAATCAGAAAAGGGAAGAAACATTTGAGGATCGTCAAGGGGAAAACTAGGGAAAAGGGTAAAGGACGAGGGAATGGACAAGATAGCAGGTCGGGGTCCAGAGAAAAGCGGCGAGAACAGCAGCAAAATGGCGGCCAGGACAAAAGAAATAGTAAAGAAGTCCATAAGAGTCTGTGGTGGGAAAGGCCGCTCCAATGAAGAGTGTTCTCTGGGGGCCTGGGGTGGGTAGGTTCCGGAAGGGGCTGCGGTGTGCCAAGCAAAATAAGTCGGGACTGGAGGGTAGGCATGTCCAGGGATAAATCGCAGGACCGCCATCACTCAATGCAGGCTCTGGTTTCCACAGGCTCCGGTCTCCAGCCATGGATTAAACTGGAGCGGTTCCTCTCAGGCTACTCGCCGCAATCACCACTCCTCCCGGTCGGAGGGGGGAGAGCCGCCAGCTCAAACTTTACAGCAGTGAGGCATCTCCGCTGAGCCAGTGGCCATGATGGTACAGTATGCTTATTTGTTTTTATTGATGTATTGCCAGTTACTATATAGTGTTTTGGCTTTGTCATTACTTTTGATCACATGACAAACAGAGACCAGGTTTGCAGAACCCATAATTCACCTGAATCTGCACATTACACGAACAATGTTTTTAAAAGTAAATCCCAATTTTAATTTTACTGTTGTATTAACGTATAATGTAAGACAATACTATATTTACCAAAGAACGTTTCACAAAATCCATACTAATGCTGCAATTCACTCGTATAAATCTCCATCCACATGTTCTCACCTGCTTTGCCAATCATATGCTCAAACATGAGCATAAATTATTTTCGTGATAAAAACAGCTTTGTTTGACTTCTGAAGGGAGTGCAAAAAAGTCTGAATTAAAAGAACTTTGCGTGCATACCATAGCTAACAATTTCACCAGTACAGACGTTTTGAGGGAAGTGATGCATGCTAAATAGCCTATTACATATTCATAGAATCTAATTGCCTCTTCTTGAATCTCTAATTTGCATAATTGAATTTTCCAGTCTATCCCTAAACTAATCAAAAACACTTACGGTCTCTTTCCACTAATGATGGTTCACTGAATATGTTAAACCCTATTGATTCGAAAGAGTACATTTGAGTTTTAATACCATCAATTTTGCATGCATCCAGTGTTATTAATGTATAAAATTTAAGTTGTTGCTCCGCCTATAGATTTTTATGAATACAGCAACTACCTGTTTCCTCACATTCAAGATATCAAACCTGGTAGTAAAATTATCGAGGTCTTTCTTACATGTCAGCAAATCGTTTGCTTTTGGAAGAGAAATTACATTTTTCAGATCTACCTTTTAGTCTTGTTCCAAGAAGAAGTCATTCACGGTGCCAGAATGCTCGCCTTCCTCGTAGTAATGACAGTGATAGCCAGGAGAGTAGTTGTAACCCCTGGCTTACCCTTTTGGTACCAACCCAGCTACACTTGGTTCAAGGGGGTCATGAATGTAGATATGAGTGCAAAGTGAACACAGCTAACAGATCAATGTTTACTTTATGCACTTTCCACTCCATGTCTTTCCCTTCAGTGGTTGAAGGCCAATGGTGGGCAAGGAATCAACCCTGTGACGTCATCAGTGGTTAAGGTGTGCATGATGTAGGGTGGTCAAATCACTCCTTGTCATTATGGATACTGTTTGTAGTCCTTGGCTTTCATGTGACAACCTGATGCATTGTAGGTATTGTAGTATTTATTTGCTTCCAGTCTGCTTAGTAGATCAACACACCTTAAAGCAATATTTAACGCGTTTAAATCTCAGGTCTAGAAACAATGGGCCAGATTCACAAAGGCAATCTGAGACAAATGTCTAACTTTACGACTTTTTGTTTTCACACAGGTCATTTACGAGTTGTATCTTTACGTTCGCACTCTTGCCAGAAACTCCGGCTTGGGCCGTACGCTCTGCACTCGGGCCATACTCTCCGGCTCGGGCTGTACTCTCCGGCGCGGGTCGGATGAAGTGTAATCAATGGACCAGAATGCATTTGTACAAAAAGGAACATTAGGAACGTGTGATAAATGATAGAGGAGGTCATGAAAATTAGTTCGAGCAAAAAAAAGAGTGTGGCCAGACACTACATCATATCCCAGAAAAGTTTGTTCCTTTGCATCATGGTACATGCAGTCCACAATTTGCGCTCCCCTCTGTGTTGACTGTAGTGTAGTGTCATTACAGTCAACACTGAGGGGAGCACAACTGCGACCATTAACCTCATGTCCTGGGCAGCAGCAAACCTATAAAATATTTCATAATGGAAAACTTGATCTGTTTGTTGGGGGAGCATTTTAAATAATTGCTTGAAGGCGCAGTGTAGCAGAGAATATGAACCCACCTATGTGTATATATGTATGCATGTAATTATGTACATGGTATTTGTATAGTGCAAACATAGCCAAAAGGCAGTGATGCACTGTATTGGGTGGTAGGAGGAGGCAAAATTAGAATGATTCTAGACGGGGTGCTGGGTTCTGGGAATGGGACGCATATTTACGACATCACTATTTACCCTGTAATGTACTCACTCATGTTTGCTAATTCCTGCATCCGAAGGTCCCAGAAGGTCCCAGAGAGAGACAGGTGAGGGCTCGTATTCATTATTAAGTGTATGAATTGGGTTGTGAAAGGCTTTCCACTGGTATCGTCAATTAACATGACCCTAAAAAACCCAGTATTAAAAGGCACCTGATGTGCCAGTTTCCGATGTGTTTCACATTTTTGTGTGTATTATTTTATATGGATTATTTATAGCACACTAATCACCTGAGAGGGTATCTAGGTGCTTGGGTAGGTGTGTGGTCACCAAGGTGCTTATACGAAGAGCCTGGACTTCAGTTTGTTGCAAAATTCAAGGATTGAATAGGAGGCTCTGATGTGTTGAGGGAGGTCATTCCATGTCTTTGGTGCAATGTAGGAGAATGAGCAACTTCCTGTTTTGCTTTAGCAGATGTGAGGAATGTGTGCGACAGAGTGAGGAAGAGCGTACGTATCTGGTGGATTGGTGAAAGTGTATTCAGCTGTTCAGGCATTCTGGTCCTGTATTGTGTAGGGCTTTGTATGTGTGCCTGGGAAGTTTGAATTTGCAGCACTTGTGACTAGGGAGCCTGTGAAGCTTCCTGAGGTGTGGTGTGATGGTGGTGTGGCATGGGAGGTCAAGTATGAATCTTGCAGTAATGTTATGGATGGTTTGTAGTCCGACTAAGAGTTTTTTGGAGACTTTACCATTGAAAATGTTGCCATTGTCCAGATTGCTGGTGGTGAGTTCTTGCCTGATGATCCATCTGGTACTCTGAGTCAACCATTTGAAGATTTTCTTCATCATCCGTAGGATGTGAAAGCAGGAGGTGCACACTGCATTGACTTGAGCAGTCATTTTGAGCTTGTTATCTAGGATGAGTCCTAGATTCTTGCATGGACTGAGGGTGTTGGTCCTAGCTGACCGCCAACAGGTGGACTCCCATGGGAAGGTCTTGTTGCCAAAGACCAATACTTCTGTCTTGTCAGAGTTGAGCTGCGAGCAGATAATTCTTGTCTATTCTGCTACCATGGTCATGCAGTTAGTGAAGTTGGTTCTGGCGGTGGTTGTTTTGTCCGTCAGGGAGAAGATAATTTGGGTGTCATTGGCATAGGAGATGACATTTATGACTTGTGATCGGATGATGTTGGTGAGCGGTGTCATGTATATGTTGGAAAGGGCGGGTCTGAGAGAGGATCCCTGTGGGACTCCACATATGAATTTCTTTGTCTCTGATGTGAAGGGTGGCGGTCTGACCCTTTGGATTCTTCCCATGAGGAAGGAAGAGATCCATTTGAGAGCGGATCCTTGTATGCCAATTTCGTGGAGTTTTCTGGGAGACAGTGTCAAAGGCTGTAAAGAGGTCGAGCAGGATGAGGGCCACTGTTTCTTCTCAGTCCAGGATAATTTGAATGTCGTTGTTGGCCTGTAGGAGTAACAATTGATACAATCTGCCCAACTCTTCAAAGTTACAGAATGCCCTGCACAGCTGTGTTCATACTTTGAGTTCCATATGAGTGAAAAGGTGTGGGGTCAGTACCAGCTTTGGAATTGCATGAACATTGATGAGATGTAGATTCATTGCCATATTCATGAAGACAGTGCATGCACCATCAATGTCTTAATCGCGCACAAGTTTGCCTGACGGCAGTGACCCTGGTAATTTTGCAAAGTTGTGTGTGTTTATCCGCACACTTATTTCATGTTCTGCTGTAGTTTATTGTTTCTTAAGGATATGCTCATTAATTTATTTGCTCATTCATCTGGCATACATTTATGGTGATGTGCACACATGTCACAGTACAGTCTGGATATTGTCTTGACTGGTTTTATTGTTTTTGTCTTTTTATGTCCATTAGGTTTTCTGCTCAAGCCTCAGGGTATATTTGCAGTGGTATGCACACCAGCCACTGTACTGTCTAAATATTGTCTTGACAATGTGCATACTCTTACGGTGCTATGCACACCTGTTCATGGAACACTTTTGTATTGTGTTGTATTATACTGCAAGCCTGTTGCATTGGTGATACGCACAACTCATTAGCTTGGTGATGCGCACACCAATTTTGAGGAGAATTTAGTGACTTTCTCTTTTTTTTACTACACACTGTAAAGGTTTCTCTTTCAGTTTTGGAAAATTATTCGTAAATAGCGCAAGATTGTCTCTTCTCCAAGATACATGAACATACCCTCGACCTGGTATTTCTCTCAATGTTAAAATCAGGCTTCTCCTTCATCTCGGAAACCTGACAGTGGCTTATTATTTGTTACAACTGCCTATAATTATTTCTTTTCTGGTCTGCAAGTGATGTGTCAGAAAACTTTTGCACAGGTACGATGCGTGGAAATCAAGGATGTGCTGGAGGTCGATGCAGCAGTGGCAAACAGGCGCAGCGTCTGTTTCAGCCGACATGATCGCATGATGTATGGATTCTTTCAGCCATACAGCAGGGCCTGCATTGCAGTCAGTGTGGGGATCTCGGACTTCGGATGTCGGTGCACGAGACTCCGCATGCAGCAGATTTTTCAGCTGCTGGCAGGTGCTGTGTCAATTCTTTGGCCCCACAGCAGCAGTGTATAGCAATTTTTCCAGCACTGTGGTGGGACGTTGGAAAAACAGATACTACAAGGGCAATGCATCGGTTTTCTTGGTTTCTTTAGGCTTTTTCTGCTCCAAGCAATAGGAATAACCTCCAAAGGACCAGAACTTGAATAGGCACCGCTTGGCAGGTCAAAACTCCCAGCAGTGGAGTTCAAGGAAGCTGGTGGTGAAGTATTTGTGTTCCTGAGACTTCAGAACAGGAGGCAAGCACACAAAAGCCCTTTGAGATTCTTCACAAGCAGGTTCACAACAAAGTTCCAGCCTTTGTCCTCTCCTTGGCAGAAGTAGCAACTGCAGGCCAACCCAGCAAAGCAACACACAGCAAAGAGGGCAGTCTCCTCCTCACAAATATTCAAATCTTCTTCCTTGGCAGGGGCTCCTCTTGATTCCAGAAATAATCTAAAGTTCTAGGGTTTTAGGTCTAATACTTACATCCTATTTTCTCTTTGTAGTCTTTGCTGCAAGAGTCTCTGAGCTCACTAAAATCCTGTTCTGTCCTCCCTGGTCCAACTTCACTATAAAAGGTGGACACAGCATTGTGCAGAGCAGACACAGCCTATTCAGGTGCTAGTGACAACCCCTCCCACTATTCTAAATACAGAAAGGTCTATTCAGCCTGGCTATGAGTCACCCAGGAAAGGCAGGACACACCTCAACCCTTCGTGTGACTGTCTAGAGTGAATGCGTCACACTTCTTTAGATGCTTCAAGTTCTCTAAGCTCCCAGCAGCAGGAACAACATCCAAGCAATGGAGTTCAGAGGAGCCGGTGGTGTCCCTGAGACTTCAGAACTGGAAGAAAGCTGTACTTCAAGTCCTTGGAGATCTTCTTCAAGCAGGATACACAGCACACAGCGAAGTCTTTGTCCTCTCCTTGGTAGGAAGATCCACTGCAGGTCAACCCCAGATAGTACGCAGCAAAGGGACAGTACTTCTCCTTCAGTTTTCCCAGCTCTTCTCCTTGGCAGAGGTTCCTCTTGAGTCCTGAAGTATTCTAAAGTTCGGGGGTCCGGGCCACAAAATGTATACAGCATTTTCCTTTGTTCTATGGTGGCAGAGATTCCCTTTGCTTAGTCCAACGCAGTTCTGTCCTCTCTGATCCAGCTTCCCAGCAGAAGATGGAGAAAGCATTGTGTAAGGCAGACCAGGCCCATTCAGGTGTGAGGAAATCTCCTCCCACGACTCAAAATGCAGCCCAGATCTATTCAGCCCAGCTCTGACTCATCCTGGAAAGGCAGGACACACCTCAACCACTCCAGTGGCTGTCTACAGTGAATGCACATCCCCAGCTTGTGCCACTGAAAAACCAGATGGTGAATAAACAAACAGGTAGAGGCCCACAGCATGGTTAAACAAGAAAATGCCCACTTGCAAAAAGTTACAGGGAAGAGAGGGTCCTAGTATATGTGCTTTTGAAGAACACAAAACTTTCTTTATACTGTTCCACGTGCAAATAATTACACAATTTATGAGAGATGTCATTTATTCACATCCTCACACACGCATATATATGCAAAAAACGTATTCAAAAGTAGATCAACAATGTTCCCAAGGAGTAGTAGGAAAGGAGGTGGGGTAAGTAAGTGGTTTTGTGAGGGTTGAGGTTAAGTGAATAGTTTCAAAGATCAATGTGATAACAAAATGAATAGTTGACATCACATAGGCATGTTTTAAGCCAAATAAACAACATTTGCTGGCCTATCCCATACCTAAAAACACAGTAACAATAATCTGTTGTTCATGGGTTCGTGCCTGTCAGCATCTAGCGGCTGCAGACATACACGTTTAACGTACACGCGTATAAATCTATTAACATTGCCAGCCCGCCTTCACTTTCCTCGATTCACCCGGGAGGTCCGACGTCTTGTCCCGCGGTAAGCCCTGTTACAGATTTGACATAGAATGCGAGTTGCCCTGCAAGGAGCGATCTCAGGAACAATAATTGTTTATACTGGTGATCAGGTATTTATTTTAATGCAGTTTGTGTACAGCAGTGACTAGTGCTTTGCGCTATGATTATCAAAGTACCCGGTGATCAGTTTCTTTATCGTTAACGAAGCTTGTGTACAACAGGGTCTAGCGGTTGTGCGCTCTGACTATGTAGGTACCCCTAAGCTTTAATGTATTGTAAGATTAGTTTTTGACGTTTTTGGCCATATATGTCGTATCAGTCTAAGCTTTAGAAACTCTGTGGTGTCCAATTTGGCACTCTTGATCAGACCCTCTACTTTTAACATTATGTGTATGTCTAGCGCTTGGCGCTCTGGCTAATTTATCATGTCCGCTGATTAATACACCCGTGTTTTTCTGCATTCAATCATGTCTGTTGTATGTGATTAATTGCATTGAACCGGTTTGAGTTATTTGAAACTGTGTGTTCCTCTACATTGGTTAACTATTGGTTAGTTCTTGACATGACTATTTAGCATGAATACATGTGGCCCCGATGTGTGTGGAAATTGTGCACTAGGAGGTCACTCATGTTGATACCTTAACTTTCAGGTGTTAACACGCTCTCTGAAAACAGGAGCCTACGGGCCCAACCTTCTTTTAATTGATTCAGCCCCAGACTTAAGGAGGCTCCCCTGGTAATTATAAGTTTCATTTATGCCCTACTGCTAATTAGATGCAACTTCATTAGTTTACTTTATTTTTTATCAATCCTAGGTGCTCCCCCACCCCACTTCACATTCTAGTCCTGAGGAAGACCCTATAGTTAGGTGGAACTCAACTTATGTTATCTGGGGGTAGAAACATCGACTTTTACATCTTTACCTACCCATGAACAAGAGATTATTGTTACTATGTTTTTATGTACGGGATAGGCCTGCAAATGTTGTTTATTTGGCTTAAAACATGCCTATGTGATGTCAACTATTCATTTTGTGATCACATCGATCTTTGAAACTATTCACTTAACCTCAACCCTCACAAAACCACTTACCTACCCCACCTCCTTTCCTACTACTCCTTTGGCACATTGTTTATCTACGTTTAATATGTTTTTTGCATATATATGCGTGTGTGAGGGTGTGAATAAATAACATCTCTCATAAATTGTGTAATTATTTGCACAGAGAACAGTATAAAGAAAGCTTTGTGTTCTCCAAAAGCACATATACTGGGACCCTCTCTTCCCTGTAACATTGAATACCCTGGTCCCGGTACTTCTTGGATCAACCCTTATATGTAATGACTTTCAAAAAGGGGCCTTTTCAAATGCACAATTTAAAAACCACCTTCACTAAAAGGTGTGTTATTAAATTCTGAATTCAGAGAGCCTAAACTCCAAGGGCCCGATGTAGGTAATCCCAGATTACCGATTCTTATATACCGAATCATACTGATTTGGTATTTAAGAACTGGCAATCGGGATGTGGGTATTTTTACCGATTTCAATACCGAATCGGTAAGTTTCGGTATTTACCAATTCGGTAATTACCGAATCGGTATTTGCCATTGATTCCTATGGGCCTTGAAGCCCATAGGAATCAATGGCAAATACCTCTTCAGTATTTCACCGAATCTGTAAAATACGGAATTGCCAAGGGGGACAGGGTGTCACTTTGACACCCTGTTGCACCCATGTTTCTGGCTTGTGTGCCATGTGACACACATACATGCCCTTAGGGCATGTATGTGTGCCACATGGCACAGGTGTACATGCACAGATGTGCATGTACACAGAAAATCTTAATTTACCACCCAATAGTATTGGGTGGTAAATTAAGAATTCCTAAGGGCCTGTGGCACTGCAAACTGTGCCACCTACATATGGATTTACCGAATCAGTATATTTACCGATTCGGAAAAATACTGAAGCGGTAAATTTACTGAATCGGTAAATATACCGATTCTGTAAATTCCGAGCCACCTACATGTCGAAAGCCAAATACCGGTCGGTAACGGCCGAAATCGGCCGTTACCGACCGGTATTGGGCGGCCTACATCGGGCCCCAAATCTCTAGCTGTTCCCAATTGCCGGTAAAATGCAACAGTGTGGCTCCAATGATAGCCTACAGGACAAACAGCCTTTCAATAGTGAAAAACGAAATGCACAGTATCTCAATCAATCAATAAAAGCTTTATTTGATTCATAGAGAAAAAATCATAAAAGCAAGCATACATAAGTCCATATTTGTCTATCCTAAAAATATAAAAACGTTACTTTCAAGATTCCAAACAAGAAATAAATTACATTTAAAAACAGAACGATGCATTTCATTGATTTCATAACATAATAAACTTCCTGCATTTAATTACACTCTTTAAAAATGATGACATTGGTGTAGTTAAGCATTCATTCCCTCCGAATGGCAATAATAAGGATGCAGGGTGACATTGTCTCATGCCCAGTACCTTTAAAATTGGTAAAATCCATAATTTCCATTGTGATTCATAAAATTTAAAGAAATAAAGTTACATGCATTGTTGGTTGCAGGGAATTGTTGTCACTTGGGCAATTGCACATTGTTTTGGACCAATCATTTATTACTGGGAAACTAACTAAATTATGGAATTTCCCAAGTCTGAAGCGAGTCAATACCAGCCTTTGAGAACCACTCAATGTGAATTTTAGATATGGCTGCATACTACAAGTGGTAAGTACTAGTTCATTGGACTGTACCAATGGTTTCAATGCTTCAGCTGTGAATCTGTGTATCTCTCGGTGCGTCATGCAGTTTACTTTAAAGTCTTTTCTGCTAATGTAGGTTATAGAGGCTGGATCATCAAAGTATTCAGGATGACCAAGATCATTCATGAAATTCTTTGTGCATTTGAACCATGGGATGTCCAATGCCTTTTCTAACTTAAGGCTATCTTTTATGTTTTCACGATTGAGAGAAGTGTTTGTGGATGTCCATATCCAATGCCACAATAGGACCGGTTGGATTTGTATTAGGTCCGTTATATAGGGTAACCCTTATTCAGAATGGCAAACATACGTTGAAGAGCTGCCCGGGAGTGCCAGAACAAACTTTAAAAAGAAGTTCTCGACCAACTGTATGGGCTTAGGATCACAATATCCCCACAGGCCTGCACCGTACACAACTACAGTGACGCATTTGGCTTTATAAATGTGCAGGAGATCCTCCGGGGGTCTTCTGCTTAATTTCTTTGTAACATTTGCCAGTGCAGCCGTGGTCTTCATAAATAATAACTTCCCTGCTTTAACTGCATTTGACCACATCCCACTGTGGTAAAATAAAATGCACAAATAGGGGAACGTCTTGGTCGACTCTATCTTTTTGTTGTTAATAAATATGTTCCTGCTTTATGAGCTGCCTTTTCCTCACTTCATAATGAAGGTTTTTTCAAATATTTACTTTAAGGCCCAAATTTTCCATGAATACATTATATTTTGTCAATGCTCTTTAGAGCCCTAGTTGCGTACGGGCCATCAGAACTGCGTCGTCAGCATATAAAAGGGCGGGTATAGGCCGTTTATTTATTTGAGGCAGGTCCTGGCACCACTCCACCAACGCCAGGCCCAGACCATTGGTGTCCAGGGTAAATAAGAGTGGCACCAGGAGACAGCCCGTTCTAACCCCCCTCTCCACGCTGAACAATTTCGCAAACTCACCCTTAGCCCCATAATGGACCCTAGCTTTTGGTTTACTGTAAAGTTGTCTCCACATGTGTATCAATGGGGTTTCCACTCCCATTTCAGCTAACATGTGCCATAATTTAGCATGGATAACACTGTCAAAGGCTGCAGTAAGGTCTACGAAGATCAGGAGTACTTTTTCCTGTTTGGCCCTTGTGTACTTCCCCATTAAAGTATTAAGGTTTAATCCTTGCTCAAGCATGCCAAGATCCTGTTGATATCTGAACTGTAATTCAGATATTAAATTATTTCCTTCTGCCCAGTCCTTGAGTCAATTCAGCACTATACGGCCTACCATCTTCACCAAGGAGTCTAGCAACGATATTGGTCGGTAACAGGCAGGATTGTGACAATCGCCTTTTTAAAATATTTTGGACCAATATTGATTCCATCCAAGTCCCTATGAACTCCGTGGAGCAACTGGCTGCTAAAGAACAAGTTACTTACCTTCGGTAACGATATATCTGTAAGAAACAGTGGTTAGTATTAGATTCCTTACCTTAGAATATTCCCAGGCGTCAGACTCGATCCGGAAATTTTTGCCTAGCAGTACCCTTGCACGTTGGTAGGCGTCTTCGGCTCCACGTCCGTCGTCGGCGTCGTGGGCGCCGTGATGACGTCGTCGGAGTACTTAGACGCTGCATCCGCGTGCTGACGTCAGTTCTTAGACACAGCTTTTCCGCGCCAGAAACGCAGAGTCATGTTAAAAACCAACACTGGTGCCATTGAAACTAGGGCCCTGAAAGGGGATGACCTTAACCCTAGATATCGGTTCGCAGAACGGGGAGGATGGGTGGGGCGGTAAGGAATCTAATACTCACTACTGTTTCTTACAGATATATCGTTACCAAAGGTAAGTAACTTGTTCATCTGAAAGAAACAGGTTAGTATTAGATTCCTTACCTTAGAATAGATACCCCAGCAACACCAACCCCGGTGGTGGGTTTGCGAACAAATAATCACACCACAAAGTCCTGGAAGACGGAACGGCCAAAGAAGCCATCCCTCTGGACTTGGCTGTCCAGGCAGTAGTGTCTTGCAAACGTGTGCAGTGATGCCCACGTAGCTGCCTGACAGATGTCCTGCAAGGGGACTCCCTGGCCCAGGGCAGTGGTAGCCGCCGTGACCCGAGTGGAATGGGCTCTCAGCCCAACAGGAGGCTCCTTCTTCACCAAGGAGTAACAAACCTTGATACACAAGATGACCAGCCGAAAGATGGTCTGCTTGTGCACCGCCCGTCCCTTCTTAGCGCCCATGTAACCAACAAAGAGTTGGTCATCCACCCGAAACTGGCGAGTGCGATTGAGATAAAACGAGGGAGCACGTTTTGGGTCCAGACTGTGGAGGCGCTCATCCTTCTTTGAGGGATGCGGAGGTGGAAAGAAGGTGGGCAAGGTGATAGACTGCCTGATGTGGAAGGCCGTGACAACCTTGGGCAGGAAAGAGGGTCTAGTCCGCAACACAACCTTGTCTGTATGGACACAAAGGAAAGGAGGTTTGGATGAAAGAGTCTGGAGCTCACTCACTCTCCTGGCAGAGGTAATGGCAACCAGGAAAGCAGTCTTCAGAGTAAGAAGGCGGAGAGGACAGTTGTGAAGTGGCTCAAAGAGAGCGCACATCAGACAGGTAAGAACCAGGTTCAAGTCCCACTGAGGCATCACAAACGAAAAAGGTGGAAACGTGTGTGTGATGCCTTTCAGAAAACGAGTTACAATAGGGGACTTGAACAAAGATGGTTGATCAGGCAGCCTTAGAAAGGCTGAAAGGGCAGAAAGGTAGCCCTTGATAGTGCCCAGAGCAGAGCCCTGCTGGGCAAGAGAAAGAAGGAAAAGAAGAACCTAGTGAAGAGAGGCAGAGAGAGGATCCACAGCCTTTGCTGTGCACCATGCCACAAATCTGTTCCACCTGCAGGCGTATACCGACTTTGTGGAGGGATGCCTGGCTGCCAGAATGACATTACAGACTTCAGGAGGCAAGTCAAATGGCCTCAACTGTCGCCGCTCAATATCCAAACATGGAGGTGGAGGCTGGACAGGTTTGGGTGGAGGACCGTCCCCTGCTGCTGCGACAGAAGGTCCTCCTAAAGAGGCAGATGAACCGGGGGATCGACTGACATACTGAGTAGCTCGGGATACCAGTACCTTCGTGTTCAGTCCGGAGCCACAAGGATGACTTGGGCCCGGTCGCGTTTGATCTTCTTCAGCACTCTGGGCAGAAGTGGTATAGGCGGAAAGGCATACAACAGACCGCAACTCCACTCGCGACGAAAAGCATCTCCGAGCGAGTGCCGCCTTGGAAATTCCAACGCGCAGAACTGATGACATTGCACGTTCTCTTCGGTGGCGAATAGATCTAACCAAGGTTCTCCCCACTGCAGAAAGAGACCTTGCGCCACAACCAAGTTCAGACGCCATTCGTGATCCATCATGCACCAGCGGCTGAGTTTGTCCGCCCTGGCGTTCAGAGAACCTGCCAGGTGTTGAACCACCAGGGTCATGCCCTGATGTTCCAGCCATTGCCAGAGGCGCAGAGCCGCCTGGCATAGGGTCCACGACCCCACCCGCCCTGTTTGTTGCAGTACCACATGGCGGTGGTGTTGTCCGTGAACACCTACACTACACTCCCCCGGACAGACGGGAGGAATGCCTTCAGTGCTACACGAATCGCCAGTAGCTCCAAAAGGTTGATATAGAGCCCGGACTCCGCCAGAGACCGGAGGCCTCTGATCTCCGCCTCTCCCATGTGACCTTCCCAGCCCTGGAAGGACGCGTCCATCACAACCACGTGCTCCGGTTGGGGAAGGGAGAGGGATCTGCCGCTGACCCAGTCGCGGTCCATGAGCCACCACTGCAGGTGTCTCGCAGTGCCCTCCGAGATCAGGACATGGTCGGACAGGTTGCCCTGATGCTGGGCCCACAGAAACTTCAGGTCCCACCACAGAGCCCGCATCCGCCATCGAGCGTGATGCACCAGAAGGATGCAGGAGACCATCATCCCCAGAAGCCGCAGCGTCAACCTGACCGAGACTCGGGATAAAGGCTGAAAGATCGGAATCAGAGCCTGAATATCCCGAACCTGCTGTTCGGGAGGATAAACCCAAAACTGCGCCGAGTCGAGAACCGCTTTGATAAAGAGGAGCTTCTGGGAGGGGCACAGGTGTGACTTCGGCACATTGATGGAGAACCCCAGCTGGTGCAGGAGGTCTGCCGTCGTCTGGAGGTGGCTGACGACTGTCTGGAGCGAGCCCGCCTTCAACAACCAGTCGTCAAGGTAGGGGAAGACTGAAACCCCTAACTGCGCAGATGAGCTGCGACCACCGCCATCACCTTCGTGAACACCCGTGGGGCGCTGGTAAGGCCGAAGGGGAGCACGGTAAACTGAAAGTGCTCGTGGCCTACCGTGGACCGCAGGTAGTGCCGGTGGGCCGGCAGGACGGGGATGTGGAAATAAGCATCCTGCAAGTCCAACGCTACCATCCAGTCTCCTGGGTCCAGGGCAGCTAAGAACTGAGCCAGTGTCAGCATTTTGAACTTCTCCTTCCGCAGGAAGCCGTTGACGTTCTGTAGGTCCAAGATAGGGCGTAGGCCCCCTTTTCCCTTCTTGGGTGCCAGAAAATAGTGGGAGTAGCAACCACACCCTACTTCTGGCCCAGGAACGCGCTCGATGGCCCCCTTGGCCTAGAGGGCCATAACTTCCTCCTGCAGAAGTCGCAAGTGATCCCCCGACACACGGTGGTATTGCGGTGGCATGGCTGGAGGGGTCGCCTTGAAGGGGAGGCAGTAGCCCCTTCAGACGATTTGCAGCACCCACCTGTCCAATGGGTCAGTGCGCCAGTGGAGGAGGTGATGGCGAACCCTGCCCCCCACTGGCGTCACATGGGCCTGGCCATGACGGACTAGGAGGGTTTTGAGGCGGATGCTGCAGGGGCAGGTGTGGACTGGCCTCGCCGTTGTCCCCGACCGCCACCACAGTGGTTTCCACGGCCACCACCGCGTTGGAAATTAGTCTGCGGTGCATGGCTGACAGCACGTGTGGGGGCGCCCCTTCCTTGGCCACGAAAGGAGCAAAAGGCACCCGTTTGCTGGTGTGGAGCCGAGAGGCCCAAGGACTTGGCCGTAGTCCTGGAGTCCTTAAAGCGCTCAAGCGCATGGTCTGCCTTGTCCCCAAAAGGCGACGGCCATCAAACAGCATGCCCATGAGAGTATTCTGAACATCGGCCGAAAAGTTGGTGGACCTCAACCAGGCGTGGCGACGAATCGCCACTGTGATTGCCATCGCTCTGCCCAGTGAGTCGGTGGTATCCAGCCCACACCGGATGGAATAGCGTGCTGCATCTCGACCCTCCGCAAGGGCTTGAGTGAGTTTAGCCTTGACCTCCGCCGGGCATTGTGGCACCACGTCCGCGATCGTGTCCCACAGAGAGTGGGTGTAGCAGCCCAAGAGGCATGCGGTGTTGGAAGACCGCAGTCCCAAACTCAGGGAGGAGAATACCTTCTTGCCGTATTAATCATACCTCTTGGATTCCTGATCAGGTGGAGCCGACGGGAATGCAGTCTGGGAGTTGGAGGCCTGGATGACCAGGCTCTCGGGGGTGGGATGGGTGGACAGGAAACAAGGGTCGCCCCGGGCCGGGCGGTGACGTCTGGCCACGTTCCTAGCTACAGGCGGACCTGTAGCGGGCCTGGACCAAGTGCCCAAAAGAACGTCAGTCAAGGCCTCATTAAACGGCAGCAGAGGCTCGGCCGAGCTTGACTGCGGTTTAAGGACCTCAGTGAGGAGGTTAGTCCTCACGGCCACGACGGGGAGCTCAAGGCTCAAGGCCTTGGCTGCCCGCGTCAACACCACACTGAAGGCTGCCCACTCCTCCGTAGCCACGGTAGGGGGTGAGACAAAACCAGTGTCTGGCGAAGTGTCCAGACCACTGGCATCCCCAAGTTCACCTGTCCAGTCCTACTGGGACTGACACTCACGTGTCAGAGGGTCCTCAGACCCCTCCCAATACTCCTCATCACCATTTCCTGATAATCAGGGTTGTCAAAGGATGGGGCCGCTTCATTGAAGTAAAACTCTCCAAGCGGCGTCCAAAGCGGCGCCCAGCGGCGCCGTTCCGACGCCGGAACCGGATCGAGGGAGGCATCGGGATCGGCGTCGCCCGAAGGCGGCGCCGGAGGTGACACCCTAGGGACCGGCGCCGGTGAGGTCGTTAGGTCAACCGGCGATGACCCGGATCCGGAAGCGGATCCAGCGTGGCACTGGGCCCGAAGGCGTCGGCGGCGTCGGGGCCGAAGCACCCGACCCGCTAGGGCCCCCAGACGGGTCCGCTGGGCCCGAAGGCACCGCGGAGCCCATCAGAGGAGAGAGGGACCTCATGGCTAGAGGAAGCGCTCGATCTCCTCCGGCATCGCTTGCTGCCCAGAGACAGGAGGGTATGGTGCAGGTCGCGACGCCCGCAACTCTAGGGAGCCACGTGGGCGGTGTCACCCGAACCCCCAGCCGCGTCGCGTGAGCGTCGGGGAGAGTCGGAAGAGCGATGACGTCTCTTCGACTTCTTCTGCTTACCTGACGACTTTTAGCCTGAAGAGTGATGTCGACTCCCGGAGCTATGATGGCTCCGACCCCGCGACCGGTCCCTCAACCTCCGTCCGGACCGGGACCTCTCGCGGCGCGGGGCTGACTGCCGGAGCTCGAGCCACTTGCGGGACCGCTCCCGCCTAGCTTTGGAAGTCAGAGCTCGGGAGTCGGGGCAGGCCTTGTCGTCGTGGTCGACGCCGAGACAGTCAAGACACCGGCGGTGAGGGTCGGTTACCATCATCAGTTGGTCACAGTCCTCACAGGGTTTAAAACCTGGCATCCCTGCCGGCACCGTTCGGAGTCGAAGACTCGAAAATTATCAAAAGGGATCGTAAAAAGTTTAGTCAAAAAGTGACTAAGGTACCACTTTTTCCGGATCTGCGCTGCTGGCGCGGAAAAAAGAAGAACTAACGTCAGCGCGCGGAGGCGGCGTCTAAGTACTCCAACGACGTCATCACGTCGCCCACGACGCCGACGACGGACGCGGAGCCGCAGACGACACCTACCGACGCGCAAGGGTACTGCTACGTAAAAATTTCCGGATCGAGTCTGACGCCTGGGGATATTCTAAGGTAAGGAATCTAATACTAACCTGTTTCTTTCAGATACTTGTCTTAATAAGGGACCCCATAGTAGGGGATCTGATTTCAAAAGATCTATGGGGATGCCGTCCGGACCGGGTGCTTTCCCCCCCTTGACTTTATTGTGCAATTGAACTAGTCTAAAGTAAAACCAAGGTCAATGGGATAAGTCAGAGATATAATTGTCCCATGTGTCAAGGATAGAGTATTCGGAGGGCTCATTTCTATTACCTGTTCGTACACTTTCGAAAATGTAAGCCACCAATTGGATTTCGACTATAATAGCTATCTCAATTGCATGTGTATCTTGAGCTATAAGAAATAGAGCTGTTACCGCTTGCCAGAAAGCTGTATTATCTCTGGTTAGGGTAGCTTTATGCATATTGGCCCATGCCTGATCTTTCAATTTATCTTTACCGAGCTTCAATGCTTGGTTATAGGTTATTCGACTGTTTTTTATTTCCTGGATATTTTTGGTGTTTTATGTAGAGTCCATTTGAGGTCTTTGTAAGCCTTTGTACACCTTGAGTTAAACCACCCTTGCTTGCTATTATGGGCCTTTTTATTCTCCACCCTTAATACATTCTTTATTTCACCGGTAATTTGGGCAAATTAAGCTAAGATCACATCATGGGGAGCTGTCTCGTCCAAACAAGTTAGACAGGATTCCTGGCACTTAATCATATTTTTTTTTAATGAACTCAGTTGGTTCTAACTTTGACCAGTGCAGAGAATACCCATTTGTTTTTTCTAACACTATGTTCTGTACCAGTTGTGGTGAATTACCTTTGGTGTTTAAAGCATTTTTTTTGTATGGATAGAATCACGCTCAATGGAAAATGATCCCTCAGGGAGTTTTTATGTACTTTGTAATCTATAAGCCTTGATGCATGTCATGTGGATAAAATTATAAAGTAAATAATTGAGTACGTACCTCTCCCACTGAATGTCTGACCAAAAGCAACAGGTGGAGTGCATAGACAATTAGCGAATCCCAAGTCATATAAAAATAATCTCTCATTTAAACAGCCCCCATAATTAGTATGCGGAAAATGAGGACAAGTACCATCATTGACCAATGTTAATCCACAGTTTTTCCCTTCAATCAAAGGCCTTAGGATAGTATTAAAATCCCCACCCCATACCACCAATACATCTTTTACAGTACCATCTTGTAATTTATTAAGGTCATTACTTACTCATTTCAATATGCATACAATTTGAACGGAGGGAGCATTATTATATAAATATATCAATGTGACACAAAACAGTTTATTAATGTGTATGGTAGCAATTTGGTAATAGGTATCAGATATTGTCATGGTTATTTTAGTAGCGTTCACGAGATTTGAGATATATGTACTCAGCCCTCCCTTGGATCTCCCTTTACGAGAGGGTTCAGCTGGCTTATGGAAGATTTTGTAGCCATTGATATGGATTGCATTCAACACCCAAGTCTCCTGAAAGCAAAGAACGTCAGATCTTTCTATGAACTCGTTCCATATAGGATTTGTGATCTTTGTTCAATCAATCAATCAGAGTACTTGTAAAGCGCGCCACTTACCCGTGAGGGTCTCAAGGCGCTGAGGGGAGGGGGTGCCGCTACTGCTCAAAGAGCCAGGTCATGAGGAGTCTTCCGAAGGCAAGTGGATCTTGGGTCTGCCATAGGTGGGTAGGGAGGGTGTTCCAAGTCTTGGCGACGACGTAGGAGAAGGATCTGTCACCAGAGGTTGTTCGTTGGGACAGCGGCGAGGGCGAGGCTGGCGGAGCGGAGCTGGCGGGTGGGGGTGTAGAAACTGAGACTGCTGTTCAGGTAGGCTGGTCAGGCGTTGTGGAGTGCTTTGTGTGCATGGGTGAGGAGCTTGAAGGTGATCCTCTTATCAACGGGGAGCCAGTGTAGGGATCTCAGGTGGGGGGTGTTGTGCGTGCGGCGGGGGACGATGACGATCAGTCGGGCGGAGGCGTTTTGGATGCGTTTTAGTCGTTGTAGGTGTTTGTCTGGGATTCCTGTGTAGAGTGCGTTGCCGTAGTCCAGTCTGCTGCTGACGAGGGCCTGTGTCACTGTTCTTCTTGTTTCAGGGATCCACTTATAGATCCGGTGGAGCATGCAGAGGGTGTTGTAGCAGGAGGAGGAGACAGCATTGACCTGTTTAGACATGGAGAGGGAGGAGTCGAGGATGAATCCTAGGTTGCATGCATGGTCGGTGGGTGTTGGTGCTGTTCCCAGTGTGGTCGGCCACCAGGAGTTGTCCCAGGCTGAGGGGGTGGGTCCGAGGATGAGTACCTCCATCTTGTCCGAGTTTAGCTTCAGATGGCTGTTGCTCAACCAGTCGGCGACGGCCTTCATTCCCTCGTGGAGGTTGGTTTTGGCGGTGTGCGGGTCCTTGGTGAGGGAGAGGATGAGCTGGGTGTCGTCGGTGTAGGAGATGATGTTGAGGTTGTGTTGGCGGGCCACTTGTGCAAGGGGGGCCATGTAGACATTGAACAGCATCGGGCTGAGGAATGAGCCCTGGGGGCCCCTGCAGATGATGTCGGTGGATTCGAATCGGAAGGGCAGGAGGCGGACGCTCTGGGTTCTGCCGGAGAGGAAGGACGTGGTCCAGTCAAGGGCCTTCTCTTGGATTCTGGCTTCTAGGATGCGTGTCTTTAGAGTGCGATGGCAGACCGTGTCGAAGGCGGCTGACAGGTCCAGGAGGATGAGGGCTGATGTTTCGCCGTTGTCTAGTTGGCGCCTGATGTTGTCTGTGGCGGCGATGAGGGCTGTCTCAGTGCTGTGGTTTCGTCTGAACCCGGACTGGGACGGGTCCAAGATGTTGCTGTCTTCCAGGTGGCGGGCCGGTTGCATGTTAACGATTTTCTCGATGACTTTCGCCGGGTACGGGAGCAGGGAGATCGGCCAGAAGTTCTTGAGGTACTTGGGGTCCACCTTGGGCTTCTTGAGGAGGGCGTTGAATTCTGCGTGTTTCCAGCTTTCCGGGAATGTCGTTGTTTCGAAGGAGATGTTGATGACCTTCCATAGTTGGGGTGCGATGGCTGCTTCTGCTTTGTTGAATAGGTGGTGTGGGCACGGGTCTGACGGAGATCCTGAGTGGATGGAGTTCATGACCTTGCGTGTCTCGTCGTCATTGACGTTGGACCAGAAGGTAAGGCGGTTGGCGCTGGTGGTGTTCAGAGGGGAGGTGGGGTCTGGCGTAGTCGGGTGGTCATGGTGTAGAAGCTGTCATGGATGTCAGCGATCTTGCGGTGGAAGAAGATGGCTAGTGAGTTGCACAGTTCTTGTGAGGGCGGTATGTCGTTGGCGTTTGCACTGGGGTTGGAGAGTTCCTTTACGATGCTGAAGAGCTCTTTGCTGTCGTGCGCGTTCTTATCCAGGCGGTCTTTGAAGGAGGATCTCTTGGCTAATCTGATGAGGTGGTGATGTCTGGGGGTGGCGTCCTTGTGGGCTGCTTAATTGTCCTGAGTGCGTTTCTTGAGCCATATCTTCTCCAGTTTCCGGCATGCGCGTTTGGAGGTCTGCAGCTTGTCAGTGAACCAGGTGGCTCTCTTGCTGGTGTGGTTGTTGGAGTGTTTCTTGAGTGGGGCGAGGGTTTTGGCGCAGTCATAGATCCACTGTCTGAGGTTGCGTGCTGCGGTGTCTGTGTTGGTGGGGCCGGTGGGTGGGTTTTGGGCAAGGGTGGTGATCAGCTGGTCTTCAGTGACTTTGCTCCAGCAGTGGCGAGGTGCGGGGGTGCGTGGTTGGTTTCTTGACGGTGATCGGTCCAGTGGTCGGTCCAGTGGAGTTCGCTGGTGTGGTTGAAGGCGACGTGGGTGCCTGATGTGTGAGATGCTGGCCTGGCATATGATGTCCACTAATGTAAGAGGGCTCCTTGCACCAGCTCAGACAACACCTATGGTGAGTTAAGAGGTCTCAGACAACCCTATGAAGCTATCCAAGTGGTAGCTGTGTAGAGCTGCTTAGTCTTGAAGGAGTGTAAAGCAGCTTGTTTTACCAGAATGAAATCTTATGGTACTGATTAAATGAAAAGAGAACCACCTTTAGAGGTCTATTACGATGGCAGGCGGAACAGTTAACGGGACCGTTTAGAGGTGCGGCGGTCCCGCTGTGTCTATCAGGATGCGACCTCCACTATGGCAGTCGCATCCTGTCTATTTAACATTGTGGTATTCAGCACCCGCCACAATGTTAAACAGGCATGTTGTGCATTTGCATTCACAACACCGCCATGGAAAGGCACATACCCGCCTGCATTATAATATGGAGGGCGGTGTCTTGTAGACACCGCCACTATATTATACCCCTTTTCCACCTGGTCGACTCGTCGACTGGCGGAAAAGCGGCCGGTAACCCCGCCATCATAACTTGGCAGGGGTAAATGGCATGCGGGCAGTGTTTTATGGTGGGAGGATGGCAAAGAGAAGCTTGAATGGGCGGTCCAGCGACAAATGGCCTCCGCCCAAGCTGACCGCGATGTATTTAAAGACACCATCGCTGCCCAAATCAGTGGATTACAAAAGATGGTTACGGAACAGCCTACAAACCCCTTGGAGGGAGACGAGAAGCCCCAGTCACCCTCCACCCGGAGTTTCCTTTCAAAAGTATATACCAGGTGAGGACCCTGATGCCTTCTTAACCAACTTCAAAAGGGTCGCAAGAGCATGTAGCTGGCCCTTGGATAAATGGCCCTTCTTTTTAGCGCCGCTTTTGACTGGTGAGGCCCAAGTGGCATATCAAGTGGCCAATGCCACTGGTGATTCCTCATACGAAGAAATAAAAATCATAATCCTGGATCACCTAGGCCTAGATGCGGAAGCCTGTAGGGTCCGGTTCCGCAAAGAAAGAGGAGCACCCGGGGAGAACCCGAAAACATTATTCTTTAGACTGAAAACGACTGCCGACAAACGGTTGACCCCCGTCACCAGCTCCAAAGAAGAAATAATGGAGAAAATTTACTTGGAGCAGTACCTGGATGCACTCCCATATAACACGCAAAAGTGGCTGCGCCAACACACCCATCTAACAGTCCCACAAGCCATTGAGATGGCGACCACTTACTCGAAGGCGCAACCAAAGGTGGCGGCATGGGAGACAGAGAAAATACGCCACCAGAACCCCAGACTGAAGAAGCCTAAAAGACTAGAAACCAAAGCCACGTCAGCCTAAGTTTGAACTTCCCAGTATTAAAGGACCCCAGTGTTTTGAATGTGGGGACTGGGGGCATATAGCTGTGTATGCCCTCAGAAGAAACCAATGGAGGAGCCCATGGTAGTGGGTTACATTTCAAAGTCAATCTTGTATACGGCCGATATGGGGGCCGGATTTCACGTAAGTATACAGGTGAATGGTAGGACGGTCAAAGCTCTCCTAGTCTCAGGATATAAGCAGTCAGTCATTCGGGGAGTGTGGGTTACGCCAGAGCAGGTACTGCCCGATGAGACTGTGCACATTCGTTGTGTGCACGGTGATGTAAAGCCCTTTCCCCTAGCTGTCATAGCTCTCACTCACTCGGATGGGCTACGACATAACATAAAAGTAGGAGTTCTGGACGGTCTGCCGGAAGACCTAATCATTGGGTCAGATAACCCATAATTTCTTAACCTTTTTAGGCCCGTGTTACATGCCGCGGGAGGTCAGAAACCCCAGAATGTTGATCTTTCCCCTACGGTACCAGCCTTAGAGACACCAGAAATGTGGCTCCTTGATCGTAGTTTTAAGTTTGCCCAAGCCAACGATTCCACCCTATACATCTCTTGGGAACACACCCATAGTCATCCAGATAGCAATACAACCACATATCCCCGTTTTCTCATAAAGGAAGGCTTATTATATCGACAAGCCTCCCCCACAGAACCACAACAATTGTTAATGCCTATGTCTTTCCGGGACCAGATTATGTTCTTCTCCCATTCCCATCTCACTGCAGGGCATACACGGGCAGAAAAAAACACGCAAAACGTGTTGAGGCATTTTTTGGCCCGGGGTTTATACGGACATAAAAACATATTGCCAGACTTGTGCAATTTGCCAGAAAATAAACACCCACAGGCCCCCAGCAGGTCCCTTACAACCCCTTTCGGCAATAGGTACCCCTTACAGAAGGGTAGGAATGGATATGATAGGAATAAGACTAGTTCCCTTGAGACATATACAGGATAAGCTAAAACTTAGCTTTAAAGCAACTAACGATAAAATCATGAACTACTACAATTCTAAACATAAAGTACACATCAATTTATTAAAGTAACAGAAATAAAAACAGTTTACATTTATACATCATACAATTGCTAAAAAACAATTAAGATTTCAACTAATAATACAATCTATTGTGACCTGCACAATGCAACAGACAGACAAAAATTTGTTGTAAAACGTAAAGAATTGTAAAATACAAGTGGTACATTCAATACTACAATTTCATCACTCCCTAGTTTTATGGCCACAAATTTGTATATCAACAGGGGAGGAGAGGACTTGAATTGTACAGGAGTTTGGCGTCGACGCGTTTCGGTGGTTCTGAAGCGAATATGTTCCACCTTTATCAAGACTAAAGTTCGATGTCTGTCTTGTTTCAGGGTCTGTACAATTCCCCTACAACAGATATACATAGAATTAATCTTTCATTTTTACAAAAAACGATCACAGTTATCATACTTGGTTGGTACTCCACAATTAGATGATCCTTGGTTAGCTACTCATTCCTATTACAGAGAAAGTCTTACAACTAACATAGTACATTCATTAGCTTCTATTTTACTGTCATGCTATATCTCTGTAATCTCCCACATAGTTTGCTATTGCACGAATAACCAAGTCTAAATTGCTAGGGATTCAACGGATAAGAACACAGTCACTATTCTTGATCGCTGCTTGGATACAGTGTTGCCTAGTCCCTGTGAGATTCTTTTGGACTAACTCGGAAACCCACGGGTCCATTTAAGTTCTATATCCCTAATTGGGTATGATGCTGCAAAGATCCTAATCAGGTGCTGTTAGAATGTTACTGATATTTTCATGACTGTAAGAACCCCCTGTTCCTATTTAATGTGGGATTGGAGTGCACATGGGAGACTTTGAGGCCGTTGCACTCGTATATTAAAGCGGAAAGGCTCCTAGTACAGCTTGCACTATTGGATAACCCTGATGCCATTGTAATACGGTTAATACAATTTACATCTTACCGGTGTGTTTCTGTGCGATGTGATTAGCTGATGGGTCTGTTCTCTACCACGTTTTTAAGAAGTAAAAAAGGATAGATTCCTGTAAATACAGATGGTTATTATTAAAGGTGTCTGCAGGGATAAGAATTGTATGTACTATGTGTGGCACAAGTATAGTGTATTGAATGGGTCTATACTCCTGAGGTTGTATGATACACTGTATTATTACCATAAAAGGGGTTTAAAATCCTCACACTGGTCTAGAAAGGATGAGGGTGTCTCTTTACAGAGATAGATAGAAAACCAAAAAATGATACCTGTATAATCTCTTCAGAATGTTGAATGATGTCACTTTATAGATTACGACGGTGTACAAATTACAATGGTTCCTGAAGGAGATCAATCAAGTTCCATCTACTTAGAAAAACACACAGAGCCGCTCGGTCAGGGAATTGTTTTAGTGACACTACTGGATTGTATTTGTAAGCCCTAAATACACGTACCTCTAAAATCGAGTGGAGAATCTTCTCCAAACTGGAAAGAAGAACGTTTACGTTAGCGAGGGTTTGCTGGAAAATGATGGGCGCTTGACACGTTTTTCGCTGTCAGGTAAAGCTGATTTTTAAGGTGGAGCGCTCTGGCAGTTTCCTCGAGCGGGAATACAATCTCCCCTAGAGAAATTTAAAATAAGACGGTTAAGTCTTTTGAATCTTATAGCGGGGACATGAAGGATTCGCCTATGTGCTAATACTAGGGAATCTGGGCTGTAAAAGTCTTACCTCCTAAAGCGGATCAATCACGCTCCTTCTGGGGGTTCTGGTTCGAATGATATGAGGCCCGCGAACAACCTTGCTTAAATGTAAGATGTTCTGATGTGATTGGTCTGAACCAAATTGTTTATAGACCAATCATGGCTACTTCTTTCAAGGTTAAGTATTTGCATACTATGCTTGCAGTGCGCTCAATCCTATTGGTTGTTTATTTTTCGAATGGACACTCCCCTCTGAGGTTTAGTGCAGTTTCCACTAAGGTCCTCATGTAATGTTGGCATACTATGCTTGCAGTGCGCTCAATCCTATTGGTTGTTTATTTTTCGAATGGACACTCCCCTCTGAGGTTCAGTGCAGTTTCCACTAAGGTCCTCATGTAATGTTTGCTTATGGGTGCCCTCTTTATAACATCTATTCTTAAAAACAAGGCTCTTTGTTGAATAACGGCCCTCGCTATTATTGCTGGTTAAACAGCGTATTATCAGTTATATTCTCAAAAAACTCATAGTTATGTGTGCCGCCCTAGCTATTATTGCGGGATGTACGGTGTGCTGTCCTTTGTCTCCTAAAGGACAAACCCGCTAATTGTACTGCATTCTTTAAAGGGAAACCTGCTTCATTATCCTAAATATGGGGTGGTTTTCTAAGATGAAATAATTGCGGCATACGAGATATGCTTGAGCTCTTTGTCAATTCTATTGAGCGTTATGGTATACTACCCCCAGGTTTGGATACAAATATTAAACTACTATCACGTTTGTGGGTGCTACCCGTCTGTGTAGATCTTTAATTGTCCTGGCTTCAATCGTGACCTCTATGAATTGTCATAATTACGTCTAGCAATAAGTTGAAGTTATATGCTCCCTCTCTTTGTGCTAAATATCTTACTATCCTATTTAGGAATATCAAAAATTACAGGAGAATTGATATTTAGCTTATAATTCATAATGCGGTATCAACGAGATGGTTAATACGGAAATCCCTATACTGTTGGTGTAGCAATTTGATCTAGATTGTGCTGAAAACTCATTTATAGACACTTAGCCCAATCTTCTCTAGTGTTAAGGCCTTTGTCTATGGTATTAAGGTGACAAAAATACCATTGTTCTCTTACTTTTCTGAGTCTATCTGGATCTCCCCTTCTTCTATTGGTTCTAATCTTCTCTAGTATGAACCACCTGATGTCGTCACAAGAGTGATTCATCGTTTTAAAGTGGTCCGTGAGGGGCGCGTTGATTTTAGAGGTGCGTATCGCAGACTTATGCTCTAGCATTCTAATACGTAGTTCTCTGCCAGTTTCGCCCACGTAGCCTAGGTTAACTGGGCAAAGTAGTAGGTATACTACGTTCTGGCTGCGACAGTTGTTGAACGTAGTTGGTTGAAGTTTCTTACCATTATATTCTACGCTGTTACCCATAATGCAATGGGGGCAGACGGAACAAGTTCCACATTTGTAGTTACCTGTTGCTACATTTCCTGAAAGTGTTAGTTGGTTTTCTTTTGGAGCAGTGTAGGTATGCACAAGACTATTTTTGATAGTCTTGTTTCGGCAAAAATTAGAATAATGGTTTGTTTAACTGGGTTTCACTGTTCTGGTTCAGGATTTTCCAATTTTTATTCACGATATTCTTAATTTGATTGCTCAAATGAGAATATTGCGTGACAAATACTATCCTGTCTAGTGTAGAGTTTTGGTTCTTAGATTTCCTATTGGGGGTCCAACAGGCTGTCACCATCATAGAAACGAGCACGTTTAAGTGCATTTTTAATTAGTTTCTTTGGATAACCTCTGTTTTCTAATTTAAGCTTGGTGTTCTCCGCATGTTCGTAGAAATCATTGAGATTGGTACAGTTCCTGCGTAATCTCAGGAACTCCCCGAATGGCACATTATCTTTTTGTGATTTAGGGTGATTGCTAGAGTACAAGAGGAGGGTGTTCTTATCGGTGGGCTTCGTAAAGAGTTTCACTTTCAGAATCCCCTCCTCTTCTTTGATGATAATGTCGAGGAAAGTTACTTGTTTGTTGCTATGGGGGCCCGTGAATTTAAGATTTGGGTCCCCCAAGTTTAGCCACTCGAGAAGATTCGAGAGGGTCTCACTGGCACCGCTCCAGATGAAGATGATATCATCTATGTAGCGGTGCCAGCAAGTAATATTCTCGAAATATGGAGCCACCTCATTATATATATGCTTATCCTCAAAGTTGCTCACATGTAAACATGCCAGACTGGGGGCACAAGTGGCCCCCATGCTGGTCCCCTTAACTTGCAGGTAGAGGTCATCCTTGAAGAGAAAGACATTTTTCTTCAATATTAAATAGATGCATGACATAATAAAATGGTTGTTTCCTCCCTTTAAATCTTCATTTTCTAAGATGGAAGCTATTACTTCTATAGTGTCATTCTGGGGAATATTGGTGTAGAGGGCTTCTATGTCTAAGGCGACCAAAAATTGGGTCACCTTATTGAACCCTCTACCCTCAAACGTTGTAATTGCATGTGTGGTGTCTTTTAAATAAGATCTCTGCTTCTTAACTATAGGTTGAAGAAAGAAGTCCACGTAGCGGCTTAGGGGCTCCAAAATGGAGCCAATTCCGCTAATGATAGCTCTCATGGGTGGGTTATCTAATTGTTTATGAATTTTGGGGAGACCGTACATCGCTGGGATGACTGGGTGATTGTTTAAGAGGAATTTGTATTCATTGTCACTGATGTGACCTTCCCCTCTCCCTTTGTTCAACAATTCAATAACTTCTAGTTTTAGCGTACTGAGTTCTGTAAATCTAGCTTTTTTGTAGTGTTTCTCCACGCTGAGAAGATCTCTGATGTTCTTTTCATAATGTGATGTGTTGAAGACAACCACTCCACCCCCTTTATCGGCCGGCTTTATAGTAAGCTCATCGCATTTCTGTAAGTTTGCGAGAGATATTCTTTGCTCTTGTGTTAAATTGTTGTTGAATTTGTTCTTGGCCGTTTTATTATATAGTGCTTTGATCTCCATTTCTACAATGTGTTCGATTATTTCTACCTTCTTGTCAAGTTGATTGAGGCTAGGAAAAAAGGTTGATTTGGGTTTGAATCCTGTAGTGCTCTCTGGGGGGGTGTAGTCTCTATTCTCAAAAATGTATTAAGTCTAATCTTTCTAAAAAAGTTTTTTAAATCACTTTCTAAGTTAAAGAGTGTATAGAGGTTAGTAGGTGCAAAGCTAATCCCCTTTTGTAGGACTTCCTCTTCTATATTTGTTAGTACCCTACTGGAGAGATTGATTATGGGAAGTTCATTTATCTCCAATATTGCTTGCTTCTTGTGGCAATATAATCTTTTGTGTTGCTCTGAGGTGGATGGTTGCGGGGAGGGTCTTGTCGATTGAAACCCCTGAAATTCCTCTGGCCCCGAAATGGGCGTCTCCCTAAAAAAGGCTCCCTTTCAAAATTACGGCCAGATCTATTCTCCTGAGCTCTCTCAGGTTCATCCTCACTCCCTGATCCTGATGTTTCTGAGAATGTAATCCTTCTGTTTTCTCCTCCTCTTGAGTATATGGGTCTTTGTTGGTAGGGTCTATCACCTCGGGGTTCATTTTTAGTTAAGAAGTAGTCCTTGTTGGTATAGGGATAAGCTACTTCTTCTGAGTACTTCTCTACATCCTTTTTAAATTTTCTGAGTTTTTTATTGGTTAGATACTCTCTGTATCCGTCCACATCATGATTTATTTCCTCTAATTTCTTTTTTGCGTCTTCAAGTGCTGGTGACTGTAGCACTTGTGCTTCCATTTTATCTATTTCTTTTCTCTCTATATCTATGATTTCCTGTGCTGTCTCTATAATTAGTATAAGCCAGTCTCGGCTACATCGATTGGCTATCATCGTCCAGGTCTCTATGAATTTAGGATGTTCCACAAAGAGGCCTGGCTCATTCCGCACTTGTAGGCCAATCGGGATGACTCCTTCTTTTAGGTAGTCAATAAGAAATTCTGCGTGAAGTTCTGTTCTGATTAGTTTCTTTTTTGAATTAAGAATCTTCACTAGCTGTTCGTGGCTGCTATTATTAAGGCTTTTTGTACTACCACCCTTGGGATTGAGGTTCATGAGTCTATTATATTGATCCTCTGAAAACCCAAAAGTTTTGAGTTTATCCATGTTCAACAGTGGTTGTAAACAGCCAACTCACTATTGCTCTGGAAACCAGAGTGAGCGAGACTAACGCCTCTCCAACCAAATGGTTGTGCAAATATATTGTAAGAAGAGAGAGGAACCCCTTGAGTTAGTCAAGGGAAGTGGGTTGTTGGACCCAGAAATAAGACTAGTTCCCTTGAGACATATACAGGATAAGCTAAAACTTAGCTTTAAAGCAACTAACGATAAAATCATGAACTACTACAATTCTAAACATAAAGTACACATCAATTTATTAAAGTAACAGAAATAAAAACAGTTTACATTTATAGATCATACAATTGCTAAAAAACAATTACAATTTCAACTAATAATACAATCTATTGTGACCTGCACAATGCAACAGACAGACAAAAATGTCTTGTAAAACGTAAAGAATTGTAAAATACAAGTGGTACATTCAATACTACAATTTCATCACTCCCTAGTTTTATGGCCACAAATTTGTATATCAACAGGGGAGGAGAGGACTTGAATTGTACAGGAGTTTTGCGTCGACGCGTTTCGGTGGTTCTGAAGCGAATATGTTCCACCTTTATCAAGACTAAAGTTCGATTTCTGTCTTGTTTCAGGGTCTGTACAATTCCCCTACAACAGATATACATACAATTAATTTTTCATTTTTACAAAAAACTATCACAGTTATCATACTTGGTTGGTACTCCACAATTAGATGATCCTTGGTTAGCTACTCATTCCTATTACAGAGAAAGTCTTACAACTAACATAGTACATTCATTAGCTTCTATTTTACTGTCATACTATATCTCTGTAATCTCCCACATAGTTTGCTATTGCATGAATAACCAAGTCTAAATTGCTAGGGATTCAACGGATAAGAACACAGTCACTATTCTTGATCACTGCTTGGATACAGTGTTGCCTAGTCCCTGTGAGATTCTTTTGGACTAACCCGGAAACCCACGGGTCCATTTAAGTTCTATATCCCTAATTGGGTATGATGCTGCAAAGATCCTAATCAGGTGCTGTTAGAATGTTACTGATATTTTCATGACTGTAAAATGGATCTGATAGGGCCATTACCCTTGACCAAAAAGGGAAACATCTATGCCTTAGTCATAATAGATTATGCAACACGCTTTCCAGAGGCATACCCCCTACGCACCCCCACCACTCGCAACATAGCGGAAAGGTTTTTGGAATTGTTCTATGGGGTGGGTTTCCCAAAGGAAATATTAACGGAACAAGGGAAGCCTTTTGTCTCCTGCCTCATGAAGGAAGTGTGCCAGATCCTTGACCTTCGACACATCAAGACGTCCGTGTATCAGCCCCAAACGGACGGACTCGTTGAGAGATACAACGGAACACTAAAAACGACATTGAGAAAAATGTTGGAAGTAAACGGTAAAGAATGGGATCAATTGTTGCCATTGGCCATGTACGTAATACGAAGCCAGGTAAAATGCAGCCTAGGCTTCTCGGCCTTTGAGATGCTTTATGGAAGACAACCCAGGAGTCTCCTGGAAATGACAAAGGAAGCCTGGGAGAGAGAAGAAGATCTAGAGACCCGGGGAATGTTAGAATATAGCCAAAGCCTAAAAGCCAGAATTGGAAAGCTACATGATCTAGCCTATTCACATCTCCCGAAGAAACAAGAACAGCAGACCTATCACTACAACCGTGGAAAAAAATGGAGATCCCTGAGCGTAAATGACTGGGCATTGGTGTTGTTACCGACTTCCACTCAGAAGTTTAAAACCGAATGGAAGGGCCCTTACATAGTCATCTCCACCATTGGGAAAACAACGTATAAGCTGCAGATGTCTTGTGGTCGCACACAGATATTCCACATAAATATGTTAAAAAAATGGTTGGGACCCTTACCCAAGACCCCCACCCTCACCGTGCCGACCTTGAAACCCAGCACCTCTACGATTAAACAATTGGTGATCAACAACGACCTCACCGCCTCATAAAGGAAAGAGTTGGAAGAAGCCCTGAGTCCCTTCGCTCCCATATTTTCTGATAATCTGGGAAAAATAAATCGAAAAACCACCTGGGAAAGTGATACACCAACGACCCTACAGGATCCCTGCAGGAAAGCCGTCCAAAAAGAAGTACAGGAGATGCTACAACTAGGGGTGATAAGACCCTCAAGAAGTGAATGGGCTTCTCCTATCGTAATGGTGCCGAAACCCGACGGAAGTACTGGGTTCTGTAAGGACTTCCGAGCACTCAATGAGAGCTCATCATTTGATGCCTACCCTATCCCTCGTATAGACGAGTTAATAGAAAAATTAGGAGAAGCCAGTTACATCACGACTTTCGACTTGACAAAAGGCTACTGGCAGGTGCCATTACACGAGGAAGACAGGAAAAAGACCGCTTTCTAAACCCCGACGGACTCTATGAGTTCACAGTTCTTCCATTCGGGTTGCATGGAGCACCAGCAACCTTCCAGAGACTAATGAATACTGTGCTGCACAAAAACCATTCCTTTTCGTCGGCATATTTGGACGACATAGTGGTCTTCAGCCCAGACTGGAACCCGCCACCTAAGAATCATCTTACAGGCTCTACAAGATGCCGGGCTACACATACATGCTAAGAAGTCTAGGGCTGCATTCCAAAAGGTGAAATACCTAGGATACGTACTAGGCACCGGATTAATTGCCTCGCACTAAAAGAGACATGAGAGCGTTTCTAGGGCTAATCGGCTATTACAGACGGTTTATACCACAGTTTTTGGACATAGCCACCCCACTGATAAACACCTTACAGAAAGAAGCGAAGCCAAAAGTTTTACTATATCCCTCAAAAGAGATGTTAGTGTCGTATAGATATACATTGACTGTATGCTGTGTTAAGTTAGCATGAGCTTATTAGGAGTTTAAATGCCATTTTACCTTTCTGCTGCTTCTGCACACAACACATAGCTGTCGCTTTAGCTTTGAGCCTAGTAGAATGTTTTGATTCATACAAGAATAATATGTTGTTACTCTGATATCAGCCTTGCTTGGTGAGCTGTGTCTGTACAGTGAGTGCAGAAACCTTCAAGGATATCTCAACACAGTGGTTGTTGTGAGGTCTGATCTTCGCACGTTCCTAGACATAACATACATGCAGCTGTGGCCAAGTTCTAGCTTTAGGCGCGTTTTATATTGCTTTGCACGAGAGCATACAAAAACACTTGATGGTGCTTCGCATGCAGAGAGCTGGTGGAAGATGATGTGATCCCTTACCACTAGGATCTTGAGGTTTGGGGCCGCCCTGCTAAAACCCAAAGAGACCTTCTTAGATATAATATAATATACTAGCTAAGGAGGGTGAGAATTAGGTGTTGTTAAACCCTATTCCTTTTAGCATAATACCATGCTTTCACCGTTTGTGTTCTATGGACTAGTGACTATGCTGATTACTTTGTTTCTTATAATATGTTTGCTTGTATTAGCTAAGATACTGCGTTTGAGAACACTGCATTAGTGAATAAACATTTCAAATATGCACGTGTCCTCTTTTACTCCTTGTTCTGGATTGAAATGATTGTATAACGAAAGAGTGTTCATGTGTTCCACGTTACCTGAGGTGTACTAAGTACATGTTCTGGTTTGTCTAAGCATTGGAAGTTTGTGATAACTAATGAGACACTGTAGCTAGTCTGGTAGGGGATTTTGGGTACTAAGGTGAGTTTTGGCACACCCTAATTCACTGAGGTTCCAAGTCTCTATATGCACAGTTCTGTATGAGCACGGAATCCCTGCAACATGGTGCCCAATCGTTGGTGGTCTTTTTACCTGATACTTGAGTAGTACATCATTCGGTCCTTAACCCCTTCACTATTGTTTCCGGTTAACGGTAGTGTTGGACAAACCTGCCTATGTTTGCATAGGCCCTTGCTTGTATTAGCTAAGATACTGCGTTTGAGAACACTGCATTAGTGAATAAACATTTCAAATATGCACATGTCCTCTTTTACTCCTTGTTCTGGATTGAAATGATTGTATAACGAAAGAGTGTTCATGTGTTCCACGTTACCTGAGGTGTACTAAGTCCATGTTCTGGTTTGTCGAGGCATTGGGAGTTTGTGATAACCAATGAGACACTGTAGCTAGTCTGGTAGGGGATTTGGGGTACTAAGGTGAGTTTTGGCACACCCTAATTCACTGAGGTTCCAAGTCTCTATATGCACAGTTCTGTATGAGCACGGAATCCCTGCGACATTAGAAGCATTCCAAACTCTGAAAAACATTATCACCTCAAGCCCGGGATTGTCCTCCCCCGACTTTTCCCTTCATACTCCACACAGATTCCTCCAATCAGGGTATAGGTGCGGTTCTTTCACAGGTATCCCCGGAGGGCATAGACCACCCCACAGTATACATCAGTAGGAAGCTCTTTCCAAGGGAAACCAAATACCCTACTATTGAACAGGAGTGCCTAGCAGTGAAATGGGCATTAGGCAAGCTACTCTATTATCTTGAGGGTCACCATTTCACTCTGTACACCAACCATGCCTCCTATAATGGATGAGCAGTAACATCACTCATAATCCAAGGGTTCTCCATTGGTTTCTCTCCCTTCAGCTCTTCTTCTTTATGGTCAAACACCGTAAGGGAAGAGACAATGGTAGTGCAGACTATCTCTCGAGAGTGTTTCCTCTACCCAATCGGGAGAATCCAGGGGAGGAGGAGTGTCACAAGGCGGACTTGAGCGGGGAAACAATAGGGCTAACAAAAGACTGCCGGGAAGCCCTGAATGTTATTCCCCCTCTGATTTATACTCGACAGGACAACTGGTGGTCGGCATCCGAAACAGATTCCAAAGAAATTGAGGATGACCCCTTTAACTGGAGCTCACAAGCCGGAGACCCCGCCCTGAGGGAGGAGGTAATCGTCTGGGCTCCAATAAGGGACAGCGAATTCCGGAACAAGGTGTGCGTTGACACAGGAGGACGGAAGGAGCGAGAGGGGACCTGAGAGTGGGAGACCCGAGAGAAAGACGAAGAACAGAGGTACCAGGAGAGAACTTCCAGCCCTGAAGGAGAGAGAGAGACAAGAGTGGAGTGTAAAGCCAGGAGGCCACCGGGAACACGCCGCGCTGCGCTCCAGGAGGAGCGTGTCTGACCAAGGTACGGGAGCTGTTTGCGGGTTGGGCCGGGAGGCGGGAGAGGCCGAACCAGTAACATCTACCGCTCTCCACCTCGTTGTACATAGTGTAAATACTTCTCCCCTTCTCACCGCCACTCCTCACCGTTTGCCGTCCGGAGACTGGGTAAATTGGATTGTTCCCTCACTCCCTTCCCCCTCGCACTGCGAAGTCAGGATATCACAATGACTCCTACTTTTGTTTTGAATCCTTTTCTTTTGGGGTTACTAAGTCCCGGAATAGAAGCCTGACCAGAGGATGGGACCAGTAGAGTATGCCGCTGGGACTCGCAGAGAGAAGAGAAGACTGGGACCCCCCCACTTATCAATCAGACTGGCTACTCATAAAAAGCATACGTATCTAAAAATAAAGCCTGCTTTACGTAGAAGAAGCTCACTGCGTTTTCCTTCTGATCCCCTTACAATGTAGAATTGCTGGGGACCCACAGAACCACCCAAGGTAAGTAGATAGGGACCCCACGGAGAGTGTGTGCAGTGTGTGGACACGGCCACATGCTCGTTACAAGTCTATGTGCAAGTCTATGTGCAAGTCATGATTGGATTTTTGAAGATTAGAGACCCTTCCCAGTGGACCCTGAAGAAACCCAGTGGAAGACAGAAGGTTGGAGAGCCACCCCATCAGAGGATACCGAGGTACCCAAGCTACCTATCCTACAGAAGCCGGTTGCATAGGTGTGAAGTGGTATCGGAAACTGCCGTCAAACCCAATGGAGGACTTCAGGAAAGTGCTGCTGCTGAAGGAGGAGATAGTGTCCATGGGAATCCAATCGTGAATTCTTGAAGAGGAGTCTCTGAAAGCAGAGGGGACAGAGTCTATGTCACTCAGGAGTGACCATGAGACTTGAAAGACGAATGCCTTCTGATGTTGGGTGCTTCAGGATACATGACGGTGACCTTGACCATGCAGCTGCAAGGACCAGGCGATGCTGAGGAAGACCACGACCTGGATACGAGCTGTCCCACAAAGGATGTCAAGTGGGGACGGGTCTGTGTCCAGTGGGACCACCAACAAGCCTTCACAAATGCAACCCAAATTCAACCCAAGCAGGAAGACAAAAAGAAGTACGATTGAGACCAGCAAGGCCGGCGAGACTCACCACAAGCAAGGGGAGTCAGGGAAGGCCCCGACCAAGCAGGGGAGCCCAAGGAAAGCAAATATCTCCCTCAAAGGGACCCACAGGCCAGAGGCAAAGGGATCGCGAGAGGACCTCGAGCAGCTCACCAAAAGGAGCAGGTGACGGTGCTCACAAGGTAATGTGGCTGAAGGTCTTGATGGAAGAAGATGCCAGAGGTTGGGGATACTTGGAGCCCAAAGCACTGGCCGCAAAGTCACCAACAAGCATATGCACTTGCAAAAGTATGCGGTGCACAGGAGTTTGGTTAATGCAGCCCCCAAAAGGGATTCTGACCTCAAACTTGGTGAGAGGCCAGCTTGGGCCTCGGGTGACATATATTGCCATCACCTGTGTTGTTGAACCCTTCAGAGTCCGCAGGAGCTTGGGATCAGCAGACTGGTCAGTAGTGTTGAGGTTTCTATGAATGTAGGGGAGTGGCTCCTTCACTCTAAGGGAGATTACTTTGGTTAACCTTGATGCTTCACAGGCCTTGGAAGGTTCCTGTATGATGCACAGGGACAGACTATGCAGCAGAATGGAAGGGAGAGAAAATCAGGCCCAAACGAAGTCCAGAGTGCCCAGACGGTAGCAGTGCAGTGGGTTCAGTTCTGAATCTTATCCCACGACTAATCTAGGGACCTGCACCCAGGTAAGCCCTTACGTACCCTAGGGAAAGGATTGGGAAGATTCAGGGGACCCTCCCAGGGGAGGGGCTGGACAGGGGGAACGATACTCACATGTCCTCTGTCCGGTTTTGCACCAGAGCGGGAGCCAATGGCTCCCAGGACTGGTTTGAACTGGACTATGCACAGGAACACCAAATGTGCCCCTCATGCACACTTTCAGGTGCTGGCAAGTGCACCCACCCAGCCCTAATGCACTAAATCCTGTCTAGGAGGTGGTCACACCTCCCTGTGACAGGATGCCTATTGTTCTACCTTCCCCTGATGAAGCTTGGCTCAACATCAGAAGGGCAGAAATGTGGCTCTGGTCAGCAGCAACCATTGTGTGCTGTCCATCACCACCCCCTTTTGTACCGCGTCTGGAGCTAGAAGGCTGGTACAGAGAACACAGAGCCTAACGGAGGGTTCTTCTGGCGCTTGGAATCATACCTCCTACACTGTTTACGGTGTGGGGGTATGATTCCAACATGTTTGATACCAAACATGATAGGATTTGTTGCAGCCGTTTCCAGATGGTCACTGTGAGGTTACGTGATGCCCCTCTATATAGTAGCTTCACTGACAACCCAGGAGAATGGACTCCGTAGGCTGCAGGGGTGTCCTGCTCATGCAGGGGCACCCTCTCACTTAGAACCAAGCACTCTGCCCTCAGGATTGTAAAGGCCTGCTATAGGGGTGACATAGGATTTAAGAGCAGTGACCCTTAGATATAGTAAACCTATATCTTTAGTAAGTGGTGCATGGACCACCTTACACAGGGTGCAATGACAGGCCTGTAGTTCCATATGGAATGGTCTCTCATGGGTGGCATAATACATGCTGCAGCCCATAGGAGACCTCTGGGGTACCTATGCCCTGGATACAAGGATACCAAATACTACGGACTGTCAAAGGTACTCCAGTATCCAATCTGGGATGTACCTAGGAACTGAACACAATAGTTTAGGAAGAAAGCAGATAGATTGGGTTCTGATTAGCAGGATCCCAGTCAGACTAATCAAAAACCAGTTTAACGCCAGTAAAAAAGTGGGGGTAACCATGCAGAAGGCATATTCCTGAAATACGTATATTGTGCGTTACCAAGTTATCACAGCAGCAGGTGCACAGATTAAATGAGAAGTGAATACAATAATAAATAATGACAACATATAAAGGAAAATTAAGGATGAAACAGTAATATATATTAGACTATAATTGAGGTGGAGATGGTATATATAATTAAGACTGCATTTGGAGTAGTTTTAGTCTAAATATAAATAGTACCTTATAGAGTTAACACATCAGTAGTTGCACAAGTTACATGTGGGGTAAAAGAAAACCATAAAGCCCATTCTTTTCTTACCAGCAGAGTGCTGTTTTCTTCCCTGGGACGCTGTTGCTGGGACTCTCGTTGCCGTCATTGCCTGCACCTTCTGGGAACTGCAATTCTCATCATCCCTTGCGGCGCGCATGCCGCTCACCACCGCTTGAGCGCCAGGAGGTGCTGAAAAGGGGGCCAGGGCTCTCGCAGCGCAGGACAGGAGCCAGGGCTCCCACAGCGCGGGCGAAGCCTAGGCCAAGGGTGGGCCTGTCTGTGGCCGTCAGGGGCCGGCAGAGGCCGGGCCGGGCCATCCCTCTGACACTTCTAATCAGCCTTGCCCTGCAGTGGTGAGTGGGGTATCCTATTATATTAGCTTGATGTCTGGGGCAGCAAACGTCATAGGCAAATGCAACATTACCCCAGTACTGCGTAACACCACGTCCATAGATAGTATGCTGGAGAGAGCAGTCAGCATTGTTAGCACTGATATTGAACTAACCAAGAGGCGCCTGTCTTTGGGTCTAACAAAATCTCATCTACTTCTACAAATCGAGAACACTGATATCAGTGACACTCAACCAACACTGCCTACACTAGTTGATCATAACTTACACCCACCAGCCCGGCAAAGTGTATTGAGCGCGGAGGTAGCCGTGGACATTGGACATATTGGGACACTGGAGAACCCTATTTCTATGCGATACTTCCAGGGACATTCCTGTACCTGTTATCGTGAATGTATCCCCGATCCCAGAGTTCTCCGGGGCAAAAAGGAAAAGGAAAACAGCTAAACCGGTTTGCTCCAAAATGGAAACAACCTCCATGTTGGAACTCTCAAAGCACCACGCTAACTATGTGGATTCAGGGCCCGACAGCTCTGGCTGACCCAGTGTCTGTTAGTGTCCTGGTAGACTTAACATCTTCAGAGACACTAAATCACTCTGTTTATACCCTGACTGAATCTACAGCAACACCTTTTTCTAATTTTACACTTGGGGATACTGCTATTGATATTATTATAGATACAATGTTTGAGCGAGTTAAGGCACTCGTAGACAAGAATTTTGCTGGTCTATGGAAGCACCTAGACCGTTTAGAATCCTTAACTAACAAATTAAACTCGCCCAGTAAGGTAATTAGGCAGGTATAATACATGCTGCAGCCCTGATGAGACCTCTGGGGTACCTATGCCCTGGATACATGGATACCATATACTAGGGACTGACAAAGGTACTCCAGTATCCAATCTGGGATGTACCTAGGTACTGAACACAACAGTTTAGGAAGAAATCAGATAGATTGGGGTTCTGATTAGCAGGATCCCAGTCAGACTAGTTAAAAACCAGTTTAACACAAGCTAAAAAGTGGGGGTAACTATGCAGAAGGATCCTATCTTCCTGCAATACGTATATTGTGCTTTACCAAGTTATCACAGCAGCAGGTGCACAGATTAAATGAGAAGTGAATACAATAATAAATAATGACAACATATAATGGAAAATTAAGGATGAAACAGTAATATATATTAGACTATAATTGAGGTGGAGATGGTATATATAATTAAGACTGCATTTAGGGTAGTTGTAGTCTAATAGTCTAAATATAAATAGTACCTTACAGAGTTAGCACATCAGTAGTTGCACAAGCTACATGTGGTGTAAATGAAAACCATAAAGCCCGTTCTTTTCCTACCAGCAGAGTGCTGTTTTCTTCCCTGGGACGCTGTTGCTGGGACTCTCGTTGCCGTCATTGCCTGCACCTTCTGGGAACTTGAATTCCCATCAGCCCTTCGGACGCGCACGCCACGTACCACCGCTTGAGTGCCAGGAGGTACTGAAAATGGGGCCAGGGCTCCCACAGCATGGGACAGGTGCCAGGGCTACCGCAGCGCGGGCGAAGCCCAGGCCAAGGGCGGGCCTGTCTGTGCCCGTCAGGGACCGGCAGAGGCCGGGCCGAGCCACACCTCTGACACTTCTAATCAGCCGTGCCCTGCAGTGGTGTGTGGGGTATCATATTATATTAGCTTGAAGTTTGGGGCAGCAAACGTCATGGGCAAACACAACATTACCCCCAGTACTGTGTAACATCACGTCCATAGATATTATGCTGGAGAGAGCAGTCAGCATTGTTAGCACTGAAATTGAACTAACCGAGAGGTGCCTGTCCTTGGGTCTAAAAAAAGCTAATCTACTTCTACAAATCAGGAACACTGATATCAGGGACTCTCAACCAACACTGCCTACACTAGTTGATCATAACTTACCCCCACCAGCCCGGGAAAGCGCATTGAGCGCGGAGGGAGCCGTGGACATTGAACATATTGGGACACTGGAGGACACTATTTCTATGGGATGCTCCAGGGACATTTCTGTACCTGTTATCATGAATGTATCCCCGATCCCAGAAGTCTTCGGGGCATAAAGGAAAAGGAAAACAGCTAAACCGGTTTGCTCCAAAACGGAAACAAGCTCCACGTTTGAACTCTCAATGCACCCCGCTAACTACGTGGATTCAGGACCCGACAGCTCTGGCCGGCCCAGTGTCTGTTAGTGTCCCGGTTGACTTAACAACTTCAGAGACACTAAATCACTCTGTATATACTCTGACTAAATCTACAGCGACACCTTTTTCTAATTTTACACTTGGAGATACTGCTATTGATATTATTATAGATACAATGTTTGAGCGAGTTAAGGCACTCATAGACAAGAATTTTGCTGGTCTATTGAAGCGTCTAGACCTTTTAGAATCCTTAACTAACAAATTAAACTCGCCCAGTAAGGTAACTAAGCAGGTATATTTACAGGATAGCACTAATAAAAAACAGACATTGTGTGATGGAATCCCTAATGATCCGAAAGAGCAACAGATTATAATTTCCACTCAAACGCCTGTCTCTTGTGCCACCTGTTGCAAATTTAAAGATTGCATCCCTCGTAAACCCCGCCCTGACACTGGTAATACCCAAAATTTTATTTCTACTACCACACTTCATCCACCTAGCCAAATTGTAGATCAAGCTGTCCCTACAGCTTCCGCCAACATTGTTGGTAACAATGTTGGTGGGCATGCTGTGTCAAATAAAGACGTTTTAAGCTCATCACCAGCAGCCTGTCCATATGTCCCAATTCTTGCAGGGGTGTCACCATTAGAGAAGAATAAGCCTGAGTCTTGGGACCAATTACGGAATAAAAGTATTGACTGGCTAACCAAACATAAAGGGTATAGGAGGTTTAACATAAATGACATCATAATGTTACGTGGGGTTGGTTGGGTTGGACCGTCGGAAAAGACCATTGAGGGAGACTGCATCGTTATTCGTTTCCTGCGACCAACACTTATTAGAACAATACTGACGGCACAGGAGATTAATTGCTCCATACCTACAAATATTTGGGCACTATCCCTTGGTTTCTTTTATATACCAAACCCCCAGCAGCAATCCTCACTTACTCCTTCATATCTATCTATAAACAGGTGTGTTGCCCTCTCTGATCTTGATACCTTTGATTGACCGTCAATGATATCAAAATCCACTGTAATTGCCCCTTTAACATCTATGTTGGCTATTCCAGGAAATGACGGCTCGGAGTCTGAACCTGATGTTGTCCCAGAAAATGATGGTCCTGAGCCTCATGACCCATTGTTATATGTGCTAAGCTCGAGTTTTGCCGGTTTGGCTTCGAAATTAAGTAGCGATGAATGGGTCAAGATGGTAAACAAATATGATATCCTTATGTTTCAAGAGACTTGGGCTTCATCAAAGTTATATCTTGGTGGGTATGAATGCCTTAATATTACTTTACCCCCCCCCCCAAACAAGGCAGACCCTCGGGTGGTTTATCCATCTGGGTGAGCATTGTGTCACATCGCAATATAAAAACAATCCCCACCAATAATGCTAACTTTCAAGCCTTGACTTACACACGGGGGGGTCTCGTTTTGTTTTATTAATTTTTATAACAATGATTTTTTTAACTAGGCGTAATATGAATTTTGTTAATCTTTTTAACTTTATTTCTGATATAACTAATTTCATAGGAAACCAAAAACTTGCAGGGATTTGTCTGGGAGGTGACTTCAATGCAAATATAGTAGGGGGAAATATTCTTACCCCTCTCTATCACCCTATGGCTAATACATGCAAAAGAGGGTCCGAGTTATTGGACCATTTATCAAATAGTAATCTTTCTAATGCATTGAATATCGCAGCCATAAACAATGTGGATAGCCCAAAACCAACTTATAGGGGTCATGGCTGCGCTTCTACAATAGATGATGTTTTTATAATGGCCGCACTAGAAGACTACCTAGTCAAAGCAGAGGTCAAATCATCCACTTTTGGGGATCACAATCCAATCTCAGTTTTCTTTAAGGGTGTACCTAGACCTGAACCTAGAAAGGAGATAGGGGCCGGAAACCTAGAACCATCTACAGATAATTTAAGGGTCAAATGGAAAGGTATCGATAACAGTAGTGTGTTCCAAAATGTTTTTAAAACTCACAGATCACTCTGTGAGACTTGTCTTTCACCAGTTGACCCTAATTTAGAGGTAGCCCCTGCTTTTGTTCATTTATGCACAGGTATAAAAGAACTGATTTCAAGACCTGCACTTGCATCCAATCCCAACCCTAGGTGGTTTAATTGCACTTGCTCTCGGGCAAATATAGAGCTTAGAGCTGCTCTCTCAGCTTCACCCAGGGACTCCAACCTCATTAGATCATTGAGGTATGCTTACAAAAGAGTAACTAAGCAGAGGAAAGACGAGATTCTAAAAGAACAATGGAACAACTTGGCCTGTGCTGCAAGAGTTAACAATTCAAATGGCTTCTGGACAGCTGCCAAGTCACTGAGATCACTGGGCAATACACTCACTCTGTTAGGTTGTAACATAACGAGTGAAGGTTGGGTAACCCATTTTTCTAATATATATGCTGCTATTCCCCAGTGTGAAGATACCATTGATAATTTCGTCGTCAGCCAAATTCAAATATCAATATCGGAGGTTGAAGACGCTATTAACCAAAGTCTGGGCAACAAGGACCCTGGCCCAGATGGGCTCCGTATTGATCTTTTAAAATTAACGTTTTTAATAACCTGACAGCAACTAAAATCCCCAACACATGGCCTACATCTGTTATTGTTCCAATTTTTTAAAAGGGAGACAGATCCAACCCGAGCTGTTACAGACCAATTTCTTTAATTGATAATACCCTTAAGATATTGGGCAGGGTACTATTTAACAAAATCAGAACTTGGGCCGAGGATGAAAATATTTAAAATAAATGCCAGCTAGGTTTCCGAAGTAATCTTGGAATGGTAAAACAGTGTCTCAACTTCAATTTGATCATAGGTAAATACACCATAGCTCAACACGCCCCCATTTAACTAGCATTCATGGATCTTACCTCGGCCTTTAATTTTGTTAATAGATCTCGGCTTTGGAAATGCTTTTTAGACTATGAGTTGGATGAGGACATGGTGCACTTTTTAGCACATTTACACAGGGCTCTAAGCACACCGGTGAGAATAAGCGTGGATGGGGCAGTTTCGGGGGACGTAGTGGTCGGTAGAGGCGTAAGGCAAGGGTGCATTTTAGCCCCACTTTTGTTTATTTTGTATATTAATGAGTTACATAACGTCCTGTCTGACCTGACCACAGATGTCCCTATGATTAATGGCAATAAACTGCCCGCCCTTTTATATGCGGACAAAGCTGTTTTAATGGGTCGAACACCCAACGCTCTGCGCATATTAGTTAGGGGTTTTGTTGATTTTATGAATGGCCTGAATCTGTAGACGAATTTTAAGGAATCTTTTTTAATGTGTTGTGGTCCTAAAAAATGTGTTATTATTGCGATTACTTCTGGTTCTGAAACCTTGCTACGCACATGCACTTTTCCATATCTGGGTTTACAATTTTCAGACAATGGATCTTGGGCACCCCACTTGGTATATGGGCGAAGAACATTTTAAAAGGCAGTTAATTCAATTTTAAATCTCCCCCAACCAAAAAGAATTGAGGTAGTGCTGTCCCTACTCAAAATCTATTGAACACAGTGTATAACTACTATAACATACGGGGCTGAAATCTGGGGCTTTATAAACACTAAAAGCACCCAGGTTGAAGAAAATAGATTTTGTAGGAGAATATTGGGGATACCTATCTCTTCTTCATCCTTTGTCTGTCATAATGAGTTAAAACTATCTTACCTAGAGGATTACATTAGGTCTCGCCCTGCCCTGTTTCGGCTGAAGGTTTGGCAAAACCCTGCAGCCTCGTTAACCGGGGAAATTATAGTCGACTGTTTAAAATGCGACAAGGGCGGAGATATACCGTGGCTCCCAGAAGTAAAGGCAAGTCTATCTAGAGTAAATCTTGGATATATTTTTCATAATCGAGACCAGTTAGATGGAATCAACAAAAATACTATTTGAGATGCTATATATAAATATTATGGGGATATAAGATATGCACAAGAGCTTTCTAAAGATTCTGTAGCATGTTATATACCAATGGTAGGTGACAGGGGCCTTCCTACCTATTCACCAGCTAGAAACAAAGTTTGCTCTTCCGCCTTAGGTCTGGCACATTAAAATATTTGTTGTGTTTTCCCCTAGACTAACTACCTAATATTGAGGAATTGCTTTGCCCTTGTGGCAACCTAGGTAAGCAATTTATGCTGCATTTCCTGTTCTTTTGTAATTTTTATCAAGGTACAGTAAGCATCTCTTGATTCTGGATTTTAGGGCTAATGGTATAACAGATTTTAAGGTTGTCTATGGGACTATCCTCCAGCTCAATGGGGAAAACTTAACACTTAGGGGCCGATTCTGATTCAGTACAATCCTTTACAAATAGCCGTATGGAGCATATTTCCCGTACAAATCGTACCCGTAAGCGTTTCCGTACGTATGATGAAGTACGATTCGTATCCAAAGCAGATCTCCGTACGAACCTCACTAAACACCGCATGACAAAAAATACGTGCAAATTGTATCCGGAAAACGCATTACGCGACGTCCGTACGTAAAGAAGCAGCAGTTTCCGGCCCAGCAAGTACGATTCGTCTCTGCGACACTCCGTACAACCCTTTTGCTACGGGAGATCAAAACGTCCGTAAAAGCAGAGTCCAACCGGAACCGTATTCCCGGTACGTGACATACATCCCATGAACCCCATCGTCCGTGTCATCCCAGTCCTGTACGCCTACGACCTGGTGCACAGAAACTGACGACGGCGCATACGGTGAGAACAACGTACCGCAACAATGGAAGTGTGCTTGTACGATCCGTCTTACACGCTCAGGTATAGCACCATTGCAATAGTAATACGAGGCGCACACACACCATGAATGTTGGGGTACGGTGCGTTTCACGCACTCGCGTATGGCACCATTGCAATACTGATACAATGCGTACACACGCCAGGAATGTTGGGGTACAGTGCGTCTCACGCGCTTGCGTACGGCACCATCACAATAGTGATACGAGGCACACACACACCATCAACCCCATGTGGCCAACAGTATGGGGGTGGGTGGATATGACTCCCAGCAGAGGCCAACATTATGGTGGTGGGTGCAGAGGACTCCCAGCAGAGGCCAGACATATATGTGGTGGGTGGATATGACTCCCAGCAGTTCCCAGACATATGAGGGGTGGGTGCAGAGAACTCCCAGCAGTGGCCAACAGTATGGGGGTGGGTGCAGAGGACTCCCAGCAGTGCCCAGACATATGAGGGGTGGGTGGATATGACTCCCAGCAGTGCCCAGACATATGAGGGGTGGGTGGATATGACTCCCAGCAGAGGCCAGACATATGAGGGGTGGGTGGATATGACTCCCTGCAGAGGCCAGACATATGAGGGGTGGGTGGATATGACTCCCAGCAGTGCCCAGACATATAAGGGGTGGGTGGCTATGGCTCCCAGCAGAGGCCAGACATATGAGGGGTGGGTAGATATGACTCCCAGCAGAGGCCAACAGTATATGGGTGGGTGCAGAGGACTCCCAACAGAGGCCAGACATATGAGGGGTGGGTGGATATGACTCCCAACAGAGGCTAGACATATGAGGGGTGGGTGGATATGACTCCCAGCAGTGCCCAGAAATATGAGGGGTGGGTGGATATGACTCCCAGCAGTGGCCAACAGTATGGGGGTGGGTGCAGAGGACTCCCAGCAGAGGCCAGACATATGAGGGGTGGGTGGATACGACTCCCAGCAGTGCCCTGACATATGAGGGGTGGGCGGATATGACTCCCAGTAGTGACCAGACATATGAGGGGTGGGTGGATATCACTACCAGCAGTGCTCAGATATATGGGGGGTACATCATCATCAGCATTCCACAACTACATGGGGGTATGTGCACATCCCTAACTTGTGACTATAATGATAGTGCCATAGCAACACCACTTACAGCAGTGTCCCACTCCCTGGAGGATGGATTACTTTCACACACTGCGTGACACACCACATGTGGGTGTGATGCCAAATTCCACATGCATACCCACCCATGAAGGCTGCAGGTGAAATACACACCCCACCATAATGACACAATAGTGTATATAGAATGATGTAACAGCCTACCAAATAAAGAGAGTGAAAGGGAACACACACTGTCACGCACATCCCAGGACTGATATGAATGTCCAGGTGGTGGTCAGACCACCAAGATGTAGTCTCTCATGGAAGGAATAGGGTTGAAACCCCTTAGATACAATGCAAAAAATTGTGAGTCATGTGCCCAAATACCCTGCATAACAATTCCCAACATAGGGGTAGGCTGTGATTACACACATGCATAGTGGTGAAAAGGGGGAATGTGTCCCTGAAGGCATTTGTACATACTCAAAACACAAGTACAGTGAGTTGCAAGCATGGCACAGACGAATGAGCAGTAGACATCTGTGAGCAGGCATGGCCATTGTTGAAGGGAACCATCATTAAAAAAGGAAATGTGCACACATGTCAGCACAACAATTGTGCAACTGTCTGCAGTGAAGTTGTCAGGTGCCACAGAGGAAGGAACACTCCTTGGGACAATGTCTCTAGCCAAACTGAACACACACAACCAATGATGAATTTGCAGAGACATTGTGATGGCACACAAATACCATGGTCCAACTCATGACCATCAACAAAAAACATCTTTCAGAATCCCAAAACATTACCATGACACCAACTCCAGGCCCTTCATCACCAACATCAAGTACCTGAAATGCAATAGTGTAAAACGTAAATAAAAGGCTTTATTCAGCTGGAAAACATTAGATGTGCAAAAATGAGTCCGTTCTCAAATAAGGCCAATGGCCAGTCCACACAAATGTCCTTGTAGTGGGACGTTGGGTAGGCAGTCTACCCCTAACTTGCCTGCACATGGAGTAGCTAATGGGATGCTGACCCTTGGGGGGCATCATCAGGGGTAGGACCAGGCACCGCAGGGACAGGAGTGGGAGTAGGTGTGGTGGGTGCAGGGGTGGACGTATCCTCCTCAGTGGCTTGTGCAGCGCCAAAGGTGGACAGATACTTTGTGCTGCACACTGCTGCCAGTTCGTCCAGGCCAACCCCTGCAACCGAGGACACTATGGGAGTGGAGGAAGGGGGCTGTGAGGGTTGCGCCCTGTGGCTCTGGCTGCGTGTATGCGGTCTAACCCCAGTCCCTGTGGGTGTGCCTGCAGCCCCCTGAGAGTGTGTGCCAGGAGGTGTGCGCTTCGCCTTTTGTGGGGGTGTGCTGCTTGTGTCTGTTGGGGTGCGTGATGGTGTCTTCTAGCATGTGTGTGGGACAGGTATGGGAGAGGGGCATGTGGATTGGTCCGAAGGAGGGGGGGATGGACCGCTGCAGGAGGGAAACTGCTGCCGTCAGTGATGAGTCCATGGACTTTATAATCCGACATTGGTCAGACATTGTTGCTGACAACTGTGTCAGGATTTGTGTGTGGGCATGGAGGACATTCAGCATCGATATCTGACCAACCTGTAACTGGCGGAGTAAGTCCACAGACTCCGCACTGAGGGCAGCAGGGGTGACAGGGGCAGGGAATGCGGTGCCGGGGCTGAAGGAGACATGGGGGGCTACACGGACAGAAAGGACGGCAGCAACTGGGAGGGTGGAGATGGTGCTGGAGGGGGCGGAGGCAGACTCGGTGCTGCTGCCCGGTGTTGCTGCAAATTCCCCCTTCTCCTGGGAGTCAGAATCGGATCCATCAGCATGGTAAGTTGTGTCGCCTTCCAACAGGTCCGCAGACTGACTCCCCTCACCCTCCGTGCCACTGGCTCCCTCTGACTCCTCCACGCTGGTGGCACTGTGGCTGGGTCCCTCCTCCTGGTCCGTGCAGCTGTCTCCTCCAGTTTCGGGTAATGATGCTGTGGGCAAGGAGAAGAAACAGAAATGCATCAGTCACCTGTACACATATGACACATGAGCACAAAGTCAATAGGTCACACTGCAAATCATGCCATGCATCATGAGTTACAGACAGATAACTCTGCACATATTTGAGCCTTGTACTGCCCAGTTGGTATAGACACAATGCTACTTGGACACAAGGATCCTAAGAACACACCAGGTCACAACTTGAATGAGAAATACACAGAGAAGCTAGTGTTTGTTTACAGGAGAGCAGATCAATATAATGAAGTGATGCCACCTCTTGTTCACCAAGAAAGAAACAGTGGTGGTGCCCCTCAGGGCAAACTAAACAACCTCACTCCCCAAGGTGTCACCACACTAAGAGCCCTGTAAGTACATTAGTCAAAAAATTATTTTAAATAAATGTTGGTACTTTGGGACTCACGTAACTTTACACAATCAACATGTATTGAACGTGGTAATTCGCCATTTTGTGGAAAAAAACACTTATGGGCCTGCATGAAAGATGTCTCACAAGGAAATGCATACTAAAAAACATTTCCATATTCATTGAAAAAGCTGGCACCCTTCAAAATAAAATACTGTTAGAAACAAATGGCGTTGCAAATTGTCCATATACATGGGCCAACGGAGGTCTTGATGTCTTGACACTCCTTAGTTTGTATAATCAACAACAAAGGACTTTCAAGACCCCAAGACCACTGTGGGAACATGTATATGGAGATATAGGCACACCATTTATCGCTAACACTGGCCTCTTTGAAAAGGTGCCAGCGTCTTATATGAAAGTGGAAATGTTGTTTTGTGTGCACTACCTTGTGAGACATCTATCATGCAGGCACATAAGTGTTATTTACACAATTGGTCATATTAACACATTCTAAACATGAACAACTTTTAACAAGTGTTGTGAGTGCCAAGGTACAATCATTCATGTGACACAACTTCACATATGTCAGTCCTCACATGGGCATCCATTCCCTGATGACACAGTTGCTTGCACATAAAACATACTGGCTGTCATGTGGAGTGGCACACATGTCCCAAATCAGGACAATGCTTAAGCTAATGGCCCTGCAATTGTGATGAACAAAATCATTGCTGCATTGTGAACACACCCTTATCCCCAGGCAAAATGTTGACACAGATGTCTGCTCACAAAGACAAAACAGCGTTGCATCTGAACTACATACATGTGGCAAAAATTTATGAGTCTGAATCATGTCTTGAACAAAACAACATAGGCTGCAAAGCTCCAAATGAAATCACTGGCCACCATCACAGGGGCAGTGCATGGTGAATCATTGTTCAGCCAATTCTCTCCCACAGGTCAGACCTGGCAAGGCTAAATCAGGCGGGCCCATGTAGACCTCTCCCGCACTACACCCCCTTACCTCAGTCAATGTGATTGATAAAGCTAAAGAAGTGAGACCTCTGAATCGGGGTTACAAAAACTGTGCAGCAACAGACCACCCTCCCACATGATACGGAAATCAAAGTGCAGACTGATTTTCTTGCACCCTAGATGAACATGTGCAAATGTGATTACACACAGACCAGGGGACACATGTTAAGGAGAGGAATGGATGAAAATGAGCACCAGGTGTCTATGGGAAACTGAAAAGGCACTGCACATATAACATGTCTGAGCTGACACCCCAACTGTGGAAGTGTAGCCAGGCTTCAAAGCACTTCAAAAAGCAGGTGACAGACAACACAACAAACAGCCATGTACCTACCCCCTCCTTGCTGCTGTCTCTACTGCAACTGCCCATCGAGGTCTGGGAACACCACCGCCAGGACATGGAGCATGTGGGGGGTAAGGTGACGGCATCCACCATGCCAGCGTGAAGGTGACAACTTCAGCTGGACCCGGGCGATACGCCGGGTCCAGCACAGGATGTCATGCCACCTCTTCTGCACGTTCCTCAGGCGCCGGCGAGGGCCCCCCGCACACCTGACGATGTCCCGCCAGATTTCCCCCTTCTCGTAGGCAGTTACCTGTCAGGAAGACCTAGTGAAGCAACATCACTACACCTGCTCCATGTCCCAGAGACACACACTTGCACATCTTTGATAATGTGAACAGGGCATAAGATAATGACAGGACATGCATCATTGTCCATGTGAATTTGGCCAGTGTGGAAGCCCCAATGCACTACATGGCATTGAAAGCCAACAGATGGCATAATGGGTGCAACACACTCACTGATCATGGCACACACTGGACAACAAATGCGACTGCAGGGTGTGGGACAGCACGTGCCAAGCAGTCACATATCCCACTCCACTGAAGAACCCTCAGCAGACCAGACAGACACACCCTGGCACAGATCACTCGCCTGTCACTGACAACAGCGGATACAACCCTCACGTTGCACATGTGCCCCTTGTGACTGGGGTGTCACAGGTGTTGTGCCAGTTTGGCAAGTCAGGCACACAGCACTACTTACTTGTCACATCAGATGGGTAGAGCTGCTGCATACACCATGCAGCAGTGGTGCAGCACATCACAGACACACTCACCCACATGACAAGGCACATTCACACACATCAATGTCCATGAGGTTGTACACATCATTAGGACAATCTCAGCACAGGTCCACTCAAGTCATAAACATCTGTGAGTACAGTCACCTGTCACTCCGGGGGGACCACTGTTCCACCTCAGGACATTTGGAAATAAAGCCACCAAGGTCTGGCATGGCTGAATTTGTCATTCATTATGCAGTGAATGTCACAGTAAGCGCAATGCAAGTGAGGAGTGAACACACATGAACTACATCATGCTCTGCATGAGAGACACCACCATGTACACCCCCTGGGACTCACTTCAAACCACATTGCATGTCTGTCCCACCGGTACACAATGCCTGTTGTGACACTCACACAACTGGTGCACAGTCAAAGGTAGTGGAGTCAGCACTCACCTGCTCCTCTGGCCTCCCATACAGCTTGCTGTACTGTGGTAGGAGGCTGTCCAGCAGGGCCTAGTTCTCCTCCTCTGTGAAGGCTGGGACCCTCTCCATAGTACGTGCCATTGCAGGAGACTAAGGATGCAGAGACAGCAGCAGTGTGGTCCACTCCAATGTCGTGCAGCCAAGTGCCCTCTCAGAGGTTCATGGTGCCTTAAATCAGTGCTGCTGAGGGGCTTTCAGTTCGAGGAGTACAGAGTGATAGGTCAGATTAGTTTGCATCGTACGTTTCCTCCAATACCTTTAAACATACAGCTCTGACATGCATTCGCATCGTTTAAAATTTGAGCTTCAGCTGAACAATCATTTTGCAACATTGTATTTTTTGGGCCAACTGACTTTTGCAGGACACCTGTTGGACACATAGCTACTCAACACACAGTATCCATGACACCCAGGATACATTCAGGGCCTACTACTCATCCCCTATGTGTCCCCTAAGTAATTTTGGGATCCACACACATGTACCGAGCGTTTCACGCGCTCGCGTATGGCACCATTACAATAGTGATACGATGTGCACACACACGCCCGGAAAGTAGGGGTATGGTGCGTTTCACATGGTGCGTTTCACACGCAGGAGTACGGTGCGTTTCACACGGTGCTTTTCACACGCTGATGCGAATGCAGGGGTACGGTGCGTTTCACACGCTGATGCAAATGCAGGGGTACAGTGCGTTTCACATGGTGCGTTTCACATGCAGGAGTACGGTGCGTTTCACATGGTGCATTTCACACGCAGGGGTACGGTGCGTTTCACACGCTGATGCAAATGCAGGGGTACGGTGCGTTTCACACTGTGCTTTTCACACACTGATGCGAGTGCAGGGGTACGGTGCGTTTCACACACTGATGCAAATGCAGGGGTACGGTGCGTTTCACATGGTGCATTTCACACGCAGGGGTACGGTGCGTTTCACACACTGATGCGAATGCAGGGGTACGGTGCGTTTCACACGCTGATGCAAATGCAGGGGTAGGGTGTGTTTCACATGGTGCGTTTCACACGCAGGGGTACGGTGCGTTTCACATAGTGCATTTCACATGCAGGGGTATGCTGCCTTTCACACGCTGATGGGAATGCAGGGGTACGGTGAGTTTCACATGGTGCATTTCACCCGCAGGGGTACGGTGCGTTTCACACGCTGATGCGAATGCAGGGGTCGGTGCGTTTCACACTCTGATGCAAATGCAGGGGTACGGTGCATTTCACATGGTACGTTTCACAAGCAGGGGCACGCTGTGTTTCACACGCTGATGCAAATGCAGGGGTACGGTGCGTTTCACATGCTGATGCAAATGCAGGGGTACGGTGCATTGCACATGGTGCGTTTCACATGCAGGAGTATGCTGCGTTTCACACGGTGCTTTTCACACGCTGATGCGAATGCAGGGGTACGGTGCGTTTCACACACTGATGCAAATGCAGGGGCATGGTGCGTTTCACACGCTGAAGCAAATGCAGGGGTACGCTGCGTTTCACACGGTGCTTTTCACACGCTGATGCGAAGGCAGGGGACGGTTCGCACAAGGATGTCTATCAAGTACTTGTCATTGCATACTTTCATGTGCAGGCCCGAGGTGTGGCAGACAGCGACATAGCACAGGGCATCTAATCTTGTTGCACAATCGATGTGTGATGACCTGTGGACACATGTCATGTGTGATGGGGCACTATTTGGCACACATCACCTTGACACTTGTCACATGTGTATCATTAGTCCGATTTTGTCATGCACAGCAACACTGGGATGGCACAGTCATTACTACCGGCACTTGTCTCATGATGGCAGGGACTGGGGCACTTTATCAACTGACATGTCACGCTCAGCATGACCCACAGCTGTTGGGTCTGTGTGCATCAGACATCATATTTTCCCAGGCATACATGTCTGTGTCGTGTCAATGACTGTGTTGTTTTGTTGTTACGTGTACACCTTAATCGCAATGTGTTTGATATGTACATTTGACATTCCACGTGACCTGTGCGTGTGCCTTGCAGTCAGCTGTCTGTATGGGATGACAACCTTCCACTCCGGTGATATGCCGGGCTGTTCACTCAGACCGGCCCAGCAGCTCATTTCAGGGCATGTCATGTTGAGTTGCCAATCAACAGGTGTATCTGGCTTTTCGTAGGAGTGCCAGCAAGCTGGCATATGTGGCCTGGATGTATTGCACATGCCAGACTCCATAGTGACCTGATGTCTAGTAGCAGTTTTGCATGTGCTATGTACATTGCCATTGATGTTGGCTGACTGTCAATCTCCATTATTTCCAAATATGTCCTGCAGGGCACCGCCTCTACCAAGGCCATTCCCAGACTTGGCGACCATGAGGGAACGTGCCTGCATCCGACGTTACAGATTCACTCAACAGTTGATTCAGGAGTTGACAAACAAGCTGGCACCACTCTCCAACCGCAACACAGGTATCCTACTGAGCTGACCCCCAAGATAAAGGTGATGGCAGCCCTACATTCTTTTGCAACAGGTACGTTTCAATTAATTATAGCTGATGTTGGTGGAATGTCACAGACGATGTTCAGCCGTGTGCTGCGTGATATTTTGGCAGCCATGTTGGAGCACATTGATGAATTCATCAAATTTCCGACTCCTGAAGAGTTGAGAGATGTCAAGGGTGATTTCTATGCCCTGGGAGGGATGCCACATGTCATTGGGTCCATTGATGGGACACATGTGGCTTTGGTGCCACCACAGGCACAGGAGCAGGCTTACCGCAACCGTAAACATTACCATTCAATAAATGCCCTTGTGGTGTGTCTTGCTAACATGCTGATTTCCCACGTTTGTGCACGTTTTCCAGGATCAGCACATGATGCATTCATCATGAGGTGTAGCAGGGTGCTACAAATGATGCTGCAGCTGTGCAGCGAGCGGGCATGTCTTGTTGGTGGGTAAACTCTGTTTGTCCTGTGTGTTTCAGTATCTTTTGCTCTTACGGCATCTCCTGACCCACTTATTTACATGATGTATCTATGTAAGGGAGTCGGGATATCCCAACATGCCATGGCTAATGACACCTCTCCCCAACCCAAGAACAGCTGCAGATCAGCGGTACAATAATGCACACGGGCAGACCAGGCGAGTGATAGAGAGGACGTTTGGCCTCCTGAAGAGCCGATTCCGGTGCCTCAATAAGACCGGCAGATCCCTCCCATATGCACCGGACAAGGTCTGTAAGATCTTCATTGTGTGCTGCATGCTGCACAACATGGCAGTTGAGAAGGCAGTGCCACTCATCCTGGATCCTGAGGAGCAGGAACACACACCTGTTGAGGATCAAGGGCTTGGTCACGATGCAAGTGATGAGGAGGAGGAGGAGGAGGATGATATCCGGAGTGAGCTCATACGCAACTTCTTCTCATAATTGTGAGTCACTGGGTATGAGTGAGCAAGCTTGTTGCATTGAGTGGCATGTGTTGCAATGTGTGTGTCCAGCTGACTGTATGCTAAGTGACTTTGATGTATGTTCTGATGTGTCACTCGAGTGCTGATGTCAGGCCACACAGTATTGCGCAATGACTTTCTTTGAAATTTGCATGTGTCCTACATTGTTCATGTTTCGTAACTGCCCATGTGTATTGCAAAGATTGTTACCGGTGACCTCTTGTGTGTCTGTCATTCCCAGGTTGCTGTGCCTGTTGTCTGCTTGTGTCATATTTGTCCTCCTACTATTCCTCATGATGATTGCAACGTGGGCTGAATTAGCGTTCCATGCACGGACATGTGTAAATGTCAGTTCGGGTAAGAGATCCAAACAGGCTTTTGGTACGCTTGGGAATGTGTGGAAACTGTTTCTGTGCATGTTGTAGTACCATGCATACAATTCTCATCACCATGGATCAAATTAAATGTTGCACCACTCCCATGACATGACAATCACCCTTCATCTGTACTGGAGTGTGGACTCTGGTGACGGCATCAATGTGTGTAAACCTTGCCCCTGACACACTGCGGATGCCACGGGTTGACATTGTGTGGGACATCACAACAACAGGCTTTATGGGAAATTGCAGCCTCTCTGTGTGCAGCAGGATGTGTTTAGCTCATCCACTTAATCTTGTGTGCCAGTACAATTGGATTTCCAACATCCATGTTGTGAAGGTGGGGGCCAGCGTATGTCCCACATGTTCTGTCAACTGTCCTGTGAGTCTGTTCGTATGGATGTATTGCCATTTGTGCCAGTATGTCATGTCACTGTCACGTCGCTTCCTCAGGGTCGGTGGAGAACACTGCAGTGCAAGCCTTCTCTGTAAGTGGATGAGAAATTTCATTTCCCATGAAGCTAAGACCTTGGCACTGATGACACCACAACGTTGCGTGGAAGCGAATGTAAACGCTTCCATGGCACCAGTCGGGTGCCGGTAATTCCAGGATTCTCTTGTGGCGTGCTGCATATCCTGGTCACGGTAGGGGTGCTTTTGCGCCATCACTCCTCATTACTCTCTGTTGAGTTCCGGCCCAGCAGCTTGTTATGTTTGGCATTTCAAAACCCAGTTATACATGCCGATGACTGGCTCTTGTGGGGCTTCCTTTTGTTTATCTAATTCCCTCCCTCGTTGGACAAGCTTTTTAAGGCTCTTGCGGGGGCTGTGTAATTTCCCTTCTTGACTCTCACTGATTCCCTGGTGGAACTACGGATTGTTGGCTTTCTGTGAGACGCGCAGCAGCGCATTTGAATTTCTGTTTATTGGACTTTATTCATACACTGTGAATTTCTGGATTACCGCATGCCTTTAATTTTGTTGAAGCAGCCTGCAGAGCGTTATCCCCCTCATATTGCTGCAATACCCTGCTACCTTTTATGTTTCTCCTGTTATCCCTGTGCTAGTTGCACAATTCTTAGAATAGTTTCATGCTATTGGCCATTTCTTTTGCAACCCTTACAACATTATCGTTGGTGTGTTATGTAGTTTCATCAACTTTACATGTGCTATGAATTGATGTGGATTGTTCATCTCTGTTTCGACAGCAGGGGCTTGTAGAGCTCGTCCGGAAAAAAGCTCCAATTCCCCAGGTACGTGGCCCTTAAGACCTTTTTGAGTATGTTGCTAACTGCTGGATAAATACATGGAAACGTATGGAACTGCCTTCTTTGTAAGTGTGTAGTAATGTCCTTGTTCAATCCTCAGATCCACTAGCACTTTCATTACTGTGATCCCAAATAGGATACAGTGGCTGTTGTTTTCCTTTACAGGTATTACTGTTACAGTATAGGTCCTGAGGTATTCTGTGATTCAGTGACACGAAGTGTAGAATCCTTATGCTTGTTTACCTTTGTTTCAGATCTCCCTCTGTGCTGTTCCCTTCCTTTCCTTCCCTCGCCTGATCACCCTTTTGAGTCTGTCATTTCTAGGGGCTATCGGGAGATGGACCCCTTTGAGCATCACACGCTTCCGACGATTCAAGGCCCTGACAGTCACAGGCAGTCCTGTGCACATTCGATCACCAGCAGTACAGGGAGACTCATTACATGACTGTTAATTTTCGCAGACCAATGGCACTGGCCATGGACATTGGCTCATGCAGCATGGCCAAAAACACACACTTGAACCGTTGGTGTAGCAAATGTGTTCACCACAGTACAATGTGCCTCATCTCTGTCACCGCAGATCTCTTGCCACTTTGCATCCATCATCAATGGCATAACTGTCAAAGATAGTGCATATGGGAGTATGTGTACTTTGGCAACATGCATGCAGTTCTTCATGGCTAATGATCCCTATTGTGCATGAAGTACTTGGTTGTGTATGTATTTGTGCTGCTTGCTGCACACAACGGGCAGGCAACACCTGCTGACGCTGTGTGTCCTGTGCGCAGCTTGGCCTTTTGGAGCCTGATCCTGTGCCCGTCATTTTTGGTTATTGTTCATCCTTTTTCTTTGAGTGACCCATGAGTAACCAGGCACTCCTTCATTTCCATACACCTGTTAAACTGTGACTTTCTAACCTCCTTGTCTTTGTGTGCTAGTTTTTGCTAGTTTCTCACCCCTGCCTCCATCAGGTGTTCACGCATTCAGGCTGCTGTCTACCCTGCGGCACTGCCCCACCGAGGGCCCTGATTCTGCAACACACGCCTCCCAGGTGCTCCTACCTCCCTCCACCCATTCTTGATGCAGGAAGCAGCTTGTCTGTGCCACTGTTGCCCAACGCCGTGACAAAGGCAGGACCGTCAGCGCACCTCAGCGCCTGCAACATGCACAGTGCACGACCCTCTGGTGCTTGCATGACCCACGTAACACAACAGACTCATGCTCCAGCCACCCTTGAAGCAATGAACACCAGACAATCAACCACCTGCTATCAGGCAACCCCTAAGTGCACACATGACAGTATTACATGCTGGGTTTGCAACTCCCAGCTGCCTACACAACGCTGCCACGCCTACCAGACCATGTCCGTACAACCAGGTCATGTGCCTCCTACTCCACACCCGTTCCGTCCACCAGCACGCCGCTGGACTCTGTGACCTCCTCAACACCACAGCCCCACACATCGCCTTCAATACAGTAACCTGGCTGAACACTTCCTCAGCACACAACTTCAACATTGCCATCACAGTCGGATACAAGATGACCTGCAGGGACCGCACCATCAATCCAGGAGGATGAATTGCAATTCATTCAGAAGTACACCCTCAGAGTCACATACTACACCAAGGACACACTCAGCATTGTCAAGCACCTACACTTCAGGTTTCACATCAACACCCTGACCACCCTCAGACTAACAGTCATCTACAGATCTCCAGGCCTCCACCCACAATTCCGCTAAGCCATCAACAAATACATCTGCACGCAGGCCCTCACCTCCACAGACTACATGTGGCTGGGGGACAGCAACTTCTGGCTGGAGGACAACCACACCATCCTTCATTGGTACATCAACATTTCCATCCAGTTCTCCGACTAGCAACACTCTGCCCCACACTCCGCTACGGATCTCCCAAAGATGCCTGATCTAAGTCACCACAGATGAGCTGTTTGGCACCCTCGCCCAGGACACTCCAACCAATGCCACCACCACTCCCTGCAACCTCACACACTGGATCAGCGACTGATTCAACACTCTTGCCACATTGGCGGACTTTCCTGTCAAGCACAGCAACAGTTAAGCCACCTGAGACATGTTATCTAACAACTAGCCAGAGTACCAGGTCCTCAGTCTGCAATAGAATGTAGGACTCACTAAGTCTACATAACTCTTCATGTGGACGCCAATGAGCAGTCAAGGTCTAGTTCAAAGGAGGCGGTGCAGTGCAAGTGTAGCTACAAGACAACACAATTATCATAGTTGCAATAAAGATGTGAAAGTCCGGTCAGAGTTGTAAGTAAATAACACTTTAGTAATAAGCCAAGAAACTTGAAAACTCTGATGTAGGGTTGGCCAGAAGAACTGTAGCACTGGCCTTCAGGCTTGTTCCTTGCCAGAAGAAGATAGGCAACACTTCATTCCACGTTATGGAACCAGCAACAGGGTCAACACTGTTCCAGATGTAAAGGTGTTCAAGTGCCACCTTAACAAGTCAATGCAGTTTGGACTTATCTCAGTGCACTCAAGAGTCAAAATATCCTTCAGGTTTAAAAGATCCAGTCAATCATATTAGGGCACAATTTCCATCCCCAAAGGGGCGCCTGGAAAGGTATTTTCTCAGAATGCAATGTAGTAGCTACTGCCTGTGTGCATGGTACCAGGTTAGAACCCTCTGTACTCATTCCAGAAAATATTCAAAAAGAAACATAAACAGAGTAAAAAGGGGGTAAGGTTATCCTTCATGGATAAAAATACATCCTTCATCTTGTAACCCTCATTCTTGAAAAAATAAAATGCTTGTGAATTGCTACTGGTATCCTTACTGATAGGCTCGCCAGTAGTGTTTGCAACCCATTTATATATGCACCTGTTCCTATGTGCAAGATTTTTTTTTTTTAAACATTTTTATTTTATGGGTGTCACAAGCAAATTTTAACACAAACAAAAAACAGTATTTCATTTTACAATACATCCAGCATCTGCGCTGATATTACAAGAAGCAGAAAATAAGATAAATGAGAGAAATTGGCACAAATAAAAAGTAAAATCAAAATTAAGATTAAACAGGGCTTCAAATCACATTAGTTCAGTTCACAAGTAGGAAACATGCATCCCCAAATTCTCTCTATTTTAGTCATTGCTTTAACGCCTCTTTTCCCAGCTAAAGATAACTCCATATGATGTATCTCTTTGACCAAGCACCACCCTTCATTTACATGAGGCGAGTGATCCGCAATCCAAGCTCTAGCTAAAACCAGCCTTGCGCATGCTAACAGAATAAAAATTAAATTTTGAAATGGAGATGGAGTAGGCTGAAGACCTAAGAGGATAATTTCAAGTGTTAATGGTGCATCAATTATTTGTTTCAATCTGTTGGGCTCCTGCCCAACCCACACACTGCAGGAACGAGGTGTGTCCCAACCACTTCCCCGACTCACCGGTCACTCACTAGATGGTACAGATGAGTAAACCGATGACCCAGAAAAGGGGGTGGAATATAAACAAAGGCACCAAACCTTCCACCCCTGTAGAGCGTAGATCAAAATAACACCCTCCTCCTCGCTTCCGCACCTGCATAAACAGGGAGACAAAAAGATACACCTCACAATAACCTTTCAGTCCCCAATCCTACCTCTGTAACGAATGACCATATCCAGCAGTTCACCACACATGCACTTACCAGAAACTAATGCAGGGTTTGCTCCGAGGGGGTTTCTAGTCCGGGGTATAAAAACTCCAAGATGACTTCTCTTGTATAAAACAGGACTAGTAATTCGGGTGTTTGGTTTGGGCGTGTAGGGATTCACAGGGTAAAAAAACATGCCAAAATAACGGGCATGAACAAAAAACCCCCGTGCCTCTAAAAGGAGTGTGAGGGGGAAAAGCTATGGAGCCGAGAAACGATAATGACTCGTCTCTCGGGAAATGACCGAAAGGCAATACCCAGCCGGTATACTACTCAAACGTCAGATCCGCCCATAACGAGGCGGAACGGTTACCACAAGACGTGTTTACAACGCGAACGCCTAGCGTCCGTTAATCTTTTGTCTTGCAATGTCTCGGGTACAAAAGAAAAAAGACACCAAAAGGTGTCTGACAAACAGGAGCCCCTGGATGTCGTTGGCGAATCTCTATAAGAGACGGGGGAAAACAAAAACAAGGAAAGTACACTAACTAACTAACTACGAAGTACACGGGAAGGGGAGACTAGGGAACAGGAGGGAGGGAACAAGTAGGTAGCAACAGCGGGACTCAGGGCAAGGGAAAAGGGAGAAGGAAAAAGGCAATACTCCAACGATTCTCACGAGCCCGTGAGAATCTGCAACAGCCAACAAGCTTCACAGGAACCAAGATAGCGGGAACCCACAGGTTAGCAATAACAAGCAACGACACTATGGTAGGACTCCCTTTTATACAACTGGCGTGTCATGTGACGGCGAAGATATGGTCATCAAAAGAGGACTGGGGACCGAATCCTAACACAATCTCAGAATTCTTTCTAAGCTGTCCCAAAACGGAGCAAGAACTGGACAGAGGACCAACATATGTTCTAAGTCAGCAGCTTGGAGGTGGCACTTTGGGCACTTAGTGCGATCACTAAGAGCATTATTAGAGGCCCATTTACTTATTTGTAAGGGGGTATGATAAAGTTGGCATATTGTTTTGTATGCTTGTAGTTTTAAGCTCCCTAACGCTTTAATAGGTAACGACTGCTTACTCTCTACTAAATTCCCAATAAGAAGAGGAACCCGGCAGGGATGCCCATTATCACCTCTATTATTTGCTCTCGCCATGGAACCCTTCATTAATGCCACACAATCCCAGGCGATGATAAAACCATTTACATCTGGGGCAAACTCGCTTAAAATTACAGCTTACGCAGACAATTTGGCAGTTTATAAAAGTGATGTGATTGAATCTATGGCAGGAATCGTCAAAGAGGCAGAATCTTTTGGAGAAGTTTCCGGATATAAGTTAAACTTGGGAAAGACTCAAATTATAGTTAATTACAAACCACTGATGCAAGTAACGGGAATATGCCATGCTGCTACCTATTTCAGCATCAAGATAACATCTAATATTAGGGATATAATGTCTTTGAATTATGATGCTTTATTAAAAGATACCCAGGCTCTCCTTAAAAAATGGCATAAAGTGCCTTTAAATCTTATTGGGAGAATCAATCTTATTAAAATGAACATCTTGCCAAGATTCTTGTACTTATTTAGATGCATTCCTCTGAAGATAAATAAAATATTTTTCAGGAAACTTGATGGCATACTGGGCAGCTTTATATGGGGCTTTAAAAAGAACCGCAGAGCACTCTCTTCTCTGAAACTACCATTTATAAAAGGAGGGCTAAACTTCCCAGACTTCAGAATGTACTACTTTGCCTCATTTTTGGAGTGGCTACAGAGCTTGTTTAACTCCAGTAACCCGTATTTTTTCCATCGATTCATGCTAGGATCAGATTGCTTACAGTTTGTGGCTAGAAATAATGACACAAATTACTTTAAAAGAGTGAGGTTTAAGACTGCGAAAGATATAATCAGTATATGGAGGATATTAATGATCCAGAATAAAGTATCATTTTACCATTCTCTTTTAAGTCTTTGGAACAATCCGGGCTTACCGAGTATCTTTAATGATTTAGGATGTAAGATATAGGCAAAACAAGGCATAATGAAATTGGGGGACTTATACGGCTCATCAGGCTTTTTGGAGTTTGATACACTAAGGTTATTATACAAGTTACCAGAACACACTTATTTTAAGTATATACAAATACGCGATTTCCTTATAGGGAAACAAAAACTTCAAGAGATTGTGGACTCAGATTTTTGGCAATGTATGTATAAAGGAGTGGGGGATAAGAAAGCCACCATCAGCGAAGGATACAGATGCTTTACTGAAAACAAATCAGATGAATGCCCCAAAATAGCACAGAAATGGGCTTTACGGTTTCCTAACGGTATTCCTTCGAATGAAATCTCCTCCTTCTTATACAAAATTGACACGTTAGTCCACGCCTCAAGCTTAAAACTCCTATGTGCAAGATTGATGGTGTAAAAAGATATACTGATAATGACGATGAACATTCCAAACACACACAAAATAATAAACATATTTTGGCCTAGGCCTCTGAACTTAATTTACTTGGCAGGTCCACAGGCAACTTACGTAGGTTCAACTACTGCAACCCAAAAATTATAATTATACCATCACCCACTAGGGCTTGTACAGAGGAGGTCAAGGAAGCTACCCTGCAGAGTGAGCAGTTCAATTGTAGGGGTGGTGGTTCTTTCCTGACTTATGGTATACCAAAGCTATATTTCCGTGGAACTCAATTAAAACTTTGACATGTCAAAATGTGAAATAGGTTTGTATCCCCCAGCTTTTATGATTTTGAACTTCCAGGGTTTTGAGTATTGCCTAAGAGCGTAACCACTTGTGGAGTCCTGCCGACTGTTAGTTTCTGCCAATGAGGTCTCCTGGGGGTTGTGGAAAAAGGTAGGGCCGATGACCTTTTTCAGAGTTGCCCGGCGCTAACCGCCTCTATTACCACTCAAGTTACTAAACAAAGAGGCAGGCGCTGGAGACTGGAAGGCAGGAAACAGAAGTTTTATTCCGACGGAGCAGAACACATCAAATCAGACAACAGGGTATCTTCTCGAGGTGCTCTAGCCGCATCTCTGAGGCCTGGCCTCTTATACACAGGTTTATGATCATTATTACAGGTTATTGCATGTGGCACATTCTTGCAAATGCTTTGAAGTATGAAAGGACATCCTCGGAATCCCCGCTTCAGGCCCGTTCCCACACACATTTACAGTTGAAGTCCCCGCCCCGGTCACAACAGGTGATGATTATCGCGCAGCTGGACATTCCGCCGATTCACGGAATGTATGTGGTTGATCGGATCTCATGGGGTGGGGGCTTTGATCAACTCGGGGATCCTTTAGGGGAGAAGCTTCCTACTGTATGGGGGGGGGCAATAAACAGCATCCGCAGGGCCAGGTGGTGGCCTGGGAACGGGTAAGACAAACGGGCACAAAGGAAAGGGGGGTTTTATCAAAGGACCCGGGATCATGAAAGGAATGGAGGGAGGTGTTGAGCTGGGAACAGGATGGGGTTCCGAGGCAGAGCTGTGCTGAAGAGGGGTTTATGGCCCAAGGCATGTGAGAGCGGGGGCTGTCAGCGCAAGGATGCTTGCGAGGTCAGGAGAGAGAGAGAGAGACGCGCTGGCTATCGGCGATGGGCAGAGAGGCCATGGCATTAAAAATGGCTGCCGCTTACGCGCATGAATGGGCTCGAAAAGGGGGCAAGATGGCGCCGATAATGTTGACATTGCAGTCTAGGTTTTAACAGTCCTCCCTTTTCAACATATCTAGCCAGCTTGTCTACTCAAGGTCAATCTGCATTAAATTCCTAACCTCGGCATCATATAGTGCTCCCATGTGTTCCTTTCCAAAGTCCACAGTCTTAGGGCAAATACAATTCGCACATAACGAACACAGAGGCGGCAGGCATTAAATTCCTAAGCATAACCCACATATTACAACTACAGGAATCAGGATAATGGTAAACAGTCTCCAGCCCCTGTTCTTAACAGTACTCCAGAACCATCCACCAAGCGACCATTCTTCCTGCTCCTGGTGAACTTCTGAGGAGAGTCTGTGGAGGTGTTCGATGGCCTTGTACACTGAGGGTGAATTGTCCGGTATATATGTACAGCAGCTGGACCCAATAATGCTGCATGCTCCACCACGATCCGCTAGAACCACATCTAGAACAAGGCGGTTCTGGAGAGCCACCAGTGTTGTTTGCAAGGATACCAGCTGTGATGTTCATTGTTGTCTCGACTGCCTGAGTCAGATGTCGGATGGCACGGCTGTTTGCCATCGGGCCCCAGAGTGGAACAAGTCCCTTCATTGCATCAAGGAACTGTGCTCCTGTAGAGTCGGCTTGTTCAATGTCCTTGGCTCGTTTTTGTCTATGATGATTCGCTGGAGCCACATAGGTTGGAGGAAGGATGAAGGAGATGAAACAAGTGCCCCCCCCAGCCTTTGGGGAGCCAGGTGTAAGCCTTTTTGCCGCAAACAAAGTACATGTTTGGAGAGGATACAAAGGAAGGTGGATCTGTAGAGTCCAAAGTTCTGGTGAAGTGGCAAGCACTGCGGCCCACCAGCTGTGTCCCAAGCCCTTCTATGCACATATGGCCTGTGACGTTGATGACAGATAGAGCCACAGTCAGAGTGGCAGCTGTTCGCTTCCGTAGGTAGGAGAAGGTGGGTCTGGTTGGATTGTTGAACACCTGCATTTCAATTCGTTCTTTAGCAGGGATGTCCATGTGGATAGAGTCGTTGGAGGTCTGCGGGCAGAAATGTGTCTTTGTTTTGTTTTGTTTCGCCAGACCTCATGGAAGAAATGTGTCATGGTTTTGCTGGAGGTGGCATTGTCCTTATAGCTCTCTTGCAGGAGGATCAGCCAAGCAAGGCAGGAGCCGTGAATTGAGAAGGGTGAAGGGGATGAAAGGTATCGAATGTCCAGTGGCGTGGGGTAGCAACCCACAGATCCAGCAGTTGGTGGCATTGGTGGCAAGATTGTGCTGGTGCAGCAGCTGCACAAAGGAGTTGTTCCAAAACTCCTTTCGCCTTTCTCTGAGTTGGGGAGTGAGAGAGATCAAATAATGTTCCTTCATGGTAGTAGGCTGTGCAGTGGTTAGGAATGTTTCATGAGCAGGTGCATTTTCTTCCACAATCCAGAGCGTGGTCATGAGGAGAAAGCAGAAAAGGATCGTGATGAAAAGTGCAATTGTCTTTGAACTATGGATTCTGTCTGTCTTTGGGTTCCTGTAGTGGATTTTCGGATGTCCGGTTGCTTCCATCACCTTCTTATCGGGCGCTTCCATCACCTTCTTATCGGGCGCTTCCATCATCTTCAAGGGAGCTCAGTAGCGGGCAGAACCAAAGACCTCGTCTGGCTTTCTCTCCTGACAGCCATTGTCGTGTTAGGCCACCGATCTGAGAATTATGACTTAGTCAATGGTCTGCTTAGCCGAAACTCTCTCCTTTCGTCGCAGGTTATACCCTTCTTTGGATGGCACGGTAGGGTCAGGAATCTTGGCAAGTTCAAGTGTCTCTGTGTCTGGGTAGCAATCCAGCGATGGTCGGTCTTTGTTCAGGAGCTCTTCCTGGGTGGTCACGTCTTCGGTTGTCATCAGAGTCGGGGGAATCTTTTTACAATGGTGCGCATGCACCCAGGTCCGCTTTCCTTCCACTCGAAGAGCTGTTCGGGTGGTCAGTAGGACTTGCCAGGGGCCCGTCTTCCGGGGTTCCAGACTCTTGGCACGCTGGAAGTTCTTGATTAAGATGTAATCCCCGGGTTGCAGGCTGTGTCCGGGACCCCTGGAAGCGTCAGGGATGGCATGCAGCACCTGTTGGTGAATGACAGACAGAGTTTCAGTCAATTTATACAAGTAATCAGACATTAGGACGTCCGGGACGTCATGAATGGAAGTCGGTTTTGGTGCAGACCAGACGCTCATGGGTCGGCCGAAAACGACCTCGTAAGGTGTCAAGTGGTGTTTGGTGGGGGTGGAACGCATCGATAGCAATGCCAGTGGGAGAGCGTCTGGCCATTTCAGTCCTGTGGTAGCCACTATCTTGGCCAGCTTTAGTTTTAGTGTGGCATTGTGTCGCTCAACAAGTCCAGCGGACTGGGAGTGAAAGACTGCGTGGAACTTTTGTTTGATACCCAGCCCCTTTAAGATGAGCTGGATAACTTCGGCTACAAAGTGGGGGCCGTTGTCGCTCCACAGAATTCGACAAAGGCCGTAGCGAGGGAAAAATTATTTTAACAGTACTTTTGCAGTGGCCATAGCAGTGTAATCACGGGTTGGGTATGCTTCCACCCATTTGCTGAATGCGCACACCACAACAAGTACGTATTTCAGACCTTGGCATCTGTCTAGTTGGATGTAGTCCATCTGCAGGACTTCAAACGGGTGATTGGGAACCCCAAACCCTCCCCGGGGTACCACAGTTCCTTTCCCGGGGTTATGTTGTAGGCATATCAAGCATTGTTGGACCAGACGTTTGGCGGAGTCTGTGATTTTGTTGTTGTGCCAAACTCTGGAGACAAGTTCAATCATGGGGGCTGATCCTATGTGAGCAGGGGTGTGTGCCATAGTCAGTATGGGAATCAGGTATGAGTCAGGGAGCAACCATTTGTTCGTGTCTTTTGTCCGCCAGCAGCCTTCATCGTCTTTCAGTCCCACCCGTGCCCATTCAGTTAATTCGTGTTGTGTGCTAGCCATTTGAATGTCCCTAATAGTGTCCCTAGCGTCGGTCAATTTCTCTGCTTGTGACCTGGTCACGTACATGCGTGTCGTCGTCCTATTTTCAGCTGTGGTTCGAGCAGTGATGTCGGCTAGTGCATTTCCCTGTCCAATAATGTCTGTCACTTTCTTGTGTGCCTGGCATTTGATGACCGCAAGTCTTTTGGGGAGAAGGACAGCTTCGATCAGGGCGGAGACTAGATCTCCATGTAAGATGGGAGTGCCGTGCGAGGTCAAGAATCCCCTTTCCTTCCAAAGGAGCCCAAAATGGTGAACCACCCCGAAGGCATACTGGCTGTCAGTGTAAATGTTCGCTGTGGTTCCTGCTGCTAGGATGCATGCTCGTGTCAGGGCGATCAGTTCCGCTGCCTGTGCAGATCGTTGCGTGATGCGGGCTGTCTCTACTACAGTTCGGGCCGTGGTGACTGCATAGGCAGCTGAAGTGGTGCCATCGGGGAGTTTGATGCAAGAGCCGTCCACCCACAGTTCTCCGTCAGGGTCAGGAAAAGCCGTGTCTCTGAGGTCAACCCTACTTCTAGTCTGTTCGTCCATGAGGGTCACACAGTCATGTACAGGGGGCACACTGGGATAGTTTTCCGGTAGGGGCAACAAAGTTGCCGGGTTCAGTGTGGTGCATCTTTTCAGGGTGATGTGGGGTGCGAGCAGAGTCAGTTCGTATCCAGTCAGTCGTGCACTCGTCAGGTGTTGCCTCTTGGTTTGGTTCAGGAGGGTGTCAACTGCATGGGGTACTAATACCGTGAGGGAATTCGAGAGCACGATCCCCTCACTCTGTCGGATAGAGATAGCAGCGGCAGCTACAGCTCGAAGGCAGGCAGGCAAGGCTCTGGCTACGGGGTCAAGAGTGGCAGAGAAGTAAGCGCATGGTCGTTGCTTTGGGCCAATGGACTGGGTCAAGACAGATAAAGCACACCCCTCCCTTTCGTGAGTGTAGAGGGAGAAGGGCTTTGTGTAATCAGGGTACCTAGGACAGGGGCCGAACAAAGGGCATCTCGTAGTTCTATGAAGGAGGATTGGCATTCAGGGGTCCAAGGGAGTGGGAAGGGGACATCTTTAGCTAGCAGAGAAAGCAGCGGTTTCACAATGAGGCTGAAGTTTGGTAACCACTGTCGGCAGAAGGAGGTGAGGCCTAGTAGGGAGCGGACCTGTTTCTGAGTCTTAGGGACAGGGGTTTCAAGAATGGTTTGGATCCGTTCGGGAGTAAGTTTCCTTCCGTCTTTCGACAAAAGGTGGCCTAAGTAAGTGACCTGGGGTTGGCAGAATTGCAACTTCTTCTTGGAGACCTTGTGGCCATTTTCCGCAAGGAAGTGCAGGAGTTGAATGGTGGCGGTGACTGCTAGTGGAGTGGTGCCGGCCGCCAAAAGGATGTCATCGACATATTGTATCAACACCACTCCATTGGGTAACTGGACCTCATCCAGTTGTCTCTTGAGGGCCTGGCTGTAGATGCTGGGGCTTTCTGTGTAGCCTTGGGGTGCTCGACAGAATCTATATGAGCGGGCTTTTAGGGTGAAGCCGAAGAGATATCGGCTGTCTGGGTGGATGGGGATAGAGAAAAATGCGTTTTTGAGGTCAATGACTGTGAAGGTGGTGGCAGTAGAAGGAATCAAAGTCAGGATAGTGGTGATGCCTAAGACCACGGGGTACTGGGGTACAACCACTTTGTTGAGCTCTCGAAGGTCAATGATGAAGCGGTATGCTTTCTCATCTCCCTCTCCTTGTTTCTTGATGATGGGCAAGATAGGGCTGTTGCAAACGTTGCTAACCACTTCCTCTACCACTCCTGCGTCTATCAGCGACTGAATAATCTTTACCAATGCCTTCTCGCCCTCGGGCGATATCCGATATTGTGGAAGTTTTGGGAGTATTGCGTCCGGTCGAACAGTGATGTGCACTGGGTCAATCATCATGCGTCCTACGTCCGAATCGGTCTTGGCCCACAGATACGGAGGCAGAGTGTCAAGTAGGGACGAGTCAGTGTCAGTGATGGAAAACATGCGTCAGGAAGGGCAATGTCTAAGCAGAATGGGGTTGTCGTACAGGAAGACTCGAACTCCGTCTTGGGAACATCTAATAGTCGCTCGGAAGTGTTTCAGTAAGTCAAGTCCCATAATGGCGTCAGGAGTATTGGCAGAAAGCAAAAACGTTGTGTCAGTTGTGTTGTTCTCTAAGTCAAAGGGGATCGGTGTGGACAAAGGGTTAGTGGAGGGCGTTCCATCGAAGCCTATCAATGTCACAAGTGAGCCAGACAAGGGTGCCCTTGGAATCAGTCGTTTAGATAACGCACTACGTGTCGCGCCACTGTCTACCAGAAATGGAGACTTTGTACCCAGGACCTTAGCAGTGACATAAGGACCTTGCTGGTCAACATAGAGCTCGACTGGATCCCTCCCTTGTCCTTGGAAGTCCTATGCGAAGTCGCGGGCATCGTCGCAGTCAGACTGCTGGTACTGGTTCTGTCGGGGACGGTCAAATGTATTCGGTCTGTTTGATTTATCGTTAGTCGTGTCATTTGCGGGCCCTCGTTGCTGTCCTCTATTTCTCGGTCCACCCGCTACGTCCTTGGGGTCCCTATTTCTGTTCATCTCCAACAGAACCGGGCACTGGGATTTCCAATGGCCGAATCCTTTACAGAAGGCACACTGGTCCTCGCTAATGTCTGTACGTCCAATGTGGGGTGTTGAGGTACGGTCTTTAGGAGGTGCGCTCCTAGGGGCATTTGTCTGATAGTTTCCTTTGTATTGCTCTCGTCCTATAGTCAACCCTTGCAACTGTGCGATCATCACCCTCTCTTTTAAATCTTTCTTCTTTTTCTCAGTTGCTCTATCGTGTTCATTTTTCTGGTGCTCGTAATATTGGGCCATCTGAAGGATAGCCGCGGGTTTGGAGGCCGCCCAACTACTCTCGCTGGCCTGCAGTTTCTGGGAGACCACCAGCGACAAACTCTTAACATAATTCTGGACAAACAGATGGTGTCCGGTTGCAGTGGTCATGTCCTGGCCGCTGTAATCGGAGGACACCGTTTCAAACCGGGAGAAGTAGTCCGATACGTCTTCCTGGGGTTTCTGACGACAAGCTGTTACTATCGACCAGTCCACTCTCTTTTCTGGGATCAGGGTTTTCAGTTTCTGTACAATTTTGTCTGGGAGGTCTAAAATGGATTTCAAAGGCTTCTGCCCAGGTTCTCGTTGCCTATCTATGCCATCGAGTTGTGACCAGGTATGTCCGAACAGCTCAAGGTGGTCGACTTTCCGGATTTGCTTCCACACATCAGCTGGCAAACATAACCCGAAAAAAAAGTCGATGTCAGCCAAGGTCATGATCGTTGAACCTAGGGCCGTACCTAATTCAGTATAGAAGGCAGTGGGGTTTTTACGTAAATCGGGCAGAGATTTCCGGAACGTCAGAATATCTTGCCGATCCCATGGCTGGTAGACCCAGTTATACACTACCCTCCCTCTTGCATCTTGGTGGTTGACGTCATCGTGTGTTCCTAGACCTCGTGGAGGAACCCAGTAGGGGGCAGCCTCTCTTATTGGCATCATGGTGCTAGCTCGCTCAGTTTGTGGTTCGGTTGCTGCGGGTGTCGTGGGTTTAGCTTCCGATTCCTGTTCAGTGAGGTGGCGGAAAACCTCAAGCGTACGCGTAAGGAGGTCCGTCACATCACACTCGCCCTCATCCCCGATATCGACCTTTCTATACAGAGTCGTTAGGCTCTCAGGACCTTTGTCGCGATATCGGTCCTCATACGCATTCAGGACATGATAACACAGTCGAACGGCAAAATGTCGTCTGTGGCTCCCTGCATATGAGCTGAACATATCCGTGATGTGTTCTTCACTTTCCTTTCTTTCTACCAGTGTCCTCACTATCTTGTCAATCCCTGCTCGCTCATCCTTGCTTAATCTGTTCGTTCTTGTGGAATCAGTCTTTCGGGTCTCTGGGTCATCTAACACTGTCGCTTGTGCTGTATCTAGTACAAGTGGTTCGGCCGGCGCGGAGGCCATAGGGAACGAAACTCTGGTACCATTCTCGTCTGTGCTTGGGGATAGCGGGTGTTGTGCTAAGGTTTGGGAAGGGGCATATGGAGGGGGCATGTAGATGATCGGAGGACCTAACAAAAGATCATCGTTGGCTCGCTGTTTCAAGGGCAATTCAGGATAGAACGCAGAGGGCGTTCTAACCGGACACTGGCTTGATGTATCTACCTCTAGTTTCTGTTTGGCTTCTTCTCTTTCCTTAATCTCTTCCTCTAATTTCTTAGCAGCTAGGTGGGCTGCCTTTCGCAGCTCTTTTCCCAACCTACTCTCATTTCTCTTTTTACACTGTTCGGTTTCTTTGCGCCACATGCCGAGACTATCAAGCATAGTGGGCGTCGTCTTGTGTTTCCCAAGGGCTGTTTCTAGCGTGCTTATTTTATCCTCATCGAAGGATCCTATCAGTGGCCACTGACTTTCCCGATCCTTCTTCGTATATTTATGCCACAGCTTGCTATAAGCTATAGCGATCAATCCATGTTTCATGAACATGTCCTTATTAGGGGTGCCTTCCAGTGGAGCCGGATGGTTCATCTCTAATAAGCGATCCGGGCTAAACAGGCTACCAATCAGTGGGGAGAAGATAGGCATGACGGATTACAACGGGGACAAAAGTCTGCACTACCTATCTTATCACTGCGTGCAAAGACTAGACAGAATATTTCTATTCTTCGTTGTTTGCAGGCGGTGAATACCTCAAAAGAACCAATATCGAACAGTCAATGTTCGGTCAATCAAACAATCAATGGGGAGAATAAGTAGGCACGACGGGTTACAACGGGGACAAAAGTCTGCGTTACCTACCCTTTCGCTACCTGCAAAGAGAGAACCTGTTCTTCCCTGTTTGCAGACAGAGAATATCCAGAAAACAATCCGCGAACAACAGTTCGGGCCAAACAATCAATCAGTGGGGGAGGAAGATAGGCACGACGGATTACAACGGGGACAAAAGTCTGCGTTACCTATCCTTCACTGCTTGCAAAAAGAGAGCCTGATGTTTCTCCGTTTGCAGACAGTTAATCTCCAAACAAACCAACAAAAGAGTAATACTAGTATTTTCCAAACAATCAAACAATCATTTCGCAATTTGTCGTGTTTACACGACCTTACCCGGACCGCATGGACAGTTTCTTGTCTTCCGAATCCAGCGCCCGATCGTCCTCTATTCTTCGTGATCTTCACGGCACTCCTGATGGTTCCCAGTCAGGACCGTAGATCACTCGAGAGAGGTCTGTTCGGAACCAGTGAAGTTCGGATGATCGGCTGTCAGACGAGGGTCTATCGGACAGGAGCTCTCCCGATCGTTGCAGTCGTTCACTCTGTCGTCAGGACCTCTCCCACTGGATCCACGAGTGGCTGATGGGCCCCACATTTGGGATGCCAATTGTGGAAAAAGGTAGGGCCGATGACCTTTTTCAGAGTTGCCCGGCGCTAACCTCCTCTATTACCACTCAAGTTACCAAACAAAGAGGCAGGCGCTGGAGACTGGAAGGCAGGAAACAGAAGTTTTATTCCGACGGAGCAGAACACATCAAATCAGACAACAGGGTATCTTCTCGAGGTGCTCTAGCCGCATCTCTGAGGCCTGGCCTCTTATACACAGGTTTATGATCTTTATTACAGGTAATTGCATGTGGCACATTCTTGCAAATGCTTTGAAGTATGAAAGGACATCCTCGGAATCCCCGCTTCAGGCCCGTTCCCACACACATTTACAGTTGAAGTCCCCACCCCGGTCACAACAGGTGATGATTATCGCGCAGCTGGACATTCCGCCGATTCACGGAATGTATGTGGTTGATCGGATCTCATGGGGTGGGGGCTTTGATCAACTCAGGGATCCTTTGAGGGGAGAAGCTTCCTACTGTATGGGGGGGGGGGGCAATAAACAGCATCCGCAGGGCCAGGTGGTGGCCTGGGAACGGGTAAGACAAACGGGCACAAAGGAAAGGGGGGTTTTATCAAAGGACCCGGGATCATGAAAGGAATGGAGGGAGGTGTTGAGCTGGGAACAGGATGGGGTTCCGAGGCAGAGCTGTGCTGAAGAGGGGTTTATGGCCCAAGGCATGTGAGAGCGGGGGCGGTCAGCGCGCGGGGGATGCTTGCGAGGTCAGGAGAGAGAGAGATAGACGCGCTGGCTGTCGGCGATGGGCAGAGAGGCCATGGCATTAAAAGTGGCTGCCGCTTACGCGCATGAATGGGCTCGAAAAGGGGGCAAGATGGCGCCGATAATGTTGACATTGCAGTCTAGGTTTTAACAGGGTGGCATTCATAAAATGTCCACCCCCGGGCAGTTTCGGGCTGATAGCACAGTCCAGGACGGTGAGCAGTCCTGATTGGCTGGCGGCTAGCGCGAGCTATCAGGAGCTCGAAATTACAGTTGCGCACACAGTTGTAAATGTAAATGTAAATGTAGGTATACTTATATAGCGCGACCTGTCACCACAAAGGGCATCCTGGCGCTTGCCTGGGGAACCCGTCCTGGTATTCCCCTGTGAGAGGCCCCGGCAGGGTATCCACAAGGTGAAAGCCAGGCATCCCACCACGAGGGGCCGTTGTGGAGATTAAGCAAGCTATTGCCCAGAGTCGCAGAGAGTGAACCCGTGAGTCGAGAAGGCACCGGAGCGAGAATTATCGAGACCGTGGAATTTTTCGCCCAAGACCCGCCGAGGCGGGGAATTGAACCCTGCTCCAGGGCCGATCTCAGCTTCCGGGTCTGCCGCCTCTAACCCCTGAGCCACACTTCTCCACATAAGTTGAAGTGCGATGTGAGGTAGGGACATTGTTTTGGTGGTGTAGCTTGTAATTTATTTATTATTTATTATATTTAGTGTGTTAACGTGATGGTTGCATCAGCTTCTGTCAGAGAAGACCTGTGTTTGCTGTGTGAAGCCGGGAAGGATGATTTAATTGTCCCCAGCGATTTGTCTGAAGTATGGCTAGGCTTTGTGAGGCAGAAGAGAAAGGCAGCAAGCGGTGTGGCAGCAGCTGTTACTGATTTGGAGTCTTTTTTTAAAAAAATATATTTTTTCTTGTCCACATTCGCCTCAGATCCAAGGCGACAGTAGGTGAGGTAACAATACCATTTCTCTGTGTCAAGGAGACGTAGGCAATCGAGTTGGAGACCTGGGGCAATGCCCGCCTACTGGTATGTCATAAGTTATTTTAGCGATTCTTGCTGGAGATAAATAGGCTCTATTGGTGATGAAATAGTGGTTCCTCCTGAGCCAGGCAGGTTTTACAATAACAAACAAAGTTTGGAAGGAAGTCTGCCACAAGTCCTTCCAATTCTCAACTGGCATGTGGGTTTTCCACAGATCCGCCACCAATTTAAAATCTCTATCTATGGCTTCTTCTATGGACCAGTAGAAGAAGGAAACCTCCTTTCTCATCCTGGGTCTTACCACCAATTGTTCCTCAAGAGTGTTCCCTATACCAATCAGCTTTTTGAGGTTCTGTGACCAACTCTGCAACTGTAGGTATTTGAACCTAGACATGCCCTCCTCCAGCTTATTGTGTAGAGATACCCATGGTAAAAGTGACCCTTCAAAAGTGAAATCTCTTCACACGGTAAGCCCACCTGTTTTAAGTGATGTGGCTAACTTATCTTTTAGACATTCTGGAGCCCCTGGCGAGTCCCATAAAGGGGCTAAACTTGAAAAGTAGTTTCTTTATTCTGCCCGTACATTTCTTTATTCTGCCCCACTTCTGATCACCATACTTAAAAAGGAACCCCTTCAGTGGCAATCCCATCCCCTCAATCATAGTAGAAAACATGGTTCCCTATCCGTGTTATCTGGGGATTTCAAAAGCATCCTAGAATGTGATAGTTGAAAGGCCCAGGCATAGTACTGAAGACCCAGGAGGGTGAGGCCCCCTTTCTCCCTTCTACACCTGAGCTTCTTCCATGCTATCCTCAAGGTGTTGTATGCCCAAGCAAATTAATTGATAGCTTGCTGTAACTAATCTATCGCCCGTTTTTCGAAATGTAGGGGAATGGTGTTGCAGAGAAATAAATTAATCCGGCCTAGGATGGTCAGTGGGAGATGGGCCCAGGACTTCATAAGTTTCTGACAATCTCTAGAGATATTAATAAAATTGGTTCCAGCAATCTTGTATATGTTCTGTACTATATCTAAACAACAAGAGAGAACAGAGTCAAAGTGTTACTCTTATACCCCTATATTAATTATATCAAACAACAAAAGAGTAACCCAACACACAGAATCAGACTAATATTAACCGAACAACAGGTAAACGCAGGGTTAGTGGGAATCACTGTGAAAAAAGAACCCTCAGGCACCAACTCATGTCAGTGACCATTTGTCATCATAGGGTTCTGGTTGAAGGCAAGTGTATTAGTGCCCAAAGTGATAATGAGTGACTTAAAACTAGGTATCTCTGAACCCCAACCAAATTTTAATAAGAGGTCATTATTACCTAGACATAAAAACAAAGTGAAAGTGGATACTAGATGGTTAAGTAAATTTGAACCACCGTGTCCTAAAACGTAATAAACAAGTGGTCAACATGTTTCTGCTATCATGTGCTTGTTACGCACAGTATTCATCAGGACCATATAACCCCACAGCCCCTAGTCAGCGCACCCTAAAGCGCAAACCCCAAGGCGGGAGAAAAATACTTAGTGTACTACACCAACTCACGGAACTGTCGTGGTTTTTGAACTTCTTTCAATTTATCTGAAAAGACAGAAGACATTAGTGCAGCATGGCCAGGATTGTGTCATGCAGTATTAACTTCCAGACATCCTGATTTCAAGCAGTTGTATCATCGTAACTAAACAAGATTCAGGATGGTATAAAATTACACAGCTAGCCCCATGTAAAAAATCCTTTGACACATCGAGTAACACTTTGACCCTTTTCTCTCTTGTTGTGAGGTTCCGTGACAATTATAGTGGTGTTTTTGACGCGTTTGAATATGGACGAGTTTGGTATCTATGAACCGCAAATGAAGAGTTTAGTGGGTGTATGCGTTTTCGCTACACTGGCTTGAACCGTTCGTCTAATTTGTGGGTTTCTTCATCTGAACCCACGGGTTCCATTTTAGATACAGCAGCCATTTTGTCTCTTGCCCTCAAGTAGTCAGCGAACGGACACTGTCCGCTTCGCGACCCTGGGATTCCCAAGCTCTTGCGGAAGACACGTGTTCCTTTGAGGATGTCTTTATGATGAGGGGGATGACACTGCAAAGGCAGAGGGCCCCGCTCAAGGCTCATCTTGCCGTGCCGGTCTATTGTTTCAGCCGTGCATTCATTAGGCACGCCTCCTTTGATCCTGCAATCGTGTTTCCGATATCGCCCCCCTACACTCTTTTTCAATCTGTTGCCTATCTTTGTCTTCCCTTGCACCTGTCTCTGACTCTTTCCTTAACTCGTTTACAGCCGGAATGGAATGTACTTAATGATGAGATACCGTGCTTTTACAGTTGGGAACCGGCGATGTTACTGTAATTATGTTCCGGGACCCTGAATACATGAAAGCGACCCTTTTGAAGTTTACTGTGGGAACTGAGTTGTAACCTTTTGTTTGCCATGTTGTGCTATGACAGAAATATGTATAAAAGGAGCGATCCACAGTTGCAATTTGAAGCAGTCTCCTAGAACCTACATGCGTTGTACTTCTTGTGACTTCTGTGTTCCCTGCAGTAAATAAACCTCGATCTTTGACGCCGAAGGAAGTGTCCCGTGTCTCTGTAATTTGTACGCCGGAACAGGTAACCCACGAAGGTTTCAGGTGTTGTCCCCTGGCACCGCTGGGCCTTAGAATAGCCCAGTCCTTCAGTTGTTTAGATGTATATGGCAGCGCACAGCTGTGTGAGGTTTCTCCTTTTTTTAGGCTAAACCAAGTGCACCGTTCACCCCGCTATAATGGAAGATGTGGGCCTCTCCTATTCCAAAGAGGAGGCCGATGCTATTTTAAATGACCCTTCTCTTTTTGCTGACCCCCTTGTGTCCCAAGCTATCTCGCAAGCCTCTCAATGGGACAAACTGGGTGAAATGAAAAGGAGCCGTATCTGTGCTATTTTACATGGCACAATGTTAAAAGAGTATTTGACAAATAACACCGCCCCAAAAGGGCTCCTGGTGACAAATGCTCCACGTAACTTCTTGGAAGATAGTGGGTTTAGAAAAGAGTGGGCGCAAATTGCCTGGCACTGCACACATGACTGGGCAATTTTGATTATAAAAACAGCCCTTCGCCTCTCTGAAGCCTGACAAATAGCAATTGTGGCCACAGAGACACATATAAAAACAACTATAACTGGTTACAAGAAGAAACTCGATGAGTTCAATAAGGAGCTCAATGAGTACAAAGATAACCTGGCCCAATCTAAGGTTCAGAAATTCCAAAAAGATTTGAAAAATGGTCCTACACTAAAGTCTATCCTTATGCCAGTGCAGAATATACTCCACCTGACCATACTAATTATGATGTGGATGCATCTGACGACACAAATTCAAGTGGGTCAAGTACCGGTAGCACAGGCAACAGACAACGAGGAAGGGGGAGACGGTATCAAAATGTCCAACCATGGTATCCCTATCAACAACAGGGAGGTGGTTTCCACCACAATGCTCATCAGCAACCACCCTTTCCCCCCGCTATGGGTTGGAATCCCCACTTTGCACCCCCCATCTTTATCATCCTAATATGTTTCCCCAACCTTTTATAGAGACTGGCAGTAGAAGAGGGGGCAATCAGGTACAGTGGGTCCAAGCAGAGAGTGTAGGGGACAACACGAGGAGCAAAACCCAGGAACAATGGGCGGGCCCCAGCAATGTGAGAGACTGATAACTAATATGTCATCCATTACTCTTAACCCATTTGAAGTAGCAGTTTTGGAAAAAGGACTTGGTTTTATTCCTACCTCTCCCCTTGACCGATTTAGGTTACATTGCGAACTAACCAAATTTTTCCAAAAACTTAGATAAAAGATTTTTGGGGAACAACATACTCCTGAGACTCAAAATATTCTCAATACTGATACAGATTTTTGGTTAAAATCCACCTTTACACCAGCCTCCCATCTTGTACCTCCGGAAATACTTGCCTTCGAGCAAGCTGTGTTCAATGAAGTGGAGGCTTTGGAAGAACCGACGCCTTACAAAAATCTGACGACAGAGGAATACAAAGCTGTCCAACCACTTCAACAAAACACTGATATAGTCATCAAAAGCGCAGATAAGGGGGGAGGTGTTGTTATTCAGAATGCCTTAGAGTATGATCAGGAGTGCAGACGACTCCTTGACAATACTACGAATTATGTTGTTCTTAGTGAAGATCCCTCTCCTTTTCTAAAAGACAAAATTACAGATTTGGTAATGCGGCCGAACGGGACGGCCTGATTAGCAAACATGAAGCTGACTTTTTAACCGTTTCTGAAGGCAAGGTTCCATACTTCTATACTTTACCAAAAACGCACAAGAACCGCGTTCCCCCACCCGGACAACCGATTGTCTCGGGCATTGGTTCTTTGTTGTAACCTCTATCCAAATACTATGACCATTTTTTAAAACCTCTAGTTCAGGCAACCGGTACATATATCAAAGATACGAAGAGTCTTCTAGCCTTGCTGTTAACGGTTAAATTGCCAGAAGAACCATGCTTACTTGTCTCTCTTGACATAGAAAGCTTATATACTTGCATCCCGCAGGATGCAACTATAAAGGTTCTAGCCGATGTCTTGCATAAGACAACTTGGGACTACACCACCTCTCGTGCATTTGTAATCGATTGTGCAACCCTGGCACTTAAACACTATTTTTTCCAGTACCAGGATACCATCTATTTACAGAAGAGCGGCACAACGATGGGCAGCACATTTGCCCCTAGCATAGCGGGGCTGTACGTTTACAACTTTGAATGTACACATATCCTTTCCCCGACTAACCCTTACACATCCAATGTTATCCTCTGGCAAATGTAAATTGATGATGTGCTGCTGATTTGGAAGGGGGCGGAAGACAGCCTCCTGGCTTTTTTTGACTGGGTAAATACTTGTGATCCTCATCTCAAATTCACCCATCAATATAGTGCAGACTCCATTGTATTCTTGGATGTCACTATCACTAAAGAGGTGGATCATTTATCAACCACAACTTACTATAAACCCACCAGTAAAAATAATCTTTTACATTTTACGAGTTTTCATTCCCGCCCCCTCAGGGAAAACCTTCCCTTTGGACAATACCTGCGTATTCGCAAGAATTGTAGTAATGTAGCTGATTTTAAAATCCAATCTAGCGATCTGACATCGAACTTGCAGAAGAGGGGTTATCCAAATAATATTCTAAAGAAAAGTTGCAAGAGGGCAAGAAATCAAAACAGAGAGTCGTTTCTGGAAGATTACCCTAAAAATTCTGAAGCAAATGTACCGTTGACCTGTGTAACGACCTACAGTAATATTTCCAATGCTGTGAGTCGTGGTATAGGGAAACACTGGAAAATTTTAACCAGTAACAAACATGACTCGCAGAAACCTCTATTCTGTTACAAAACAGAAAGGAGTCTACGAGATTCCCTAGTACATACCCGCCCGAGAGCCATTATCACTATACGAGATCCGGATGTTTTGATGGCCTGGGGCCTACCTCCAGTAACTGGTCATTTTCCGTGTGGAGGGTGCAGTGTTTGTCATTTGACTACAAGTACTAAGACACTGGACCTAGAACCGGGAAAAATCTGGCATCAAAGAAGCTATACAAACTGTAATTCGAGTCAGGTAATCTATTTGATTACATGTCCATGTAACTTGAGGTACGTGGGCATGACCACTAGAAAAATTAAGCAGCGAATCTGCGAACACCGCAGTAGCATCAGGTGTCGCAAAAATACTACAAAGTTGACCACACATTTCTTACAGTCTAAGCATAATCCCAACGATATGAAATGGACCATCATTGAGCAGCTGAAACCAGGCCTCGAGAGTAAAATCTTCGAAAAAGAACAATGTTGGATATATCGTCTTTCCACACATGAGTCTGGTCTCAATGATGCCATACCATGGGGTTCTGTTATGAGACGTTGACCCGTGACTTGGATTGTCCTACCTGTGTAATATGACATTGATCATGTCTGAGTATATAATTCCCTTACATGAAAGATTTAACATCACAGAGATACATGAGGGTTTATCTGTTTAGTGACCAATATGAATTTGCGATCCAAACATATTTTTGATCAAGGGTGCTAAATATGTTTTCCAATCCTAATATATGAAGGTCATTTCGACTGCTTTGTGGATGAGTGAACAACTCGTTATAATCATGTTTATACTCTACCGATTCCCCTAAAAAATCTCTTCTCTGTTCGCGTCCAAGTGGACGTTTTGCATTTTTCTGACTGCGTGGTGGAGTAGGTCACTACCCGTTACTATCATGCTTATACTTTACCGTTTCCTAAAAAATGTCTTCGCTCTTAGTCAAGTGGGTGATTGGTATCAGATTGCTTGGTCCGATCCCCTCTAGGTTTGGGTGTACTAGAAACGAGTAAGATCCGAAGATGGCCAGAACTTTACCAATAAAGTTTTCGAAAACTTTAAAAAAAAATAAATAGTAAAAAACTGAGCTCTGTCATGACGTGTTCTGAGCACATTGCATACTCACACTATCCTTGGGATAGATTTTGTCATATTAACTAAGGAACGGGCTGTGACGCCCTTGTACCAGAATGAACAATGTAATGTGGTTTAGTGTTTGGCACGGAGTAATACACCGACCAGACGCATGGAGTATGTGTTTCCCTTTAATAAGTAAGAGCCCCGTTGCGGTCAAGTGCCACGCTAGAGAAGCCTTAGCGGGCGCATCCGGTTCCGAACTTCTGTTACGTCCGGGCCGTGGATGTGCCACCAGTAGGTTATCCTGCGGGCGGTCGCCGGGAAGTAAGTAACGCTTTCTCCTAAGAGGCTTTTCTGAGCAGGAACTAAGCGCCAGTTTTATCAATGCACGTCCACCAGCTGACGACTGTAATGGCGTTTTTTCTTTCACTAGCGCAGAGTTTCCTGGTATGAAGGTTTCCCCTGCCACGAGCCCATGAAGCAATCTCACTGTTTTCTCCTAGTGAGTTCGACATTTTTATCTTTGCTTTCACATCTTCCATTTTATTGCGGTGTGGTTTAATTATTTTGGTTAATCAATTTACCTAATATATGACGGGCACTTGTAAACAAACATTTGTCAAACCTCGAGTGTATCTCCCTAAGAGAGGGCAAACATTGAGGGTTTTGATATGTTTGATAGATCTAAAATAGATAGTTAGGTGTATGTTTGGTAATTTTCCTCCAGGCATTATGCTTCTTAACGCTGTGGTTATGTAATACAAGACACGTGCGTTTAAACTGGGAAAATCTCTCGTAAAGAAATTCTAAAGCACGTTCTGTGCAGAAAAGGTTCTGTTTACTCGATGTGTTAAAGGATTTTTTACATGGGGCTAACTGTGTAATTTTATACCATCCTGAATCTTGTTTAGTTACGATGATACAACTGCTTGAAATCAGGATGTCTGGAAGTTAATACTGCATGACACAATCCTGGCCTTGCCACACTAATGTCTTCTGTCTTTTCAGATAAATTGAAAGAAGTTCAAAACCACGACAGTTCCATAAGTTGGTGTAGTACACTAAGTATTTTTCTCCCGCCTTGGGGTTTGCGCTTTAGGGTGCGCAGACTAGGGGCTGTGGGGTTATATGGTCCTGATGAATGCTGTGCGTAACAAGCACATGTGTTGACCACTTGTTTATTACGTTTTTAGGACACAGTGGTTCAAATTTACTTAACCATCTAGTATCCACTTTCACTTTGTTTTTATGTCTAGGTAATAATGACCCCTTATTAAAATTCGGATGGAGTTCAGAGATACCTAGTTTTAAGTCACTCATTATCACTTTGGGCACTAATACACTTGCCTACAACCAGAACCCTATGATGACAAATGGTCACTGAGATGAGTTGGTGCCTGAGGGTTCTTTTTTCACAGTGATTCCCACTAACCCTGCGTTTACCTTTTGTTCGGTTAACAGTAGTCTGATTCTGTGTGTTGGGTTACTCTTTTGTTGTTTTGATATATGTTCTGTACTATCCAGACTCCCAGGTATCTCATCTCGCTCTTTGTCTGGTATTGGCACTCCGGCAGATTCCACACCATAATCTCTGTCTTTTCTGCATTTACCTAATAACCAGAAACCCGACCAAAATCTTGTGCGAGTCTGATGACCTGAGGAAAAGACATCTCTAGCTCAGATGACAAAATCAGGAAGTCATCCACATACAGGGCTACCTTCTTCTCCCATAATTCAAACCTGAATGATGTAATACTCAGCTCATCCTTTAAACACTGAGCAAAAGGCTCAATGTATAAATCAAAAAGAAGGGGAGAGAGTGGGCAGCCCTGTCTAGTACCTCTAGTAATCTTAATAGGGGCGGTCAGTTTCCCGTTTTCTAACAGTTCTTGCCTGCGGGTCTCGGTATATGAGTTGTATAGTACGGCAACATTTGGGTGCGAGATTAAACTTTCCCATACTGCAGAGAGATAAGTCCCGTAGACCCTATCGAAAGCCTTGGTGGCATCCAATGTCATCGCCGCCAATGGTAGAGAAAAGGTGGATGCCACATCTATGGCTTCAATAAAATCATGCGTGAGGTCGATAGGTTTCTACCTCTTATGAAGCCTTTATGATCTGAGTGCAGGAGTCCGCCTACCACTGTGCCCAACCTATCCGCAAGAATCTTCGTAAAAACTTTATAATCTGTGTTTAGGAGGCAAATGGGCCTATAAGACCCACAATTAGCCGTATTCTTTCCAGCTTTTAAAATTAGTGAAATAGTAGCTTTCCACCATGACGCAGGAGGACTAGCCCCTTCGAATAATATATTATTAAAGAGTACAGTCATAATTAGGATTATGGCCTCTTGCAAAGATCTATACAGTTCCGCAGGAAGCCCATCGGGCCCTTCGGCCTTACCCCCTTTACATTACAAGCGGAGATGGCCTTCTTAACCTCATGCTCAGATATATCCATTTCCAAATTTTTCCAGCTGAAGGGTATTTAGTGAAGCAAAAGTTTTTGCATCTAGCCAATTCGTGGCACAGACTGTCTACTTCTCTATCTTCTTTATATAACTCCTGAAAAAAGGAGAGGAAAGCTTCTTCAATCTCCTCATCCGTGGATACTGAGGAGGTGTTGTCCTCACTTTCTATACGTTTTATTATATTTTGCATTCTATCGGACTTGGCTTTCCATGCTAAATGTTTGCTGGCCCCCTCTCCATATTCAAAATGAGCCATTTTGCTAGCCTACCATTTTTTGTGATCCTTAACTGGATGATGGTATCTAACTGGTCTTTCAAGGTTTTTAGTTCTGCCATATACTCTTGCTGTTTTTCAAGGAGAATCTCTCTATTCAAACTCAACTCAATTTTCTTCATCTTAGACTCAGTCTGGGTCACCTCTTCCCTATATTGTTTGTTCTTATAACTTACCCTACTTGTGACCAAGCCTCTCAAGCAACCATTCCAGGCATCCCACAATATTGAGATTCCCCCTGAGCCAATATTAGTGTTAAAAAAACACTCTGTTTCTGAGAGTAGATGTTTTATTTTAAGGTCATCTAAAAGTAATGAACGATCAAGCGTCCATACCCTTGGTTGATCTTTCCCTTTTAAGCCCAAATCCAAGCCTCTTGCCGTCGGAGGCACTTACACTCTGCTCCTTCGCGCTTCCTTGTTGGCATGAACTTCTTGGACGGCACTTCCCTGTATTTACCTTCGCTGAGGCTGTGTAGGGAACACTGTGGCTCCGCGGGCTGGATGTGCGCACCCGCCAATTCGCTCCGCTGGTCTGCCGCCGCCCTGGAGCTGAGGAGGGGACGTAGAGCATCGGCTCGTGGGCTCCTCCGGGCCGGCACGGGCAGAGACAGCACAGGTCATCTTTCTCCGGGGGAGCAGCCCAGCGCACCACGGACTTCGGAAGGTTTAACCCTGACACAGTGCTGTAAAGAGCTGAAACAGCACTTGCCATTGCGAGGTCAGGTACAGGGGGGGCGAGGGGGAGGTCTCCAGGTTATTGCTGCACAGCTTCCTGCTGTATTGACCACGGAGGGGGGAAGACTCGTGCTCATTGCCTCAAAGTCACCTCACTCAGATTCGCCGGCTCAGATACCAGAGGGGCAGGGAGAGAGTGAGCATTACATAAACATCACTGGTAATGTGGTATGCGCTCTAGTCTACCGGCGTATACGCGATGACGCGTCACGCCGTAGGCTAGAGCGGATGAGTGCGCATGCGCAGAGACGAGAGAATGCAAAGGCGCGAACGCGAGTAACGGCAGTTGGCGACCGGAGCTGTCACAGTTAGACGCTCGGCGCCCTTAGCTCGTGTATATTACTTGTCATATAATAAACGAGTGTTCCACACTTCTACCAGTGTCCTAGTGTCCTGTGGGGGAGAAGAACAGACATTACAGTGGCGACGAGGCTGAGATCCGGACACCACCTGGTGCAGCAAGGAACAAAAAAAAAAAAAAAAAAAACACCCCACAGCCTACACCCATGGGCCAGCAAGGCACAGGACCGGCAAGAAAGAGCAAGGGCGTGGCAGCAGCGCAGCAACACGACGAAGGACACACCACAAGCCTCACCAGCCAGGTTAGTGGGACCCGAGACTCCAGGAGTCCCCAGGCAGCAACCTGGCAACCGAGGGAGACACCCCCAAGCTAGAGGAAGGGGGGAGAGTAACACAGACAGCGCACGCCACGAGGGACAATACCCCGGGTAGCCCAAGGGGCCAAGGTGACACGGCAGAGAGCGCAGGAGCGTCCGGTGCGCCTACCCTAAGAGCCCAGGAAGGAGGACATAGAGGCGAAGCCAGGATGGCGAATCAAGCGTCAGCCCTAATGGCACCCGTCCCGTTCCTAACTAGACCAGGAGAACCCCAACTAAAATGGGAGGACTGGAAAGAATATTTCCTCAACTACATTGAGGCCCTTGAAGATGAAAGTGAGGGTGAATACAAGCCGGAAAGAAAAAAGAGACTATTGCTCCACAACTTAGGCCCAGAAGGGGTAAGGGTGTTCAAGAACCTGGTGCCCAAAGAGAGGGGTGCAGCGGAGACGGATGTCTTTGTGAATGCATTGGACGACCTGGACAGCCATTATCGCCCAGCAGTGTGTGTCTCGATAGACCGCTATAACTTCCAGCAGAGAAAACAAGAGGCGGGGGAATCCATCGACGACTATGTAGCAGCTCTCCGCAGGCTAGCGATCACGTGTAGGTACGGGAACCTGCAGGATGAATACATCAAAGACCAAATTGTAATGCACACTACCAGCAGAGCAGTCCAAGACAAGCTGTGGGCGATGAATGAGACAACCCTGAAGGAAGTAGTGGCGATGGTCAAGAAGGCGGAAATGTCGAAGAGAGGCGCAGATGCGGCTAAAAGGGAAAGCGGGCCGAGACAGATGATCAACAAGATCGATGAGGCACCACAATCCAGCAAACCTAAAGGCGCCAACGGAGACCCGAGGAAGGACACGAGGGGGTCTGGGAAGCAGATGTCTCGCCCCAGCCAGGGAACGAAGTTCGCGTGCTACAGGTGTGGCAGTGCAGCGCACTCGGCCCAGGACAGGCGATGTCCCGCGTTTCGCGCCAGGTGCTCATTCTGTGGAATGACCGGTCACTTCGAAAAAGTATGCCGAAAGAAAGGGACGAAGTCCACGATCAACTGCATCGACGCGGCCACGGCCAACGTAAGTGAGGAGGACGACCTGGAAGAGGATGACCTGGTGCTGTGCATAGAGGATCAAGTGTTGGACGTATCAGGGAAGCGAAGGGACAAACCCCGCACCGACATGCTCATTGGGGGCGTCAAGGTACATGTGGCCGTGGATTCAGGGTCCCCCTGGACCATCGTGCAAATGTCGATATGGGAAGAGGACTTCGCGCCAGTCATAGGGCCCGACCTATGGCCGCCGGACATCAGACCCATCTCGTACACCGAAGATTCTATTCCACTGGTTGGATGCAGGGACTTGGAGTTCGAATTCAGAGGACGGTCAGCCACGTACACCCTGTACGTAGCGGAGAAGGGCCCATCGGTACTAGGATGGAGAGACGCAGGTGACCTCGGCATCATACTCAATCCTGGAGGGAAAGAACAGATCTTGCTAACAGATGAATGGGCCCTCTCGAAGGAGGAGGACTGGAAGGCAGCATACCCCAAAGTCTTCGAGGGCACGGTAGGCAAACTGGACAAATTCGTGCATAAAATGGTCCTTAAGGAGGGAGCAGTTCCAGTAGTGCATAAGGTCAGGAACATACCGATATCCACGAGTGAGGCGGTACGCCAGGAACTACGGAAGTTGGAAGAGCTAGAAATCATTGAGCCAGTGGACAGTGCGGAATGGCTATCGCCCTTGGTGGTAGTTAAAAAGCCCAATGGTAAGGTCAGACTCTGTGTGGACCTGAGGGAGCTCAACAAAAACCTCATAGTGGAGAGGTTCCCGCTCCCCAGAATAGAAGAGATGCTAGCAAGGACAAAAGGCATCACACATTTTTCCACCATTGACCTCACGTCCGCGTATTACCAGGTAGAACTGCACCCGTCGAGCAGGAAGTACACAGCCTTCATAACACCCTTTGGATGCTACCAATTCAGGAGAATGCCCTTCGGCCTGGCATCCGCTGCGGCCGTTTTCCAGAAGTTGATGCACAGGTTGTTTAAAGACATCTCGGGAGTGCAATACTTCCAAGACGACATCCTAGTGATGGGCTCCAACAAGGGTGAGCACGACAAGAAACTACATCAAGTGTTGGGAGTGTTGCAAAGCAAAGGAATGACGGCGGAATGGAGCAAGTGCAGAATTGGGTCTCGCTCAGTGACCTACTTAGGGCACGAGATAGGAACGCATGGCATCTCGCCAAAGGAACTAAATGTGAAGGCAATAAAGGATGCCAAAGCCCCAACGACCAAAGAGGAGGTACGGTCATTCCTTGGAATGGCCGAGTATTACAGCAAGTTTGTCAGACATTTTGCCACGAGAACGTACAGGATGAGACAGCTAATCAGGCACAACACAAAATTCGAATGGGACAGGGAGGCCCAGTCCGAATTTGAGTCTGTCAAAGACTGTATCAGCCATGCCATCCTATTGCAGGGGTATGTCCCCACGGGCAAGACTATTGTAACAACGGACGCAAGCGACAAGGGCTTGGGGGCTGTCTTGGCACAGGAAAGGGAAGACGGCACCAAAGAAACATCCAGTTTTGCATCCCGGGCGCTGTCCCCGACGGAACAAAGGTACAGCGTAATAGAAAAGGAGATGCTGGCGGTCACGTGGGCGTTGAACAAGTTTCGTCAGTTCATATGGGGCACGAGATTCAGGCTCCAAACGGATCACAAGCCACTTGTCAAAGTGTTGACGTCATCGGGCCATGACACCGCCACCCCGAGAATAGCGAAAATGACCCTGAAGTTGCTAGATTATACGTACGACGTAGAATACCTCCCAGGTACGCAGAACAAGGTAGCTGATTACCTCAGCAGGGCATCAGCCATGGAAGAGGCGCCGGGAGAGACACCGGACACAGAGGAAATGGTTGCCAGCATGGAGGATCACGAGACGTCGATCAGTGCACAGGAATGGCAGGCGGCTTACGAGCTCGATGAAGAGAAGATGGAAGTAAGGAAACATCTCACGTCGGGGTGGCCGGACAAGAAGAAGCTACCGGAAGGTGTCCGAAGGTTTTACGAAATGAGAGAAGAACTATCCCTGAGTGACTCGGGGATATTCTTGTACAGAGGAGAGAGAGTGGTGCCCCCAGCGACACTAATAACTCGACTGCTGAAATTGCTCCATGAGGGGCATCTGGGCGTAGTGAAAACCAAGGCGTTGGTCAAACAGATGTATTGGTGGCCAGGAATGGATGCCCACATTGAGAGACAAGTGCGGGAGTGCGGGCAGTGCCAAGGAGCGGACAAGGTGCTCCGCCCACTCCGACCAGCCCTGGGAAAGTTCGACACCCCGCATGGCCCCTGGGAGGATGTGGCCATAGACATTCTGGGGCCCGTGCTGGACAGTAGAGGTGTGAATAAGTACATCTGTGTGTTGATAGATAAGTATTCTAAGTGGCCAGAAGTGGACATACAAGAGTCGATGGACACGGACACGATCTTGAAGTTCCTAACCGTGGTGTTCCTCAGAGAGGGAATACCCAGAACTATCCTCAGCGACAATGGCCCGCAATTTGTGTCGGACAAATGGGGAAGATACATGAAGAGGAACGGGATCGAGGTGAGACACACGGCCGTGTACCATCCAGCTTGCAACGGCCAGGTCGAAAGGTTCAACAGGGTGCTCATGGGCTCCATCCAGGCAGCCATATCGCAAGGAAAAGACTGGGAGATGGAAGTAATGAACATGATATGGGCCTACCGGATAACGCCCTCTGTAGTGGGGTATAGTCCGTTCCAAGTACTAAGAGGAAGGCATCCCTTCACCCGGGACAACGTAGCATGGAGGGAGAAGACCATCACCAGCAAGTGGTCCCCAGCGGTGGTGCAACGCAATCTGGAGAAGGCCCAGAAGATCTATGCGGCACACTATGACAAGCGGCGCAGCACGAAAGAAACGGCGTTGGAAGAAGGGGAGTGGGTCAGGATCAAACTCCCCACCCTACAAAAGAAGGGCGAAAGCAAATTCAGCCAACCACTACAAGTCAAAGAGGTGCGTGGCAGGGCGGCCCACCTCAGAGACGGCAAGGTCTGGTCACAAGACCGCATGGCCAGAGTCAACAAAATATTAGTCTGGCCCAAGGCCGAGGAAGTCGACAGATACATGGATCACCCGGAGGTTGGACCCCTTCCTGAGCACGGCACAGACAACCAAGGGGAAGGTGCAGGCGAGGACAGTGAAGCAGTAGTCCTGGGAGCTAGGCCGACCGACGGAGGAGGAGTACAAGCGAATGCAGAGCAGAGAACAGACGTGAGAGAAGCTGGGGTGTCCCAACAACAGACAGAGGCGAGAGAGAACGTGCCGGTAAGACACACCCGCAGCGGAAGGGCAGTTGTTGTGCCCTCCCGTTATAATGACTTTGTGATGGATGGACACTAGCTGGATGCCCGCCCCCTCTCTGGGTGCCCCACATTGACAATGTGCGCAGCTGAAGGACACTTTACTGTTGAGGGGAAATGTATACTTTGTTTTCATTAAAGGGGGGAGATATGTGGTATGCGCTCTAGTCTACCGGCGTATACGCGATGACGCGTCACGCCGTAGGCTAGAGCGGATGAGCGCGCATGCGCAGAGACGAGAGAATGCAAAGGCGCGAACGCGAGTAACGGCAGTTGGCGACCGGAGCTGTCACAGTTAGACGCTCGGCGCCCTTAGCTCGTGTATATTACTTGTCATATAATAAACGAGTGTTCCACACTTCTACCAGTGTCCTAGTGTCCTGTGGGGGAGAAGAACCGACATTACAGGTAATCCCACCGAAAATTGTATTTTCACTACCAATACTGCGCCCATAACACCTGGAAATACGAAGAGTAAGGGGCGCAGGAGTGTTGTGAGGGGGGCTGTGAAGGCTAAGAGTAATAAAACCTCCCAAGGCCAGAAAAATAAAAGTGGTACTGATTGTAATAAGGCTGACAGGGGAATTACACCTCAAGCAAAGGACGTGAAGGACGTAAGGGAAAGTGCATCTCTGGATAGAGATAGCACCTCCACGTTTCAACATTGTGAAGTAAAAGGTAAGACGGTCAGAGTTAGGAGAGTAAAAAAATCAACCTTCAGACCTAAGAACCAACTTACTTCAAGGTGCAGCAATTGGTGTTGGACATACTTGAACAGGAGGAAGCACTCAGAAGACGCTTGGAAGGGCACTTGGAACCACCCCTAACTTAGGAAGGAATGGAAGTGGCAGGTAGCTTGCCCAGCTTGTCCAGAGTTGAACAGATCCCTCAAGAGAGGAAAACATCCTTAACCACGATGTATGAACAACGACTTACTGGAACAACGAAGAGTGAACAACGGAGAGGGCTGAACCACGAAGGAAACATAAACAAACGAAGGAACAACGAAGGATGCAACCACGACTTTTAGAACACCGGAGTTGCACGTAGGAAAATTTAGGAAAACATATAAATGGGTAGACGGGTGGGTGTGGGGGGATTCCCCCCACAAATACAATTTAAAAAAAATATATAGTTCGAATTATAACGTGATGAATACATTCGTAATAGTTACGTATCAAATACAGCAAAGGTTGTTCAAGAAAATGGTTTACATTTAAATTACCGGTTTATGTCAGGAGATGGCAGTGTTGCATTGATTTTAAAAAATTGTAAATGCTTTAGAATCACGAAAAGAATATGATCAGTGCTCGTTTTTGTAAACAGAAATTAACTAATATTTTAGAAAAAAAGGCATACATTGAAAAAGTAAATGAATGCAAGAAAAACAAGGACCCCCTGGGTATCAATACAGACTCCTAGGGCAGGGTAATCACCTATGTGGGTAAAAAATCCTAGGACATCAGCAAAGAAAATGACCAATTTTTACATAACCAGTGGTGTGAAGAAGGAACGAAAATGAACTGTATGTAAACATATATTTAATAAGTATGAATAAAAATCATATAGAAACCAAACTATACGATGGGATAAAAAGTATAATTCATAAAAAGACAAACATAGGTATTACAGATCAATACATATCTTATAAATCATACACATTACAAAAAAACAATACATTCATATAGATCAATGGCATAAAAAGTACTAAAAGTTTTAATCATTAAAAACTCGACGCGCGTTTCGGCAGAAAACCGCCTTCTTCAGGAGTCTCTGCTGATATTCTGGAAATACATATACAGAAAACAAGAGACATATATCAGTTCATAGTTCTGGAGCCCCTGGCGAGTCCCATAAAGGGGCTAAACTTGAAAAGTTGTTTCTTTATTCTGCCGGTACATTTCTTTATTCTGCCCCACTTCTGATCACCATACTTAAAAAGGAACCCCTTCAGTGGCAATCCCATCCCCTCAATCATAGTAGAAAACATGGCTCCCCTATCCGTGTTATCTGGGGATTTCAAAAGCATCCTGGAATGTGATAGTTGAAAGGCCCAGGCATAGTACTGAAGACCCAGGAGGGTGAGGCCCCCTTTCTCCCTTCTACACCTGAGCTTCTTCCATGCTATCCTCAAGGTGTTGTATGCCCAAGCAAATTAATTGATAGCTTGCTGTAACTAATCTATAGCCCGTTTTTCGAAATGTAGAGGAATGGTGTTGCAGAGAAATAAATTAATCCGGCCTAGGATGGTCAGTGGGAGATGGGCCCAGGACTTCATAAGTTTCTGACAATCTCTAGAGATATTAATAAAATTGGTTCCAGCAATCTTGTCTATGTTCTGTACTATATCTAAACAACAAGAGAGAACAGAGTCAAAGTGTTACTCTTATACCCCTATATTAATTATATCAAACAACAAAAGAGTAACCCAACACACAGAATCAGACTAATATTAACCGAACAACAGGTAAACGCAGGGTTAGTTGGAATCACTGTGAAAAAAGAACCCTCAGGCACCAACTCATGTCAATGACCATATGTCATCATAACGTTCTGGTTGAAGGCAAGTGTATTAGTGCCCAAAGTGATAATGAGTGACTTAAAACTAGGTATCTCTGAACCCCAACCAAATTTTAATAAGAGGTCATTATTACCTAGACATAAAAACAAAGTGAAAGTGGATACTAGATGGTTAAGTAAATTTGAACCACCGTGTCCTAAAACGTAATAAACAAGTGGTCAACATGTTTCTGCTATCATGTGCTTGTTACGCACAGTATTCATCAGGACCATATAACCCCACAGCCCCTAGTCAGCGCACCCTAAAGCGCAAACCCCAAGGCGGGAGAAAAATACTTAGTGTACTACACCAACTCATGGAACTGTCGTGGTTTTTGAACTTCTTTCAAGTTATCTGAAAAGACAGAAGACAATAGTGCAGCATGGCCAGGATTGTGTCATGCAGTATTAACTTCCAGACATCCTGATTTCAAGCAGTTGTATCATCGTAACTAAACAAGATTCAGGATGGTATAAAATTACACAGCTAGCCCCATGTAAAAAATCCTTTGACACATCGAGTAACACTTTGACCCTTTTCTCTCTTGTTGTGAGGTTCCGTGACAATTACAGTGGTGTTTTTGACTCATTTGAATATGGACGAGTTTGGTATCTATGAACCGCAAATGACGAGTTTAGTGGGTGTATGCGTTTTCGCTACACTGGCTTGAACCGTTCGTCTAATTTGTGGGTTTCTTCATCTGAACCCACGGGTTCCATTTTAGATACAGCAGCCATTTTGTCTCTTGCCCTCAAGTAGTCAGCGAACGGACACTGTCCGCTTCGCGACCCTGGGATTCCCAAGCTCTTGCGGAAGACACGTGTTCCTTTGAGGGTGTGTTTATGATGAGGGGGATGACACTGCAAAGGCAGATGGCCCCGCTCAAGGCTCATCTTGCCGTGCCGGTCTATTGTTTCAGCCGTGCATTCATTAGGCACGCCTCCTTTGATCCTGCAATCGTGTTTCCGATATCGCCCCCCTACACTCTTTTTCAATCTGTTGCCTATCTTTGTCTTCCCTTGCACCTGTCTCTGACTCTTTCCTTAACTCGTTTACAGCCGGAATGGAATGTACTTAATGATGAGATACCGTGCTTTTACAGTTGGGAACCGGCGATGTTACTGTAATTATGTTCCGGGACCCTGAATACATGAAAGCGACCCTTTTGAAGTTTACTGTGGGAACTGAGTTGTAACCTTTTGTTTGCCATGTTGTGCTATGACAGAAATATGTATAAAAGGAGCGATCCACAGTTGCAATTTGAAGCAGTCTCCTAGAACCTACATGCGTTGTACTTCTGTGACTTCTGTGTTCACTGCAGTAAATAAACCTCGATCTTTGACGCCGAAGGAAGTGTCCCGTGTCTCTGTAATTTGTACGCCGGAACAGGTAACCCACGAAGGTTTCAGGTGTTGTCCCCTGGCACCGCTGGGGCTTAGAATAGCCCAGTCCTTCAGTTCTTTAGATGTATATGGCAGCGCACAGCTGTGTGAGGTTTCTCCTTTTTTTAGGCTAAACCAAGTGCACCGTTCACCCCGCTATAATGGAAGATGTGGGCCTCTCCTATTCCAAAGAGGAGGCCGATGCTATTTTAAATGACCCTTCTCTTTTTGCTGACCCCCTTGTGTCCCAAGCTATCTCGCAAGCCTCTCAATGGGACAAACTGGGTGAAATGAAAAGGAGCCGTATCTGTGCTATTTTACATGGCACAATGTTAAAAGAGTATTTGACAAATAACACCGCCCCAAAAGGGCTCCTGGTGACAAATGCTCCACGTATCTTCTTGGAAGATAGTGGGTTTAGAAAAGAGTGGGCGCAAATTGCCTGGCACTGCACACGTGACTGGGCAATTTTGATTATAAAAACAGCCCTTCGCCTCTATGAAGCCTGACAAATAGAAATTGTGGCCACAGAGACACATATAAAAACAACTATAACTGGTTACAAGAAGAAACTCGATGAGTTCAATAAGGAGCTCAATGAGTACAAAGATAACCTGGCCCAATCTAAGGTTCAGAAATTCCAAAAAGATTTGAAAAATGGTCCTACACTAAAGTCTATCCTTATGCCAGTGCAGAATATACTCCACCTGACCATACTAATTATGATGTGGATGCATCTGACGACACAAATTCAAGTGGGTCAAGTACCAGTAGCACAGGCAACAGACAACGAGGACGGTATCAAAATGTCCAACCATGGTATCCCTATCAACAACAGGGAGGTGGTTTCCACCACAATGCTCATCAGCAACCACCCTTTCCCCCCGCTATGGGTTGGAATCCCCACTTTGCACCCCCATCTTTATCATCCTAATATGTTTCCCCAACCTTTTTTAGAGACTGGCAGTAGAAGAGGGGGCAATCAGGTACAGTGGGTCCAAGCAGAGAGTGTAGGGGACAACACGAGGAGCAAAACCCAGGAACAATGGGCGGGCCCCAGCAATGTGAGAGACTGATAACTAATATGTCATCCATTACTCTTAACCCATCTGAAGTAGCAGTTTTGGAAAAAGGACTTGGTTTTATTCCTACCTCTCCCCTTGACCGATTTAGGTTACATTGCGAACTAACCAAATTTTTCCGAAAACTTAGATAAAAGATTTTTGGGGAACAACAGACTCCTGAGACTCAAAATATTCTCAATACTGATACAGATTTTTGGTTAAAATCCACCTTTACACCAGCCTCCCATCTTGTACCTCCGGAAATACTTGCCTTCGAGCAAGCTGTGTTCAATGAAGTGGAGGCTTTGGAAGAACCGACGCCTTACAAAAATCTGACGACAGAGGAATACAAAGCTGTCCAACTACTTCAACAAAACACTGATATAGTCATCAAAAGCGCAGATAAGGGGGGAGGTGTTGTTATTCAGAATGCCTTAGAGTATGATCAGGAGTGCAGACGACTCCTTGACAATACTACGAAATATGTTGTTCTTAGTGAAGATCCCTCTCCTTTTCTAAAAGACAAAATTACAGATTTGGTAATGCGGCCGAACGGGACGGCCTGATTAGCAAACATGAAGCTGACTTTTTAACCGTTTCTGAAGGCAAGGTTCCATACTTCTATACTTTACCAAAAACGCACAAGAACCGCGTTCCCCCACCCGGACAACCGATTGTCTCGGGCATTGGTTCTTTGTTGTAACCTCTATCCAAATACTATGACCATTTTTTAAAACCTCTAGTTCAGGCAACCGGTACATATATCAAAGATACGAAGAGTCTTCTAGCCTTGCTGTTAACGGTTAAATTGCCAGAAGAACCATGCTTACTTGTCTCTCTTGACATAGAAAGCTTATATACTTGCATCCCGCAGGATGCAACTATAAAGGTTCTAGTCGATGTCTTGCATAAGACAACTTGGGACTACACCACCTCTCGTGCATTTGTAATCGATTGTGCAACCCTGGCACTTAAACACTATTTTTTCCAGTACCAGGATACCATCTATTTACAGAAGACCGGCACAACGATGGGCAGCACATTTGCCCCTAGCATAGCGGGGCTGTACGTTTACAACTTTGAATGTACACATATCCTTTCCCCGACTAACCCTTACACATCCAATGTTATCCTCTGGCAAATGTAAATTGATGATGTGCTGCTGATTTGGAAGGGTGCGGAAGACAGCCTCCTGGCTTTTTTTGACTGGGTAAATACTTGTGATCCTCATCTCAAATTCACCCATCAATATAGTGCAGACTCCATTGTATTCTTGGATGTCACTATCACTAAAGAGGTGGATCATTTATCAACCACAACTTACTATAAACCCACCAGTAAAAATAATCTTTTACATTTTACGAGTTTTCATTCCCGCCCCCTCAGGGAAAACCTTCCCTTTGGACAATACCTGCGTATTCGCAAGAATTGTAGTAATGTAGCTGATTTTAAAACCCAATCTAGCGATCTGACATCGAACTTGCAGAAGAGGGGTTATCCAAAGAATATTCTAAAGAAAAGTTGCAAGAGGGCAAGAAATCAAAACAGAGAGTCGTTTCTGGAAGATTACCCTAAAAATTCTGAAGCAAATGTACCGTTGACCTGTGTAACGACCTACAGTAATATTTCCAATGCTGTGAGTCGTTGTATAGGGAAACACTGGAAAATTTTAACCAGTAACAAACATGACTCGCAGAAACCTCTATTCTGTTACAAAACAGAAAGGAGTCTACGAGATTCCCTAGTACATACCCGCCCGAGAGCCATTATCACTATACGAGATCCGGATGTTTTGATGGCCTGGGGCCTACCTCCAGTAACTGGTCATTTTCCGTGTGGAGGGTGCAGTGTTTGTCATTTGACTACAAGTACTAAGACACTGGACCTAGAACCGGGAAAAATCTGGCATCAAAGAAGCTATACAAACTGTAATCCGAGTCAGGTAATCTATTTGATTACATGTCCATGTAACTTGAGGTACGTGGGCATGACCACTAAAAAAATTAAGCAGCGAATCTGCGAACACCGCAGTAGCATCAGGTGTCGCAAAAATACTACAAAATTGACCACACATTTCTTACAGTCTAAGCATAATCCCAACGATATGAAATGGACCATCATTGAGCAGCTGAAACCAGGCCTCGAGAGTAAAATCTTCGAAAAAGAACAATGTTGGATATATCGTCTTTCCACACATGAGTCTGGTCTCAATGATGCCATACCATGGGGTTCTGTTATGAGACGTTGACCCGTGACTTGGATTGTCCTACCTGTGTAATATGACATTGATCATGTCTGAGTAGATGATTCCCTTACATGAAAGATTTAACATCACGGAGATACATGAGGGTTTATCTGTTTAGTGACCAATATGAATTTGCGATCCAAACATATTTTTGATCAAGGGTGCTAAATATGTTTTCCAATCCTAATATATGAAGGTCATTTCGACTGCTTGGTGGATGAGTGAACAACTCGTTATAATCATGTTTATACTCTACCGATTCCCCTAAAAAATCTCTTCTCTGTTCGCGTCCAAGTGGACGTTTTGCATTTTTCTGACTGCGTGGTGGAGTAGGTCACTACCCGTTACTATCATGCTTATACTTTACCGTTTCCTAAAAAATGTCTTTGCTCTTAGTCAAGTGGGTTATTGGTATCAGATTGATTGGTCCGATCCCCTCTAGGTTTGGGTGTACTAGAAACGAGTAAGATCCGAAGATGGCCAGAACTTTACCAATAAAGTTTTCGAAAACTTTAAAAAAAAATAGTAAAAAACTGAGCTCTGTCATGACGTGTTCTGAGCACATTGCATACTCACACTATCCTTGGGATAGATTTTGTCATATTAACTAAGGAACGGGCTGTGACGCCCTTGTACCAGAATGAACAATGTAATGTGGTTTAGTGTTTGGCACGGAGTAATACACCGACCAGACGCATGGAGTATGTGTTTCCCTTTAATAAGTAAGAGCCCCGTTGCGGTCAAGTGCCACGCTAGAGAAGCCTTAGCGGGCGCATCCGGTTCCGAACTTCTGTTACGTCCGGGCCGTGGATGTGCCAGCAGTAGGTTATCCTGCGGGCGGTCGCCGGGAAGTAAGTAACGCTTTCTCCTAAGAGGCTTTTCTGAGCAGGAACTAAGCGCCAGTTTTATCAATGCACATCCACCAGCTGACGAATGTAATGGCGTTTTTTCTTTCACTATCGCAGAGTTTCCTGGTGTGAAGGTTCCCCTGCCACGAGCCCATGAAGCAATCTCATTGTTTTCTCCTAGTGAGTTCGACATTTTTATCTTTGCTTTCACATCTTCCATTTTATTGCGGTGTGTTTTAATTATTTTGGTTAATCAATTTACCTAATATATGACGGGCACTTGTAAACAAACATTTGTCAAACCTCGAGTGTATCTCCCTAAGAGAGGGCAAACATTGAGGGTTTTGATATGTTTGATAGATCTAAAATAGATAGTTAGGTGTATGTTTGGTAATTTTCCTCCAGGCATTATGCTTCTTAACGCTGTGGTTATGTAATACAAGACACGTGCGTTTAAACTGGGAAAATCTCTCGTAAAGAAATTCTAAAGCACGTTCTGTGCAGAAAAGGTTCTGTTTACTCGATGTGTTAAAGGATTTTTTACATGGGGCTAGGTGTGTAATTTTATACCATCCTGAATCTTGTTTAGTTACGATGATACAACTGCTTGAAATCAGGATGTCTGGAAGTTAATACTGCATGACACAATCCTGGCCTTGCTACACTAATGTCTTCTGTCTTTTCAGATAAATTGAAAGAAGTTCAAAACCACGACAGTTCCGTAAGTTGGTGTAGTACACTAAGTATTTTTCTCCCGCCTTGGGGTTTGCGCTTTAGGGTGCGCAGACTAGGGGCTGTGGGGTTATATGGTCCTGATGAATGCTGTACGTAACAAGCACATGTGTTGACCACTTGTTTATTACGTTTTTAGGACACAGTGGTTCAAATTTACTTAACCATCTAGTATCCACTTTCACTTTGTTTTTATGTCTAGGTAATAATGACCCCTTATTAAAATTCGGATGGAGTTCAGAGATACCTAGTTTTAAGTCACTCATTATCACTTTGGGCACTAATACACTTGCCTACAACCAGAACCCTATGATGACAAATGGTCACTGAGATGAGTTGGTGCCTGAGGGTTCTTTTTTCACAGTGATTCCCACTAACCCTGCGTTTACCTTTTGTTCGGTTAACAGTAGTCTGATTCTGTGTGTTGGGTTATTCTTTTGTTGTTTTGATATATGTTCTGTACTATCCATACTCCCAGGTATCTCATCTCGCTCTTTGTCTGGTATTGGCACTCCGGCAGATTCCACACCATAATCTCTGTCTTTTCTGCATTTACCTAATAACCAGAAACCCGACCAAAATCTTGTGCGAGTCTGATGACCTGAGGAAAAGACATCTCTAGCTCAGATGACAAACTCAGGAAGTCATCCACATACAGGGCTACCTTCTACTCCCATAATTCAAACCTGAATGATGTAATACTCAGCTCATCCTTTGAACACTGAGCAAAAGGCTCAATGTATAAATCAAAAAGAAGGGGAGAGAGTGGGCAGCCCTGTCTAGTACCTCTAGTAATCTTAATAGGGGCGGTCAGTTTCCCGTTTTCTAACAGTTCTTGCCTGCGGGTCTCGGTATATGAGTTGTAAAGTACGGCAACATTTGGGTGCGAGATTAAACTTTCCCATACTTTCCCATACTGCAGAGAGATAAGTCCAGTTGACCCTATCGAAAGCCTTGGTGGCATCCAATGTCATCGCCGCCAATGGTAGAGAAAAGGTGGATGCCACATCTATGGCTCCAATAAAATCATGCGTGAGGTCGATAGGTTTCTACCTCTTATGAAGCCTTTATGATCTGAGTGCAGGAGTCCGCCTACCACTGTGCCCAACCTATCCGCAAGAATCTTCGTAAAAACTTTATAATCTGTGTTTAGGAGGCAAATGGGCCTATAAGACCCACAATTAGCCGTATTCTTTCCAGCTTTTAAAATTAGTGAAATAGTAGCTTTCCACCATGACGCAGGAGGACTAGCCCCTTCGAATAATATATTATTAAAGAGTACAGTCATAATCAGGATTATGGCCTCTTGCAAAGATCTATACAGTTCCGCAGGAAGCCCATCGGGCCCTTCGGCCTTACCCCCTTTACATTACAAGCGGAGATGGCCTTCTTAACCTCATGCTCAGATATATCCATTTCCAAATTTTTCCAGCTGAAGGGTATTTAGTGAAGCAAAAGTTTTTGCATCTAGCCAATTCGTGGCACAGACTGTCTACTTCTCTATCTTCTTTATATAACTCCTGAAAAAAGGAGAGGAAAGCTTCTTCAATCTCCTCATCCGTGGATACTGAGGAGGTGTTGTCCTCACTTTCTATACGTTTTATTATATTTCGCATTCTATCGGACTTGGCTATCCATGCTAAATGTTTGCTGGCCCCCTCTCCATATTCAAAATGAGCCATTTTGCTAGCCTACCATTTTTTGTGATCCTTAACTGGATGATGGTATCTAACTGGTCTTTCAAGGTTTTTAGTTCTGCCATATACTCTTGCTGAGAATCTCTCTATTCAAACTCAACTCAATTTTCTTCATCTTAGACTCAGTCTGGGTCACCTCTTCCCTATATTGTTTGTTCTTATAACTTACCCTACTTGTGACCAAGCCTCTCAAGCAACCATTCCAGGCATCCCACAATATTGAGATTCCGGCTGAGCCAATATTAGTGTTAAAAAAACACTCTGTTTCTGAGAGTAGATGTTTTATTTTAAGGTCATCTAAAAGTAATGAACGATCAAGCGTCCATACCCTTGGTTGATCTTTCCCTTTTAAGCCCAAATCCAAGCCGCTTGCCGTCGGAGGCACTTACACTCTGCTCCTTCGCGCTTCCTTGTTGGCATGAACTTCTTGGACGGCACTTCCCTGTATTTACCTTCGCTGAGGCTGTGTAGGGAACACTGTGGCTCCGCGGGCTGGATGTGCGCACCCGCCAATTCGCTCCGCTGGTCTGCCGCCGCCCTGGAGCTGAGGAGGGGACGTAGAGCATCGGCTCGTGGGCTCCTCCGGGCCGGCACGGGCAGAGGCAGCACATGTCGTCTTTCTCCGGGGGAGCAGCCCAGCGCACCACGGACTTCGGAAGGTTTAACCCTGACACAGTGCTGTAAAGAGCTGAAACAGCACTTGCCATTGCGAGGTCAGGTACAGGGGGGGCGAGGGGGAGGTCTCCAGGTTATTGCTGCACAGCTTCCTGCTGTATTGACCACGGAGGGGGGAAGACTCGTGCTCATTGCCTCAAAGTCACCTCACTCAGATTCGCCGGCTCAGATACCAGAGGGGCAGGGAGAGAGTGAGCATTACATAAACCTCACTGGTAATCCCACCGAAAATTGTATTTTCACTACCAATACTGCGCCCATAACACCTGGAAATACGAAGAGTAAGGGGCGCAGGAGTGTTGTGAGGGGGGCTGTGAAGGCTAAGAGTAATAAAACCTCCCAAGGCCAGAAAAATAAAAGTGGTGCTGATTGTAATAGGGCTGACAGGGGAATTACACCTCAAGCAAAGGACGTGAAGGACGTAAGGGAAAGTGCATCTCTGGATAGAGATAGCACCTCCACGTTTCAACATTGTGAAGTAAAAGGTAAGACGGTCAGAGTTAGGAGAGTAAAAAAATCAACCTTCAGACCTAAGAACCAACTTACTTCAAGGTGCAGCAATTGGTGTTGGACATACTTGAACAGGAGGAAGCACTCAGAAGACGCTTGGAAGGGCACTTGGAACCACCCCTAACTTAGGAAGGAATGGAAGTGGCAGGTAGCTTGCCCAGCTTGTCCAGAGTTGAACAGATCCCTCAAGAGAGGGAAACATCCTTAACCACGATGTATGAACAACGACTTACTGGAACAACAAAGAGTGAACAACGGAGAGGGCAGAACCACGAAGGAAACATAAACAAACGAAGGAACAACGAAGGATGCAACCACGACTTTTAGAACACCGGAGTTGCACGTAGGAAAATTTAGGAAAACATATAAATGGGTAGACGGTGGGGTGTGGGGGGATTCCCCCCACAAATACAATTTAAAAAAAATATATAGTTCGAATTATAACGTGATGAATACATTCGTAATAGTTACGTATCAAATACAGCAAAGGTTGTTCAAGAAAATGGTTTACATTTAAATTACCGGTTTATGTCAGGAGATGGCAGTGTTGCATTGATTTAAAAAAAATTGTAAATGCTTTAGAATCACGAAAAGAATATGATCAGTGCTCGTTTTTGTAAACAGAAATTAACTAATATTTTAGAAAAAAAGGCATACATTGAAAAAGTATATGAATGCAAGAAAAACAAGGACCCCCTGGGTATCAATACAGACTCCTAGGGAAGGGTAATCACCTATGTGGGTAAAAAATCCTAGGACATCAGCAAAGAAAATGACCAATTTTTACATAACCAGTGGTGTGAAGAAGGAACGAAAATGAACTGTATGTAAACATATATTTAATAAGTATGAATAAAAATCATATAGAAACCAAACTATATGATGGGATAAAAAGTATAATTCATAAAAAGACAAACATAGGTATTACAGATCAATACATATCTTATAAATCATACACATTACAAAAAAACAATACATTCATATAGATCAATGGCATAAAAAGTACTAAAAGTTTTAATCATTAAAAACTCGACGCGCGTTTCGGCAGAAAACCGCCTTCTTCAGAAGTCTCTGCTGATATTCTGGAAATACATATACAGAAAACAAGAGACATATATCAGTTCATAGTTTTGTGATTATATACCTAAACTCTTATTTGGTGTTATATGAGAAAGTTAAAAAAGACATTTAGACAACAGGTACATATTATATCTATCAAATACGTCAATCTTCAACACCTACCAAGTTAAAACACTAAATTTGGTCATTTCTAGTCATACGATAGACAAATGTTTTCAACAGTATTGTACAGTACTTAGCTTACAAAAAGTATCATTATTCCTTATCAAACGTATATTGCACATTATATTTCTCATTTTGAGCTATGCAAAACAGACCTTCATGACATAAGGATGGTCAAAGCAACGATACATATCTCTTAATCCAAACAACAATTCCAAATGATATATACAACAAACTTACATTGATCTATTTTATAGAAGTTGGTGATATCTTCATATATACGGGTAGTCAGAGCCACTTGTTAAAGGCTAATACCTGATCAAAATGACACATAAAAGATTAATTAAATACGGAAGTTAAAGAGATTAAGTGAACAGAGAAAACTACAGGGTCACTTTGAACACATGGCGCCACATGGATGGTGGGTCTAGCGTATTCTATCACATTCCTCTAGGTAGATAAAGTCAACTAGTAGGGGATGGAAGAATATAGGGAACATGATTATGGTATACAATCACATCAACCTATCTAGTATAGAGTGTCAGTCTTATAAAGGCAATATATTTCTGCTATGGACCGGTAATGAACAAGGTGTGACAACTGACAATCGAACAGTCTATATGATTTCGAAAAGAGGTCCCAACATTATTTTAACGTGTGGACTATTTTTATGGCTGTAGACGACTGACTCCTATATGACTAAACAATGTATATAAGAACAGCATATTATTATTGTAAATACCTGGGTTAACACTGACATCATTCTAATTTCAAAAGCGATGGTCCTGTACAACCGTAAAGCAGGGATGGCCGAGGATGTGGAGTTATCTCTAGGTCAGCGTAAACAAAGCTACTGTATTAAGGAACGGAACAAATGAGAAGAAAGTTAATACATGGCTACGTAGATAGCTTGTTAGCAGAAAGCTAGTATAGACTCATTTCAGGAGACAAGATTGCTTAGAAGCATCTATGGCTAACGAGTCAATTTGAATAAAATAAGGGAAAGAATACCTATAAACTTCTTGAACAGGTATATATATTCATGCAGGGAATATCGACCTCCGCAATGGGCCAGACGGATCGTGACTGCAGTTAAGAAAAGAAAAAGCAACCAAATGATGCCAATAAGTACGAGGACTGCTAGTGAACCTTTACTGGTTAGAGTATACTGGTTTAATAAAAACGCTGGTGAGGATACTATCAACCAAAGACCGTCGCATATACTATATAACAAACACGTACCTTGTGTATTCAAGAGAATACATAAAATATATTTCTTATTTCGTATTCTATTGATAGGAGTAGGGTTCAAACAGCGTCTGCCGATGCCTGATTTTACAAAACTACAAGGAGACAAAGGAAAAAAGAAAGGTATTCTAAATAAATGGAAAGGGAGGTGATCTCGGCTAAGTTGGACAAAGACCCAGTTTGTGCCGTTATATGTCCAATGACATACACGAACTAGAAACTATCGCTAGGATTTACCTTACAAATGAGGGAATCTTGAGGACAGCAGGATGGTGCTGCTCCAATACGGGCAAGACGTCGCGTCACGTAGATACCGCCAGCCTGGATAGTAAACGTTATGAAAACGGGCTGATATTTAAAGCCCCGATAACGGCGCAAAAAATCTGGGCTTGGATGCAGAAGTAGTAGAAAGTGGTACCAGACTAATAGCCGTCCACGGAGTGAAGCTCGCCTGTTCCAAGATGGCGCTCTTTCTTGCAAACGGCGCGTAGTGATTGAATTGTGATGTTATATATTCAAAAAGGTTGCACTTATATAGAACGGACTGAGAAATGGTAACATAAACAGAGTTGTAGCTCTCGGAAGTCTATTTACATCTGACGTGTAATTATAATCTGGGTTGATGATGTTAATATACACCACACAAGGTGAAAAAACCTATTCTAAGATGGCGTTCGTAGATGGAAACGACGCGCAATACAAGATAGTAATATATTGCGTCTAACAAATCAAAAAGGATATGTTTAATAGCAGATATTAAAACTCTGGTTGGGCGAAAGGTGTAAAGGTCAACAATTACTAAATAGCGAAAGGAAGCCTATATACGAACAAAATCTGTCAATAACGGATTAGAGATAAATCTGCTCAAACGTCCACAGCTGGGTAAATAAACCAAAGAACATGCTTAGGATAATGGGACATGATATCGGTTACGAGTATGGTATATTGATATGTATGTCCCGAATAGGACCTAGTCGTTAAGGCTAAAATCAAGGCCAGATATATCCGATCATGGAAAAAAGGGGGGGGGTGCCATAATATAAATGAGCTAGTATTGATCTTAATGATTTAGATGACTCAAGTCGGCAATATATAATATTAGATAGAAAATGTAAGGACAGTCTTAATGCTATAAGGCCCTAATTTAAATCGTTTCAGCTAAGGGTACTTGGGAGAAGAACATAAACTATTACAGTGGTGATTTAAAAATTTAAATTATGGCATTCTCCCAAGGGATTTCAGCATTGAGCCCTTTCTTAAAGGTACCCAGGGCAAAAATCCAGAAGACTTCCCTTTTTCTTCTGACTTTGTCGCCACCTTTGCTATCTGGAAGTCTGATCTTTTCCAGAATGCGCCACTTAAAATCATCTGGTCCGTGGTGTTTTTCTACGAAATGTTTGACCAGGGGTGCCAGGGTCTTGTTCGTACGGATGGCTGACCGATGTTCTGTAAGTCTGGTCTGTATAGGCTGGAGGTTTCCCCCACATAGCCCAACAAGCATGGACACATGATGAAGTAAATGCAATTAGCCGTTTTGGTGTTGGACATACTTGAACAGGAGGAAGCACTCAGAAGACGCTTGGAAGGGCACTTGGAACCACCCCTAACTTAGGAAGGAATGGAAGTGGCAGGTAGCTTGCCCAGCTTGTCCAGAGTTGAACAGATCCCTCAAGAGAGGGAAACATCCTTAACCACGATGTATGAACAACGACTTACCGGAACAACGAAAAGTGAACAACGGAGAGGGCTGAACCACGAAGGAAACATAAACAAACGAAGGAACAACGAAGGATGCAACCACGACTTTTAGAACACAGGAGTTGCACGTAGGAAAATTTAGGAAAACATATAAATGGGTAGACGGGTGGGTGTGGGGGGATTCCCCCCACAAATACAATTTTAAAAAAATATATAGTTCGAATTATAACGTGATGAATACATTCTTAATAGTTACGTATCAAATACAGCAAAGGTTGTTCAAGAAAATGGTTTACATTTAAATTACCGGTTTATGTCAGGAGATGGCAGTGTTGCATTGATTTAAAAAATTGTAAATGCTTTAGAATCACGAAAAGAATATGATCAGTGCTCGTTTTTGTAAACAGAAATTAACTAATATTTTAGAAAAAAAGGCATACATTGAAAAAGTGTCATTAAATCTTATTTTTTCGTGGTTTAGGGAGTAGTGGTTTAAAATGTAGTGGTTAAGTAATTGTCGTGGTTTAGCCTTCGTTGTTCCAGAAGTCGTGGTTTAGGCAGCAGTTGTTAAGTCATACAATCCTCAAGAGATTGTGGCAACGGATACTACAGTAGCCATTTCAACGGCATCGACATCGACAGTTCCTATGGCATTGACAACCGTAAATGCGGTTTTGGACATTAACAAGACTCTTCCACATAGTGCAAATGATGTCCCTCCAGCTAGGTTAGATAGTCAGAGTATAGAAGGAGCAGAAGTTCATGAAGGTCAAAAATATTTTGATGAACAGGCGATTGATGGTTCCTCAGTGGCCTCCCTCAAAGCTCTTTTCTCCACTCTAGCAGTGGATATAAAGAGAGGTTTTTCAGTCTCTGAGGCAAACCAAAGTGAGATTCGTCTCTTCTGTGAGACGCTTGATAAGAAAATTGATCTCCTGAACTCCAGGATTGAGGTATTGGAAAACTCGGTAGGAGAAATCAGAGAAGAGTTAAGAGGTGCTAAGACAGAAATTACACTCCTTAAGAAAGAGGAAGTATTGCTTCGAGACAGACTCGAGATGTTAGAAAATAACTCGCAGAGGAACAACTTGCGCCAATTAAATGTCCAGGAGGGGAGAGAAGGGGAAGACATTAAGTCCTAAATTGCTATCCTCATAAAAGGGTCTATCCACATCGATTAATCGGTTAAAGACTTGAAGAAAGACATACAGAGGATCCACAGGGACACTTTCCGAGAAACATCTTAATCGGACAACACCGAGCAAAATCCTAGTAAACTTCCTTACGTTCTCTCTGAAGGAGAAGATCCTTAATTGTTCCCTAAAGCAAAGATCCTTGAAACCTAGAGAGTTGGTTGGATAGACAGTGGGAGCTGGGTAAAATGATTGAAGACTTTAAGAGATTTGGGGCCAGATGTAGGTGGCCCAATACCGGTCGGTAACGGCCGAAATTACCAAATTTCGGCCGTTACCGACCGGTATTGGTCATTTGGGATGTAGGGGACTGAAAATCGTCCGAATCGGTAAATTCACCGAATCGGTAAAGTTACCGAATCGGTAAACAGTCCGAATCGGTAAATTTACAGATTCGGTAATTTTACCGAATCGCAACAGTTTGCGAATCGGTAAATTTACCGAATCAGTAATTTTACTGATTCGGTGAATTTACCGAATCGGTAAATATACCGAATCGGTAAATAAGAAGTGGTAAAATTGAATATTGAGATGTAGGTAAGCTCATAAATACTGACTTTGCTTGAAATTCAGTATTTAAGAGTCTGTATTTACCATGGATTGAATTCAGGTGGTAACCAGGTGCAGCCTATAAAAAAGGACCCAAAATGCAATACTTTTTTCACAATGGCGGCATTCTATGTCATTGCGAGGCGGCTACGGCTACAGGAGGAAGGAGAGAGGGAATTGCAGAGACAGAAGCAGGTCTACAGACAGAGGATCACCTTGTTCGTGCTCACAGAGCCAGAGATTCTCCAGAGGTACAGGTTGGACTCAGACACCATCTTGGACCTCATCAGAAACCTCCACCCACTGTTGGAGCACACTACCGCAAGGGCGCACGCCATTCCAACCCACGTGCAGGTGCTGTGCAGCCTACACCTGTTTGCGTCAGGGAGTTTCCAGAGTGTGGTCGCTGTGGTAGGTGGGGTGACCCAGAGCAGCCTGTCACGCTTTTTCCACAAATTCCTTGACGCCATGCTACAGCGGATGGACCAGTATATAACTTTCCCATAAACCCATGCTGAACTGCTCCAAACAAAAACTGACTTTTATCTGATGGCGCATTTCCCCAATATCATTGGCTGCATTGATGGCACCCACATTCCCATTTGTCCCCCTGCTGCCACCGAATACATATATAGGAATCGAAAGTCCACCCACACCATCAATGTGCAGGTGATCTGCAATGCCAAGTGCGCCATCACTGACCTTGTAGCAAAATTTCCTGGGAGTACCCACGACTCCTACATATTTCAAAATAGCGGTATATATGCACGGCTGACTGCAGGGGAATTTGGTGAAGGATACCTGCTAGGTAAGACACAGTGTGCGACCCCATTAACACCAATTGCAGTAAGAAGTACATGTATGCATGTGAATAATGTACTCCCACTTCCTTTCAGGGGACAGTGCATATGCCCTCCGCTCCTTCATCCTCACCCCCTACCTCAACCCCTCAACACCAAGCCAAAGAAGATATAACAGGGCCCACAAGAGCACAAGAAATGTTGTGGAGCGTACCTTTGGTATATGGAAGAGCAGGTGATGCCTGCATAAGAGTGGAGGTGCCCGGCAGTATACACCCATCACCTGCTGCAAAATCATTGCTGCCCGTGCCATGTTGCACAACCTTGCCGTGAAGAAGGGCACAGAGGTGGAGTTGTCAGACTTTGAGGATCATGAAGACGAGGTTGCTGTGCCTGAACCACAACCTGCTGGAGTGTCTACACCAAGTGATGGCAGATACAGACGTGAGGAGATTACACGCAACTATTTCTGAGTAAGTAATGAGACACAGACAGGTTGTGTATGGGACAAACGTATTTTAATGGTGCCACAACGTTTCAGCACGTAAGTGCAACAAAAAAAATGTATACACGTGGGGACTGTATGTCCTGGGTTACTTCACCCATGAACGGTAATGTCACTTGCGCCCGCGCTTCCCTGAGCCACTTGGATGTTGTTCGCTTGTTCAGCGTGCCCTGCAGCCTCAGCTTGGTGCCTGGTACTCCTCCGTGTCTCCACATTTGAGCTTGCTATGCTGCTCAGGCTACTTGTGTCTTCACCTTCTGCCACGTCCAGGGCAGGATTCTGTGCTGTGTGGGATATCAGCATTGGCTCTAGAGCACTGGTCATTCTGGCCATGCCCCTGGTGACCTCAGCTGTATTTTGGGTCAATGCCTCCTCCATATTTATGCCTCTCCTGCATAGCAGGGATGTGGCAGTGGCCAAGCGATTGATGGCCGAATTCTGGGCACGGGCTTCCCTGCGCCATGTGTGTGACACACTGTCAAGTTTAGAGCATAGCTGCGTAACTGATTGGCTCATCTGCTGCATCCCTGCTACAATTTCCCTATTTGTTTTGGCAACTTCTTTATTCGCCTCCACTATGTCTCTCATGCCCTTCCCTATGTCTCCTATGTGCACATTCAGGGCTCTGACTTGGCATGGGCAGGCTTGGATGGATTTGCCCTGCATCCTTTGAATGCGCACCTTGCTCCCCTCCAGCCCACTGAACACAGTACCCTCACCACGTCCACCTGCACTGCTGTGTCTGCGTTGTCTTCTGAGAGAAAGGCCCATCTCATTTGTGGACTGCAGTGCTGCTGGACTCTTATCCACGTTGTTTTCAGCCTCCCCCTCACCCTCTGCTGCCTCCATTGATGGTAGTGGGGCCACGACACGCCTCCTGGCTGGTGGGGTTACAGGAGTGGACTGGAGCAGAGGTGGTGAATTTTCTGGTGAGAATTGCAATTGAGGGGATTGGGAAAGCTGTGGGGAGTGCAGCAACTCTGAGGTCAGTACAGAGTCATCTTCCAGGGACATGCCAGTTGTGTCTTCTTTGTCCTGCGATTTTTCCACTCGGCTTGAACCTGCTTCCTCACTCTCCTCCCTCTCTGGTGCAGTCCCTTCTGTGTCAGTGGGTCGACTGCGTGATTTGGCCCCTAGGTATAAATGAGCGTATATTAACTGAGTGCTACTGTGTCACGGTCACTACAATAAATGAATTACACATTTCACTTTCATTTATCTGCATTCATTTCACTAACTTGCTGATGTCTGCTCTGTTACACATGGTCTTACATTTGCTGACTACATTTCCCATAATGCATTGCTCCTGTATAGTGCTAGCAGTACTGGACTGGGGTTTGCTTGTCCTCAAAGGGTAAAGGGAAGCAGGTTGGTATGGGGAGTCATGCTGCGCATGCGTCTTACCTTTTTTTGCTGCAGCTCTGGCTGAGCTGTCCACATCGCCCAGTCTGCAGACGCTGTCTGCCTCAATGGTTGAGGCCACCAACTCCTCCAGGTCAGTCAGGGGGGGGGCTGTGTTCCTGCCTCCACCGGTTAGGCCTGCCTGCTTGTGGATTTCATGTGAGGGTAAATACCCAGGCAGGCTAGAAATACAAAAGCTGGCTGACTATAACAACAATATTCATAAAACACAATTTATATAATAAAAATGATATAAGCAATGGACTGAAATGATATCAAAAGGATATACTTTAATATAAATATATAAGATAAACATATACATAAAAATAAAAAGATTACACGATAGACAAGTTATCTCATGAAGTTCATTTGTTTATTCTCAGCAAGACTTCATATAATATAAAAAGGAAGTTCTTTTTCTTTCATAATATTCTCTGATTGTAGAGAATAAGGTTGTATGTCGTGTGTCACACGACATACAGCCTTATTCTCTATCATTTCTTATTCTATATCATTTCAGTCCATTGCTTATATCATTTTTATTATATAAATTGTGTTTTATGAATATTGTTGTTATAGTCAGCCAGCTTTTGTATTTCTAGCCTGCCTGGGTATTTACCCTCACAAGAAATTGTTGTCCCTGACCCAGGAGTCTCATCCACATCAGGGGGTCCTTGCTACCTACAAAAATGCTTGTGGATTTCAGCCATTTTCCTCTTAGTGAGGCTCCTGAGGTCATAGAATTTTTTTTAAGGTCCTCAGTGCTCCCACAGCATTCACTTTCTCAACAATTGCCTGCCAGATTTTTCTTTTGGCAGACTCGGTAACAGTGAGGGATTGCCTGCCAAAAAGTTTGTGGTGCACCCTCAATACCTCCTCCACAAGTACCTGCAGCTCCATGCTGCTGAATTTGATTTTCCTCTTCCTGTCAGACTTTTGGCTTTCACTGCTGCTTGCCATTTTACAGTTTGTGAAGTTGCAAAAAACTCTCCCTGCTATTCTGTGACTCTGCTCAGCTCTGACTGCCTCTCCAGAACCTTCTAATTAGTTGCAGCTGCCTGGGTAGCCACTTCCTGGTAGGGAGGGGGAGTGTGTTTGCACCTGATTGGCTGCCTTCATTGGTTTCACTTTTGGGTTTTTTCCCGATTCGGTATTTACCGAATCGGTATTTACCAAATCGGTATTTCCCATTTATTCCTATGGCCAAAAAGGGCCATAGGAATGAATGGGGTATACCAATTCGGTAAATACCGATTCTGTAAATACCGATTCTGTAAATACCGATTCTCCGATACCGAATTTTACCGAATCAGTAATAATTACCGATTTTTTTACTACATTCCATTTACCGATTCTGAAATACCGAATCGGTAAAATTCAGTATTTTAGAATCGGTAAAATGATTTTACCTACATCTGGCCCTTGGTGCGGTTGATAAACAATGTGAGTTGCTGGACTGTTCCTTAAGGAAAGGACTGTGTGTATCTGGCGTGGCCGGAGGTGAAAATATAACACCTCTGGGCATCCATTTTGTTGGATCTATTTGCCTCACACACCCATATGGGTGTCATGCTTCATCATTGGCGTTGATCCTCGTCGGGGAGGCGGTGCAATCCCCGACGGGCTCACCTCTGAGAGGGGCTCTTTGGCGGAGATCTTTTAATCCAACTGCCTTATGGTGAAGTGCGGGTGTGCGGGTGAAGTAATATGTAGCCTGGGAAGTGATTTAAAATGTAGTAGAGGGTACCGGAAACTATTTTATTCTGGGGGTCCCCTACTGCAATTAAAAACGTGAATCTAACACACTAAGTACCAGCCGATTAGGTATAGTGGTCCTAGATTAGATTAGAAAAGAATCGGTCAACATGTTTCTCGCTTGGGCAGTGGCCCGCGTTTCATCAGGACCTAAGATAGAAAAGAACAGGGTCTACAATCAATAAACAACATGCTGGTGTCATGTGTCTAATACCAAAAGTGTGGTTGTTTGTTACCTCTGTGGCTTTTTCATATGCCTGAATAGGGAAAAAGGGTACAGGGTTAATTACATCAAATACTTGCCAGAATATATACATGGTAAGGACCATATTTACACGCAGTGGCATGCTAGTGATAGTGAATTACTACTAGCTCCAAATAAACGTGAACCTGTTGTGACAATGTGTAGTGTATCCTTCACACCAACACTTTGTGAGTGAAACAATATATTACTTATTAAAAACAACAGTGTGAAAATAGCAGCAGTCATTCAAGAGAAATACATCCCTTCTTCTTAGATGAAACGATGGTGTGGAGGTATTCACTGATTGTACATAGTGACACTAAAAATGTACAACCTGACTCACCTAATGGTCAGGGATTACATGCCACATGAACGTTCGGCGGGTTGGCACATCAGGTCGGAACCCTCTGGTGTGGCTAAGGGAGGAGACGTGTAAAGGGTCAAAAAACGGTTTGTAGTAGGGATTATAGAAGCCCTCTGCAGGATCGCGAAACGGTCGTGCGATACTACTAGCAGAAAAATACCAAGCTCCTACTCAGTCTAGCAGTAGTTATTCTCACCTCACAAATCCTGTGTCCACGCTGTGTCACCTATCCATCGCCGCCGAGCTCGGATAGATGCCGGAGCTCGGCGGCGGTAGCCATTTCTAAACGCCAGCGTGAGGACTCGGCGTCTCACCCTGCCCACCGCGGTGGGTCAGGTGGTTTTGCTTAGCTGCCGGGGCGGCCATTGCGGAATGGGTTTTCGGAGACCAGAATAACCAGGGAAAGCGCTAAGCTTCATAGGGAAGTTAAGATTGCATGTATTAGACCTTCTCATTTTAATCTAGAAGTGGCAATCTAAAATACAATACAGTACAATAATCCAGGCACCCAAGTGAACCCATTGCGTCAGTAGTGTATTAAATGCAATGTAGCAATACCGTCTATAGGTGTACGTTGGTAAATAAACAGGCTCTGATTATTTACGTGAGCCAAGTGCAGGTCTCAACTCATTGCATTTCGTTCAGTGTAGGTGCCTGTGTATAAGGTAATCTAATGCCCAAATTGATTATATACACAAAGGGGCAGATTTATGTTAACTGGCGCATCCCCAGGGATGCGCCAGTTAACATGCGCCACAGTGCGCCACAGCTCCGCCAGCCATGGTGCGCCGCATTTATAATGCGGCGCACCATGGTGCAAAAACGGCACAGATGCGTCACACATCTGTGCCGGAAATGTGCCACATTGCTGGAGTTGCGTCGCAAGTGCGACGCAGCTCCAGCAAGGCTCGGGGGTGCCCCATTTTAACAATGCTGCGTCAAGACCTACGCCTGCTTCAAGCAGGCGCAGGCTTTTGACGCAGCATTGGCTTAAAAGTGACTGAGTGAAATCTCATAGATTTCACTCAGCCACTTTTGCGAGGCGCACCTGCCCCGGAACGCCCACCCTGCGCCAGAACGCCCACAAGCGGCGCAGGACTTTACAACGTGACGCATCTGCCTAGATGCGTCACGTTGTAAATCGTTCGTAGGGATGCGCCACGTTTACGCCGCCTTGCGTGACGCAACAGCGGCGTAAACCTGGCGCAAGGGCCTCATAAATCTGCCCCATAGTGTAGATTTTACTTAGCTACTGTGGCGGCCATTGCAGGGTGGGTTTATGAAAGTTAGTTGCGACCTAGGATAACGCTGAGCGGCGTGTAGAAGGCTAGAATGGGATGTGTATAGCCTGCTTGTATTATCCTCAAGGAGTGATCTTAAGTACAATACTCTAAGTCCTAAAGTAACCCCATTGCAAAGGTGGCCTCTTAAGTGTAATATAGTGATTGCGAATCTAGGTATCAGTTGGTAAATGAGCGGGCTATGATTGTGTGTACCCATTGCAGATCTCAACTCCTTCAACTTAATTCAGCATAGATGCCTGTATATGAGGTAGTCTGGTACCTGATATAATTACATACACCAAGTGCAGATCTCAACTACTTGTTTTCACTTCAGTATGGGTGCATGTATAAAGGGAAATCTTGTCCCTAATATTGTGACAATGTTATAGAGAGTGCCACGGAATGTCCTCGTTAAGGCCCCGACTATCAGAGGAAAGTCGGTGGACCCATCTTTGTTCTTTACGGAACAAGGCTTGTTTTGGGCAATTGGGGCTAGATTCTAGGACAAGCCATTTGAGTGAGTCTGCGGTGTGGTTAGACTGCACATAATGTTTGCACATCTTGGTATGTGTCTTCCTACAGCGAAAGTTACTGCGGTGTTCAATAATGCGAGTTTTATCGGACGCGTCGTCATTCCAATATATTGTAAACCGCATGGGCAGGTCAGCATGTAGATACAGTGTGAGGTATTTTAATTAGTGTGACTCCTAACCTCCCAGTTGAAGGTGTCAGTGAGTTGTAATGTCTTGTGTATGGCTGTATAGGCACACACCACACAAGAGCCGCATGGATAATGACCCTTCACAGGAGGTAGATGCCAAAGTGTCTGTTGGACCCCCTTCTTTTTTACTTTGGGTCTCGTGCTAATCAAGATGTCTTTCACATTCTGAGATCTTTTAAACGCAAATCTAGGTTGTTCAAAACTTAGTTCGCCTGTATTCAGAATGTCCCAGTGGCGTTTGATCACACTTTTGATTTTAGTGGACACAGGAGTGAATGTCGTGGCACAGGTAATGGGTTGGTTCTCAATCGGTATCAACTCAGGTTGTTCGAGCAGAGCCTCACAGTGGTTATTTCTAGCTCGTTTTTGTGCTTTGGAAACATCTCTTTTTGGATAACCTCTGTCCAGTAGATTCCTGGATAGGATTGTTGATTCTTTCTTGTAGTCAGTTAGATCACTGCAATTTCGCCGGATCTGGAGAAATTGTCCAAAGGGGAGATTAGTACGTAAAGTTTTGGGGTGGTGGCTAGTGTAGAGCAGCAAGCTATTACGATCGGTAGGCTTTCTGTACATCGTAGTATTGAGTGAGCCCTCTTTCAATCTTATTGTCAAATCAAGGAAGGCAATTTCCGTAGATGATGCAGACATCGTAAAGTGAAGGTAAGGGTTAAGAGTGTTGACCCACTCAAAAAAGGCCTGGTGTGAGGTCGGTGGTCCAGTCCATAAGATCAGGATGTCATCTATGAATCGCCTGCACATCTTGATATTATTGAGGAAGGGATTGGACTGATGTTGTATGTATCTGTCTTCAAATTCTGCCATGTATAGGCATGCTACAGACGGGGCAAAAGTACTGCCCATTGATGTACCTTGGGTTTGGTGGTAGTAATTTCCCTTGAATTCGAAGTAATTCTCTGTTAGAGCTAGAGTGGCACACTCCATAATGAATGCAAGTGGAGTGGTTGAGCTCCAGGTTTCAAGCCCAAGTCTTTCCTCTATTACTTCTAGTGTGGCCCTCTGAGGAATATTTGTATAGAGGGCCTCCACATCGAGAGTAATTAAGATCTGCCCGGTGTCCTGTACAGTGTCCAGTATGCGCAGGACATCAGAGGTGTCTTGAATGTATGAGGGAATGCGCTGTACTAGAGGTTGCAGAAAATGATCACAAAATTGTGAAAGTGGTTCCAAAACTGAATCAATTCCCGAGACAATCGGTCGCCCAGGTACCGGTCTTGCCTCTTTATGGATCTTCGGAAGAATATAAAAGTAGGGGACCCTGGGATCTTTTTTCATCAGGAAGTCCGCCTCTTTCTTACTGATCCACTGTTCACACTCTGCACTATCTACCAGGCCAGTGATTATGGTCTGTAGGCGTGCCGTCGGGTCACAAGGGATTGGTGTGTAATAGCGTGTGTCGCTTAGTTGCCTTGTGCATTCCAGGTCATAGTCTACAGTGTTCATGAGGACTGTAGCGCCCCCCTTGTCCGCCTGTTTGATGGTGATCAGGGGATCTTCAGCCAGTGATTTAAGTGTATACATCTCATTTTTGGAGATGTTGGAATGGTTTCCCTGTTGGTCTAGTGTCTTAATATCTTTGAGCACAGCCTGTTCATAGGTAAGGACTTCATTCGGAAGCATCCCATTGTGGGGTGTGAAAGTGGAAGGAATATGGAGGCCAGAATCTTCCATGCCATCACTTGGCTTACCCTCAAAAAAGGCTTTCAACCTGATTTTTCGGAAAAATTATTGTATTTCCCAGGTTTGTTGGAAGAGGTCAGTTTTTGGAGTTGGTACAAAGCCCAATCCCTTTTGTAGAACTTGCTCCTCTCTTTCTGTCAAAGGCCGGTCTGATAAGTTGACCACCAGACTCATCTTTGTCCCGACCTGTTCGTGCTCCTCGTGTCCATTCCCTGGGGGCGTGCGTCCTCCCACTGTACTTTTTTCTCTGGAGCGTTGCCTCGCTTTCGACCTCGCCCTCTGCCCCAACCTCTGTCTAAAAAAGGGGGTCGTGTGGAAAACTGGGGGCATAGTAAGGTGGGAATTGTGGGGTAAAAGGTGGTTGGAACTGGGGAAATTGTGGGTAGTGCCATATGGGAGGTCCATGGGGAGGCCCATGCGGAGGGAAGTTCTGGTAAATTTGTTGTCCTCTTCCCCTACCTCTTTTACCTCTTTGTTGCATATGTGAGGGTCCATATTCCCCGCTACTCTCAGATCCACTACTAGATCCCCTCCTGGAGGAAGTAGCACTAGAATCCGAGTTGTAGTTTGTTCCTGGGGGAGCATAATCTTCCTTTAAGTAAGGGCATACTTTTTCTTTGGAAAACCTTTTGATATCCTTTTGTAATTTAGTCACTTTCTGGTTCATAAGGTATTCTTTGTGCTCGGCAAGTTCCTTATTAAGTTCCGCCAGTTTTGTTTTAGGGTTAGGAACCGCTGATTTTAACGCATATTCTGCTGCTTGAATGCGGGTCAGAAGTTCATTTGCTAGGCGTTTGGCAGTATTGACAATAAGGATGAGGAGATCATGGGTGCATTTCCATGAGATCTGCGACCACTCAACCTTAAATTGTCCATCTTCCCAGAAAATTCTGGGGAAGTTCTTTACTATCAAGCCATTTGGTGCAAATTTGGCTTTGAAATATTCAGCCATCATTGCCCCATGTATGGTAATTCTGATCCACTCTCGTTTGAGATCTGACAAAGATTGCCATTCCGCTGTATTACTCCCTGTGGCCGGTTCAATATCTATACCGAGAAGTGATGGTGTTCTCATGATGGCTGCTGCTTCTTCTTCCCCAAAGCTCAACCCCTGACCATCCATCTTGTGGGGGTCAGTGTGGTCGTGTATCTAGAGAAGGAAGTCCTCACAAGGAGGACAGAAAGGGTGGTAAAAGTGGCACTACCCAAGTCTGGGAAGCGGATAGTGACTTACTATTAGGGTAAATAAGTCACAGGGTGGGGGATAGAACAAATCTTACCCGCCAAAGGTACTCCCACAGTGTGGACCGTGCAAAAGTAGTTATCAAAAAGAAGGAGGGTGATCAATAGATCAATAGGGCACTGTTTACCACTAAGGGAAGTGGAAGGTCCAGTATCAGCTAGTGCCCTTAACAAGTATTGATAAACAATGTGGGTTGCTGGACTGTTCCTTAAGGAAAGGACTGTGTGTATCTGGCGTGGCCGGAGGTGAAAATATAACACCTCTGGGCATCCATTTTGTTGGATGTATTTGCCTCACACACCCATATGGGTGTCATGCTTCATCAATGGCATTGCTCCTCGTCGGGGAGGCGGTGCAATCCCCGACGGGCTCACCTCTGAGAGGGGCTCTTTGGCGGAGATCTTTTAATCCAACTGCCTTATAGTGAAGTGCGGGTGAAGTAATATGTAGCCTGGGAAGTGATTAACCCTGTACCCTTTTTCCCTATTCAGGCATAGGAAAAAGCCACAGAGGTAACAAACAACCACACTTTTGGTATTAGACACATGACACCAGCATGTTGTTTATTGATTGTAGACCCTGTTCTTTTCTATCTTAGGTCCTGATGAATCGCGGGCCACTGCCCAAGCGAGAAACATGTTGACCGATTCTTTTCTAATCTAATCTAGGACCACTATACCTAATCGGCTGGTACCTAGTGTGTTAGATTCACGTTTTTATTTGCAGTAGGGGACCCCCAGAATAAAATAGTTTCCGGTACCCTCTACTACATTTTAAATCACTTCCCAGGCTACATATTACTTCACCCGCACACCCGCACTTCACCATAAGGCAGTTGGATTAAAAGATCTCCGCCAAAGAGCCCCTCTCAGAGGTGAGCCCGTCGGGGATTGCACCGCCTCCCCGACGAGGAGCAACGCCAATGATGAAGCATGACACCCATATGGGTGTGTGAGGCAAATACATCCAACAAAATGGATGCCCAGAGGTGTTACATTTTCACCTCCGGCCAATCCAGATACACATAGTCCTTTCCTTAAGGAACAGTCCAGCAACCCACATTGTTTATCAATACTTGTTAAGGGCACTAGCTGATACTGGACCTTCCACCTCCCTTAGTGGTAAACAGTGCCCTATTGGTCTATTGATCACCCTCCCTCTTTTTGATAACTACCCTTGGTGCGGTTGCTCAGTTTAAATTCCCTGCACTTCTGAAAGTCATGCACAATAACAAGATTTACAATCTTAGGACAGTGCAGTAGGTAGAGGAGCTTCTTGAAAGCTTAGGGAGAACTACCACCACTAAATAGCTGAGGGAAAACTTTTTAAGAGATTCTCATATATATATATATATCAGTTTCTTTCACGTTAATTAGAGTTTGGGGAGGAGAAAAAGAAAAAAAGGGGGGAAAAAGAGGGAAATAAAAATGAATAATGTAGCGCAGAACATACTGACTTGCTAAACATAATTCGGTTTAAGGTGAGGGAGACACTTCTTTTACAACAAGCTTTTTAAATGAATAGAAAAGGAGTGTCCTCTTCTCAGGCCTCAGCTCTAGTCTCAGTTCCTTTCATGTTATATAACGAAGGAGCAGTGTAGGTTGCCTCAGCAGGCAGAAGCTGGACCAGTAGTCCAGGTAAATGGGGGCAGGGTTCTGCAGGGGGTAGAGGGGGAATACGGGGGGGAGCACAGGAAAAGAAAAAAAATCATCATTCGCCCTTTAGGTCAGTTTATGTATTTTTGTTGTGTTTGGCCTGGGTCTGGTACTCCGGCATATTCGAAGTTCTGCTGCTTAAACCGTCATGACCTCAATACAGCTTCTATCTTGGAATGTCAATGGACAGCAAGTTAAGAGCAGGAGGGCAAAAATGTTGCTATACCTGAGAGACTCTCTGGCACAAGTTATCATCTTGCAGGAAACACATCTCCTAAAGGAGGAGATGGTTGGAATCTTTAGCAAATTGAAGTGGGTGGAACATGTTATTGAAAAAACTAATAAGAGTGCTAACATTAGAGGTGTGTCTATTCTGGTTAAAAAAAAGCCAATGCACGTGTCCTAAAAACAATGGTGACCCGAAAGGCAGGTGGGTTGTTGGGAGATTGTCTATTCAGGGTTTCCTCATAATGGTGGTTGGCTATTAGGGACCGAATCAAGATGACCCTTCTGCTTTGAACTCTATCTTTTCAAACTTGCTCGAATTTCCAGAACCAATTATCCTGGCTGGGGATTTTAATATAGTTTTAGACCCCTTACTTCGCAAATCCCCAAGTAGTAGAGCAAATGTTCTGTCTAAATCTCGGGCGTACCTGCAAACAATAATGGCACAGTTGGGATTATGTGATGTTTGGAGGGAAAGGTCTGGCTCTCAGTTAGGCATTTCCTTTTATAACAACAAATATAGACATAAGTCAAGGATTGACTATTTTTTAGTGAGACTTGACCTAAGCGGTAGGATCAAGAACATTGGATATCTGACTCCTCACCTGTCAGACCATGCAGTTGTTTGGATGTATTTGGGCTTAACAGTGACTGCTTTGGAGTCTTGTGAAGGCTCCCCTGTCCCTCCCACAGAGAAGATTTAGTGATTAACAAATACTCCAGCCAGCAGGCTCTAAATACCTCTGCCACTCCAATTTCTTCGGCTCTTCAAAGAGAGGGAGGGGCAGGCCACGCACACGCCCAGTGCCAAGCTCTCCCCACTGAAAAAATAGAATCATTAAAGGAGCCAAACTGATTTAAAAGCAGAGTGCTTTTTTTAAAAGATAGCTCAAATTCTCTCCTTAGTGGCCGGTTGGAACAAAAGAAAGTTTTCCGTAACCTGCTAAACAAAGAAGTGTTAGAAGAAAGTAATTTTCTTTTTGTCAGAAAACAACAAAACACAGCAAATTTAAATATGGCAATTTCTGCTGAAAGGTGCTTGTCACCTATGGTCTCAAGTGAAACAGGTGATATAGTTTTGCATACACCAATTAATTCGGAAAATTCAAGTAAAGTATTTAAACCGAATGCTGCCTTTTTAAATAATAATGTAGGGCGTGCAGAGCTAGATAAGGACAAAGAAGTTTCAGTTAAGCTACTCAAAAATAAAAGCACTTGTCCTGTTAACATTGTTAATGACTCAGAATCAGAAGGGCAGTAGGTCTGGATAACTAAAAAATTAACAATAAGGTAAGATTAGTTAATTTGAGGAGCGAAAAGGCTCCTGAGGCTACAAGTTCAAGCCTTTTGCAGTCCACCGAGGGAGACATGTTGCCAAGCAAAATAAAGGGCAGTAAAGAAGGTTTGAACAGGTATCGAACACCCTGCACCATAAGAAGCAAAGAAGGGGAGATGGATCCAAAAAGAGCGTCACTCAATGCTAGAGCGATAAATTAGAAAGTATACGATGGTGGAATGGGTGACGGGGAATGTCCGAATTGAAGTAGGAGAGGAGGAAGGGAGCAAGGTATTGGGGTGGTAGGTGAATTTTAGGGTGATGCTGATTTTGAGTTTTTGGAAGAAGGGGAAATTGAGGATGACGGAGAGCATTTGAAGTCACACAAGAATGGTCTGGTGGTAAAGGGGGCGTTTACTAAAAGTGTCTATAGAGATTATTTTTCACAGGATAAAGAAAATGAAAGTCTTCATGGCAGACCAGGAGAAAAACATCAATACTCGGTGAAGAAGAAGAGGCCAACACTTGAGGCTTACGCTTCAATAGAAACAGGTACGGTCCCAAAAAAGTTATATAATAATGAGTTGTGAGGAGGAGGAGCTACGCTGGAAAGCAAGATGGCCGCATAAGCTCCCGGCTCCGCCGACCTCCGCCAGCAGCTCGTATATCCTGCAATTTATCCTGCTTTCACACCTGACTCCCGTGTACACGAGGAGTGACTGACTCTGAAGGTGCAATCCCGAACTTTTTAACTCATCGGGTGACGAAGATACGCCGTGTTTCATTCTCGGCCTAACTCAGCGTGGAAGCCGGGCCTCGATTTCCAGCCCACCCGGGCTGGAGTTGAACAACATCAGCTGTGGACTTTGGGCTTCGTCCGGTCTCCCGAACGGAGAAACACTTTACTCGTTTCCAACGGTGATTTCGTATCCTGTCTACACCACCGACGCTGCAGCGTGACTCTTCGGTTGCTGCGGTCCTGTATCCGACGCCCGGAGACACCGTAAGCCTCCCGGGGGTGACAGACCGGACCCCTGACTAGCGGCGAAGGTGTAGAAATCGTGAGGTGAGGGCGCCCATTGTTGTTGTCTGCTCCAGTTGTGCCTGCTACCCCGGAGTAGTCGACCTCCGGGGTTCATATCCTGCTCTGTCACTTCGCGAGAGGAGATGGAGGGGACAGAAGGCACACCATCGCTGCATGCCGTATTGGCGGCCATTGGGGCGCTCCACTCGCAGATCATCGTCAAATACCAGGCACTGTCTGCAACAGTGGACAATATCTGCCGGAGACCGGACGGTGACTTTTTGGCATTATATCAGCCAGCTGTAATATCCATGGAACATTGTATGCTCAACTTCGAGGACCCTATGCGGAAGCCGGATTCCGTGTGCGCTGCTGATACTACAGGATAGATCGCGCGCCCGTGAACACTGTTGGCTTCCCCTGCTTGAGCCATATCCCGCTAAACATCGACATGGACAACCTTGAGTGCCTCAACAAGATCACCAGTGGTTATCGGAGAGTTTCATTATCCTTCCACGCTTTTCCTCACTTGCTGTGTGGATACCGTGAACTTTTATCCTTTCTTCGACTCGCTCATACTGACTTGAACTTTTATGAACGCTCTGCTTCTTTCACTGTTGTTGTGGTCTGGATTATAAGTGCTCTACTGAAGAATCGTACCGGCCAGGGTTAACTTGTGTTTTTTTGGGTTTGGCATAATATTTTAATTCGCTGCTGGGATTGTGACCTGTAATGTACGGGAGTCGGGTGGTGTGCATCATACTTCCCCGGATTGATTTTATATTTCGCTGCATTCTATTTTGACCGTGTTTCGGGGTGGTCGCATCTGGTGGGGGGTAAGGGAGTTCGGGAGTGTGTTTTTATCTCTCCTCCTCCGCTTCTCTTCTCTTATAGGGATGTTTCTGGGCGACAGGCACGCTGCTAGTGGGTTAGGCCGTAGCCATTGCAGGGGTGCAGGGTGGGGGGGGGTTGTTATTTTGCCTTTGTTTTGTTCTATGGCCCCTTTATCTTCTTTAACTCTCTTATTAGGGTATTCTTCTGGGTGACAGGCACGCTGCTAGTGGGGTAGGCCGTAGCCATTGCAGGGGTGCAGGGTGGAGGGTGTGGGGGGGATTTGTTATTTTGCCTTTGTTTTGTTCTATGGACCCTTTCTTCTTCTTGCAGTGTCCGGTAGCAGTACTTTCTGTTTCATCCTGAAGTATACGAGTGGGCGGGGTCTGAGGGTGGGCGGCTACGATGAGAGATCAGTTGTTCGGTTCTTTACCCTCCTTGAGCTTGCTAGCGCTTGCGTCTTTACTGTTCCTTTTAAGTTGGTCCGCGACTACCTTCTTACACCTACCCGCTTTTATTATATCTTCGAATGTGTGGCTCCGGATATCCTGTATCTTCTTCTTTATCTTGTCTCTGGGTGGGGGGGGGGGTTAAATGTAAAACGAAACTTATGAATAATATGCGATCTGCACTGTGTTCAATGCACCGTATATACTGTACCGCTGCCGGACCTCAGGGTTGCCGGCTGAGGAGCTGTGTTATTGAACTTCTGATACGTAACTCCTAAATGCAGTGTCCAGCCCCTGTGGTTGTAGGTCTACTTCTGTCATTTTTGTGAACGATATAATAAAGGTTTAAAAAAAAAATAATTAAAAAAAAATAATGAGTTGTGTTGACAAGAATGTGGGAACAGAAAGTGGACATAAAATTGTAAACTCTTTTAACGATACAGGTAAGCAGGTGGTTAAGGAAGGTGAGAATGGTGATGCTAAAGCTAAGGTTATAGGGACCGCTGACAAGGTTGATAAAACAAATGGTGACACTACAACTAAATCTAATTTAAGACTTTTGCTCTACATGTGGTTATCAACGCCCTTGGGTTCGCATTTAAATAAGGCACCAAAGAAATGATTTGGAAGGGAGAATTTATAGATGTTTTTCAAGCTTTTTCATAGAGAAATGCAGTCAAAGGAAGGCTCAAGGGAGGACGCTTGGGAGTTGGCAAAAAGCCCATGGGTGCCAAATAGCATTGATGCATGGACATCCGCTTTCCTCCTTTTTGCAAGTGTGTATTGCGAAATGTTCACTGAAATATCATTAACGATATTCGGCCTTGTCAGAACAGACCCACTTCGGGGGGAGGTGGGCATGTGGAATAAAAAAATCAAACAATTGTTTCTGGTGCCTGCTGGAACTTTAACAAGGGATACTGTCAGACAATCCCCTGCAAATATAAACATGAGTGCTCCAGGTGTGGCCGGAAGCATCCCATTCTGCAAATGCTTCCGGGATCAGTCCAATTGTGGGGGTATTAACCAGAACAGAGGGAGAGGTTATGCTTTTCAACCTGGGAACAAGGGGTTTACACCAATTATTGTTGAAGCTTTTTGCCATTGGTCACATTTTTATCCTGAAACAAACGAAGCAACAATGTTGGAATGGGGGTTCAGAGAGGGTTTTAGGCTAGATTATCAGGAGCCTAGATACCGTAGATTTGCTAGGAACTTAAAATCGGCAATGAATTCCCTCAAATTGTGAGAAAGAAGCTTTTCACAGAAGTAAATAAAGGGAAGATGGCGGGTCCGTTTTGTTTCATGGCCAATATAAAATCTCATTGTTTTCCCTTTAGTTGTAATTCCCAAGAAAGCAGAAAGTGAATTCAGAATGATTGAGCACTTATCATGGCCTCAAGGTCTCCCCTTTAACGACGAGGATACCATGGTCAAAGTTGCTTTGGTAGACACAGCATTAGGCATGATAAGAAAGATAGGTGCAAAAACAGAACTGGCTAAATGTGATATCCAGTCGGCCTTTTGCCTTTTACCGGTACACCCATCAGATTTCTCCTTGCTGGGTATGTATTTTGAAAGAAATTTCTTTGTGGATAAAGCTCTTCCATGAGTTGCGCAATATCTCGCAAGCTATTTGAATCTTTTAGCAAATGTTTTACAGTGGTGTTTCTCTTTTCGAACTGGACACACAGCAGTGACACATTATCTAAAAAAAAAATTCTTTATGGGAACTGAGGGCTCTCAGCAGTGCGAGTTGGCATTAAGAGAATTGGAAGTGGTAGCGAATGAGTTGGGAGTACCACTAGCCGGGGGAAAAAACTGAAGGTCCTAGTTGTCATCTAACATACCTAGGCATTGAAATAGATACAGAAAAATGGAAGCAAGACTTCCGCAAGAAATAATAGAACTGACAAGATTGCTAGAGTATGCAAAGAAAGCTAATAAGTTGACATTGTCTGAGGTGCAATGCTTATGGGGCCATCTAAATTTCGCTTGCAGAGTAGTGAAGGAGGGCTGAACATGTGGTAGACGTCTTGGTTTTTTTCCATGTCAGGTGTTAGGCTGCCACACCACACCACAGAATCAGGATCACTGCTAGCATGAGAGCGGACTTTGAAGTGTGGCCAATGTTCTTTAAAAATATAATTGGGACGGAAAATGGTGTACAGAACAATGGCCAGCCAATTGGATTTCAGAGAACACAAGCATTACATTCCTTGAATTTTTTCCATTAATAGTTGCATTGGCTGTTTGGGGTAAGCAGTTAGCAAACAAGTCAGTGTTATTTCATGTTGATAATTGAACAGTAGAGGAATTGGTAAATGGTCAGAGAGCCATGGACAAACAGTTACTGAAGCTATTACAAAGATTCATGTTAAATTGATTAATGTTAACATTGTTTTCAAAGTCAGACATATACCGGGAGTGTAAATACCATTGCAGATGCTCCATCTCGTTTTCCGCGGCAGAGATTCCATGGTTTGGTGCCCAGAGCGGATCTGCAGAAGACTTTGGCCACCAGTGAGGTATGGGATTTTGCACACTGAAAATGCAGCAACTTATTGAAAACTCTCTGGCAAAAAGCAACACATTAGCCTACAGGAGAGCATGGCTAGAATTTTTAGATTCAGGTACTTCTTATAGAGCTCACACCACTGAAGATTTAATGTAGGAATGCCATAATTAAATTCATCATGAACATAGAAAGGGACATTTCTTCAACAACAGTAGCAGGGAAATTAGTAGGATTGTCCTTTCACAGGGGGTTCTTTTGGGAATACAAACCCTCAGCAAAAGGGGCAAAAAAATCCTTCAAGGATGGGCTAAAATGAAAAAGAGAGGACAATTTTAACGAGAACCAACCTCTTTAAAATTACTGTATAGCATAACAAAAGGTTTGCATGTAGTTTGTCTTTCTGAATTTGAATATCGTTTATTCAAGTTATGAATGATTTGGCTCTCTTTTTGGTGCATTAAGAATTTCTGAATTGTTTGGTAAAGCACTCAATGATGACATCAAATTTAAAAATGTTTCTCTTGTTAACGATTCTATATGTATGTTTCTCGAACGTTCCAAAACAGATCAGGTTGGTAAGGGTGTCAGAGTATTTTTGCAATGTATTAAAGGGCACTTATGCCCTGTAAGAGCTTGGTCAGAATTCATAGAAGTAGGAGGCGCTACTTCACAATTTGTGTTCAGACATCAAGATGGCTCACCACTCAATGCTTCACTATTACTGTCTATCTTAAGGAAGACTCAACAGTTTTGGGGGAAACCCCTTTCAATTTTGGTACCCACTCTTTTCGAATCGGTGCGGCCTCAGAAGCTGCCAGGTGGGGGGTTTTCTCTCAGCGATGATAAGAAATTGGAGTGTTGGTCTTCGGTCTGTTGCCTAAGATATATTAGAGATTTAGATACCGACATAGACGATCAAGTATATTAATTAATATTTCTTTTCAGGCACGGCTGCAGGTTTCTCATTGTTGCATAAACAAGTTTGGATAGTTGGACATTCATTTGTTAAGTGGGCTGCAAAGCAAGCTGAGAAGAGACATTTTGGAAAGAATTTGGATTTTCGTTCGGAATAATGCCTTTGATGAGTGCATTGTCTTTTAATAATAAACCCGAAACAATTTTTCTTCACCTCGGAGAAAATGACTTAGTGCAGCTCTCAGGTTTAGGGTCAAATCAAAAAATAATTTTGACTGCGTTGATGCGACGCATAGTCTGGTTGGGGGACTGAGAGATTCACTGCAATAGAAAGAGTGAGAAGAAAAGCTCTGCTGTAAGTACTAGAAATCACCGCTGGATCCCTGTGCTCGTGACCTCCATTTGAGACAATATCTGCTGCATCAACCTCTCGCGGAGCCCGCTTCGCGGGTCCCGCTTCGTGGGGGGTATTGTGTTCTCTTTACGGACTCTGCCCGAGACCTGGATTGTGGGTGTTAAAGAAGCTGACAGGGCTGCGAGTGTGTAGCGGGTCTGGACTACGAGTCCCAGGAGCGCCCGCCAGCCAGGATTGACAGCACCTGGGCCGCTCTCCATGCCTGCTCCTCCCCGCCCTTCGTGGTTTTAAGCGCCAGCCTCCAGCAATTACTTGGGACGCTCTGCTGTAAGTACTAGAAATCACCGCTGGATCCCTGTGCTCGTGACCTCCATTTGAGCCAATTTCTGCTGCATCAACCTCTCGTGGAACCCACTTCGCGGGTCCCGCTTTGTGGGGGGTATTGTGTGCTCTTTACGGACTCTGCCCGAGACCTGGATTGTGGGTGTTAAAGAAGCTGACAGGGCTGCGAGCGTGTAGCGGGTCTGGACTACGAGCCCCAGGAGCGCCCGCCAGCCAGGATTGACAGCACCTGGGCCGCTCTCCCTGCCTGCTCCTCCCCACCCTTCTAAGAGCTTATAATTGTACTCCCCCAGTCCCGCTGCGCGGGAGCGACCGGGAGAAGCCCGGGACAAGGGCGGGGCCGCCTGTGGCCGTCCGGGGCCGGCAGAGGTCGGGTCAGGCCACCCCCCCTTCATTTACTATCATTATACTGTATGTATATTGTTATTACTGGTATTAGGTTTAGGCTGATTGTTGGTTATAATCTGTTCGTTTTTTTGGCTGTGCTTTATATTGTCCTTTTAACTCAGGTTTGCTAGAAGGGTAGTTTAGTATATTTTATCAAAATGCCCTTACGTTCAGGCAAGGAAAGGCAGGTTCAAGTATCCACCACAAATGGAGTATTTACAGGCACTATGGACCAATTTTTTAAACGTACCACCTGTATTTTGGAAAAAGAAATTGCACTAGCAGAAAAACGCTTATCGCTTGACCTGGTCACGGGTAAGCGTTCTTCATTAGGAAAAATCCGTGAGGTTGTTTCCCCGGTTCCCCTAACACAACTGACTGGCATTTCTACCAACGCTAGCAATGACATAGAAGTAGAAATTCTACCCGCCAGCCAAAATTTGGAGTCAGAGGGGGGTGTTATTGATATTGCCCAAGATTCTATATCGGAAGGCAGTTCCCTATACCATAATTTACTTAACATTGAGACTAGACTTTCAGACTCTCCCAATATTATTCCAAGCCCCGAGCAAGAAATACTATCTCCAAATCCAGAGTGCACGCCTGCACATAAACCTAGTAAAAGGAAAAGGGTAGACTCGACTCAGAAGGGTGGCAATAAAAAGGTCCTGAGAACCAATAATACATCTCCTCTGCTGACTACTGCATCAGCCCTACTCAATCCCCCAGCAAAAAATAAAATTATAGGAAATGATGTAGAAGACATTCTCTTGGATAAAATAGAACTATTGATTAAATCTCTTCTCCTGCCCCTATTTGAACGGACTAGGCTATTAAATGATAAGATGGATATCTTGGATTCACTAGTAAGAGAAAATATAGCCAGAACGAAAAAGACAAATCATCTACTGCCCCCACGGGGTCAGATCCAACATACTCCCAGAAAAACCTTTCGAGTAATGGGGATAAGGGGAATAAAGCTAAACCTGTACCTTCTTCTTCGAGAGCCCCCCAGCAGAAACCTGTTTTTGATAAAAACAAACAGACCTCTACGAATGCAATATCACAAAAGGTAGATATTGTTTCTAATCTACAGCCCACTCTTACAAAATCACCCAAATACTCCCGTCAAATAGACCAAAATATACGGACTAGAAAAAAATCTCCATCTAGAAAACAATGTGTGAATCTCCCCACTGAGTCATTACCCTATACCTAATTTTAACCGGAGTGGCTCCATTGGGAGAGGGTAAGAGGGAAACCCACAGAGACTTACATAATAAAGTAACCTTTTGGTTAAACAAGAATCGACCTCTCCCCCCAATGTCCAAAACAGAAATCCTTAATGTCAGGAGGGTGGATTGGGTGGGATTCAGTAAAAAAGATCTTGAGGGGGGTTGTGTGGTTATTAGCTTTAGGGAATCATGGGTAGCTGATTTTATCCGCAGGGAACCAAGATTTGGAAGATTGGGTGACGTCCAAACCTTGTCCTTGCACTACTTCTACCCTAAACTTAACACAGCGAGAGACCAACCATACCAAAATCATCCAGACCAGAACTATAGATCTAGAGATAGATATTTTCCTGAAACACCTATCTATCCAGTGTTCTTGCCCCACCTCTCAAATCGGTTTGCACCATTATTGGGGCTGGATGGAGTAGACTGACTTAAAAACGAATCTCTAGATCAGTCTGCCCAGATCACACACCGGAGTAACATCTCCACTCTCTCTAAATTTACAGGTGTTAGATAGCTCCACGGAAAATCAAATCACGAATACAGTAGATATGCTGAAGGATCAGTTGGGTAATGCCCCCCTAGGAATAGAACAGACGGATGAATATACAAGTAACTCCCCAACACAAGAGGGAAGTGGGGGGAACGTTAGCTTACCTGACAAGACACCAGTAGCACCTGCAAAAGCACTTAAGATATTATCCTGTAATATTGCGGGGTTGAAGGGGAAGTTGGATGAGACTGATTGGGGGTCCTTTGTAGGACAATTTGATATAATTGTATTCCAAGAAAGCTGGTCAGTCGATGCTATATATCGACTCGGTTATTTGAATTTTTACAAACCAGCATTCAAAGGACCGAAGGGTCGCCCGTATGGGGGTCTTGTTATTTGGACTAGACAATCTCTAGGTTATATGATTTATGAACTTCCCACCTTAAGTACTGATATTTAGGGGCTAAAATTTAGCAGTGAAAATAATCAGAATTTTTTCCTAATCAACATATATGCAAGGGGGCGACCAGGAGGGAAGATATCTAAAACTGCTGAGGATCTAGATCCCCTATTGAATAACATTGGTAGAGATAAGTGTGTAATGATGGCTGGGGATTTTAATTGTACGTTTGAACCTATACCCACTCTGGATGACGGGTGTTATGGCGAAGCAGATCAGCTATGGAATATCCCAAGCTTGGCAATCCCACCTGTTAAAAAGGTTACTGAGGCCGTTATGCAATGGCTTGGTCTATGTTTGGAGTGGGATTTGAGAGCTGCTAATGGGAGGACTAAGTCCGATTTGGCGGGAAATGCTACTTTTGATAATGGTTATAATACCAGCCGCATAGACTACTTTTTAATTAAGACGGAGTTCTGGAGTCTATTAGAGGACAAGGAGATAATTGTAAGACCGGAAAGTGACCACAATCCTTTATCAATAAACCTGAAAGCAAACGGTGGCCTACTTAGAAACAATGCAACAAACTTTACAACAGCTGAGACAGTCCTTACAAACGACTGTCGTAGGGTACGCTGGGTTAGGTTTCTGGAAGATCCTGGTATTATTGATAATATATCAGTAGAAGTATCGGCAGCGACCAAGAAGGTAGAGCCTCTACAGGATGATGTGGGGTTACTGGAGCAAATCGGTGTAATCCATGAGTCCCTTTTTGCCAAAATCAAAACCTTTTTTATCAAACCAAGTAGTACTAAAAAAAACTGGTATGATCCAGTTAGGAGCCAAATGGTATGACAAGTCCTGCCGTAAAGCACATAGTTCCCTGATAGCTGCCATCAAAACCAGGGTAACAATGGATATTAAAAAAGAGAGGGCAAATTACAAGAAGGCGCTAAAACAAGCAAAGACAGCCTGGGATGATCAACGCTGGCTAGATCTATATGAGGCTAGCCTCTCCACCAACCAGTTAAAATGTTGGCAGGTAGTGAAGTGGGGAGGGACAGGGGACCTGCAAGTCCCAGTTAATCATGTTCCAGCCGAGAACTGGGTTGAGTATTTCTCGGCCCAGTTCAGCGGTATGGAGATGGAAATCCACAATACAGGGGAGAGAAACCGGCCTCCGACACCTGCTGCTTCTTGTGATTACATAGTCTTTAAGGAATCTGAGACAGTAAACGCCCTAAAGCAGGTCCAAAATGGTAAAGCCCCCGGTATGGACTGTGTTCCAGCGGATCTTTTTAAGTATGATATGGGAAATTGGGTCCCCTACATAACTATTCTGGCCAATGCTATAGCTAAAGGCGCTAGAATTCCAGATTCTTGGAAAGGGGCCGAGATCCTACCTGTGTATAAAAAAGGTGACAAGACTAATGCGGGAAATTACCGCCCTATTAGCCTTATTGACGCTCTGCAGAAGGTAATTGCTAGAATGTTGTTGGGCAGAATTCAGTGTTGGATGACTGAAGAAAATATTCTGTCCCCACTGCAGGCTGGCTTTAGGGCTAATATAAGCACAGTCGACCAAGTGCTCAGATTTGTTATGATCTATTGGAAGACTGTGTTTTTAGGCGGAGGCACAATATACGCAGCGTTCGTGGATCTTAAATCTGCGTTCGACCTGGTCCCGAGAGAAAAAATGTGGGCAGCGCTAAGGAGAATGGGAATACCATCTGATCTACTCGAGTTTACCATCAGGCTACATGAACAAAATTTTGCCAGAGTAAGATGGGGCAGCCAGGGTCAGGTGACAGAATCCTTCCCAGTGACCAGAGGAGTGAGACAGGGGTGTGTCCTGGCACCAACCCTACTCTTCATTAATCAAGTAGTTCAGTTTCTCTCAGCTACACCGACAGATGCGCCAGTCTTGGGTGGGACTAGATTTCCCCTTTTAATTTTTGCTGATGACACCTTAATCTTGGCAAAAACGCAGGTGAGTCTCCAGACAGCAATAAATAAGTTTGTGGACTTTTGTTGTCTAAACAACCTCGAAATTAACGTTTCTAAGACAAAATTTATGGTTCTGACCAAGAACAAACCATTGAGGGGTCATGTAATCATGAATGGGACTACTTTGGAACAAGTAGAGGTAATGACGTACTTAGGGGTAGTAATTGACTACAGGCTACGCTGGAAGGAACAGATCGAAGCACTCAGTCTAAAATTTGCACGTTTATCAGGGTGTCTTGTGAAAGAACAGCGTTGCTCCCAGACAAAAAGAGTTTTGACGGCGGTTAAAATCAATAATGCAAAAATTAGCTCTGCCATACTCTATGGCTCAGATATATGGGTAAACGTAGATCTAGGTGTTCTGGATAAAATCCAGAATAAGTTTCTTCATAGTTTGGTAAGTCTCCCGCTATCGACACCCTTATGTTAGATATGGGCGGTCAATCTATCAAACACCATGCCCAATATAGGATGGTTGCTTTATGGAGACGTATCTGGTCCACTCCGGAACTATCTATGTTTGCTAAGGAGATTCTGGATGTAGGATTGATACAAGGGGCAGGAAATATATCCTGGTTCAAATCTATAAAGACTACACTTTTTAGAATGGGTTTCCACATGCAGTGGACAGAGCCGGGAAATTATATTTTCCCGTCGAAAAAAGAATTTAAACTCCTATTCTGGGCCACAGTAAAAGAAGATCTGGTCTCACTCTCACAGAAACCTAATTTGACAGGTACATTCCTGATTTACAAAGTGGTTCCACACATTGAGACCTACTGGGACACCATTACAAAAAGTGCTGTTAGGAAATTGTATCATCAATTTCGAGTTGGGACATTGCCATTAAGGGAATTTACAAACAAGTGGCACAACCTACCGTCTTTGTACTGTCCCTGGTGTAGTGAGCAGAGGGAATCTTTAGGCCATTTTCTTTTTGCTTGCACAGCATATTGCGCACCGCGCCGGAAATGGCTAATACCCATATGCAGAAGGGTCAACACACGAGTGTGTGAAGAAGCGATGACAATCCTTAGATTTAATACAGCAGAATGGTTGGCCATAGGTATGGCAAAATATCTTGGATGGACTTGGACCATCAGAGCCAGGTGTTTACAAGGTGATAAATGATAAATGTGAAATACTAAAATTTAGAATCAACTGAATGAACTTTTATATTTCAATTAACTGGGAAAAACGTCTTTCTATGTTATTTAATTGACTTTTTAAACGGATATGTGATTATCTATATTGTATTTTTAAAGATCTGTACTTATGTGTTGTACTTCTGTATATATTTTACTTGCTTGTCTTTTATGAAGAAAACTTCTAAATAAAGACGTTAAAAACTGAAAACTGGTATTTACACCATTTTTGTTCAATTAATAGTTGGCATGATGGTGTACATTTATCTTTTATTGGCAATAAGATTTACATTTTGAATAAAAAAGAAATGATTACAAAAATGATGCAGGGAAAAAGCCTGGTGTTGATGATAAGCTGTTTGACGACAGCTTCAAAATTCATTTGTGGTCAGGAATACGTTTTTTCGTTTCCCTCCTACCTCCATTCTCCCCCCTTTATTGCTTTCCTCTCATTCCTCCCTCCCCCCACCACCCCATCTCCCCTAATCAATAAAACTTTATCACTCAGCAAATAGAATTCTACTGGTTTCATTTCACTCTTGCTAAGTCCATTGTTTTCATCAAAAGTTGAGGATATTTGGTATATTTGAAGGAAATAAGTATTGCCCCTGTTTGGAGAGAGCGTGTGTTGTATATAACAAAGATATCAGATCAAAAGTTAAGGATATTTTGCATATTTGAATTAATTAAGTATTTCACCTGTTTGGCGACAGCGTGTGTTGTACATAACAAAGATATCAGAACAAAAGTTGAGGATATTTTGAATGAATAACGTATTTCACCTGTTTGGCGACAGTGTGTGTTGTATGTAACAGGATATCGGAACAAAAGTTTTCATTATTAGCAAGTAATGGGGGGGGACAGGAAAAAACTCCTGGGTCAGGGTTTTTCCTGGTGGCACAATTGGAGGAGATCAAAACATGCAGGAAGGGTTGAGGGCCATTCTGAACAGCTCCGGATAAAGGGAAACAGGGGAGTGAGGTAGTAGGCAAGAGATAGGCAGGAGACGTAGAGAGGATTTGTCAGAACAATGTTGGTGAAGTTTGTGTGGGGAATTGTTTTACGGGTGGGGGGTTAATAGAATTTAATATGTATTAGTGAGGCCTGATTATGATATATGTACTCAATGAGAATGTTTACCTGTCCAATAAAGCAGCCTTTTACCCCACTTTGGCAAGAGGATGGGCTTATTGCCGGGTGAGGCCTCCTGGGGGTGGCATTCATAGAATGTACACCCCTGGGCAGCTTCGGGCTCATAACACAGTCCAGGACGGTGAGCAGTCCTGATTGGCTGGGGGCTAGCGCGAGCTATCAGAAGCTCGAAATTACAGTTGCACACACAGTTGAAGTGCAGTGTGAGGTAGGGACATTGTTATGGTAAATTGATACTTGTATAGCGCACTACTCACCCGCAAGGGTCTCAAGGCGCTTGTAAGAATACCGCTGTGGAACCCATCCTGGCTTTCCCTGTGAGGCGTCCACTCCTGGGCACCCCCAAGGTGGAGGCCAGGCATCCTTAGCGTTATGGTCCCACCCACCCACCCTTAGAAGGGGTATCGTTCAGCGAGGGCAGTATATTCACAAGACTAGCGATTTTTGGTGGTTGTCGCTTGGACAGGTGGCAGAATTGGAGGAGATCAAGACAGGCAGGAAGGGTTGGGGGCCATTCTGAACAGCTTCGGATAGAGGAAAACAGGGGAGCGAGGTAGGAGGCAAGAGGTAGGCAGGAGACGTAGATAGGGGATGGGGAGGAGGATTAGTCAGAACAATGTTGGGGAAGTTTGTGTGGGGAATAGTTTTACAGGTGAGGGGTGATAGAATTGAATATGTATTAGTGAGGCCTGATTATAATATATGTACTAAATAGGAATGCTTACCTGTCCAATAAAGCGGCCTTTTACCCCACTTTGGCCTGAGGATGTGCTTATTGCCAGATATGGGTTTGAGCTGTAACCGCCAGTGTCCACCTTCCAAGATAAGGTCAGCTGCTGAGCAGCTGGGGTAAGAGGCCTGCATTGGTTAAACATGAACATGTGCATGCTGAGCCAGAAAGACAGTTGCCTGGCTCAGCCAGATATCTGTGCATAGGTAGCGACGTTGCAGATGTGACCTAGATTAATTTAGTTATGGCCTGCGCAGACCTTATAGTTTAATTGGGAATGCAGATATACATGTTTCCTTTTTTTGAATACATTGAACGTATGTAGGGCCATATGTATCAAGGTACCCATTTGCGATTCTGAATTTGCGATTTTTTGCGAATCGCAAAATAAGAATCGCAAATTGGTATGTATGTACTTATTCGCAATTAAATAGTGATTCGGTAAAAATCGCTATTTAATTGCGAGATTCCCATTAGCGATTCATTAACCATAAGAAATCGTAATTTTGCGATTTCTTAACGGAAAAAAATCGCACTTTTGCGAATTTCGCAAATCTGCCAATCGGAAACTCAGGTGCAGCTTGATGACATCACAACCAGGAAGTGTGACTACCCATGCTGCACCTGAGTTGCTGAGTCACAGTCAGAGAGAACGAGTGGTGGAGAGGGAACTCTGCAGTTTTCAACAGAATGGCAGACACTGGAGACATGGCCAGCCAGGAAACACAGCAGCAGCAGCAGGGTGAAGGGCAGAGGACGAGAATGCAGAAATTCTCAGAGGCAGAGTTGGAGGTATTAATCCAAGAAATGGTGCTCAGCCATGAGCTACTATTTGGCAAAAAATCATTGAGGGTGCTGGAGATTCGCAAGAGGCGCATTTGGGCTGAAATTCAGCAGAAAGTTAATGCAGTGGGGGTGACACACAGGAGTGTTGATGAACTGCGAAAGCGATGGTATGAACTGCGCCAGCGCTCAAAGGAGAAGTTGGCTGCCAGGCTGGAGCAGTCCAGGATGACCGGTGGAGGGACCTCAACAGTCTTTGACTCTACACCTCTGGAGGAACTGGTGGAGGGGACCCTGCAACCTGAAAGTGTCATGGGCGTGGCTGATCACGACAGCTCCGAGCAACCAGTACCAGGACCAGGTAAGAAGCATGCCATCATACCCCTGACACCCCCCCCCCCAAACACCCCCCAGCAGCGACCTAGGGGCAGGAAAAAATTTGTAGTCCAGAGCAGGTACACAGGCACACACAGCAATGCATTATGGGAGATGTAGTCACATGAACAGTGAAGTGGTGCATTTTCACCCAGCCAGTCCCCAGTAGCATGTGCATGTCAGGAAAGGAAAGTACATGACACATGTAACCCCAAACAGTGAAATTTATTAATTGCCAAGTGGAAGTAAGAACAGTTAATAAATGTGTGCATTTACGTCCACAGCACCATCTGGAACACAGCCTACAGGCAGTGGGACACTGGCCGAAAGTCCAAACTTAGAAGACGCAGGGCATGAGGAGGACACAGATGAGGAGGACAGCCCCATCATCCCTCTGAAGCAACGCAGGAGACATGTAGTCAGACCACTACCCACATTGGAGGGCGAGGCCCAGGACAGCGATGTCAATGTCCACCCTGAGCCAACACAGCCACAGGAACAAGTCTGTGCACGTGCTGACCAAATCCCACAAGGCACAAATAGGGGCAGGTCTCACACACCCAGCAGTGCTGCACATTCGGGGGAGGAAACAGTCTTTGCCGGCCTGGAGATGCATATGTTACAGGTGCAGCGCCTGCAAGCTAAAAACATAAAATCTTTACAGAGAGAAGTGAGGGCAGGCTTCAGGGGCATGACGCGTGAACTGACGGGTGCCCTGCAGGCACTCTGTGTAGAACTAAGAGCAGACCGTGCTGCTAGGCGCAGAGAGATGTAGCGCCTGGATCTCTACACACGGGCGGTGAACCGCCTGGCCTCTGCCACCAATGTCCTCTCCTGGTGCAGCATATACATGCAGCGCGAGGTGGCACACGGTAGCCACGACGTAGCTAGGGCACTGGTACAGGTTACAGCAGCAGTAGACGAGCAGCGGGCAGTTCCCACTACTGGGCCAGGAGTCCTAACTCCCGCTGAAGAGGACACACTCTCAGGGCGGAGCAGCACCCCCCCCCCTCCCACAATGGAGAGGCGTCGTAGTGGCCGAAACAGTCGGTCTACCATGCCTAATGAGGAGGCCACTGTGCAACCCCCAACAGGGGCTTCATCTCACCCGCGCCACATGTGAGGTGCAAAGTTTGTGACCACTGGAAGGGGGCAGCTACCAACTTGACTTGTACACAACCTCCTGTTTATAGACTTGCACTGTGACAATAACATGTGCAGGAAATATGGAGTGTGATTGGGTGGCATTCAGGCTGTGTGACATAATTGATCCTGCAGTTAAGGAATTAAACACAGTCGCACACATGAGATCTGGCATTGTGTCATATTTTCTTACCTAGAAATAGTTGCGTGTAATCTCATCTCGCCTCTGGCGCCCAGCAGCTGCACCAGCTACACCAGCTGGCATACGTCCTGGGCCAGGCCCCTCCACGTCTGAGGAATCTGATTCACTGACCTCCACTGGTGTGCCTTTCCTGGTGGCGATGTTGTGCAGCATGGCACATGCTACCACTATCTTGCAACAGGTCTGGGGGCTGTATTGTAGTGCACCTCCGCTCTTGTGTAGGCATCTGAATCTGCTCTTCAGTATCCCAAATGTGCGCTCAATGGTGTCTCTGGTTTCTATGTGTGCTCTGTTGTATCGCCATTCCCCAGTGTTGGCAGGATTCAGGTAGGTTTGTCAGTATGAAATCCCGGACAGCATATGCACTGTCACCTGTGGGGTGGGATGGATATGGTTAGTCACTGTACTGCACATGCTAGTTGGAACAAAAGTGACCTCTGTTGAAATGCATTTACCTAGTAGATATATCCCTCACCAAACTCCCCACTTGTGACTCTACGGTATATCCCACTGTGACAGAAGATGAAAGCGTCATGAGTGCGGCCTGGGCGATGTCTGTGATGATGTGTTTGGCATCACACACCACCTGTATGTTCAGTGAATGGTAGCATTTGCGATATTTGAACACGTACTCATTCTGGGAGGGAGGGGATATTGCAACATGTGTCCCATCTATGCATCCTATGACGTGGGGGAATTGGGCTATTTGGCAGAAGTCCTGCTTGGTCTGGTCTAGTGCCTGCGGGGTGCTTAGGAAGTGAATGTGGTGTTGCATCCTCTATACCATGGCATCGAGGAACGCGTGGAAAAAGCGCACTAGTGCACTTTGTGACACCCCTCCTGCTGAGGCGATCACCCCCTGGAAACTACCTGATGCCAAGAGGTGTAGTGAGCACAGGACCTGGATGTGAGTGGGGATGGAATGTGTCCTGCGTGTGGGGTGTTCAAGGACGGGTTTGAGTTCCTCAATTAAATCATGGATACTCTCTTCAGCCAGTCTGTAGTGTGTGTAGATGTCCTCCTCAGTGCGCTGGTAGATGGTAATGCGCGCACGGAATATCCTCTCCTGGCGTCTCCTCCTCTGTGCAGCAGCTCTGATTCGCATCCTCCTGGCTATCACGTACAGCCCAGCCATTGTGGAAAACAGTCTGTTGCATTCTGGTACTCCTTAAATAGTTTTCATCTGGTTACCACCTGCTCCTATTTGGTGGCAAATCCGATTCTGTAAATTGTGAATTTCCGGAATTCGCAATTTGTGATTCTTTCATACATTCCATCGCAATTTCTTGATTTGCAATTTCCCTTTTGCGAATTTCGCACACTGAGAAATCGCAAAATGAGAAATTGCTAGGAAATTCGCAGAATTTTGATGCTCGCAAAATAAGGAATCAAATTTTTGGAGATTTCTCATTTTGCGAGGCTCTTTTGCTTCATACATTGGAAATAGCAAATTTTTATTCGCAAACCCTGTTTTTTGCGATTCGCAGCGTTTGCGAATGAAAATTCGCTTGATACATATGGCCCACAGTGCTTAACTGTGTTCACACTTTTAGTGACTTTTTTATAAATACAATTGTAGATTGCTGCAGCATAGAGGAACCATTGAAATAACTTTTCTATGTTTCCCTTGGGAATGAATGCACAGAAAATTTTACCTTTGGCCCATATGCCTTTGTTTATGTTGTTTAACATTTGTGATATTTCTGGGTCAGCTGTAACGAAAGCCGTGTTTGAAGTATCATGCTTAGCAAGGTTAATTACTTGACCACCAGCATCTCAAAGCCCCTTCCTGAAAAAACAACATGTCATTCTCACAGGTACAAAGGTGGACGAGGCAGAACTCTGGTATCAGCCAAACGAGGAGTTTGAAGTTCTGAAAGGAATAAATCAGTTTTTCTGTGTCAGTTACAGCCAGAGCCAGTCTAGAAGAAATTATCTTGCAGACCTTTATCCTCACAGGTTTTGACATCTTTAAAAATCCCAGAAGGTTGTGCAGCGATGGACAGTTTGTGGACGGCTCCTGTGCCATTTAGTGGTGGAGAGGTGTTGTGCAAACCTGGATTGGGTAAGGACTACAACTTCCAGAACACTCCAACTCCACTTTCGAACCCCTACTCAGGGCCAGATATTTTGAGAGAAGAGAGAGAAACACAGAAGATGGGGGATGGACCAACTTGTAATGAGTGCGCAGTCTCGCAGTTGGTCGCACTCATGCGCACGGGGCATGCACCGAATAAAAGAAAGGGGCGTGCCCGCTCTGGGGCAGTCAGCATCGCAACTATGATACTGTGTGGTGTGATTTCTTGTTGGCCTGTGCGAACCAGTCAGCATGCCGAGCATTACGCGCAGCAGGTCTACACTGGCGACGACTGGGGCAGGATCCACGCTCACGCGCCCCATTGAAGGTCGACCGACAGCATGCTGGGGCCCGAGCAGCGGCCTGCATTGCTGCGGGGAACACATGGTCACTGCCTGCCCCAGGCCAGCACCTGACAAGAGGCGAGCGTGCAATTACGGCAGCAGCATCAGCATCATCAGTGCAGGCTCCTACTGCCAGTAAGGTGCGACCTCTGCCCCTGCACTTAGACTAACACTTGGCAGCACCCACACAACTGCCTGCCCACATGGCCCCAATAAGCACCACCCGTGCAACCTACAAGGAAGCCACGCGGTGAGCCCCAGGGTGAACAGGCCCCGTCCACACAGCGCTATACTCGTGCTAGGGGAAGGAAGCACAGGTCATTTCCGCTCAAGAATCAACACAACACCACAGCGGCGACATACCCCAAGGAACATAAACACAAAAGGGACATCTCCCCGCACGGTGTGAGAACGACCAACCTGCTAATTCGTCCCTAGAAAAGGAATATGGAAGGCAATCCTGATGGCCAACATGCACCGGTCCGCATTGTCACTCAGCACGCGCCTAGAGGCGTACTGCCTCCGTTCAGTGGGGCAGCTGACCACACAACAGCATCCCCACTGTGGAAAACATGGCAGGGCCGGCTAGATAATTACTTCATTGCCACCAGGGAGACAGATGGGGCAGACAAGCGATCACTGTTGCTTCACTATGCAGGCGAGGAGGTCTACCAGCTATTCAAGCACCTCCTGGGTACCGGGGGCCCAACGGACTACAATGCAGCAGTGGCTGCACTCAATGCGCATATTGGCCCTCAACTGAATCTGGACTATGAGAGATTCAAGTTGCGCCAGGCCAGACAACAGGGAGGGGAGCTTATTGACACCTTCCACGCAAGACTTAGGGAGCTAGCGCGCACGCACCTAGTTGATGAAAGGACCCTAAAGGGATTAGAACCCAGCTCATCCAGGAAGTGTGCAGTAAGGGCTCATACTAAGGCAGCCAAACATACACCTAAACGACATACTAGTCGTGGCCAGGTTACACAACCTATTAGCAGCACGAGCAGACAAAATGGGCCTGGTGTTGACGTGCACAACCGAAAAGAGCATAACCATCAAAACAGTGAGAGCTGACACCGTCACGATACGAGAAAAGAGGAGCAGGCTACGAGACCGCCCGCCCCAGACACTGGGTCGGAGGTGAGCGTGGTGATCGACACTGGCATGTCAGTGAATGTCATGGAGATCCAACAATTTAACCGGCTAAGACTCAAACCAGAGCTCAAGCCATCCAAAAAAAGAATATTTGCGTATGGGAGCGATTCAGTCCACCCTTGCCACGCCAGGGCAAGATGACAGTACCAATATGATCAGAGGACAAAGAGATCACAACCAACATTCATGTCATCAACCAAGAGGCCTACACTCTTCTGAGCAGCCAGAGATCTAGGACTGTTTATGTTTGCAAGGAGTGTGCAGGAAAACCAAACCAAAGAGCTATTAGACCAATTTGCTAGCTTGTTCCAAGGCCTGGTTTGGATCAAGAAAGCACCAGTCAAGCTACACATTGAACCGTTGATCATGCTGACGGCGCTACGACACAGTAGGATTCCTTTCCACCTCAGGCCCTTAGTAGTACAGGAACTACAAAAACTAGAAGACCAAGGATTCATCGAAAATGTCTCTAGGCCCACACCATGGGTATCCTCACTGGTGCTAGCTGAAAAGCCCAGACAGCCAGGGAAGATCCGGCTGTGCATAGACATGCACCTCCCCAACAAAGCCATCAGGCGCAAACGTCACATCACACCAACGATGGGCGACATAGCCGCCGACGTAAACGGGTCTGGATGGTTTTCAAAATTAGACCTAATTGTAGGTTATCATCAGTTAGTCCTAGCCAAAGAGAGCAGCTACATAACCACATTCAGGACCCACCTTGGACTTAGGAGATATAAGCGCCTCAACTTTGGGATATAATCCACAGCTGAGGTGTTCCAGGACGCAGTGAGGGAGATCCAAACTGGCTTGCCAGGGGTGCTGAACGTGAGTGTTGATATCCTCATCCAACCGCTGACGAGCACTCCTGCCATCTGAGGGCCATACTAAAGTGGCTTCAAGACCACAACATCTCCCCTCACAAGGAGAAGTGCCTCTTTTTCCAAAAACAAATAAAATTCTTTGGCTACCTGTCTAACCAGGAAGGCATCCAGGTGGATCCGCGGAAGTCCCAAGCGACAGTATTTGAAGTACGAAGCTTCCTGGGGCTGGCCACATACTGTGGCCGGTTCATCCCCGACCTGCTCACCATCGCGAAGACACTCTGAATTCCCACCCAGGCCGACGCGATGTGGAAATGGGGGACCCTGGAAGAAACAGCATTCCAGAGGATCAAGACTGCCCTCCTCAATCACACCACCTTGGTGTACTTTGACCCCGACCAAGCAGACAGAAATACTCCTCGACGCCAGCCCAGTAGGTCTCGGGGGAGTACTAACCCAGGAGCAGGAACCCGGAAGATGGGCGGCCCAGGTGTACGCCGGCAAGGCTCTCTCACCCACTGAGAGGCGCTATGCGCAAATTGAAAGGGATGCCCTGGCCGTCCGTTGGGCATTCTGTCACTTCAATTTGTACATCTGTGGTCAGCCATTCAGGGCCATTACTGACCACCAACCCTTAGTGCTGCTATTGAGAGGGTCAGCACCAAACCCACCCCAAAGGATCGAGCGATGGGCCATTGGACTCTAGCAATATGAAATGGAAGTGGCCTACAGCTGAGGCACCAAAAATCCTGCCAACTTCCTCTTGAGACACCCGGCACCCCAGGACGAACAAGGGGATGGATCAGCTGTCAAGGCACTGGAAGCCCACCTGAACATGATTTCAACGATCACGTGCCCATAGGCCCTGATGTTGGAAGACATTTCCATGGCTGCAGAAGGGGATCCCGTAATATCCAAGGTGCGCCCAGCCGTCCAAGGATGACATTGGCACCAATTCCTGCAATCGGCCATTAACTGGGCCAGGCCTGAGAGAGAGTGCCTCCTGAAAATGTGGAGGATCAGAAACAACCTGAACGTAACCCAAGGAGGGATTCTGCTAAGAGGATCCCGGGTCGTCATACCAGCAGCTCTACAACATCAAGCAACCCCGCTGGCCCATGGGGGACACCAAGGGGTCAAGCAAATGAAGGCCTGGATGCAAGAGAAGGTGTGGTGTCCTGGGTTTGAGGCTCAGGTGGAAGAAACTGTGAAAAGATGCCCAGCCTGCCAGTTAACCAGCACCTCCAAGAGAACAGGCGCCCATCTAGACGGAAGAGCAACGCAAGACCCCATGGGAGGTGAGCATCAATTTTGGGAGTTTCCCCGACGGTCGGACGACCATAGTGATGATCGACAGGAAATAAAGAGCAACAACGGGTCTCCATTCCATGGGCGTGAATTCCATAACTTCATGCAGCAACACGGAGTGCGACATCGCCGCAACACCCCACAATGGACGCAAGCCAATGGGGAGGTTGAGAGGTTCATGAGGACCCTCAACAAGGCTTTGCAGATCACCGTGGCGGAGAATGCAGACCCTGAGCGACACTTACAATTATTTCTCTGGGAGTATAGGAGCACTCCCCACAGCACCATCCGATGTACACCGAGGGCGCTGATGTTCAACGGAGTCTGCCAACACACACTCCCTGTCTGCCAAGTGGACCATACCATGAGGAAAACATCCACAAGCGGAGAGAGAAGCAACATCTTGCCGCCAGCCAGACCAAGAGGGCAATGCACAGGGAAGTGAGAAGAGGAGCTACAGTGATCATGAAAGACAGGAGGCCAGGAGGGAAATTCTGGACCCGGTACAAACCTGGCAACTGGATGGTGGTCGATGTGAAAGGGACCATGATAACTGTAGCAGAAGGGAGGAGAGAGAGTGACCCAGAACATCTCCTGGTTTAAGAGGGTGCCTGAACCGTCATCCACAATAAACCCTGACAGTACCCAAGACGCCAGTGGAAATGACGGAGCAGAGCAAGAAGAACCCCTTGTGAGTGATGTGCTGCCAACCACCCCAGCGGCACACAGCGAGGTGTACCAGAGAACCACAAACCCCTGAGGCCTGTGAGACGAGTACAACCACTGAGCAACCAGACTCCTGCGTTGCAGCTTGGGGTGGACATCCCAGGTACAGGCTGGGAAAGAACCCAAGCCCAAGCTCCCGCCTGAAAGACTGTGCCTGCCAAGTTGAGAAGCGACGGGATGCCAGCAGAAGAAAAATATACTGAGTTGGGATGGTATGTGATGAGTGCGCTATCTATTAGCTGGCCCCGGCTGGGGCAGGATATGTCGCACTCATGCGCACCCTCCGGAGGGGGGGGGGGGGGGGGGGGGGGGCGTACGAAATAAAAGAAAGGGGTGTGCCCGGTCGGGGCAATCAGCACCGCAACTATAATGTGTGATGTGATTTCTTGTTGGCCTGTGCGAACCAGTCAGTACGCGTAGCAGTACGCTCAACCGGTCTACACAACTCATAGTTGACCCTCTACCTGGAGTGGTAAGACTCTGAGCTTATACTAGATGAACTCTGTTGGACTCTTTATCCACATTCATTGTCACTTGTCTCCCCCCTCCATTTGGGGGGCAGTAGGGTGTGGACTGCCAGGGACCTTAAAGGAGAGGGTTCATTTGAACTTCTCTGGACTGGTCCCATAATGGATACCACTGGAGGAAGTACCACTGATTTCTGCTGGACACTCGGGTGCCCTGCTAGGAGGCCTTGAGGCCTGGCCATTTCAGGCAGAGAGAGTAGTTTGCCTTGATGGCCAATGGTGCTTCTGCAGAATGACTGTGGACCAGGAGCTTGCCGGCAACCAAGATGGCTGACTAAGCCCGGAGCTCCTACCAGTGGTTCAGATAATCCTTAAATATCCTGAATTAGCAAACACAATATCGCTGACAGTCTAGCTCCCTGAGCCGAAGAGGAGCGCCGGGGTGCAACGAGCTCTCCTGGGCGACATACCGGCACCGACTTCCAGGCGAACATGGGCGTGGTGCAGCAGAGGCACGAAAGGCCTGCAAGCAGCGTCCTTGAGTGAAGATCCGGCCCGCACGACGTCACCGTGCGGGAAACGCGCGATGCCCAACTGGGAGAGAAACAGATCGGACCAAACAGACGTGAGCAGGTACGAACTTGCAACCTGAAACAGCATGCGCAACAGCTCCACACTGCTCCCCCCCACCACTCCCCTCGATAGCACGGGACATCGCTGGGCTCATGACACATTGCTGAGGCGATGGAGTGGTCATCCCTCGAGGCGGCGGCCCCTATTGAAGTTGCGAGAAAGCCCAGCTGCGGGAGGGGAGCTGGAAAAAACTAGTCAAATTAAATATTTTGTCCACCCTAAGACTAATTTGCATATAGCCAGGTTCTGAGCTGGGATGGTGCAGTGAGCTAAAAAACGGTGTTGGATCTAGCCCTGATCTCTTGACTGGGTGAGAGTATTCTGCTTAATTCAGAAACTCTGTCCATCACCACCCCTTGTTGTTAAATATTTTGTCCACCCTAAGCGTGGAAGGGTATACTCAGATGTGAGTCCCTTGCTCATTGCACCATCAGGATTCAAGCAAGCCGGGCCGACGATGGCTAAAATGCCAGAAACCGGTCCCCGGAAGCTTGTTTCCTTCCCAGTGTAAGAATTGGCTTGGTAGTTTGGTTTGCCCTGTTCCCATCATGCACTGGGACAGGAACAGACTCATTTGCATATAGCCAGGTTCTGAGCTGGGATGGTGCAGTGAGCTAAAAAACGGTGTTGGATCTAGCCCTGATCTCTTGACTGGGTGAGAGTATTCTGCTTAATTCAGAAACTCTGTCCATCACCACCCCTTGTTGTTAAATAACAAGGGAAGTGTGCAGGACTTACCGAGTGGTGCAATTATAAGGTCTGTGGGACATCGGATGTGGAGCTGCGAAGTTGGAGACCGGCTGGGGTGCGAAACGCCCACGAATTAGGTTGACTGTCTGCGTTTGGGGGGGCACACGATCACCGCTTGCCGCTGGGAGGAAGGGATGTAACGCTTCCACCAGAGAAGCACAACAGACGACCACAAGGGAGCCTGAGCTAGAGCGCTGCGATTGCCCGGTGAAAGGCGCCATTACGGTGACCCGTGCTAACAACGTTTGTGGGGAATAATGGGGCCGCAGAGTACCAGAGCCACACTATCCCCTGTTGTACCCCTGGAAGAGGGCCCCACCATTAGCCCCACGCAACCACGTGTGCTGTCGGAGTGCGACCCCCCACCGAGAGAGTGCAACAAGCTACAATCTGGGGCGGCAGCCGACTTTGGGCATAGCAGGGCATCAGGCGGGCGCGCTAAATATCGCCACTAAGAGTATTGCGGAGCACCGAGCCATCCCAGAGTTAATCGAATAAATTAACCACAACTGAGATTGCACTTAGATTCCACCTGATCGCCGCTACCTGCACGACCTGGGGCTAACAATTAAAAAGTGCGCACTGTGCGCTGCAACGATTGGAACTCCCACCAACATACCTCAAGATGGGCCGAGGTGATAAGACCCAGACCAAACTATCCTTAGAGCAAAGGCGATCAAAGTCGCAGCAGGCCGCGAACCCAGATAAGCGCACAATACAAGAAGATGATGATGCTGCGGAAGGTACAGACATAAAAATCATGCTGCTAGCTATGGAAAAGGGCCTTCAGAACAGCATGACGATCCTGGGCTCGAAAATAGACGCCCTCACGTACAGAATGGACAGAATGGCAGACCGGATTGATAAACACGCGGAAAGACTGGACATGTCCGACAGGAGGCTGACGGAGGTGGAGGAGGTGCAAACGGAACTCAACACAGATCACAAAAAAATCAAGAAGCTAATGCTAGTCCTACAAGACAAGACTGAGGACTTGCAGGCGCGGTCTCGTCGCTGCAACCTGAGGATCACGGGCCTCCCGGAGACGACTCAGACAGGCAACATGGAGAGATTCATAGAGAAACTGCTGACCACCCTGCTGGGTGAAGAGACTTTCTACCAGATGTTTGTGGTGGAGAGGGCTCATCGTTCCCTGGGACCGCACCCGGGCGCCCCCGCACCCGATCATAGCCAAACTACTCAACTACAGGGACAGAGATGCAGCACTTCGCCAAGCTAGAGACAAAAAGTTGCTGCAGTATGAAGGTTCGGAGATCTCCCTGTACCCTGATTTCACCGCTAGAGTGCAGGAGGCTCGCAAGCACTTCACCCCATTCAAAAGGCAACTTAAGGATACGGGCCTGGATTACGCGATGCTATACCCGGCGAAGTTGAGAGTTAATCGCCAGGGACAATCTCACCTGTTCACAGACCCTCGAGCCTTACAACAAGCTCTGAAGGGCTGGTTGAGGGATCATCGCAGAAATGCAAATGAACCAGCGGATGAAGTAGGTGGGAGCAGCCAAATGGACGAACAGGAATGACTGCATTCTTGATGCTTTCTCTACCAGGCGGTAAGGTGCTAGAGCTGTGATGTGCAGAGAGACTTATCCAGATGGACAGTTAAGATATAGGTATCCTAGTGGGGTGTGATACCGCACAAGAACAGGAGAGATAGTATTGCAAAGCATGGTTTTGTTTTAAAGGCTGTGCGTGATTGACAGACCGAGGCGAATTCCGCCTCCACCGACCCAAGGCTAAAACCATGGGAACTAGGTTACAGTATGATGCGGTAGAGATATTATGATAAATCTCGTGCAAAAGGAATGTCTAGATTTACACACTGTCCTTAGAAATTATATATATATGCATTATAGGTGACTAACAACAACAAGTTTGCTGATGCATGCTATAAACCACAACGGGTAGTGAGTGAAGTGACCCCAGTATAGTGCGCACTGGCACTGTTTGCTGGTGGCATGGCAACCTCGGCCCCCGCACGCAATGCTCCTGTTTGACTCTCTAGAGTAACAAAGTTTGGGGAGGGACAGAGAGGGCGGCGGGTTGGGAAAGGGATCGGCAAGGCCAGGTTGAGGAGGTCTGCTGTGGGCGGGGGGGGGAACTGTTTTGTTGTTGTTACTGGAAAGTACACCTGTCTGTCTCTACGGAGATCATTCAGTTCGGGGTAAGGGATGGGGGAGGGAGGGTTGGCGATGTTCTCTGCAGGGCCCAGTTGGGGGGGTCTGCGGTGGGTGGGGGGAGGACTTTTTTGTTGGATTGAGCCATCAGTTGGGGGGAGGGGAAATGTTTCCATACTGTTTGCACACAAAGGCCATGCTAGACTCATACAGACTTAGTGCGACTATACAACACAGTCTTAAGAGCAATGACAGTATACCTCGACTGGAGGATCGGGGCTCTCCTGCCACGATTCGCGCACTCACGTGGAATGTAAGAGGGCTAAAGGATTTCCACAAGTTGAGGAAAGTACTTAGCTACCTCCAGCGGCAACAAGTGGATATAGCGCTTCTCCGAGAGACTAATTTGCCACTCACCAGCAGGATGCTACACAGTAAGGGTTTGGAAGATAATATCTCTGCTGCAGGCTTCACGACCCATGCCAGAGGAGTGATAACCTGGGTGAACCCCAAATCGAAAATTACTCTGACTTCCTTGAGGGCGGACCCCGAAGGCCGTTTTGTGATTGTAAACTGTAAAGGCCTAGGGATGGACTTTGTAGTCGTTAATGTGTATGGTCCCAATTATGATTCCCCGGATTTCTTCCAGACACTAGCGAATATAGTTAGCAATTACAATACTGCGCAGGTTCTTTGGGGAGGGGACTTCAATTTAATACTCAATCCGGCATTAGACAAATCCGCGGGTCCTCCGCGTAAGCCTTCGGCCGCGGCCCAGATGTTGAACACCTTGATCACTAGTTTAGACCTAGAAGACGTGTGGAGGTACAGACATACGGCTCCGGGGGGATACACCCACTATTCGGCCTATTATGACACCACACCAGAATTGATTACTGGCTAGCAACCTCTTCCATGACGAGTTGCATCAGAGACTGTAAGATTTTACCGCGCACTTTATCAGACCACTCACCTCTCTTGTTGGTTTTAGACACCCCTTCAAAGGCGATTCCCCCGTTCACATGGCGCTTCCCCCCGTACTCGCTCCTTGATCCATTATTCAGGGGTGAGCTTGCCGAAGTGATAGATGTCTTCTTTGAGACCAATATGGGATCGGTGGAAGACTTTCAGACGGTGTGAGAGGCCTTTAAGGTCTACAGACGAGGCATAGCTCTATCCAAACACTCTAGTGTTCTTAAATCCATCAGACAGAGGCTGTCTGCGTTGGAGCGACAACTTTTGAGCCTTGAGGAGCGACAAATGAGGCAACCAGACACCGCAGTCACAGAGGAGATAAAGTCCCTTCTTACGTAATATCATGAGGAAGCAGACAGGGAGATTAAACATATGGGTAAATGCGCGACAGCACGCACCTACGGAGAGGGAGAGAGGCCTAGTTCGGTCCTCGCTAGAATATTGAAGGGCAAGAGAGGGAAACCACAGGTAACTGAGATAAAGACTATGGGTGGCCATACTACCACGGACGAAACGGACATGGCGAACACGTTCAGAAGCTTTTACTCTGACTTGTATTCCTCTAAGAGCGGAGATCTTTCCGACGAGATTTTGGAATACTTAGAGCACATAGAGCTGCCCATGCATTCTAATACGCACAGGGAATTCCTCATGCTCCCAATAGCAAAGGAAGAAATAATAGAGGCCCTAGCATCTATGTGGGCGGGGAGTGCTCCGGGAGTAGATGGTCTCACAGTGGAATTCTACAAAGCCTTCCAAGAGCAACTGATTCCCCATTTATCCGCATTGTTTGATGACATCTGCGTGGAGGGTAGCATGCCAGAGTCCATGAGGGAAGCACTGTTAGTCACTATAATTAAGCCTGGAAAGGCGCATGACGAGTGCAGCTCGTACAAGCCGCTTTCATTGTTAAACGTTGACACTTAGCTTTACGCAAAGGTGCTGGCGATTCTTGTCTCCCAAGCTGGTGGCACGGGATCAAGCGGGTTTTATCCCCAGTAGGAACTTAACCTACAACATTCGCACTGTACTGGGCACCATGCAGCATGTCAAACAGGACACAAAAGCCATCGCAGTGTTCCTTGACATGGAAAAGACTTTTGATTCGGTGGAGTGGCCGTTCTTGCGACAGGTGCTGCAGAGGATGGGTCTGGGCCTGCCTTTTCTTCAAATGATAGGTGCTCTTTATAACAAGCCTTCCACCAGGGTGTGAATCGGCAACCTGGTCACGAACCGTTTTCTATTGGTAGAGGCACTCGGCAGGGCTGCCCACTCTCCCAATTGTTATATGCCTTAGTAGCGGAGCCATTAGCCTGCATGCTGAGGGAATACCATGGCAACGAGGGTATACGCTTCCCAACGTACAAGATAGTCGTTTCAAAGTACACGGACGACACTCTGTTATATGTTTTTTGACCCTGAAAATAATCTCTCGCCGATGTTAAGGGAGGTTGTACACTTCGGTGCCCTCTTGGGCCTGAGAGTAAACTGGACAAAGTCGCTAGCCTTCCCCCTTACTCCAGCTACGCAGAGGTTTGACATGGAGTACCCGCTTCAATGGACCGAGGACCCAATTAGATATCTAAGAGTGCGTCTCCACACTGACCCAGAACTTCTACTTAGTGAAAACTACGGAGTTGCGATCAGTAAGCTTGAGGACGATGTGGCAATCTGGAGCAAGATCCCGCTTTCCCTTATGGGATGCATTGCCATAATGAAGATGGTTGTACTGCCTCGACTCTTATTCCTATTTAACGCTATCCCGATTGTGCTGTCTAAGGCTTTTTTTCAACGGCTAACTCAGCTGATGATCCAACTAGCCTGGGCTGGTAAGCAGCCCAGAGTTAAGTGGATGCTCCTCACGCTGCCATACAGCATGGGAGGCCTTGGAGCCCCAGATCTAGAACTATACTATAGAGTGGCGCAGGCATCACACCTACAAACCTGGGTGCACGGGGACGAGCACATCCCACTCGTGCGTATGGAAAAGTTGTTCGTGGAGCCACTTCCGCTTCCGGCCACGGTGTTCCAGCCAATGGATCGCAGGACTGGGATTCTAGACTCCATTACAGCCACTAACCATGCGTGGTACGCACTGCTGAACAGGCAGGGAGGAGCGCTGCTCTACTCGCCGGCTATGCCAGTGGATGGACACTATGGCTGCCTCCCATTGAAGAGAAGGGAGTAACCTGGGCTCCGCAGCAGCTCGGCATCCTACAGATGGGAGACTTTTTCAAGGAAGGCATGGTTAAAACCTGGGAACAGGTGGTAGACGATAGAAATGACCTCTCCCTACTGCTTCGCTTCCAGTTTCATAGAGTCCGCAGTGCGTTTTTAGAATTGCTAGGGACAGACCTGGAGGAAGCACCGAAAGTCCAGGAACTTACAGATGTAATAAAAACTGAGACACCCCGCAAATTGCTGACTAATCTGTACAGACTCGCAATGTCCATGGGGATGCTGATAGCGAGAAGGGTGGTGGCACTCTGCTGGATGAGAGGGCCTCTCATCAATCACACTTAGGTGCTGCAGCGCGGGAGGTAGACCCTAATACCGCGGATATAGCTGGAGGGTCTCAAGTAGGCACTTCCGAATATACGGTGTAATGCAACGTGGACGAGGGACTGACATGCATTCGAACCATGCGCTCCCATGGGCTGTGGGGGAAACAGGAGTGCATCTAGTGGGGAGTGCGAACAGAGTACAAACTTAACAAAATCCTCAATCACAGGGCTCATACGCTCCTGGTGCGGCGGCCAGTACATGCGTAATGACAGAAATGGAATGATTGTTGCCTGCCTGCTAGGGTGGGCAGATGACTGTACGCGCACTAATTTCTGATTGAGTCATAGATATTGTATAGTCAGTTTCTTGCACTGTGTGTGTGTAACGGGGAGGAGGGGGTTCTTGTTTATTAAATCGACGGGTTTCAAACGTCCTACAAGTCACTCGCCTGAAGTTATGCTGTCTTCCCAGGGTGAGATAAAGAGTATTAAGGATTGCATGGAGGTTTACTACATGCTTGCTTAAATATGATAACTGCTTATACTACTTATGCTGACGGGGCTATTTAGGCTGAGCTTTGCTTTCCCGCGGTAGGGGGACAGTGGCAGTGTTTCCCGGACCCGCTGGCCTGCTTGGGACGATCAGCCTTTTGCGTGTTGCGTATTATTAAGATTTTTAACTTGCTGAAATCGTGAAGATTGTTTTTAAAAATGTACACATCTGTGACACTAGAAATGTAAAAGTGCACACACTCGCACACACACGCCGAAATTTCACCTGAGGCTTAGCTTCCTGAGCGCTCGCTTCCCCGTGATTGTGTTCCGGGGAGGGAGGACACCACTTCCGGTTTCGCTGAGCGGTTAGCGCTCTAGCGGCCAGGGCTGAAGGGGGTATTTAGGCTGAGCTTTGCTTTCCCGCGCTGCGGTAGGGGGACAGTGGCAGTGTTTCCCGGACCCGCTGGCCTGCTTGGGACGATCAGCCTGTGTTACCAGCTTTTGCGTGTTGCGTATTAATAAGATTTTTAACTTGCTGAAATCGTGAAGATTGTTTTTAAAAATTTACACATCTGTGACACTAGAAATGTAAAAGTGCACACACTCGCACACACACGCCGAAATTTCACCTGAGGCTTAGCTTCCTGAGCGCTCGCTTCCCCGTGATTGTGTTCCGGGGAGGGAGGACACCACTTCCGGTTTCGCTGAGCGGTTAGCGCTCTAGCGGCCAGGGCTGACGGGGCTATTTAGGCTGAGCTTTGCTTTCCCGCGCTGCGGTAGGGGGACAGTGGCAGTGTTTCCCGGACCCGCTGGCCTGCTTGGGACGATCAGCCTGTGTTACCAGCTTTTGCGTGTTGCGTATTAATAAGATTTTTAACTTTCTGAAATCGTGAAGATTGTTTTTAAAAATGTACACATCTGTGACACTAGAAATGTAAAAGTGCACACACTCGCACACACACGCCGAAATTTCACCTGAGGCTTAGCTTCCTGAGCGCTCGCTTCTCCGTGATTGTGTTCCGGGGAGGGAGGACACCACTTCCGGTTTCGCTGAGCGGTTAGCGCTCTAGCGGCCAGGGCTGACGGGGCTATTTAGCCCTCGCCCCCTCCTGAGCGCGCAGCGATCGCGCGCAGGAGAGCCGAAGACAACGCCGAAGACTAGCCAAAGAGTGGCCCGTCTGCGCCCGTCCGCGACAGGACGGGGCCAGGGGCCAACCACTCTGCCCCTTGTTACTATGGACTGCTCTATGATCGCCCCTTGTATCAGGTACTCACCTCATGCTCTTCTGGCGCTACAACCCCAGGGGAAACATAGTTGCACTAATAGAACGCCAATATGTCCCGAGGGTCCCTTTTCCTGCATTAAATGCGGATTCCAAGCTACTCACTCCAACATCATTGTTGGACAGCCCAGAGACAGTATAGACACCCAGGGAGGCTGGAAAAGCTTTCTGTTAAATGTTAGATCACTCCCTAAACATCATATGCAATTATGGGACACTATTCACAGCATTCAGCCTGAGATATGTTTCCTGACAGAAACATGGCTGAAACCCCATACTATCCCCACTATCACCTTAGGGATACCTATGGGATATAAAATCCTTCGTCAAGACCGCCCTGAGAAGGTAGGAGGCGGGACTGCCATAATATATAGAGATGCATTGAATATTAGAGTTTTAGAACAAGTGATGCTACCTACCATGGAAGTAATAATTTTTCATCTAAAAATCAGCCCCAAGGTACACTGGAAAGGAGCATTAGTCTATCGCCCGCCTGGACCCAACGCTGGGTTCTCCCTTGCCCTTACTGAACTGTTAGCCCCCTACATGAAAGCTAACGAAAATTTTATTTTACTTGGAGATTTTAATTTTCACACTGACATTGCTGATCACCTTGATACGAATGTATTTTTGACAGATCTTGCTCTTCTAGGTCTGCATCTCCGAAATAGTGGACCTACTCATTCAGGTGGTCACACCCTGGATTTGATTTTTACTACCCATCCCAATGTTCACTGCCACCCTCCTAAGCACATTTACTGGTCTGACCATAAAATGGTAGATTTCTCCTTGTTACATTTACCTAATCCCACAAATCACCCTGCCACACAGTCCACTAAACGTAGATCATGGCATAAAGTCACTCCTGCCAGGTTCACACAAACCTGGAAACAGCCTATATTCTCAAACTCAGATAACATCGATACTGCTCTCTCAAAGCTTAACTCCACACTGACGGCAGCCATTGACACCCTGGCTCCTCAGAAAAATGTAAAAAAATCTACCATAGCTAAAAGGGAAGCATGGTACACTGAGGCCCTTAAAATAGAAAAGCAGGGATGTAGAAAGTTGGAGAAACTTTGGAGACGGACAGGCAATGGGGAAGATAAGAACCGATACTTGGAGGCTATGACCACTTATTACAAAAATATAAAAAAAGCAAGAAAAATAAGCCTCATCTCCCAAATTGCAGAGGCGGGCAACTCTACAAGAGAACTATTCAAAATCATTCAGACCTTCAGTAATCCTGTGGTGTGTGAGAGCCCAGATACTTTCACTCAAGATCTTTGTAATGAAATATCTCAGTTCTTCGAGGATAAAATAGAAGGGATATACAAGAAAATTATTGCAGTCTCAGGTCCCTTGGATACCGAGGCCCCTGAAATCTCCCCAATGGTGACTTCTGGGAAAACCCTTCATATAATCCCAGAAATAACCATCAAAGATCTGACTGCACTTATCAACCAAATGAAGACCGGCTCTCCTACTGATCTGATACCCGCCAAACTAATTTCCCCTCTGAACGAGATATTAGGACCCTCTATTCAGAAATTGCTGAACCTCTCCTTTGCCGAGGGACAACTCCCACAATCCTGGAAGGAAACGGTAGTGAACCCTATACGCAAAAATTCCACCTTGCCCTGGTCAGAACTCTCCAACCTCCGCCCAATTTCTCTCCTCCCTTTCATCAGCAAACTGGCAGAGAAACACGTTAACACCATCCTCTCCAGCTTTATCGAGGAGAAGGGGGCCTGGACCAATCTCAATCTGGGTTCAGGCCCAACCACAGCACTGAATCGGCCCTTCTTTCTGTGACAGATAAGATCAAAATGTCACAGGATAGAGGCGGTTCCATGATCCTGGTGCTGTTGGACCTGTCCGCAGCCTTTGATACCGTGTCCCATAACATCCTTCTCAGCCGTTTGCAGGGAGCAGGAATTGGAGGCTTAGCGTTATCATGGTTGGAGAGCTTCCTCTCCGGGAGATCACAATCTATCAGCTTGGGCCCCTTTTGTTCCATCTCAAGGGTGCTCACGAAGGGGTTGCCACAGGGCTCATGCCTTAGCCCTACATTGTTTAATGTATATGTGGCCCCCCTTGCTGAGATTGTGCGGAAATATGGGGTCATACCTGTTTCCTACGCTGATGACACCCAGCTCCTCTACCCTTTCAGCTCCCTTGGCCCCAAAGTCAAGGAGAACTTTGCTGAGGGTATGAGGGCAGTGTCACATTGGATGGCTGTGAATTGCCTCCAATGTAACGTGGGAAAAACAGAGGTCATGCTCTTTGGCAAGGCGAGTCTCCTCTGGTCCCCAGACTGGTGGCCAATAGATCTGGGCCCAGTACCCACATCCAAACCTCATGTTAAGAATCTAGGGGTGAAGTTGGACCAAAAGTTGACCTTAAAGGAACACACCAATTACATCGCAGGGTTGTGTTTCCATACCATCGGCCTTCTCAGACGTGTCTTCCCGTATCTCCCTGCCACCTATAGGAAGACACTTGTACAGGCCTTGGTCACCAGCCGCCTGGACTACTGCAACGGCCTGCTGACATTAGCAAATGCAGATGCAGTAGGTCGTTTGCAGGTAGTCCAGAAAACAGCAGCGAGATTGGTCATGAGTGTACCGGCCAGGACTCTCTCTAGGCCCTTGTTGGAAGAACTACATTGCCTCCCCATACGGCAGCGCATCAACTTTAAGATATGCTGTACGGTCCACAAGTGCCTATATGGAGCAAGTCCTAAATACCTGTCACAATCCCTTGAGCTGTACCAGCCTAGCAGGTCTCTCCGCTCAAGCAATCAAGCCCTTCTAAAACCCCCTGCCACAAAGAAATCCAGACAAGGAGACCGTGCTTTCTCCTCGGTTGGACCTGCCTTATGGAACAAGCTCCCCACCGATGTAAGAATGACCACCAACCACCTGTCTTTTAGAAAGACATTAAAGACCCTTCTTTATCAAGAAGCATTTCTGTCCTCTTAACCTCTTGTGTCACACTACCTGATGATCCTATGGCTGGCAAAGCGCGGAGATACCCTTACGGGATTGATTCCAGCGCTATATAAGAAACTAAAAATAGAATAAAATAAATGTGCTGACTGACCTATGTGCATCTCTTTTTGCCACGCCGCCGGACCCCAGGGTTGTCGGCTGAAGGGCTGTGTTATTCCTGAAGTGATAAGCTGACCCTATGCTACACGCAGCCTGCCCCAGGGTTGTAGGCTCATTGCTGTGTCTCTACTGGTGTGCACAATTAAGGTCTTTGAAAACTAAAAAAATAAAAGACTGTGGACCAGGATACTACCTGGAGCTAGGACAGGAGAGCAGGTCATGGGCTCTCACCAGCAGGCTGCTGTTAGAAGGAAGAAAGGACAGTGCCAGCGGCTATTAACAACATTGAAACCACCTGGAAAGCACCATTTGAAAATATAGAAATAACTTCCTGGTAACTGAAGCACTCCACAGTAGCAAGAGGAACAAGATAATAGAGGCATATTTACAAGCCATGATCGCCACCAAAGTGTAACTTCTCTGGACGTTATGGTGGCCATAGGGGCTTCGCCTGATTTACAAAGCAACGTTAAGCCACTTAACGTGGCTTAATGCTGCGCTGCCTTGTAAATAAGGCACCCTTTCATGCTACACTTAGCGTGAAAGGGGAGAGCAATGGGTGTTGCTGTGGGCGTTCCGCCGCAACACCCATTGATTTTGACGCTGCCCCATATTTACAAGGGCAGCGTAAATATGGGGCAGTACCAAAATTAAGATCAGGGAAAACCTGGTCTTACCCTGGCGATACGAGGACATTTTTTTATTTTCTCCTAGTTTTTGCTGTTTCCATTTGTGCTGCGTTGTGCGGCACATATGGAAACAGCAAAACGCCAATGATTGTTTATGTGCAGAAAGGTGTCCCTTCCTCCACATAAAGATTCATTAAAAAAAATTATGTTTTGCAAGTTCTATGTGTGCAGCATTGAGTAGCACACCTTGAAGTTGCAAAATGGGATTTTAAGATTGCTTATGTGCAAGAAGAGACTCCTTCCTGTACATAAATAATCCTCCCCTGCACCACAGAGGTGCCTGTGTTGGCGCTAGATAGCTAAATTTAGCGCCAGCGCAGGGGGAAATGCTGGGCTGCACAATATTCTTGTAAATATGGTGCACCCCTGCATTTCTGTAGTGACGGAGCGTGTCCTTAGCCTTCTTGGCTTAACGACACGATTTGCCACTTAACTTGTAAATATGCCCCATAGTGTTTAGCCCACCTGTATGTGTGCTCCCCGATGATGGGGAAAACATCTGCCTGTAGGTGACCGGTTGAGGCGCACCTGGGGAGTGACACTGCAAAAGTACGCTTCCTAAGATAAGTTGTAATAACACGGTCTCCTGTTTCGCTCCCCACGCGATGACCTGTCTTTGCATGTCTCTTAAGACACTGAAAGAGTGACCCCGAAAGATTTTTCATTAGTTTTAGAAACAAGCATTCTTGGAAGGGGGTGTCTTTTGCTAAAAGGCTCTGGGATGCATGTATCTTTGTTATTAGAGCCTCTGTGGTTCCTAGATGACCTGGTTGAAAGTAGTAATAAGGCTGATAAATGACATGCTCATTGTTTCACTGTTTATTATTGCAAGAACGCTGTATTTCAAATGAAAGTTACATTTAGTGTATATTCCGTGTATCACCTGAACAGTTTTCCATGGTTGCAATGTTTAATTGAGAATGAGGGTATATGTTCTACTATTGAATTATATAGTAAGAACTTGACAACGCCAGAAGGCCTGAATTTATATTAACGCTGTTAAGGGCATTCAATCCAGAGATTAAGCCTGATAGTATCAAACCGCTACAGGTGCCTCCAGTATAGGGTGTCTAGGTCGTAGTTAAGGGGTTACTTCACCTGTGTGCCCTTTCTTTATTGTGTAGCCTGAGTTGTGTGCGAGGCCCTTTAGAAGGTATTTCCACTTGACAACTTGTATATGGTTGCTAATTTGTGTGTGGTGCTTAGTTTTCTGTGCAATAAATTAAGTTTTCTGTTTAAAGGCAATAGCACTGATGGGGCAGAAATGTCATTAGTGTCGTTTGTTGTGTTGTTACGTTCGGAGCCTCTATCCCACAGCATCTCCCCTGAGTATTTCATGTACTGCTCTTCCTTGCTACCCAGTGAGTCAAGTGCTGAAAGGGGTATTTGGTTCCCAGTTTGCAGTTCTACATTATGTGACCTTAGTTGTAAAAAATGTACCCAGTATATTAAGTCCTCCAGACTTCAGTAAAGTAAAAAAATGTAAAATGTATTGGCAGCATGGCAAGGGCATCTGCCCAGGTTAAACTCCAGATGCAACTGGATGAAAAGTGTAGAATACATTGCAATCAGCACTCCAAGTGGAATGTGGACTACATACAAAAGATAACAGGTCGCATGCCAGGAAAGGCAGGGAGCAAGGATGATGTAATTATGACACAAACATGAAGATGGTATGAAATGTGAAATACATGAAAGTGGGATGTAACGCATCCCCCTTATTAAATAAAGAAAAAGAGAGAAAGAGGGAACAGGGAACAGGGAAACAGAATGTGGCTAAACAAAATCAATGAACGTTTTTGGAACTCGCCTCAGACGGTCAGATACTTTGAGTCTTGAAGCCACCGTTGCATTGTTCTGCCCACCATGGAAATGTTCATCACGCACAACTTGGTGGTTTACATCACTAGAGTCATTCGCCTGTGGTGCATAATTTACAGGGCATTTTGCTATCTTCCTGGTGTTCCGGACTTTCCCATCTTGGGTAATGACGCTATTGCTAGACATTTTTTTGACTTTCATGGCTTTGCCAAATTTGTTGAAACCTTTATTGACAAAACCAGGTTTTAAGATCCTGACACAATCACCAATCTTGAGCCCATACAATTTTGTTTTCCATTTGTTATCGTACCATTTTTTGTTCTGTTTTGCTGGCATTCTATCCTCTTTGCAGTATTATGTATGCATTCCTTTTCAACAAAACTTTAGCATTTTTCTTCGAACCACCATGGACACACGCTGAAGGCAGGATCTCTTCCCTTTAGCAATTTAAACGGATTGACCTCAGTGGTGGAGTGCAGAGTAATACAATATACCCACAATTGTTCTCTCAGCACATTTAACCAGTTACCACCTTGTTTGAGGATGTCAGTGACAAAGCTTTTGAGCACTTGGTTTAAGCGCTCAACCTGTCCATTCTCATGTGGTTCATAGAGGGACGTAAGCTTGTGTCTAATCCCACAACTCTTTAGCAACACCTCCATTTCGGACAAAGTTAGTTGTACACTATTGTCTGAGACTAACACAGATGGACACCCCTCTCGTGCAAACACCTGAATGACTGCGCTTGTAGTGGCTTTTGGAACAAACTTCACTGCTGGTCATTTAGAATGATAATCAATTATGACCAGTGCAAAACGGGAAACTTCGGGCAGAATGTTAAATGGCCCAGATATATCGAAGGCAACCTTCTGCCATGGTTCCTCAGGCCACTTAACCACCTTTAAAGGAGGGTATGTACTATCAGCATCTTCTCACAGGATACACACTCATTGCATTCTCTGACAAGGCGATCAATAAATCTATTCAAGCCAGGCCACCCGAAGTAGTTTCTGGTTAGACGCTTCATGGAAGAAATACCTGTATGCGTCTTGTGAGCGAATTTTAGGATGAGGTCCTGTATTCCCTTTGGAGGAACACATTTACCAGATTTAAAAATTTTATTTACTTCCATTTCGAACTCATCAGAAACCTTGAGTAACGGTAATAACTCTGAAATTATGACATTCTTCCTCTGTCATCCTCCCATTATAAATATGTTAATGTCACTCAACCTGTCATCACTTTGTTCACCTTCTTACAAGAGTAGCTCCGTGATTTCATGGAACTGTAACGGAACAACGTCATTAATCCTGACCACAAAATCACACTCTTTAATCACACACTGCAAGGATGATGTAATATTTACACAAGCATGAAAATGGTATAAAATGTGCAATACATGAAAGTGGGATGTAACACAGTACATTTCAAATGACCTGGCAATCTCAGATATAGATTTCTCACAGGAACTTTCACAAACAAAGTTAAAATACAGAGACAACACCACTTAACAGGCCATTGAGTACATTCGCTCTCACAGTAATGTAAAACAGCATTAAAAGAAACAAAAATTATAGTATCATACAAAGGGCACTTCTCATAACAAAACGTGTTCTTTGGGTAAAAGGTACCACTTCATTAAAGATCATTTGAAGGTCAGATTTTTATCTCAAACACAGTGATGTGGAACTTCCACTACACCATTCTCTAGTTAACAAGTACTGTTGAAACATATTTTTAGCATCTTAATAATTATTATGAAGAACAAATGCAATCAAAATTAAAGTCACCTGTGTTACTCTCTGTAATTTTCTGGAAATAGTCATAGAAAAAATTCTTGATGTGGCTATGCGACAGTAACTTTTTTTTCACTAAGCTCTGTATCAAAAATAGCTTGTTATTCACAAGGAAAAAGAACATGCTAACAATAAAATACTGCGAATAAGATGAGTTTTAGCTAGATATAAGTATTGTGCTCCTAATAGCTGAAGGAGGCGAGGACTCTACACATTTATGAACATGGGGTGGCTAATCGCTTGCAAAAGTAATCAATTTCTTGTATATGAAAATGGCAACAAAGGACGAAATTCTCTCCATGTGCAATTTGTGTCTTTGTGATGCACATGCAACCGCATATTGTTAGTTTTCTGCATATTAGGCAGTCAGGTCCTAGTGAGAATCAGATGGAACGTTTTTCTCCTTTCCTCCTTGGCAACATTAGACGTAATTTTTGTGATTTTATGTATTCATGTATTCATGCAGTTTATGTAGCATTGGCACTGTTCAGGCCAATGTATGCACCATGGCAATGAATTGGTGCACTGAGAAAATGCCTCTTTTGTGTGTTCACACACCATTTTTGCGGACTGATGCAGCTCATTGAAGAATGTTGTCCAGGCCTGCTACATGTGCTCTGACCTCTAAAAACTTTTAAAATTGGCTAATGCACAATTGCTGTATGTAACCTTCCAGTAAGGCTATAATATAGGGTATAAAAAATACATCAATGACACTGAAAGTTAAATGTCACGTGTGAACTGCAGCACATGTGCCATTCACTAGGCTGATAAGGAAAACATGGCTTCAAGCCTACATGTGTAGCCTGACTCCTACAGCTTTTAAAACTGTAGGCAGACCTGTCAAAATAAAGCATGTGATAGAATGGACCCCCTATTTTTAGGTCGAGCATTCAAGACCTCTTGTATATACTTTAGTATATACTTATTACATACTTATATGTGTATGTACTTTGTGGGCTGTGGAGATCAGCCCTAGGACTTGTCTGCTTTCGCTTAGGGACTTTTCTTTCTGTTCAACTGCCTCTACCTGCCTGCACCTGTCCTGCCTTGTTGGCTCCTGTCTAGTCGGGACCTTTTTTCTTTCCAGCCCTTTGGCCGGGTTGGTCCTCGCACCATTCTAGGTAAATATAAATCCATGTGGTATGTCCTTGTACTGTTTTCCCTTCTTCACCCTTCCCAGGTACCAATGTCTAGAATTTTGACTAAATCTCCAAAGATTTTTGCTTTGATCATTATTCTTAGTCTTGAAAAACTGTTGAATAGTATGTACTGGTATCTGACTCACAAAATATTGCATAGATAAAGGATTTAAAACTTTCCTGAGTCTGTGGTCATTACATACAAAGGTGGTTTCAAGGGTACGAGTCGCCTATTCATATGAATGGGGTCCCTGAAAGGAACTGGGGGGCATGGTTGTGGCCTCTCTTTCCAGAAGAAGCTAGGGATACTCTGATAGCTTTGGGTAAGGGGCAGGACCTCACCTATGCTGACATGAAAGACCCTCTCCTCACCAGGTATGGACTCACTCCTGAAAAGTAAAGGGATCAGTTTAGGTCCAGTAAAAAGTCTGAGGCCAACACTTGGTTGGAATGTGTAGATATGTTCTGTAGATCGCTGGATGAAGGGTAGTAATGTGACAGATTTTCAAGGGCCCTACAATTTGATTGCATGGGAGCACTTGTCTAGTCTATGTTTTGTAGATATGCGCCAGCACCTAGTTGATAGTAAGCTGACTGCCCCCAGGAAGCTTGCTATGGAGGATAACTGCTGGGTGAGTACCAGGGTTCACAGGAAAGCATTTGGGGGCGACTCAGTCAAAGGTGGGCGGGGTCCCCAGCAGAAAAATGGGGGGGGGGCACGGGTAAAGCACAGGAGTTCTCTAAAGGGCCCCAAACTAGTACTTAGGTTAAAGGTTCCCAGTCCCCAGGTAATAAGAAGAAAGGGGTCTCTACAGGAAAGTCTGCTGAGACCGGCCCCTGCAAGTGTTTTGCATGCGACCAGGTGGGTCCCATGAAGGGGGACCCCAGGTGCCCAAAGGGGACACAGCCATCTACCAGTGGGCAGTCCAACGTGTTGGCTAGTGTAGCGCTTGGGGAGGAGGGGGTGTTCACAGGAGGGTGTGGATCCTGCAGAAATGAGCCTCATCTCACTAGGGGACAGTGAGATGGTGCCAGGAAACCAGGTGCCCCTAACACAAAGAAATATAGCACCTGGGTGACCATCAATGGGAAAAGGGTAGAGGTTCTCAAAGATACTGGAGCCAGTGTGACCTCAGTCCGGTGTCACCTGGTCTCTGAGAAGCAGGTAGTCCCAATGGCATTCCACCAAGTAGTTGCTGTCGACAACTCTGAGGGCCAGTGTATGGTGGCGCAGGTTCCCTTTGAATGGGGGGTCTCAGGTCCCTTAAGGGTGGTTGTGAGCCCTACCATGCTTGTAGATTGTCTGCTAGGTATTGACCTGGAGCAGTCCTTATGGAAGGATGTTGAGCTCAGGTCTCACCTGGAGATGCTTGGGTTGCCAGAGTGGGCATGCGTGCCTACTCGGTCAATGGCAGCCAGAAAGGGTGATCAAGAGGACTTGGAGCCTGAAACAATGGCCTAAGTCCCTGCCAAGAGAAAGGGCAGAGGGCGTGGAAAACCGGGCCCCGAAGTTCCCACGGACCGGGAGGAGGCGGACCTCGAGGGGGACGCACTGGTGCCTACAGGGGAGCAGGTAGCCGAACTGGGGGACATATCTGAGCTGACCTATTGGCAGCAAGAAGGGGGTCCCACCAGGGAAGAATTCAGCAAGGAGCAGAAAGAGTGCCCTCCTCTGGAGAGTCTGCGGGAGCTGGTGATCAGTCCTGGTCACATCTGATCTACTGGGAGAATGGTCTCCTATACAGTGAGCCTAAGGTTGCTGAGCCTGGATCAGCCAGTGTGCTGGTGGTACCCCAGCGCTTCAGGACCTTTCTACTGGGTCTGGCTCATGACGTGCCTTTGGCAGGACATTTGGGGCAGGACAAGACCTTTGACAGGCTTGTCGCCCACTTCTTATGGCCCAAAATGCAAAGGCAGTCAGATGGACACTGCTGGTCTTGCCAAACTTGCCAGGCAAGTGGCAAGAGTTGGAGAAAGGTCAAAGCTCCTCTCCAACCTTTTACTTTTCCTGTTGTTGGGACACCCTTTGAAAGGGTAGGGATGGATATTGTGGGGCCACTGGATCCCAAGACAGCCATGGGCAACAGGTACATCCTGGTCTTGGTGGACCATGCCACACGGTACCCGGAGGCAATCCCTCTTAGGACAACAACAGCGCCAGTGGTGGGCCGGGCGTTAATGGGGATCTTTTCCCCAGAAAGGTGGTTTCTGATAGGGGACTAATTTCATATCCAAGTATATGACATCCCTGTGGAAGGAGTGTGGTGTAACCTACAAGTTCACCACTCCTTACCATCCCCAAGGAAAAGGTCTGGTGGAGAGATTCAACCAGACCTTAAAAGGCATGATCAAGGGTCTAACAGAACCTATGAGGTGTAAGTGGGATGTCCTCTTGTCATGCCTTCTCTTTGAATACAGGGAGGTACCTCAGACGTCTCTTGGGTTCAGTCCCTTTGAGCTCCTGTATGGCCACCCAATCAGAGGACCTTTGAGTTTGGTGAAGGAAGGCTGCCGAGGAAGCTCCCAGGAAAACTCCCCAGGATGTGTTTAGTTACATGCTGGCCTTCAGAAACCAACCTGCCCCCTTCAGGAAACTCGCTCAGGCGAACCTGGAAGCAAGCCAGGAAGAAATGAAGAAGTGATATGACCAGAATGCCACTCTGGTCAAATTTCAACCTGGGCAAAAAGTGTGGGTCATGACCCCAGTGGAGGACAAGTGGACAGGACCATTTGAGGTGGTGGAGCGCAAAAGTAACATCACCTACCTGGTGGATTTGCGGACTCCAAGGAACCCTTTGAGGGTCCTCCACGTGAACCGCCTTAAGCCCCACTTTGAGAGGTCCGAAGTGAGTATCCTCTTGGCGACAGATGATAAGAGTGGAAGAGGGGAGTGAGCCTCTCCCTGACCTTCTGTCTACCAAGGAGCATGATGGATCAGTGGAAGGTGTGATCCTCTCCCCTACACTGACTCCAGAGCAGCAGGGGGACTGTCGCCAGTTGTTGGGACAGTTCGCCCCACTGTTCTCTCTGACCCCAGGTGTTACTCACTGGTGTACCCATAACGTGGACACTGGTGACAGCCCTCCTCTAAAGTAAAAGATTTTCAGGTTGACTGACCGGGCCAGGTCCAGCATCAAGGAGGAGGTCTCTAAGATGTTGACGTTAGGGGTGATTGAGCAACCCAACAGCCCTTGGGCCAGCCCAGTGGTCTTGGTCCCAAAGGCTGCTGCACCCGGTTCCACTCCAGAACTGCGGTTTTGTGTGGACTAGCGTGGGCTCAATGCCGTCACCAGGACTGACGCACACCACATCCCCAGAGCGGATAAGCTCATTGATCGGTTGGGAGCTGCCCGGTTCCTCAGCACATTTGATTTAATGTCTGGGTACTGGCAGATTGGCTTCACCAATGGGGTCAAGGAGAGGTCAGCGTTCTCAACCCCAGAAAGTCATTACCAGTTCTGTGTGAGGCCCTTTGGGTTGAAGAATGCCCCTGCCACCTTTCAGAGGTTGGTCAATCAGGTGTTGGCTAGACTAGAGGATTTCAGTGCCGCCTACCTGGATGACATTGCTGTGTTCAGTTCCAGCTGGGAAGAACATTTACCGCACCTCGAGAAAGTGTTGAGGGCTCTACAAGGAGCAGGCCTCACAATCAAGGCCAGTAAGTGCCAGATCGGGCAGGGTTCTGTAGTGTACTTGGGGCACCAGGTAGGAAGCGGCCATGTGGCACCCCTACAACCCAAGATTGACACCATTCTGGCTTGGGAGCTCCCCCAAGACCCAGACGGAGGTGAGAGCCTTCTTAGGTCTCACCAGCAACTATAGATTTGTTATGGGCTATGGCTCCATCGTTGCCCCTTAACAGAGCTGACTTCCTAAAAGAAGCCCAGGAAGGTGATCTGGACTGAGTCCTGCCAGAAAGCTTTTGATGCCCTGAAGTCTGCCATGTGCACGGCGCCCATGCTCAAGGCACCTAACATCCCCAAGGAATTTGTCTTGCAGACTGATGCTTCAGAGCATGGTGTGGGAGCGGTGCTCTCACAACTGAATGAAGAGGGCCTAGATCAGCCTGTAGTCTTACTTAGCAGGAGGAACTGTGTTTCAAGGTTATTTTGATAACTGAAGATTTATAAGTACTATATTGTGGATTTTTACCATTTTGGTCTTGTTCTTTTTTATTGTTTTTATTGAAAACATTAGCAGGGCATATTACAATTAAATGGCACTCACATTGGGTATTGCAGGTTATAGCAGACATTAGTGACATTCTACACATCAACAAAGCCAGATGTAATAAATGTATCATTGTTGGCACATCTTTGGAGCCCTTCCCTCCCCCCATCCTTCAGTCAGATTAACTCTCTCCATCTAGCATGGGTGGTTCAGATATATAACCTCTGTATTTATTACAGGCACCCCATATCTTGTCCCATTTTCGGGGGCACCCACGGTGTTGGTACACCACTCTCTCTTCCATCATAGCTGCATCTAAATCTATGCACCAGTCTCTTAGTGTCAGTACCTCCCCGGATCCCCAGTGTTTGGCAATATTCCGCTTGGCATACATTGGACCCAGTCTTGAGCTGAGTGGGATAGATCATTCATCTCCAATATGTTCAGCAGGCAGCATTTCGGCTCCGGAACAACCGACACCTCCACCACCTGTGACAGTGTTCTCATGATTTTGGCCCAATATGCGGCAATCTGGGGGCATTGCCATATTGTGTTAAAGAATGTTCCCACCTCTCTGCAGCCTCTAAGGCAAAAGTGGTGTGTGGCCCTCCCTATGGTGTGTAGGGTGACCCTAGTGTAGTATACGCGATGAAGTACCTTCAATTGTACCAGTCGGAGTTTCGAGGGTATAGCCACCTCCCGTGGGGACGACAGCGATGTCTGCCAGTCCGCCTCGCCGATGTCACCCAAGTCAGTGGACCATCTGTGTTTAAGTTTCAGCGTCGGGTCCGGAGTGTTATTGACTAGTTTACGATAAGTAAATGAGGTCGCCTTCTTGGGCATGTGTTCAGTAAGGAGTCTGTCTTTTAAAGGGGTAGCTTCCGGCACTTCAGTGCCCGGTGGGAGATCCGATCCCAGTGCATGACTGATCTGTATACACCTAAACTACTCAGTGGGTGCCAACTTGTATTGGGTCTGAAGCTGGTCAAATGGTACTATGGCACCTCTCTGCCACAAATCTCCCACCCTGGAGATACCTATCAGGTCCCACGCCTGGAATCCTTTGCTATTGCGAAGTCTACCCAGCTGCCGGGCCGACCAGAGTGGAGTCATTTGAGCGATAGTATCTTTGCATTTAAGACGGTTCTGTGCCGCGTACCAGATCTTAACTGTGTGTGTCGTTGGCCCCACGAGGGAGGAGGACCTTCCCTTATCATATAGTGTGGAGAGAATCCCTGCCTCTCCCAGCTCATACCTGTCTGCCTGGAACGGTGGTTCCGTCTGGGGCGTATGTAACCATTGGTTAATTATTTTCAATTGGACTGCCCAGTAATATAACTGAACAACCGGAAGGGCTATACCGACGTCGTACCAGCCCCGAATCAACTTACCCCGAGACTTGCGCTCCGACCCACTTCACCAGAGTAGGCCCGAGACTACCGCTTCTATATTTTTTTAATATTTCAACAGGACGGGGAACGGGGCGTTTTCCAGTACATATAAAAGTCGTGGGTGCGGCATCATCATCTTAAAAAGGGCTGCCTAGCCCAGGAGGGTCAGCGGCAGGCCATGCCAGTGTTCCACATCACGCCTAAGGCGCTCAAGGGGGGTGCCACATTTTTAAGGAGGAAGTCATCTGCCCTGGGAAACACCCATATACCCAGATACTTAAAAGAATCGTCCGTGATCTTGAGCGGGCAGTCCGCCGGGAGCAATGGGGGCGGGCCTTTAAGGACGAACAGAACTGATTTGGACCAATTGTTGGTATAGCCCGATGCCCGACCGAAGATTTCGCAAATATTCAAAAGTACTAGAATTGAGCGTCTGGGGGAAGTCAGGTAAAGAAGCATATCATCCGCATATAGGGAGATGTGGTCTTCCCATGTCGCAGTCCAATTAAGTCCCCGAATCTTGGGGTCCCATCAAATCCAGGCCGCTAAGCGTTCCAGCGCCAGTGCAAATAGTAGTGGAGATAATGGCCAGCCCTGGCGCGTATCTCTCCCCAATGGAATGTCTCTAGAGATATGGCCGTTTGCCACCATGTGCGCCAGTGGATGCGAATACAGTAATTTCACACAAGCATAGAATTTGAGGCCGAAGCCTAGATGCCTGAGGACTGCAAATAAATAAGGCCATTCCACCACGTCAAATGCCATTCGAGCATCAAGAGAAAGGATAACTGCAGGTTCCTGTAGACATGGCATGCGCGCCATTACTGCCTCTACCCTCTAAGGTTAAGTGCGGTATTTCTATTAAGCATGAAACCGGACTGGTCCGGGTGAATCAGGGTCTCAAGGTGCGGGGTAAGCCGGATGGCGATTAGCTTAGCAAGAATCTTAGTTTCAGCGTTGAGCAAAGATATTGGTCGGTATGAGGAACATTCATCCGAGGGTTTGCTGGGTTTCGGTACCGCAACTATGGTAGCCATTTGTTGATCACGTGGCAGCTCCCCCGCTTCCAAGCTATTTGTCAACATTGTTAAAAGATGCGGTGCAGTTAAATCAGATGCAAGTTTATAAAGCTCAATGGGTATTCCATTGGGTCCCACCGCTTTCCCTGACAGCAGAGAGGGGATGGCACTCAGCAGCTCATCAATCGTGAAGTCAGCCTCTAGTGAGAGAGACGCTTCATCTGACAAAGTAGGCATTTTAATATCTTTGATTTAGGTTTGTGCCTCTTCCGTCGTCATACATGAGTCAGAAGTATATACGTGCTTAAAATACCCAGCCAAGGCGTCAACTATGTCTGCCGGGGCGGTTACTATTTCACCAGTCGGAGTACAGAGCTGTGCTATCGTTCTCTGGGCTCTTTACTTCCTGTCCAAACATGCCAGAAGCTTGCCCGCCTTGTCCCCTACCTCATGCACCTTGTGTTCTGTAAGCATGCATTGTTTAAGGCGCAAGGCTTGCGCCGTTTCCGGGGAGGGATTCTCTTCATGACCGGTTTGAATTACCGCCAGATCAGCCTCCAGGGCATCCAACTCGCCCCGCGCCATACGTCTGTGCCCAGTTATGGAGGCTATCGCCTGCCCTCTCACCATGGTTTTAAATGTTCCCACAAAATACTAGGGGATTGCACTGAGGACACATTATCTTGGAAGTAGTGCTTTGTGACTGTTACAATATCCTTACGGATCTTGGGGACTTGCAAATAGCCTAGAGAGATAGGGAAAATATGTCTTCTCACTCTAATTTGCATCGTATAGGTCAGGGAGACGGGTGAATGGTCCGAAATGCCACGGGGACAAATCTCAGCATCTGTTAAATGGGGCAGGCTGTCAGCAGAGAGCAGGATGTAGTCTTTACGGGAGAGGCTGTTATGTACCCCTGAGTGGAAAGTGTAGTGCTGTGCATTGGGATGTCTGTACCTCCAAGCATACGTGAGACCTAAGGCGTCAAGAAACCCCCTCATACGGGAACCACCCGCTCCAGTTGTCCTACTTGGGTAGCGGTCCCTGGCGCCAACTAGTATTGTGTTAAAATCTCCTCCCAAAAGCAGCTCCCCCTTTGGTCATTTCAATAGGAATGTGCTAAGTGCCAGGAAGGCCACAGTTTGGAGGGCTGGGGGGATGTACACTGACACAATATTAAAACGCTTCCCCTTCCACTGACATGATATGGCCGCAAAACACCCCTGGTCATCTGTCCAAGGATGCACAATCAGCAGGAACTGTTTACGTACCAATATGCCCACCCCCCTAGAGCCTGAGGAGAACTCTGAATGTACTACCAGTTGGTATCCCCAGTGGCCATTGCTCTACAGGCCGGTCCCACAGGTGCGTTTCTTGCAACAATGCCACCGCTGGTGCATTGTGCCTCAGATACTGCAGCTCCAACCCCCTTTTAATCTTATCTCCCAGACCATGTATATTTCAGGTAAGCAACGTTAAGGGAGACACCGGGGATGTCGGGGGCACATCAGTACCGCCTCCAGAGCATGTCGACCTTGTCTCTTCCGCCATGCGTAGTGTAGCTTTTCAAACAAACCCCAATGCAGTGTGCTCATACAACGATACCAGGTGTACTTTTTGTTAATCATTGCCCTGAACCAAACAACAGTGAAACATAAAACAATTCTCATAAATCCCCCTTCCCCTCCCACCCACCACCCTGCTTTCCTGCTCGACAGATTTGCAACTACCCGCAATCCCAACAAAGCAGAGTGCTTACTACCCTTTCCCAGTTCGTCAACGAAGGGGGTAAGGGAAAACAGCTCCTGCCCCTCAACAGCCCAGTACGCCGAAGACTTCAGTGACCCAGAGCCCCTTTCAAGTGTCAGCAATTAAAGCTAATGAAAAACAACCCCTCCAAGTGTCTCAGGAAATCATCTCGGCCGGTCCCTCCCACTTTTTACATCCAAAAGTACTTGAGAGGAGGAATGTAGAGTGTCCGCATCGTTATACCTTTACACAAGCCAGTACAGCGTTACCTGGGAGGAAATAAACCTGAGGAATCGAGGCCCCGACACCCCCACAAGGCCGCATTGGCATTCATCTACAGACATCCGGCCCGTATTCGAGGATTTTCGTTCACTCTCGTTCCATGTCCTCTTGTTGATCGTTGGTCCGTGCATCGCGACGTCCAGCACGACCTGATCCTGAAGCCCTACGCCATCCATCCAACCAGTCTTGTACTTCCTCAGGTGTGGAGAAAAACCATGCTTTTCCTTCAGCTTCCACTCTCAATTTGGCTGGAAACAGCATGGAGTATTTTATTTCATGCTCCCGAAGAGCCTTCTTCACATCAATGAATCTCCTGCGCTGTTTCGTGACTGCCGTGGTTTAGTCTGGAAAAATCGTGACGGTGGCATTGTCTATTCGGATCGGAGGAGCCTTTCGGGCAGCTTGGAGGATCGCATCATGGTCCCTAAAATTGAATATACGTGCCAGGATAGGTCGTGGGGGAGCCCCTGGTTTCGGCCTGCCACCTGGGACCCTGTGTGCCCGCTCAACTGAAAAGAAGTTGGACAGCCCCGCGGCTGGAGGTGAGTTGTAACCAAGTCCTCCACAAAGAGATCTAGGGCAGGGCCTTCCGTCATATCTGGTGCGCCAATAAGGCGGATGTTATTCCGCCTCGATCGCCCCTCCTGATCCTCGAGGCGGGCCGCCAGCAGTTTATTGTCTGCCTCCAGACGCTGTACCTGTTTCTTAAGGGTGTTAGTGTCTAACGTAAGGGTTGCCGTCGTACCTCCGACACTTTGGTGGACATTTTGTTAAAATCAGCACGTATCAAAGCTAGATCAACTGCGAGGGTCCCAATTCTCGAATCCACCTTATTTAGGGTGCTCATAATGTCTTGTATGGTCACCTCCTGTGCGACTCCACCAGTCGCCCCTGCTAACGATGGGACATATTTGTCTTGAGCATCTCCTTGTGACTTAGTTAAAGCGAATTTGTCCAGTTTTGCCTGACTAGCCCCTTTCGATTTCCTGTTGCTCATGGTAGTGGTAGAAGGGTGGATTCCGCGTAGAGCAACGACAACTGCTGTTTTTGGAAATCAGTCCTCTATATCACCCCATCCAGACAGATGATTCAGTCCCCCAATCCAGGGGGAGGCGGTGTGCCAAAAGACTTATGGCGCCAAACCGCCAGCCAGCACATGCCTTTGCAGGATATTAAACCGGAGGGCCTGCTCTCCCACCGCTCCTCCCCACCGTTCAGAAGATGGACGCCCGCAGGGTAGGTGGGCTGGTAGACATCAGGTCTGGACCTTTAGCCGCATAAAGTAGCTCACGTCCCTTAAACAGTTAGAGCAGACGATTATCCTTCCAAAATTATAGAAGTTAGCAGGGCAGTCCCCGGGGGCATATGGGTAAAGCAATGTCCATGGCAGCCAGCATTATTATAATGAGTAATGACCGCAAGCGAGAGGCATCTCACCAGCAATACCGGATATATATGGAGCGCCTCAGCACAATCAAATACACTGTCTCTCCTCGGCGGGCGGCAGCGCGCGATCCCAAAATGGCAGCAGGGGAGTCTTCCCAGCTCTCACCCCGACCGACGGCCAAGCACTATTAATCCGCTCTTCGGGGGCAGCACCGGCCCTTACCCTGTGTCACCGGGCCGCACTGCGAGACGCCGCCACTCGTTGCTGACTTGGCGATGGAGGGAGGGAGCGCTCCGCCCTCCTACACTTCCACTCCCTCCTGACCCATCCCTCAGGCTGCCGTCACTGGATACCTTCACAACTGTGGGTCCCGGCTGCGGTTCAATCTTTAGGCCCCAGGACGCCGCAGTCAGTCACCGCTGCCGGGGACACCGTAACGCACCGGAATTGGCAGCAGATGATACCGGGCTCCTTCCGCCACGTCCCCTTACTTTTCTGGGCAGGTTGGGTCACGGATGATCATGCGGATAGACTGGGTCCTGTTTCGGGAGCTCGGAGCCTCCCTAGGCTGCGGCCATGTTCTTTGGCTGCTAGCCACGCCCTACCCTGGTCTTGTTTTAGGTATATAAAAATATTGGATATTTTTCCAAACTGGTGTGGTGTCTTTTTGTAGTGCTTACACTGTATTACTGTTGGTTATGTGCAAATGCTTTACACACTGCCTCTAAGATAAGCCTGACTGCTTGTGCCAAGCTACCAAGGGGGTGAGCAGGGGTTATTTTAGGAGTGTAACTCCCTTATCCTGACTAGGAAGAAGGGCCCCTACTTGGACAAAGGTGCAAGCCCTTGCCAACTAGAGACCCCCATTTCTAACACACCTACACCACACCCATCCAGCACACGCGTCACAGGACATGTGACCCTGCCAATAAAAAGGGCCAGCCGCACCTGCTCAACGCCATTTCCACTATCTCTCTAGGTGTATCCGTGTGGTTAATAGTTATGCATGAGGGCCTAGGGCCCTGCAACATCACATTCCCCAGGGCTGGAGGTGACATGATGGCGTCTGCACGACGATACTCAATCACAGAGGGTCCATGACTTGCGGGGCACAGACTTGGTGGCACCGGCTTCACTGCGGCCGGCACTGGCACACCGCCACGGGACGGTGACTTTCGGTGCGCTAAGGTAGGGGCACCTTAAGTACTGAGCGGGTGTGCAGCCTGCGATGATGCCCCATCCTGGCGGTCCGGACTGCTCAGGTTTGTGTACCCTGCTGGACCACAGTGTAAATATAATATATTTATTTGTAGGGGTGCAAATAAACATATTATATTTAGCTCTGTCAAACCCAGGAGGTAGCACCCGACGAAGAAAATGTCTTTTGAATCCATAACAAACATAACAGACAACAATGGTTTACACCACCGATCAGGCGAATGAAATATATGCTTTGATCCAAGAAGTAAGATCCATAGATGCCCATGGAGGCTCAATTTCACAGCAATTAAAACAGTTGGAGTAACCCGCCGACAATTGAATCAGAAACTGCACGCCTCCACGCTGGTTCAATACCATAAAGCCAAGAGGATCTCAAGAGGATTGCGCCTCTCCGATTTCAACTGTACACAGCCTTCATGGATAAATGGTATTGCATTTTAAATAAATGCTCTCTAGATCTTATCCTATTAATGATTGAGGAGTTATCAAAAACAATACGGGAACTGGAGGAAGAGATTCACACACTCAAAGATGAACTTGAATGAAGGATGGAACAAAACACCTGGCAGATCAACTTGGAGGGTTTAAATCAAAAATTGGAGAAATCAGTAAGGAGCTACAGAACGGAAAGGTGAAAAAATACAAACGGGATACAATAGACTACAAACTAAACAAGGTTTATACCTGGGCGGAAATATATGCCCGGAGAAGGTTTGATCAAAGGAAAACCACTACCCATTCATCAGAGGAGAGTTTGGTAACTGACAAAGACACATCTACAAACAGAACTTCAGTACAACCAGGGCCATCAGGAGTAAATACAGTGGGTCCAACAACTGAATCGATTGAGAATGTGCCAGCACCAAGTACAGTGGCTTTTTTGTCCCAGGTCCCGGACCAAGGGTTACCACCAGTTGCACAGAAAGGGGTAACAAGAGGCCCTGCCCGACAAGGCGAGGAAAGAGCAGGCAAATCCTTACGAAGCGGGAAGAACAAAGTCTAATGATCAACATTTCATCCAAGCAACTCACTACACAACAAATCAAAGTATTAAAGAAAGGATTATCATTTGTACCTTCTGACACCCCCAACCACATGGAACTGGAAGCCTCAGTATACAGATTCATGAGATCATTGCGGTTACGCCATTTTTTCAACAATGTGGTTAATACTGAACAAACGGATCAGACCATCGAGCAAGCAAAGTTTAAACCTAAAAGTACCTTTCAGGCACCCATCTCACACAAGATGCTGGATACCTATAAAATAGTGATCAAAAAAGATATCAAGGCCTTGGATTTGAAAAAAGTAAAAACATGCAATCTAACTAAACATGACAGAGTGACACTACAGTCTATAGCTAATAACCCTGAATTAACAGTACAGCCTGCTGACAAGGGGGGAGCTATTGTCCTCATGGACACCGTTTTTTATCATCAGAAAGTAAACTCACATGTGATGGATTCTAATACGGTTTTACCATTGGAAACTGACCCCACAATGGAAATCTTGGAATATTGGGGCAAATTCTACAGAATGCAGTGGACCTGGGGCGGATAGACGATCCCACAAGAATGCATCTCACCAGATCTAATCCCCAACGACCGCGGCTGTATATGATTCCAAAGATTCACAAGAGCCTTTCAGACCCTCCTTTTAGGCCGATTGTATCGGGTGTGGTTCAATTTTTGATCCCCTCGGAAGATATCTTGACTACTTCTTACAGAAGTTCGTACAACAGTGGAGATCGTACATAAAAGACACCACAGACTTTTGTCAAAACTGGAAAGCATACAACAGAACATGCAAGAGTCATGGTTACTTTGTACCATAGATGTAGTAGCACTCCACACCTCAATACCACACGCCGCAGGTTTGGAAGCCTTTGAATGGGCCTTATTACAGTTGGAAGATCTTAGCACAGATAAAGTATTACTACTTCAAATACTCAGCTTCTGTCTGCAAAACAGCTACTTTAATTTGAATGACAGGTACTACGCACAGCTCACTGGAACCTCTATAGGTTTTTTGGGAGCGCCGGCGTACGCGAACATCTTCATGGCTTCATTTGAACATCAGAACCTGATGAGTAACTCAACATGGTGGTCTAGGATTAGACTATACTGCAGATTTATAGACAACATCTTCTTTATTTGGATGGACAACCATGAAACATTTTAAGCTATGATGCAACAACTGAATAAAATTGATCCAAGGATTCAGTTCACCTATAAAATCGACAACAAGGCATTAGAATATTTGGATGTAACAATAACTAAAACACCAGATGGTAGAGGACTGCACACTCAAATATACACTAAAACGACAGACCGCAATAATGCTTTGGAATACTCTAGCTTTCACCCGAGGAGTCTAATAAAAAACCTTCCATATTCTCAATTTGTAAGAATAAAAAGAAAATGTTCAGACCCACAAATCTGCTTAGCAAAAACTGACGAATACCAACAAAGATACAGACAAAGAGGTTATCCTGACAGGATACTACTACAAGAGTGCATCACCAGAGCAGCCAGCAAATATCGCAAAGAACTATTTGTATCAAAAACAACAAAAAGGGGGGAGGCGCTTCTCGCGCATCCAAGATGGATGCGTGAGCACAGGGCTCCCGAGACCCTTTCCGCCTCCCGCATCTATCCTGCCACGTTTCCTGATTTTGATGACGGGTTCTACTAGCTGATGCCCTGCTGACACGATATCTCTTTTCAAAAATCGATTTGGCCGCTGGGAACCGGACTCACTACACCTCGAAACTTAGCGGCCTACATCGACGATTATCCACGGACTTGAGTCCCCGAGGTACCCAGGTGGCAATTAAACAACAACGGTCAGTGAGACTCGGCCGCTGCCCCTGTGGTACTTTCGGTTTCGTTTTTGGTCACTGTCTACTGCGACTTGCTGCCTGTTGACACTGCTGGCCTGTGTCTTGCTGCCGGCTCAAGGCTTGTCTTTGGTCTTTCGCCCTCATCCCTGGACTCCACAAGTCGGTTCTGCGGAGAGCCATTCTAACCAGATCTCAAAAGGCCCGTCAGGGCTCGCTACTCAACATGGCGGGCAAGTCGGAGAGTGAGAAGCAGGCCACCAGGGGCACATACCGAGGGGGTGTCGCCCAAACCAATACTATGGATCGCTTCACCCGCCCGGAAGAATCCCCTGGTGGTGTGGGTAAAGTTTCAGATGAGACCGGAGATGGCTCTCCTGCGGCGGAAGAATTGACACTATGGGACGTCATGAGCGCCATTGTAGTGTGAAGACCTCTATGGGCCAGCAGTACGAGACACTGGCTTCTAAGATAGACACAGTGGCGATTGAAGTCAACCTCATCAGGACGGATCTCGCAAAGACCAATGAGCGGGTCAAGTCCCTGGACATTAAGACTGCAAGTCTCACTACTGATGTCTCGGACCTTCAGACCGAAGTCCGTAATCTCCGGACATCTAATGAATTGTTTGCCCGTCGGCTGGATGATTTCGAGAGCCGGGCCAGGTGCAACAACGTCCGCATTATTGGTGTTCCGGAGAACTCCACGGAATTATCCACAGACCTTCTGTGGAGGACCTTGTGCTGAATCACCTAGCGCCCAGGGGCCTCAGTAACTTTTTCACGGTGGAGCGCGCCCACAGAGTTCCAGGCGGGAAGCCTAAACTGGGTGCCGCCCCGAGGCCTATCATAGCCAGGATTTTTTACTTTCGGGACAGAGACGCTATTCTTCAAGCATCACGCACCAATGGTCCCACAAAATTTGACAACGCGTCGATCAGTTTTTATCCGGACTTTACACAGGCGGTGCAAAAACAACGCATGGGCTTCACGGGGGTGAAACGGCGACTTAGAGACATGGGACTGAAGTACGCCATGCTTTTCCCGGCCCGCTTGAGGATTGAATAAGAGGAACGTGCACTTTTCTTTGACCGCCCAGAGGTTGTCAGCGACTGGCTCGATACTCTGCCGGCACATCGGAACCGCCCGGAACAATCAAGAGGCACTGAAGGTGGCCTGGAGGAACAGGAGGAATGAGTCCCTACCGGCGTGCCAACTCAATGGACTTACAGCAGTGGTTTGATGATTCCTATGTACATATATCGGTGATTGCCCGGGGTGGGAGGACTCGGGACTCTTCCTCCTCTAGGGGTTTTTTCTCTCTTTTCGTAGGTTAGTTTAATGGGGCGACAGGCACACTGCAAGTTGGGGTGGCTTTTTGGTCTAACGCAGGGGTGCAGGGTGGGGGTGTGTGCTTTAGGGACTTTGCTGGGGGTGGGGGGGGTCTTTGTTTCTTTGTTTACTTCGAGGCTTCACTTTGCTGCATATTCCGTCTTTTGTGCCTGTTTCTCTGTGGGGGGAGCACAGTTCTCATTTCTGGAATGGGGGGTAGGGAGCTGAGGGTGCTGAGTTGGAATGTCAATGGTCTGGGCGATAGGATTAAGCGGGGGATAGTTTTACAATATTTGAAGCGTCTTTTACCGGATATAGTGTTACTGCAGGAAACACATCTGATAGGGAACACATGCCATGCATTGAACAGAAGGGGCTATCGTCTGGCGGCACATTCTGGATTTACTACTGGGTCGAGGGGGGCAGGCGTCCTCGTTAGGAGTTCCCTCCCCTTGGAGATAGACAACACTGTGCTGGATGATAGAGGCCGATATGCGGCCATTACGGGCCACTGGGAGGGGAAGACGATCTTCATACTTTCAGTATATGTCCCGCCGGGCCTACAGTTCACCACATTTTCTGATTTGGGAAGGGTGGTTTTGGGTTTCCCTGAGGGTATGTTGGTTGTGGGTGGGGACTTTAACTCGGTTGTCTGTGGTAGTGAGGACCGTAGCCCCCCTGGACTCTTCCGAAATCACAATCATGGCTGGGCAACTTCCTGGATGCGCTGGGTTTAGTGGATTGCTGGAGGCAACTGCACCCTGGACAGGCACAATATACCTTTTATTCGGAAGCACATGGGAGTCTCTTGAGGCTTGATTATATCCTAGTACCAGCGGTGCAGGTGGTCTCTGTGAGGGAAATTCGACATCTTGCTAGGGGGATCTCGGACCACTCCGGCTTACTATTGATGTACAGTTGGGAACCGAGGGCCGGGTTGCTCCGATTAACCCCAGGCACCTTCGTAATCCAAAAACTAGAGCTGAGGTGGTTAAATGCATGGATTATTACTTTGCCGAAAATGTGGGGCCAGTATCCTCCTACATTTCCCTGTGGGAGGCCTATAAGACAGTGATCCGTGGTCAAACCTTGTCCTTGATTGCCAGTGCAAAGAAAAGCAAGAATGAGGAGGTGGTATGTTTGGAGAATGAAATTACTGCTTTAGAAGAAGAGTTGGAATCGGGGGTCACATCTGAGGGGTTGCATGTTCTGGCCCTTAAACAGTCCGACTACAGGGCTCTGGTGACGGATGCGGCCAAGGTGATGAGTCGTGAGCAACAGGGGCGTCTGTATGATGTCGGTGACAAAGCTGGAAAGTTGATTGCTTGGTTGGATAAAAGGGAAAGGTTGAATCGGGTGGTGCCTGTTGTAGAAAAAGAGGATGTGGACCCGGTTGAGATAGTCGCGGTCTTTGCCCAGCACTTTCAGAAGGTCTACGCGCCGGTCTCGGACAGACCGGAGGAGGACTCACATTTGCTACTTAGGGATATCGTGTTGCCTAGCCTGTTGGAGTCAGACAGGGAGCTTATGGAGGCGGATTTTTCCACCGATGAAATAGCACTCGCTATCCGTTCCCTTCGCTCGGGTAAGGCCTCTGGCCCGAATGGTATCCCGATAGAGCTGTACAAGTTGTGTCCCGACAAAATGGCTCCACATCTTCGCCAGATGTTTTTGGAATCGCGAGATCTTGGATCCCTTCCCCGGGATCAGAGTCTGGCGTCCAGGCAGTCATCCACAAAGACGGGAAGCCCCGTGACCAATGTTCATCATACAGGCCGATCTTCCTTTTGAACGTTGAGCCTAAGATCTTGGCAAAACTTTTGGCAAATCGTCTGATTAAAGTTATCAGCGATTTGATACACCCAGATCAGTCTGGTTCATTCCCCATAGCAATACTGCGCTCAACCTTCGCCGTCTTCATGGCGTACTGGCAAGGGCGGGGTCGCTTCGTGAGCCGGCCATCTTGGTTTCTTTGGATGCCTCGATGGCCTTCGACACGGTGGAATGGCCATATTTGTGGGCGGCCCTCGCAAAATTTGGTTTTGGCCAAAATTTCATCGGGTGGGTTCGACTCCTGTATGAACAACCAGTAGCCCAAGTGGTGGTCAACGGTAGGGACTCGGAGCCTTTTGTTCTCGGAAGAGGCACACGGCAGGGCTGCCCATTGTCACCACTGCTCTTTGCGCTCGCCCTTGAGCCCCTTGCCGCGTGGCTTCGGTGGGAGCCATCGCTTAAAGGCATTAGGTGATCCCCTGACTTTGAGGATCGTATATCGTTGTATGCAGACGATATTTTGTTATACCTTACTTCCCCTCGTAAATCATTAGGAGTGTTGTTCGACGTTTTAAGCTCCTTCGGGAGGAATTCTGGCTTGGTTATCAATTGGGCCAAGTCCTGCATCTATCCACTTACTGGAGAATTGCCTCTATTGCCTGGCGTCTGTCCGATACCGGTATCACACAACGGTTTTAAGTATTTGGGGATTGACATTTCCTTGGACTCCGCTGTACGATATGAGAGGAATTTGCTTCCTCCGCTTCTCCGGCTTCGATCGGACGTCACGGCGTGGTGTGGTTTGCCGCTGTCCCCGGTAGGGAGAGCGGCCCTATTTAAGATGATGTCTCTCCCCCGATTCCTGTACGCCCTCCAAAATACGCTTGACTTGGTGCCTGCCAGTTATTTCCACGAGATTGAGGGCCTCCAGAGGAAGCTGGTGTGGGGCGGGCAACCTCGCATTGCACTGGTGAAATTGACTTTGCCCTGGTACGACGGCGGCATAGTGCTGCCCGATATCAAACAATACTATTGGGCTGATATATAACCAGCTGAGTGCAGTTAACCATGCAATGTACTGTCTGGTCCCGAGCCCCGCATTCGAGATGGATAGATGGCAGCTACCGGGAGGCAATTATAATAGGGCGCTCTACTCTAGATCGGCTGGGAAGAATCTGACTGGACCCACTGGGGTTGCGGTACGAGTGTGGAGTAGTGCGACCGCTGCCACGGGATGGTCGCACAAGATGACTTGAGCTACCCCGCTTTACGCGGCAGAGAGACTGGGCAGTCTCTGGACGACAAAGGGATTCGACAAATGGGACCTTATTGGCATCAGTAAGGTTGGAGATCTCTGGGTCAAGAATAGGATCAAAACTTTCGATGAACTCCAACGAGAATATAAATTGAGTGATAGGGAGCACTTCCGCTATATCCAGATTCGCCACGCGCTTGAGTCGGTCTTCCCAGCCGGAACCGCTATTCCAGAGTCCTCTCCCCTGGAAGATAGAGTGCTTGATGGGTATGTCCCCGATAGTACTATTTCTCTCATTTATATAAAGCTTATCAATGACCGCTTGGATCTTCTTGTACAGCTTCGTGGGGCCTGGACCGGTGATGGGCTGGAGTTGGATGATGAAGACTAGCAGGCCGCGATATCATCCCCTAAGGAGGTCGCAATCCCGGCGCGTCTCGGCTGGTGCAACTGAAGATTTTACACCGTGTCTATGTCACGGGTCCACGCCTGATGAGTATGGGTTATTCTTTGGATGGGTTGTGTAGGCGCGGCTGCGGTATGCTTGCTACTTTTCTCCATATTTTATGGGAATGTCCGGATGTCGTGGTATTTTGGAGTCGTGTGCATGCTGTTATGGAAGAGGTGACGGGTGTTTCATTATTGCCTGAGGCCAGACGCTGCCTGTTGAACGTCTGGGAGCCGAATGATTACAGCGTTGCTCAGACCCAATGGGCCACCCTTGGCAACATGATAGCGAAAAGGGACATAGCCCAGCTGTGGGGGTCTCAAAGGGCACCTCTGGTTTCAACATGGAAGGAAAACATGGACTGGTGCATGTTTAGAGAAAAAACTGTGTATGTTGCCTGTGGCAGGCCCAAGAAGTGGGGGAGGATATGGGGCCAATGGAACTCGTATCGTGGAGAGATTTGCACCCCTCCTGTCATAGAAACCTCCGATATTCCTCTGTCCCCGTGACCGTACATTCCATGCATCCATATCCTATTGTATACGATTTGATTGCCTACTCTCGGCCCCCTTCCCTACTCAAGATCCTCTATCCTTTCTCAAATTAGCTCCTTTAACTGGGTCGCTCCCCCTGCTATCTGAGACAGCCACTTATTGTATAATCTATTGCCTCGGAATTTTTGTTGGTGTGTTTGTTTTATAAAATATAAAATGTGAAACCTTTCATTTATCCTCCTATCACCACAAGATCATTGCATTGACATTTGGTATCGCTGCCGGACCCACAGGTTGTCGGCTGATGAGCTGTGTAATATTTTGAATTTGATATTTATTGCTACTGGCCGGCCTCTGTGGTTGTAGGTCTGTAACTGTACTACTTTTCTTGTAATAAAGGTTTTTAAAAAAAACAACAACAAAAAGAATCAATGAGATAGTATTTGTCTCTAGATACACTTCCATGTCACCAGCAATTAAAAGAATAATCAATACAAGATGGGAGCTTCTGGCTAATGAACCAGATTTTAATAACATCTACAAGGATTTGCCAATCCATGCGTATACCAGTGGAAGACATTTTCCGGGACTTACTATCTAAATCAACAAAGCATAACCAAAAAAAGGATTGTAAAGGAACTTTAGAATGTTACAACTGAACTCATTGTAACGATGTCATCCCTGGTAACTTGTTGACGCATCCAACTACAGGAGTCCGAATACCATTAAGGCACACAAGTGATTGCAACACGCAGAATGTGATTTACTGCATAAAATGCCTGTGTGGAAAGAGATACATTGGAAAGACTGAACGCAAATCAGAACGAGGCTCACTAAACATAAAAGTTGCATTCGCACAAAGAATGTTACCTCAGCACTAGCAGCACATTGTTCAGAGGAGAACCACTCAATTTCACAGTTACGGTTTCAGGTTATCGAACAAGTACAACTTACGCCAGGCGTAGATAATCACAAGAAACTGCTTCAACATGAGGTATATTGGATAAAGACCCTAGATTCTATAATTCCCAAAGGATTAAATGATAGAATGGATATGTCATGTTTCATCTAGGACAAACAATAGGGTCAGAATATGTTTCCCCACAAACTGTCAAACTTTAGAAACCAGGGCTATACCCCCCAGTAGATATGTATAAAATACAAACACGTAGGTTCACTTTTACACAGTTCACTTTGACACAGTACACTTTTAGGTTACTGTACACTCACGAGTTGGAATATCATAGTAGATTTCTGCTTAGCTATATATCCACAGCTAGACTTTTTTTCTTCACATTCTTATGTGCTGCATCAAGATAGGACAACCAGATATTGTTATTACTGCTTAGGAACTGGTTTCAAGGACGAGAGCGACATAGAATTCTCCATTAATGTGAGAATGTAGGAAGTAGTAAAGCATTTTTTAGGTCTCGGACCGTAGGCTGCGCTTGCGCAGTGTCGCTCCGAGATTTAATGTTTCTTAGTATGGGGGCTTTAACCCGCCCCTTTTCTCCATTGGCTGGCTTCCTAAACGGAGGCCAGCCATTGGAGGAGAGGGGCATCACTCCGTTTAAGCCCCGCTTTTTCCGATTTGGGGGCATCTTTTTTAGCTTCTTTCTTGTTTTCTTTCTCTCCTCTTCCCATTGGCTGGGATTTAAACTTCCAGCCGATGGGAAGAGGAGAGAAAGAAAACCACGCCCCGAATCAGAAAATGACGCTGCTTTCTCCGAGGCATTTCTGCCTCGCCTCGGAGAAACCATGGTGGTGTTCGACTGCCCTCCTGACCGTTTTTGTAGCTAACTGTATTTTTATCCCCCCACTTCAAGAACTACTTGCTGTGAAACAGACCCTGGGGCCTGGCGAGATTACCGGAAGACCGGGAGAGTGAGGCCACCCTGCGTCTCTCTCAAGCTGCCTGCGGCAGCCAGGTCGGCCAATGGACAGTGGCCCCGTGCACAATGGTCAGTGACTAGCTGAGGTGAGAGCGCCAGCAGTGAGAACGCCGGCCTGGTTCCCGCAGGACGAGTGGCACAGAGGGTGGTACGGAACGTCTAGTGCTCAGAAGCGGCCTGCAGATAGTGAGGTAGGCCCACCCCACTCAGTGAAGGCAACGAGGCCACGAACTCCTGGGCAATGTGGCGGGGAAGATCGGAAGCGACTGAAGAGCGGGACCCAGCCGCAAATAAATTACCAGCGCAGATATATACCACGCTAAGCAGCAGGGGGACGCGAACTACTACGGTGTGATCTAGACACGGACGGGCCCACACCAGGGCCGGACCCCAGAAAGCAGGAGAAAGCGCCATATTCAACTACCCCATAAGTGAGGCCTCCCCTCCTACCCCCCATCCCGGGAGCGAGCCTACAGCAGAAGAGCACGACAGCCCAAGGCAAGCTCAGAGTGAGGGCGTAACCCAGCAAAGCAGCAGCACGTCAGAACTAAAAGGAGTGAGCAAAGTCCAAGAACGGGGGAGTAGGCTGGAGAGGGGACAATGTCTGAATGATGACCCCCTTGCAGAGTCCGAGTAAGGGAAATAGCGGGGACGGCTCTGGGGCTGAGCAGCCGCCGGAGGAACCGGGGCGGCCACTGGAGAGGATCTGCCGCCGCCGTCCTGCCGCCCCTGGAGTACCTGTAGCATCCGAGCTACTGCGATGCGGCGTTCGCCCTGGAGCAGATCTCCAAGGTGCGTCCTCGGTGCACGTGTGTGTGTGTGTGTAGTTGGGTCTGCTTGTGATCTGTTTTTCCGGCCCTCTGTTCCCCTGTTTTTCTTGCCCTCTATTCCCCTGTTTTTCCGGCCCTCTGTTCCACTGTTTTTCTTGCCCTCTGTTCCCCTGTTTTTCCGGCCCTCTTTTCCCCTGTTTTTCCAGCCCTCTGTTCCCCTGTTTTTCCGGCCCTCTGTTCCCCTGTTTTTCCGGCCCCCTGTTCCCCTGTTTTTCCGGCCCTCTGTTCTCTCGTTTTTCCGGCCCTCTGTTCTCTCGTTTTTCCGGCCCTCTGTTTCCCTGTTTTTCCTGCCCTCTGTTCCCGTTTTTCTTGCCCTCTGTTCCCCTGTATTTCTGGCCCTCTGTTCTCTCGTTTTTCCGGCCCTCTGTTCCCCTGTTTTTCCTGCCCTCTGTTCCCCTGTTTTTCTTGCTCTCTATTCCCCTGTTTTTCCGGCCCTCTGTTCTCTCGTTTTTCCGGCCCTCTGTTCCAGTTTTTCCTGCCCTCTGTTCTCCTGTTTTTCTTGCCCTCTGTTCCCCTGTTTTTCTTGCCCTCTGTTCCCCTATTTTTCCGGCCCTTTGTCATGAGCAATGCCAATAGCTCTAACTTTAACAATGCTGAGACCATTGCATTGTAAATGCTTGTTTATATTGGCTACTCTTTATTTTAAACACGGACTCGTAGTAGGATTGTAACGCGGTTTTCACATCGTCACACCGCAAGTAATATTACTCGTGGTATAGTATATCACCACCGGTAGTTTGATTGATAAATATGAGTGCAGTCTCATCCATTTGAGAACTCGTATCATCTGCGCTACAGAGCACAAGGAGTTTATTTCTATTTGGGGGCCGCCTAAAGTAAGGAGATTGTCCTCACTTTCATTTAAGTCCGTTTTCAGTATCCAGTTATAGTTTTTATCATCCCCGGGATACCTTCGTGGTAAACACGGGATAGTACGGAAGTCAGGTTGAGGGGTTCATTGTGAAAAGTCTATATGGCATGTGAACGGTGCGGCGATAATCTATTGGTTTTATAAAGAAAATCGTTTGAGTTACACGGGATACTATGGAGTTATACTTATGGCCATCCTGCCCGTCTGTTTTTTTATAGATATCATTAGGGGATACAGCTTGAGGTAAGAACTTGCGGCAACGTCGTTGGGTTAGAATGTTCGTCGAGTGATATTCATCATTGACTAATTGAGTTGGTATTAACGCTAGTTACTGGCAATTATTTTGCAGCTTATGGTGTTTGAAAGAGGAGGTTGAGGTAAGCGATTGCAACACTAGTGTCACAGAAAATATGATAATGAACAGTTACTTATAGCATAGTGGCATTGAATTTGAGTGTTTTTGGTTGCGTTCAGTCTTTTCCTACAGGCACACTGGATGTTGAGGCTCACATACAGTAGAGGAAGGTAGGGTACATATTACACACACATTGGGTGTCAGCATGCTAAATAACCCACAGAATGGTCTTATTTGTTGTAAATATGGTTATGAGAAGTGTTTTTGAGCCAGACATGCTCATTGATAGTAATTATTATATGTTTCAATTACAGATTATCCCCTGAAGAAGGAACTGTATTTAGTTCCGAAATGCATTGAGCGCCAACATTTGAACAGCAAATGAAATGGTGTAAATGTTTGTTATTATTAGTTTTGTTTTTTGTACATGCATATGAAAGTTTACAACAATTGAATGATCAATTCATTGACATATTGGCAATGTAATGCACAATAATGAAAAATTGTTTTTGAGTTTAAAGAATATTTTTGAAGATACAGAAATAAACACTGTAATATACTGTTAAAATAGTTTCTTTTATATTGTGGTGTTATTACACCAGGTGAAGTGTGTGCATCTAAGTCAAGCCTTGTTGCTTGTGATAACCAGGACCGCAGTGTAGGCCAGAGCCAGCGGGCAGCGTGGGCCTACCATCACATGGTGTTGCCTCGCGGATCACAGAGTTGGTGGCACCTAAAGGGCTGACGGGTGTGCAGCCTGCAATGATGCCCTGTGCACTGATATGTCCTCTGCCATAGCGAAATCAAGACCCAGAATCAGTGTGCGACCTGGTGGTCCGCGAAACGGGGCACACCGGTGGCGGAAGGTGAGCAGTGATGCCTGGGTACGCAGGGACGGGCATGCAATGCTGGGCGGCAGGAGGTGCTAGGGTGCAGCTGCCTGGGGGCGCAGAGGTGGGCAGGCACCGCTGGGCAGCGGGAGGGGCTGGGGTGCAGCTTCCTGGGTGCGCAGGGGCAGGCATGCACCGCTGGGCAGCGGGAGGGGCTGGGGTGCAGCTGCATTGGTGTGCAGGGGCGGACAGCTGATGATGTTGTGTGCACTTCTATGTAATTTGCCATTGATGTATCTGGACTCTGTTTCAGATGAAGGATCTGTTTCAGATGAGGGACCTGGTGAACTGCACTACATACCGGCACGTGGTTGGAGACATACCGGTGGCAGCAGGTGAGCAGTAAGACCTGGTTGCGCTGTGTTGGCACTCTCTCTCCCTGTCCCTCTCTACTTTTCTCTGTGTCTCTCTCCCCCTCTCTTTCCGTCTTCCTTTCCCTCCCTCTCTTTCCGTCTTTCTCTCTCCCTTCCTCTCTTTCCGTCTTTCTCTCTCCCTCCCTTTCCAGCTTCCTCTCTCTCTTTCTCTCTCTCTCTCCTTCGCTCTCTCTCTGTCCTTTGGTGAGCGCATGACACACCTTCTTATCTGGATTTTTGTCTTGCAGGCTGTGACCTACAGATTGTCAAGAAGAGAGCCACCATATGTCTTCATTGATGCTCTACTGTTTTTTTTAATACATTTTCTTTTGGTAATTCGAAGGTGAATGTGTGAAGCTCATTTTTGTGACGACACATGCATGTTACCTGCTGTAATTGAGTGACATCATGCAAATATTTGGTACATGATTTTGTGAAGTTGATGTGACATGTCTTTGCCTGGGGGGGGAGGTCCTGGGTGGGGGTCCTGGGGGTGGTGGCGGTGGGTCTTGTGGCCCTCTTGGATGTCCGGCCTGCATGATCAGTGGCTCCATGGAATTTGTTGTTCTTCTGGTGTGGCTCTGGGCTGGGCTCCCTTTTGTGGTACAGTCTGTCATCCGACTTTACACCAGGTCAGAACAGGTGTTAGTTTCCTGCTGCTAACACGCCTTATCACCTGTTTTGTGATCTTATCGCCGATCTGGATGATCATTGAGAAAGTTGCAAAGTGGTGTTGTTGCGGCTTTTTCATCTGTGGTGATGTTTTTTGCGGCTGCTATCGCAGGTAAACTGGTGATATGGGCTGTTAGCACCAGCTTGTGAATAACTTGGCGATAAGTCCTTGAGACTATGCCCCTGAGTTGCCCAATCTCAGCGCTCGAGCTGAGATGTTATGAGCAATCATCGGGTTCACTGGTGAGATAGAGTTTCTGGGGTTCCTCGTCCCTCAATGAGCTTGGTTACATATATTAATACATTTAATTTTTTCGAGTGGGAAAAATGGAAGAACATACAGTGCTATCAGAAGGGTGAAGCAATGAGTGCAAGCCCTTCCTGGAGATTTGCACAATTAACCTGCTAACTCGCTGCAGCAATCTACTGGAATAACGTGGTGTAGCGAGAGAGCGGACAAGAGACAATGAATCGTGGGCTAATAAAACTCCAGTGCTCTTTGGCTGCACAGGACTGACACCTTCGGGTAAAGTCTGCGCTATATAAAAACGCATTAAATCAAACAAAATAAATTGGCAGTAGCCGAGCGGGTGATTCATATCTGAGGGGCATGCCAAACATGCAGGACTGCTATTTTCACTCCCAGCACTGAAGAAACAAGCATATGCAATAGGTCTCGCATTTACGTGAATTTGACCTAAATGCATTGTAAATGCTTCAGCTTTCAAAGATCTTTATTTCTGCAAAATGCCATAAAAGAGAACAGTAATGTATAAAAAGCAGTACAAGTAGATGACAATGTAAATTACTAATAGCAAAAATAGTTTCAGCAAATTTTGTGACAGACACATTTGGTCAAAATTCATAAGCATAGAACTAAATTAGTAGTAGTTAAAAAAAAAAAATAGATTTCGTATTACCATTTAAGAACAGATTAAAAGAACAATATGTGACCGTGGATAGTCGGCCCCGGCTTAAGTTCGGGCAATTAGGAGCCTGTGCTTATGTCACATGGCAGCCAAGAATTTTGAAACAGCACATACAATCGGACCAGTTGTGTCGGATTTTAGTATTCTAAAAGCCTGCATACATCGCGCAATAAAGACACTCCACACATTTCTGCTCATAGCATAAAAGGTCACTTTATTACTAGGACAGCCAAAGACAGACTCCGCACCTTACGTTTATTAAAACACCAACCTTTGTACCTTTTTTTCCAAAACCTTTTTTCCCAACGGTTTTTACATCACCATTCCCCAATGATTCCATCATTTTCCCAAAACTCCAAAACTGATTTTATCCCAACCAAAGTTTTTCTTCCAACTTTTCTTTTCCCTTATCCACCTACCCTTCCCCACCCCCCCAGAGAGAAAGGATATGTCCGCTCTAGACTATCCTAACCCCCAAAACACGCCTAACCAACATATAACAAAAAGGAGCACTATCCACGCTGCCCTAGAGTGACATTGCCTTGTTATATATATATATATATATATATAACCTGCTGGCGATAGCCAGTAGGTTTATATAGTTAGGATTTTTTCTCTATGGAACTTTTGAAAATTCTATGTCTAATAACTTTGGCGTTTGTGGACGGAATCGGCTGAAATTTTCAGGAAAATGGCACATTTTGTTTCTGAGCAGCCCCTGAAAATTTGGGGGGGTTCCGTCAAGGGGGGCCGAGAAAAAAGGGGGGTCCCAAAACGCGTTTTTCCCATTCATTTTTCCATAGGGCCTTTGGCCTCACTTTTAGCTCGAACGGCTGAATGGATTTACACGAAACTTGGCAAAATTATAGGGACTGTTAGCCCGATGTGCCTTTGCTGGGTCTCAATATATGTGCTCCAGTGGATTTTGAGAAATTAACGTTTAAAAAAACAGATATATCTGTGACAGCGTCCCAGATAGCGCTCCAGATCGCGTACTTTTCGCGTAACGGAGCTTTGCGTAGCGAAGCTGATTGGCTCTCCGGTCTGTCAACATTCTAAACAGTCCGGTGCGGCCGCCATCTTGTCTCTCGGTAGGATCGAGAGACAAGAGAAGGAGAAAAACGAAGGGAGAATTTAATGAAAGGGGGCAAGGTAGACCCCTCTTGACCCCCTAGGAATGATGTTGGGGTTATTAAAGGGTCCCGTGGGGCAAATAATAAAATTTTTATTTTTCGCGGTAGAAGAGCTTCTCGGTTCGCGAACCGGGTCGCAAACTGTTAGCGAAACGTGAATTCGCCATTTTGTGTTTCGATTTAATTAAATTACTAGGTATAAGGGGGTACGGGAGACGTATCCTGACCCCTTATGTTTTCTGAGGGTGGCTGAGGAGGCTCATATATGTTGATACATGTCTTCCAGCGGCTGTGCGTGAGCGTTTTTTTTTTTTGCTGCGTGACATCTGTTAACGTTCGATTCGATGGAAATCAGGAACTGTTGACCGCCATTTTGTCACTGTGAGTAAATATTTTGTTAAAAAAAATTGTTATAAATTAATCCTTATTGATAAACATTGTCTGCGCCATCTTGCCTTTTTTGCAATGCCACACTTTTGTTGAGCACGGCAGCCATTTTAGATGCCTTGACCAGACCCACTCTCTGCACGCCGCCGATCCTCAGCATGGCTCCCCACCCTCGCAAGCATCTCCCCCACGCACTGGTCACCCCCGCTCTCTCTCTCATGCATGGGCCAGAAACCTCCTCCCATCTGCGCTGTTCTTCTCTGAGAATCACACCCTGTGCCCGCCCGACACCTCCCTTTCACCCTATTCACTACCGCACCCTCTGACACTCCTCTTCCTCTGTGTCCGATTGTCCAGGCCGGTCCTAGGCTATCACCTAGCCCTGCAGATGTAGTTTATGGCCCCAGCTGTAGAGAATCACCCCTCTTCAAAGGAGTTACAGTAGATCAAGGCCCCCACCCGATCAGATCCGTCACACCACACGCGTTCCTACTATCTGATAACCATCCTGTATTGTGCTTGGGGAGGGGATTCTCACTGTGAGGGTGTGTGGGTCCGAGCCTGAAGCGGAAGATTCCAGGGATGCCTCTTTGTACATCAAAGTTTTTACAATTATGTGTCACATTAAAAATATATAGCACTCCAACAAAGTAGTAGGATTATAACACTTTAATAACTTATAAATATATACAACGCAACAAAAACAGTAAATACATTTAAAAACAATTTGAAAAAAGAAGCAACAATGGTCAGTAGCTGTGTTTTGTGCGAATAGTCCCAAGGCAGCACAACGTGCTGAGTTCTGGACGGCACCCAGGTGATGTTACCTGGGTGCCGCACTGGTTTTTGGTATCCTACAATGCAGCTCCGAAAAACGGCGTGGGGCATCCCGGGGGGTGCGGGGGGAGGCCTCGTCAGTAGCGGTCTGTTGTGCGAATAGTCCCAAGGCAGCAGAACGCGCTGAGATGTGGATGGCACCCAGGTGATGTCCAGTAAGTTGCCGCACTGGTTTTGGCATCCTACAATGCTGCTCCGAAAAACGGCGTGGGGCGCCCCGGGGGGGGGGGGAGGCGGCGTGAACGGGCCTCCCCAGGTGGAGGCTCGTCTGCTGTACTGGGGCGCCCCTTTACCGTTTCAGTTGCCATTCCGCCCGCTTTTGCTACACTGTGCCTCATCCTCCATTCAGCTGTTTATCGCCCGCTCTTGCGGCTACAGCGTCTCGCTCACCATGTAGTTGAGTTGCGCCCACTCTTGCGGTGCAGCGATAGGCGGCTGCCACAAGACTCTTAAAATGGCGGACGGCTCTTCGGATTTGGGCCTGGTCCACTAAAATGGCCCTGGGACACCTTGGAACTCGGACGTCCCCTGAGCCTTGAAGATTTTACAAAAGTCTTGGGGGCCCCCGACTCCTGCAGGCTTCCGGTGGGGAGCGGCTGCCATGATTGTTCGCGGAATGATCACGACGGAGCCACGAGATGGTGGTGCTCTCATGCTGACGCCAGCTTCAGTCTGAAACATCCAGAAACAAGGTGGGGCTTTCATCGTTTGGGAAAAAAAAATGTTTTAATCCAATGAAAAGTGTTATTTTTAGGTCATATGATCAAGCCTTCCATCATTAGGAAACCAAAAGTAAAATGAACCAATGAAAAGTTTTATAAAGAAGTCACATGACCTGTTATGCTTACGTTACGCGCTGCTATAAAAAGCGTAGAAAATCCGTTGGCACGTGAGGCGGCGTCAGTAGCGGACCGATGTGCGAATAGGCCGAAGGCAGCACAACGCGCCAAGATCCGGATGGCACCGAGACCGAATCCAGCAAGTTGCCGCACTGGTGTGGCCATCCTACAATGCTGCGCCGAAAGTCGGCGTGGGGCGCCCCGTTGGCCTGTGAGGTCGCGTCAGTCAGTGGGGGCTGTTTGAGGATCTGACTGCATTGGAAAGCAATGGGATGCTGTGCGTCGCCCTCAAGATGGAGGCTCCTCGGCTGCAGTGGGGCGCCCCTTGGTGTTTCACTCGCTATCCAGCTGAGTTGCGTCCGCACTTGCGGCTACAGTAGGCCGAAGGCAGCACAACGCGCCGAGATCTGGATGGCACCGAGGTGGTGTCTAGCAAGTTGCCGCACTGGTGTGGCCATCCTACAATGCTGCGCCGAAAGTCGGCGTGGGGTGCCCCGTTGGCCTATGAGGTGGTGTCAGTAGCGGACCGATGTGTGAATAGGTTGGAACCAGCACAAGGCGCCAAGATCCGGATGGCACGGAGGTGGTGTCATAGTTGAGAGTTCTGAGCAGCGCTTGTAACACTGTCTGAAGCTTATTTGCACCTGCTGCAGCTTCACTATTGCCCTGGTGTGGCCAAAGATCGCCCATGACATAGGCGGCCGGCTCCCGGGGTCCGGCGGAACTTTTTTCCTTTTCCTTTCTGCATCTTGTCCCACAATCCGTTTGACCTGAAGACACGACCAGGTCCCTGAATGTGTGCAGGGGGACGCTATTGATTGAATCAAAATGGCGGCTTCACACAAAGCTGACTCAAGCGTTGCTGCTGATGCTATACAGACAAAAACTGGTTTTCAGTTTGTACATTCTTCAGGATTTTTCCATCCAAGGCTGGTTGAGAGTTTGTAGAACAATGGCTTCAGATCTTGCCCTCCCCTCTTTTGACTGTTGGTTCTTGTTGCCTATCTCTTCTGTTGTCATTTAACTGAACCCTTTTTGACTGCCGAAAGGGGTTCTGGTCCGACCGCTGGTTGGTGGAGACATTTTGACTATATCCTGGACCTGCCCGGCCTCGCCCAAAATGGCGCCGGTATAAATGGGACTCGTAACTCCTTGTTGTGTACTGGTTGCACAACCTTGATATCACGAGATACGTATGCAGTTTTGAAGCACATGGCGGGCGGGGACGAGAATTGATTGAATATTTCGACATCCCTATTGATATTAAGTTCTGATGTGTTATTGATTACTGTACTATTGAAAGTTCGAATTAACGTCACCCATGGTACTTGCCCGCAAATGTAAATCTAGATAATTTTATTGTAAGTGGCCCTGTCGTATTTTAATTACAAAATGTACGTCCACCGATTCCGCAACTGTTAGACACCTTAGTTCTTGCAACCTAATGGCCCGCTCGTTACGTTCCTCTACAGTGTAAATGTCTCCTCATCATATACGATTCCAGTTTGCTCCGTGGCCGGCCCACGTGGTTATAGGCCCGTATTTGTATACTGACATTTTCACAATAAAGGTTTTTAAAACAAAACATGGTAGTAGTATTTACATTGGTAAAGTTTTTTATTTTAGTCACTGTTTTCGAATCAGTAAAAGGCAAGTGAAATAAAGCAGTCCAATTACATGACGGATAAAAGGTATAATACGCAGGAACGCAGTAAAGATAAATGGTCAAGGGCTGTTGTGTTTTCTACTCCTGCAACATAAAGTGATCGATAAGAATCTGATATTCAGGCGTATCGGCGACTAAGACAGCAGGCCGAGCATCTTTTGCTCAAAGGCTCCGTCATGGGACGAAGAAACACCCTTTTTCTAGAAAAAGGAATATATTTTACTTGCAGGACAGTTGTAAATTTTCCGGGAAAGTACATTAGCCTGGAACATTATAACATATATGTTTAAGAAAAAATAATGTTCGAAAGCAATAAAAAGCGTTATTTTTAGGTCATATGACCAAGCCTTTCATCATTAGAATAACAAAAGTAAAATGAACCAATGAAAAGTTTTATAAACAAGTCACATGACCTGTTATGCTTACGTTACGCGCTGCGCGCCGCGCCCCGGATCGCTTCCGGGAAGCTGCACTTCGCGCACCGGAGCACTTCCGGCTGCGCTAACGCGGCGTGTCATATAACGCATTACGCGACAACGTAGGTCCAGAATATAGTCAAAATGTCTCCACCAACCAGCGGTCGGAACACAACCCCTTTCAGCAGTCTAAAAAGTTCTGTTAAATGACAACAGAAGGGACAGGCAACAAGAACCATCAGTCAAAGACGGGAGGGCAAGTTCTTCCCTACCGGGTCACGTTGGGGCGCTAACGGAACTGATCGAATTGGTAGTCTACAGTGTTTCTGGATGTTTCAGACTGAAGCTGGAGTCAGCATGAGAGCACCACCATCTCGTAGCTCAGTCGTGGCCATTCCATGAGCAATCATGGCAGCCGCTCCCCACCAGAAGCCTGCGGGAGTCGGGGGCCCCCAAGACTTTTGTAGAATCTTCAAGGCTGAGGGGACGCTTTCGAGAATGGGGCCCAAGCCCTAGCAGACAAGCGTCCGAGTTCCAAGGTGTCCCAGGGCCATATTAGTGGACCACGCCCAAATCTGAAGAGCCGGCCGCCATTTTGAGAGTCCTGTGGCAGCCGCCTATCGCTGCATCGCAAGAGCGGGAGCAACTCAACTACATGGTGAGCGAGACGCTGTAGTCGCAAGAGCGGGCGGTAAACGGCTGAATGGCGGAAGAGGCACAGTGTAGCAAAAGCGGGCGGAATGGCAACTGAAACGGTAAAGGGGCGCCCCACTACAGCGTGTCTTCAGGTCAAACGATTGTGGGACAAGGTCCAGAATGGAAGAGTCATCAAAAGGCAAAAAGTTCCGCCGGACCCCGGGAGCCGGCCGCCTATGTCGGGGGCGATCTTAGGCCACACCAGGGCAACACGACTTGGGGAGGGGGCAGGAGCCAAGCGCCCCCTCCCAGTCCGCGCCACCACACCGTATGTTGAAAATCTGAAGCCATCGTTCTACAAACTCTCAACCAGCCTTGGATGGAAAAATCTTGAAGAATGTACAAACTGAAAACCAGTTTTTGTCTGCATAGCATCAGCAGCAACGCTTGCTATCAGAGTGCATGAGTTTCACGCTCGATCGATTGAGCTAGCCGGATCAGGCAACAAAAAGTATAAAATAGTTATGTAAATAGTTATTTAATAAAATGTTTTACCCTGTTACTTTGCTGGTGTGTTGTATATATTTATAATATTTGCATAGAGTTTATCGTTATTTTGGGCGGGGTGGGTGGCGGAGCCGAGCTGTCTTGCAGCCATCATGGTGTGGAGCTCAGTTCATCTCACTATTTTCGTATTTCTCATGAAGGGTTGTTCCTAATGTTTCTATTTTAGCGAGGTCAAAAAGAGATCCCATTAGTGGCCCACTGATTTTGCTCGATTACTTTTGTTTTTTTACACGATTTTTCACTATCTGCAAAGACTAAACAGAGTATTGCGACTTTGTGCTTGTTTGTAAATAGAGAATGAACCAAAGAGAATCAATTCTAAAACAGTAAATGCTTGGATAACAATCAATCAATCAAATGGAGAGACAAGCAGGCACGACGGAGTACAACGGGGGCAAAGGCCTGCGTTAACTACCCTTCACTATCTGCAAAGAGAGAGTACTACTAAGAGAAAAGGGGGGGCAGCGTTCAAAGCACATCAGCGTGCATAAACACGAAAAAGTTTTTACCTATCACGTACTTGACATTTGACAGCTTTTCATATTTGCTATTAAAAAACCATTGAAATTCACTGAAAAAACCATAGGTTTTAGCCCATATATAGTTAGGGATTAGCATTTACAAAACCTTAATTTACTCGCACAAAACCATAGAAATTCGCATATATAGTTAGATGCAATAACTATATATCGCGCACCCGCAACCCACTGCTGATGATGTCACATATTACATCATTCATGACATGGTCAGTGACATCACTGATGACATCACTGATGACATCTCAAATGACATCATTCATGACATGGTCAGTGACATCACTGATGACATCACTGATGACATCTCAAATGACATCACTGATAAAATCACTGATAACATCTCATCACATCACTGATGATATCATTCATGTGATAATACGATCAACCTCTTCAGACTCTAATATAACCTTAGATACAATCAGTGTAAACAGACTCTCACAGACTGTCACTCATCCATGGAGTTACTCACACACCCAGTCAGTCATACAAAGAATCAATCACACCTCCATTTCCTCAACTATACAGTTATACACACCTTACTTAATCAAACATATACTAACACATATTTACTCTCTTATACAATCCCCGATACAAGTTCACAATGATCAATACAGCCACTCACACATTCACTGGCTATTATGCACAGTTATTTATATATGTCAACTCTTACATGTACTGTGTTTTACATATGTACTTACTTTGACATGTAGCACTGAGAAATCCAATTACTCACCAATGCACTCATGCTGATAGTCAACCGCCCATACAGCTGTTTTCACATGCACTTTTGAACCCATACATCTACTGAATCAACTGCTCACACATCTATGCACAGAGCCACACACCTCCCAGCCACCCCCACACACACACTCACTCTCCCATACAAATATTTGGGCAACCAATCAATAACCCATATAGTTACTCATATAGCTACTGATCAACACATGCAGCAGTTTACAGAACTACAGTAATAATGATGCACAAATTAAGACAGTTTAGTCACTAACCCATGCACTCAGTGAGACACATTTAATCATTCTCTCATACAGTCAGTCATGCACCTACTAAATCCTTCATCCAAACACTTATACATCCACTCATTCTTCAATATGTAAGACATATTTTAACTTTACAGAAACATACAGTCACTGGATGTTGTCATTTGAGATGTCATCAGTGATGTCATTTGAGATGTCATCAGTGATGTCACTGACCATGTCATGAATGATGTAATATGTGACATCATCAGCAGTGGGTTGCGGGTGCGCGATATATAGTTATTGCATCTAACTATATATGCGAATTTCTATGGTTTTGTGCGAGTAAATTAAGGTTTTGTAAATGCTAATCCCTAACTATATATGGGCTAAAACCTATGGGTTTTTCAGTGAATATATATATATATATATATATATATATATATATATATATATATATATATATATATATATATATATTTTTTTTTTTTTTTTGAAAAACACAAAAAACTGACAAAAATACAAAACATACATACCCGACCAACCTACCAAACATAGGGCCGGCGGGTGGGCAAAACGACATCACCGCCTCCTCACTCGCTGCGAGTGACGTCGTCCTCCCGCTCCCACCACGAGCACAGCCAAGCCCCTCCCACACCCCAACCAACTAAATCACCTGGCGTGGGAGGTCGCATTGCGCGAACAATCCCGGGGGGACACCGGCTCATGCCAAGTCCCCCCGGGACCCATCGCGCAATAAATACACTCCACACATTTCCGCTCATAGCATAAAAGGTCACTTTATTACTAGGACAGCCAAAGACATACTCCGCACCTTACGTTTATTAAAACATCAACCTTTGTACCCTTTTTTCCAAAACCTTTTTCCCAACTGTTTTTACATCACCATTCCCCAATGATTCCATCATTTTTCCAAAACTCCAAAACTGTTTTTATCCCAACCAAAGTTTTTCTTCCAACTTTTCTTTTCCCTTATCCACCTACCCTCCCCCACCCCCCAGAGAGAAAGGATATGTCCGCTCTAGACTATCCTAACCCCCAAAACACGCCACCCAGGAAAACCCCCAGTGTTTTCCTGCCCCACCCCAAACCTACAAATATAAAGAACAAATATTTTTTTTTTTTACTTCTTTGTGAGAACACCAACAGATCAACCCCCCACAGCTTTGCCAGCACAGCACGCAGTTCCATTAGATAATAAGCTTGCCCCATCTGCAACAGATGTACCCCATCGCACCTGAACAAATGAAGCATCTCACTTGAAAATTGTTCATGCACCAAGACCGTGATACCCATTGACTTGCAAAAAACTGACATTGTTCTGTTCAATTTTCGAGGGGCTTTTTCCACCGCTGAGTGTAGCCTAGCCCCTCTCCATTGGTGCCTGTATACAAAACCAGTCCACGCAACCCTTGTTCTAACCCAATTTTGTTTCAGCACTGCCAGATCCAACTTCATTTGTTTTATCAAGGTGAGGCCTGACAATTCCACCAAATCGTTCTCTCCCAGGTGTATAATGAGAAGATACGGGAATCCCCCACTCAGCAGACAGCTTTGACAGCAACGGAAAAAGGTCCTTCCACCTCATTCCACCCACACCTTTCCACAAAACCTCATGATCTTCCCCATACAAACCCAAACCTCTTCCACAGATTTGCTGTTCTGCAAAAACTGATGACCATTTAATCAAGGAATGGCCCATAATCCATGTCCGTTTTTTCCGGGGGAAATCCAAACCTAGATCTATGATGAAAAAACCCACAATTAACTAACATACGAGAAAAGAACTGTATGTCATAACCGAACATATCTGTAACAACAGTTGGACTTCCACCTCCCAATGCGCTGTATCTCCACCCTTTCCCAACCCAAACTGGCAGCCTCCGTAGCCGCACCTATCCTAAAAGAATGTTTCCCAAAGCATTGAGGAATTTGCACCACCAATGAAAGCCCTTTTCTCAGTACTGATAACAACTGAAACCAGACAACTGCCCCCCTTGCTCATGGCAAAAAATCACCCCAGAACGGAAAACACCTGAATTAAAAAAGGAATCCCACTCCCCCAACGGGCAACAACCCAAACCGCACTCGCTTTCAACTGAATCCAAGTTCCAACCACTCTTTGGTCTGTCTTTGACTGTCTCAACCTGATCTGTAAAACTTCCCCAGTCCCAACCCGAATGTCCGATGTCTGAATCCCCAGTTGATTTCGTAAACCCAAAAGTTCCGAAACCCGGAACGCCCCGAAGAACAACCAGACCATGCACAACTTGAACCTAACTAATTCCCATTCACTATAGCAGCAACTAGGCAAAACACTTAAAATCATTCGTAACAACTCAAAAGTAAAAGGTTCCCTCAAAGATTTAACATAAACTTTGCTACGCCCAAACCCCTTCAGCATCCTCCTCAACAAAAACCCAACCTGCACTACCTTACCCAAAAATAATTGACTATAAAAGGAAATGCCCGCCAACTTGCCGGAAATCGTTGTACACGACAAACTCTTATCTAACAAATGCAATACAAACTTTAACAGAGACTGTTCATTTTCAACTGCTGCTCCATCCTGATCATGTGCCAAAGCATAATTTAAAAATTCAGACCACGCTTGTTGGTAACTCCTGCGCATGGACTTAGCAATAGACTGCTCCACCAGTGCCACAATCCTCACACCCCCAGGTCCCAGATGGTCGGTGGAATTGCCGTCTTGCTTCTGTCCGCTTTTGGCGCCAAATACCGGAACTTATGCCAATTGCAACGAGACAGAGCATCGGTGATTGAGTTGTTCACCCCGTCCATCAGATACAGCACAAAACGTAACATGAAAAAATCCTCATTACCAAACTGCTGCACCACCCTGTGTGGTACTGAAAATTCTGGACTCGGGTGTTCTGTGGTACCGAAATTCTGGACTCGTGTCATAAACATCGTCGTATCATGACGAATTTGATACTAGCAGACCGGTAATGGTTTAAATACTATGCATAAGCATTTTCGTCACATTCGAGTGACGAAAGCACCCTTAAATCGGAGTTTTCGTCCTGAACCCTCGGGTTCCATTTTGTGAGCGGCAGCCATTTTGTGATTGCCCTCACATAGCCAAATAACTAAGGCCGAATTCGATCTGAAGGACACGTACACCTTTGCTGACTCATCTGTGACCAGGTCGAGCTGACTCCACTGCCCGAAGCCAAACCTGTCCGGTCAGCTCCTTTCCCAGTGGCCAAATGAGATTAACATCAAGGCACAACATGTCATAAACCGTTCATCACACACAAACCATGTTTAATCTTACACACACCTGTCCCTGTTTCTTCTTCATGACCTGTTTTACGAGGAGGAGGTGCCCGTTTTTATTAGGGGTCCGTCGATATCTGATAAAAGTTCTGGGCCTTGCCGGGTAATTTATTATGGACTGGACAAACTGAAATGTGGGCTTGTCATCATGACTCTTCTTTTTCTTTGTAGTGAAAATATGTCTATGGCCAACTGTAAAAATAAGGAATGTTTGCCTGAAGCTTATTATTTTGTATAAAAAGAGAAGGCTGGCTTTGTAAAATCGAGCAGTCTCCTGAGAACATACATGCTGTTGTACTTCTAGGATACCTGTTACTGGCTGCAGCCAATACATACGATCTTTTGACTTCACCTAGAAGACTCTGTGTTTCTGTAGTCTGAAACAGGAAGGACTCGAAGTCTTTGGGTGTTCTCCCTGGCACCGCTGGGTTCTTAAAAACCCGGTACTTCAGTTGGCGCCCAACGTGGGGCGGTTCAGCGGTACCGGTCCAAGCCAGAGGTTCGTGAGGAGCTTTGTGTGAAAATTCAGGAGGAAGGCCAGACACTTCATCGACACCTGTATGTCGACGTGGTCCGAAAGTTTTTGCTGCAAGGTTCCCCGCGTCCCGACGGCTATGAAGGACTGCTGCCCTGACTATCGCCCTGTTTTGGACCCTTGATGATTGGTAGAGCGAAACGATAGACGAGTCTTCTGGTGACGTCATCGGTCATCGATACCTTAGTTAAATATAAGTGGAGCGTCTCCCAGGCTTAGTTTGGTTCTTAGTTTGGTATCCCCTTTTGGGATCGCTTTGATTTGGAACTTGCAAGTGCCAAAGCCGAAGGACTCGTGTATTCACAAGACTATCGTATTCGATAATCCTTTGACGTTTGAAGCTAGACTAGAGAGCGAAGATGCCTGGTCTTAGCAGACTTGGAAATTTGTTTTGTCTTGGTTGTAGTAGGGACTCCCGATTGGAGGACTCGTGTCCGGTTCCTCCGATTGGAACTCCGACCTATGAATTATATGTGAAACATGGCGTAGGCCCTATCACATATAACGAAGTATGGATCCGATACACCAGAAAGGATGGTGTTTTAAAATGGCCCCAATATGGTAGTTTTGAGACAGAGGTTTTGGATAATCTAGAGGTTAAACTTTTTAAGAAGAAAGCCCGGCGGGCGATGTTTGACTCTTTTCGCCTATGGCGCAAAGAAGCCAAACAGAGAGAAATGAAATTAGCGAAGAAAAATAAACGAGAACGAGGTATGTCAATGGTACAAGCTGCTGTTGCATTTAGGGATAACGAAGAAGAAGAGCAAGAAAGCGAACAGATGAAACGAGTAAAGAAGTTAGCAGTAAATAGATGCTACCCAGCCTTGCCAACTAAAGAACAGGAAGCAAGGAACGATCTTGAGAAAGATCCGTTAATGTCACATCTCTTGAGTTCACCACCCCCTTATGCACAAAATGCTACGGCACCACCGCCACCAGTTGTGGCTGTACAACCTCCGATTGTTATGCCTCCTGTGATTCCTCCACAACCAGCTCCTCTTCCGTTGGTTACCGTTCCTTTGGCGCAGCCTCCTCAGGGGGCGCCAACTTTGCCTTTGCCTGCTACTTCTACGTCTGTTCTTAATGCTCCTCCTGCTCCGACTCTGGATTCTTCCCTTATTCTTTCTTCTTCTTCTACCAGACAGCGAATGACTGCTGCCTTTTCGGGTTTCTTTTCTCCTTGGTTGGGACAATTGGGTATGTCCCCTGCTACGGAGCGTAGACAGTCACGCAGTCAATTGCCTGATTCTAGAGAGAAAGAGATATTGGATCGTTTGGCACATAAATGGGTTACAGATCCGATACAATATGACTTAGAATCTATTATGGATGTCTTCCATCAGTGGGAAGCATCGAAGCAGAGATACGTCTTTGAGAAAATGTGTGTTTTCCTTTGCGAGGAATTGGAGGAAGATAATTCAGAACGCAATGTGTCTGAGTTGTATCATGTACGGTTCGAGTTTGCAAAAGGCACAATTGTAGGATCTGATGTTGAGAAAGCAGTTGCGACATTGTTGTCGTTTAGAAGTGAGAGTGTTTCTCAGTCGTTGTTTGACTCTGAGGTTAAGCGGAAGGCAAGAAAATATCCCATGAGAGAGGTTCCCCCAGTTGGAGGGAAGGGGACGCAAATGCTGTTCCATCCATTCCGCCACATTTTCAGCGTGTGTGGGTACATGTTCCATGGAAGCGAGCTGAAGTTTTGGCTCTTAAACAGACATTGCCTGATCCCCGTAAAAATCCTGCAGGATATTACAAAGAATTATCACAGACTGCAGGCTCCTGCGTCATGAATTTAGCCATTATAGACATGTTGTTTGGAAATGTTGTTCCCCAGCCTTTAGGGGGACAGATTCGTCATGCGGATCATGATCAAGAGTTAGGCGACACATGGGTTAATATTGCCGCAGCTGATGCTAGACAAGTTGGTGGTGCTAAGCCCGAGCCTTTAGTAGCAGAACTTCCTGGTAGGATTATTACTTATATGAAGACTTTAATGCCCGAATTGTGTGTTAATTGGGACAAGTTGTCTGCGTGCAAACAGAAGAAAGATGAGACTGTGTCTGACTTTTTCACGAGGTTTGAAGAGACCTTTGTCGATCATAGTGGTCAGGATATGTCTACCAAGGGGGGCCAGAGATTGTTTGTTGACACATTTGTACATAATTTGCTTCCGGAACTATGTAATAAGTTGAAGGATTCTGAGAGTGCCTGGGATGTTTCCACGTCAGCACAGATTTTAGCTATGGCCCAGTACTATGAGAATAGGCATAAAGATGAGTTAGAGAAAGCGGATAAAAAGACTAAGGAATTGAAAACTAAAGTCCTTCTACAGCAAGCTTATCCGCCTCGTACTAATAGTCAGCGCGACTATCAGCAACCTCAGCAATATTCGAGGAACTCGCAAAGAATCGAGTCTTCTCAACAACGTTTACCGTATGGACCCAATCAGTGTGCGTATTGTAAAGAAGAGGGTTATTTCAAGAGTAGTTGTCCGGTTTTGTTACAGCGTACGAATGGTGCTTCTGGTGCAAGAGGTCGAGGTGTTCAACAAGCTCCTAGAGGTAGGGGACGTGGAAATTTCCCCCAGAACGCTTGTTCCTTCCCGCCTCAGAATTCCATGAATAGTTTCGACCAGCAGAATAACGCGTTTACTAGGACAGCTCAGTACTATGCTGATGACTACTATGCAGAAAATGAGAATATGGAAGGTGATGATTGCTAGGACAGCCATGGACAAAGAGAGGGAGTTGTTTCAGTTCCAGTAGATCAGAGTGGACCTCACGTTGAGGTGATTACATTAGGTGTGTCAGAGCCTTTTCTGTTGGATACTGGTGCTACAAAGAGTTCTATTATGCACTCAAAACTCCCTGGTGCACCTTTGTCTGGCGAAATGAACGTTTCAGTAGGTTTTTCTGGCGCCCCGGTTAGGAACCCGATTTCTAATCCTATGTCCCTTTCTGTTGGACCTTGTGAATTCGAAGCACCCCTTATTCTTACAACAGGTTGTGGTGAAAACTTGTTGGGGTTTGATCTGTTGAAAAGATTATATGCGACTTTGTACTGTTCTCCTTCGGGAGTACAACTTACACTGGGTAAGAAAGTGGTTTCTCCAATGTATTTGTCGAAGGATAAACTTACGACAGAATTGTCTTCTCTTTCGGATATTCTTTGGGCTACTGGTCCTAATGATGTGGGTCTCTTGGAAATAGCGCCATATGTTGTAACACTGAAAGCCAATGTTAGAATGCCTCGCATTCCCCAATACAAGATCCCTAGCGAAGGTGAAAAGGCGTTGTTAGCGATCATTTATGATCTGATCGAAAAAGATGTAATTGAAGAGACAAGAGGCAACGTTTGTAATAGTCCTGTTCTGCCGGTTTTGAAGCGTACTGATCCTTCCCAGCCACATGTTTACAGGTTTGTGATTGATCTTAGGGAGGTCAATAAAATAGTTGTGCCACAGTTTCCCGTTGTCCCCGATATCACTGCCCTATTGACTATGATTTCAGCTTCAGCCACTTGGTTCTCAGTGATTGACTTGAAGAATGCTTTCTTCAGCATTCCGATGGCCGAGGAGAGCAGGGATATTTTTGGCTTCAGTTTAGGAGGCCGAAGTTTCCGCTTCAAACGCGCTCCTCAGGGCTACTGTGAAAGCCCATCAATATTCAGTCAGGCTTTAAAAACACAGCTAGATACGATTGTTTTACCTGACGGCGCTACCCTTATTCAGTACGTAGACAATTTGCTAATCGCTGCAGATACTGAGGATATTTGTAAAGAAGCCACATTGTCGTTGTTGCGTCATTTGTGTGATCTGCGCCACAAAGTCTCTCTTTCAAAATTACAATATTGTCGACAAGAAGTAACCTACTTAGGTCACCTCTTATCGAAGGAGGGAAGGAAACTGACCCCAGAAAGAATTCAGGCAATTGCAAAATTGAGTGTCCCAAGGACATAGAGAGGAGTGCGTGCTTTCTTGGGTATGGATACCGATTTTTTCCTTATTGGCCAAACCTTTGGTGGCATTAACTTGTAAAGATACACCGAATCCCATTCCGTGGTCTGAAGAGTGTCAGAAAGGTTTTTCCGAATTGCGTGATGCATTGTGTTCGGCTCCTGTGTTGGGTACCCCCGACTACAGTAAGCCCTTTACATTGTATGTCCATGAGAAAGAAGGTTGCGCATTGTCAGTTCGTACACAGTCTTTTGGGGACAAACAGCGTCCATGCGCGTATTTTTCGGCGACTTTAGATCCGGTAGCTAAGGCGTTGCCAAGTTGCTTGAGAGCCACTGCGGTAGCAGCTGTTTCTATTCGACAGTATGCTGGGTTAGTGATGAATACATGTTAATTGTGATGGTCCCGCATGCAGTGGACATTCTGTTAAACAGAACAAAGACACAGCACTTAACTAGTGCTCGATTGTCAGGTTATGAGCTGACACTGTTGGCAAGTCATGTGCACATAAAGAGGTGCAATACATTAAACCCAGCCACATTGTTGCCGATTTCAGTTTAGACAGATGATGATAGTGAAGATCAGCATGACTGTTTTCTGAGAACCGAAGAAGAGACGAAAGGGAGAGTAGACCTTAGAGACACTCCTCTTCCAGAATGTGATGGTACTTTGTGGGTTGATGGTTCGTTTTTCAAGTTGCCGAATGGTGATACGATTGCAGCATATGCTGTGACAACTTTGCATACTATTGTTGAAGCTGCACGTATCCCACACAATTCAGCGCAAGCAGCAGAGTTGATTGCACTTACAAGAGCGTGTGTGTTGGCGAAAGGAAAACGAGTGAATGTGTACACGGACAGCCAGTATGCATTTGGTGTGGCTCACAGTTTTGGACGATTGTGGAAAGAACGTGGGTTCCTGACTTCGCATGGTGCTAAGATCCAGCATGGTCAGTTGGTGAATGAGCTTCTCGAGTCACTGATCTTGCCGTTACAAGTTGCGATTGTGAAATGCAGTGCACGCAAAAAGGTTACGGATGATGTTGGTCGTGGAAATGCGTTTGCGGATGAAGTTGCGAAAGAAACTGCAAGGAATGTAATGAGTCGAATGTATGTTGCAGGCCCTGCGAGATGGATTGGTGATGTTGGCATGTGCGAAGATACGATTGAGAGCGTGAAATCCATTCAAGTTGAAGCCACAGAGAAAGAGTTGAATGAATGGAGACAAAGTAAGGGTAAATTGGATGCGAATGGTTGTTGGGTTGAATTGTCAGAGCATCAGCGATGGTTGTTACCCGATGCGTATGTGCTTGCAGTGGTGACAATGGCTCATGGAATGGCACATATCAGTGTGAAAGGGATTTGCAAGTTGTTGGCTCCAGTATGGCAAAATGCTGGAATCCCTAAGTGTGCAGAGAATGTGTTCAAGAATTGTATGGTGTGCCTGAAATACAATCCTGGTAGGGGAACCCCAACTCCAGCTGGTCATTTTGCGCCTCCAACATATCCGTTTGAGGTTTTGCAGTTTGATTTCATCCACATGGAAAGGTGCAACAATTTGAAATACGTACTCGTTGTTGTTTGTGCCTTTTCAAGATGGGTCGAAGCATACCCCTTAAAGGACAATACTGCCTTATCCACAGCTAAAGCCCTTGTCAAAGAATTCTTCCCCAGATTTGGAATGCCGAGAATGATTTGGAGTGATAATGGGAATGAATTTGTGGGTTGAGTGATGAAGAAAGTGTGTGAAGGGCTAGGCATACAGCAAAAATTCCACGCTGCAAATCACCCCCAATCAGCTAGACTAGTAGAGAGCTATAATGGCACGTTAAAACTGAAACTGGCCAAGATTCAAGCGAGCACAGGTCTTAAATGGCCTGATGCCCTGCCCTTGGCACTCCTATCAACGAGAATGACTGTTCACTCTAGAGTGGGACTTAGTCCTTATGAAATTGTGTTTGGCCGCCCGGCCAACATATGGGGAGTGCCAAGGCCCACCAGGTTTAGCGAAATAGAACACCCTGTACTGCTTGATTATCTGTATGAATTGACAGCTAAATTGTGTGTTTTACACCAACAGGTCCACGACACTCTACCTCAGGCCTCTGAAGCTCCAGGGCATCCTATCGATCCTGGATCCTATGTACTAATAAAGAACTTTCAGCGAACAAAGAATGACCAGCCCTGGTGGACCGGCCCTCACCTAGTTCTTCTCTCAACAAGATCAGCTGTTCGAGTGGAAGGAAAGAAACACTGGATCCACGGCATTCATTGTAAGAGGGTCCCACTGGCTCTTCCATAGAACCGGTGGGTCCAGGAGGGGATCGCTGACTCTGAAACTGAGACTGTGCCTCGTTTTCTACCTTTTAGCGATGCACGTGTAAAAGGAACAACTTCTGAAAAGGAGAGCGACAACATCTTGCAAGAAGCTGTGCCTCCGTCAATTCGATTGAGCACTACAGAGCCTGAACTCTTATTCCAAGACCAGACAGCACCTGGAAGAAACCGTTACAATTTGAGGCCAAGAACCATGACTATGGACAAATAAAATATTTCTTTTTTACTTTTTGATTGTGCAGCTCTCTCATCCGAGAAACGTGCTCATTTTTGTTTTTTTCGAACCACCATCCGGTTCTGCTGCTAGGGTTGCGGTTGCCCAAGTCTTTGGAGTGCAGCTGGAGACGTTAGGTCGACAGTTCTGGTTGGTCTAAGGGAGTTGCCCTGGACTGACAGAAGCACTCTATAGCAGAAACACCCTACCACCGCGGGCAGCAAATTAGAGAGGATGGAGTTTTATGAGATGGAGAGACCTGCCAAACGAATGAACTTTAAAGACAAAATGTGTATATTGATGACGAAGAAAAGATCTTTGATATTTTGTATTTTCATGTTGCTTGGTGTAGTGATGTTTTTAATGGGATATGTTTGCTTCACTTTTCAAGTGACATTTGCACCCACGACACAGCCCATACCTCCTCCTACTGTTTCCTCGCACTCTTTTCACCCTCTGCCTGAACATGAGTCCTCTAGAAGATTAGAGTTTATTAATAACTCTTTCGTTCAACTGTTACACCAGCACCAACTAGTAGTAAACACAACTAACTGCTGGGTGTGTGGTCTTATGCCGCATACGACAGACAAGGGTATCCCATACTTTGTCTTACCATTTAGCTACAATGGTTCTTTGTGGGCGTTTCAAACAATGTTCATATTTGCCATCGAACCATATTCCCCATGCTCCACGAAAAGTAACTCAAGCAACAAAGCATTAGTAGTAGGAATTGCGAATATGAGCAGAACAATTGACTCGTACAAAACGATTCCTAAAGATGAGTTGCAAGCTTACGTCAAATGGAATATAACAAAATATGGAGTTGCTTTGAGTGAGAACCAGCGAGCAAAAAGATCCTCCTCGATTTGGATTGTACCCCATCAGGGTCACCTATGTCCGTAAGGTAATGGCAAAAATCCCAGAGCTCAGTTAGGGAAGAGCATCTGCACTGAAACATATGTTTTTGCATCTCGAAATTCCCCTTCGTTCTTAGCAGCTAAGGGTATTTATTTCATCTGCCATGATAGGGCCTATACATGGTTGCCCCCTGACTTCTCAGGCACATGTTTTGTCTTGTTCCTGTTGCCTCCCACCTACACGGCTGCAGCAGATTACCATAGGACAAGGATAGTTAGAGGTGTCATCAGTAAAGAAGACACCGCAGGACAAGAATTCGGAGATTTTGCAAAGGGTTTTCTGCCGTTTTGGGGGCCTATGGTGAACAGCGGGAACATAAGGCAATTGACAAGGGTGGCTGAATCCACTATAGTTGAAACTGCCAGTGCCCTTAGTAATTTGACTGCTGAGCACCAGTCGGATCGCCTTATGACTCTTCAAAACAGGGTCGCGTTAGATGTCATACTTGCAGACCGAGGTGGGGTATGTAAAGTGATCCAATCAAGTTGCTGCATTTTCATCCCAGACAACGCTCCGACAGTATACCAGGCCATCTCAAAACTGCATAAGATCTCTGAATCCATTCACGTGGATGAAGGAGACTGGTCCTTGATGGGGTGGTTCTGGGAACTGATATCTGCCTGGGGTTGGAAGATTCTGATAGTCATTGGGATGATCTTAGCCATCCTTTTCCTGTTCTGTCTGTGTGTACAGTGTGCTCCTGCAATATGTGGCCTCTGTGCTACATCCTGTGTAAGGAAACCTGTATCAAGAAACAAACTAAGTAATAGGATGATGCTACAGCAACATCTCAATGACTTTATGAATATAGACCTGGACTCAGATTAGCATGAGTATAGGTTATTGCCTATGTAAGGGCAAAAGGAGGGTCTGTGGTACTGAAAATTCTGGACTCGGGTGTTCTGTTGTACCGAAATTCTGGACTCGTGTCATAAACATCGTCGTATCATGACGAATTTGATACTAGCAGACCGGTTATGGTTTAAATACTATGCATAAGCATTTTCGTCACATTCGAGTGACGAAAGCACCCTTAAATCAAAGTTTTCGTCCTGAACCCTCGGGTTCCATTTTGTGAGCGGCAGCCATTTTGTGATTGCCCTCACATAGCCAAATAACTAAGGCTGAATTCGATCTAAAGGACACGTACACCTTTGCTGACTCCTCTGTGACCAGGGCGAGCTGACTCCACTGCCCGAAGCCAAACCTGTTCGGTCAGCTCCTTTCCCAGTGGCCGAATGAGATTAACATCAAGGCACAGCATGTCATAAACCGTTCATCACACACAAACCATGTTTAATCTTACACACACCTGTCCCTGTTTCTTCTTTATGACCTGTTTTACGAGGAGGAGGTGCCCGTTTTTATTAGGGGTCCGTCGATATCTGATGAAAGTTCTGGGCCTTGCCGGGTAATTTATTATGGACTGGACAAACTGAAATGTGGGCTTGTCATCATGACTCTGCTTTTTCTTTGCAGTGAAAATATGTATATGGCCAACTGTAAAAATAAGGAATGTTTGCCTGAAGCTTATTATTTTGTATAAAAAGAGAAGGCTGGCTTCGTAAAATCGAGCAATCTCCTGAGAACATACATGCTGTTGTACTTCTAGGATACCTGTTACTGGCTGCAGCCAATAAATACGATCTTTTGACTTCACCTAGAAGACTCTGTGTTTCTGTAGTCTGAAACAGGAAGGACTCGAAGTCTTTGGGTGTTCTCCCTAGCACCGCTGGGTTCTTAAAAACCCAGTACTTCACCTGGTCCTGTGAGGAAGCATAATATAAAATTCGGACCACACCTGCGACTTGTTGACTGAGCAATAAGGTGTTCCACCAATTCAGCAATCCTCACTCCCCTCATGCCCAGATGTTTGAAGGAATCTCCGTCTTGCAGCTGTCCGCCCTTGGAGCCAACACACAACCTGTCTGCTAATTAGAACGAGACAAAGCATCTGCAATGAAGTTAATTATGCCTGGTATGTGCTTCACCTTAAACACAATGTTCAATTGAATAGTTTGCAACATAAGAAAAACGAATAATTGCAGAACACGTACGTCTCTAGCACTCCGCCAGTTGACCAAGTTCACAACAAACATGTTGTCACTGTGAAAAAGGACACAGCGAATCCCTGAAAACCTCACCCCACACCTGTAAAGCCACCAGTATAGGAAAGACTCCATGACAGCAATGCTACTACCTTGATGGAAACAATGATCCGGCCAGCGCTCAGCACCACGTCCTTCCCAAAAAGAGCCCAAAGCCGTGAGCCCCAGAGGCATCTGAATTTTTTTTTTTTTACCTGCCACACCATATCATCTTCTACAAAATTGATGGAGACCCCATTAAAATCTTCCAAAAACCGCAGCCAAATTACCAGATCATCTCTCACCGCTTTAAAGGACCTGCTAGTCTGCCGAATTGCACTTCCTTCCACAATTTCAAACGAACCCCTGAGATAACTTTGCTGATCGCAAGTTGTCCGTTCAACACTGAGCACTAGGGCCTTGGTAACCAATGCAAAAAACGAATTAAAAACTCCAAACAACTCAGAGGCGGCTACCACATCCGGGTACTCATCCAAATATTGTAACATAGCCTGTATTCTAAATGGGGAGGCGCCTTCTGGGACAACCGATGCACCGGCCCCTCTACCCTTCTGACCTCTCCCATGGACCCCAAATTGCTGACTGGGAAAAAACACAGTGAAATTGGGTGTCTTTCCCCACACTGCGGACACTTGTGCTTGAGTATGCAAGATTGTTGGCTACCGGAACTGCGGTTAAAAATTCCAACAGGCTCCTGTTGCCGGCAACTGTGCTCTGCCAACCCCACCCGCCCCCATTGGAGCGGGACACTGTATAAAGGGCCGATAAATGATGGGGAGGCCACTCACTGTCTGGATAGAAGTCGATGTCTGATGAACAGACAACCAATGCAGCCAAAGCTCTTGGTCTACTTCCCCCCAATGGCTTGTCATTGTAAATACTTACCCTGGCCCTAAACTCCTCATCATAATTAAGCCAGTCAGATCCACACACCTGCAAGTGCGCCCTCCTAAGAATGTCAATATATTTACATAGCGCCACCACCCTCTCCAGATGCCTCTCAAGTACACTAGCGTAAATGAGAAAGGCAGCCGTCTCGTTTTTGACGTTGTTGGGGACCATAGGGCGGCGGGACAATCCAATCTTCTCTTCTTTCGAGCCCTCTGCGGCCTGCAGATCTTTGAGCAATAATCTACAAACATCCGCAAAATCGTGGTTCCAAATTTTGTGTCTAGTCCTGCCGGAGAGATGTGTGCTCAATGACATAGCCAATCCCATATAAGGTAGTTTCGCCCGACCAGACACAAAACCGCACTCTGTTGATTAATGGCCACATTCATAACCGGACTGAAATTAACTAATGGCACCCCAGCGGTTTGTGGCACTGCACTTAACTGTGGAGGGACTTGATGAAAATTCTCTGCTACCGAAAGAACCCGGAAACCCCCCCGCAAGCCCACTCCCACGAACACCAAAAATGCCGCCCAGCAAAAGACAAGACCACGTAGCCCACCATTTGTTCCTACCTGAAAGTAACTGCGTGGCCCCCTTTTTTTAAAAATCTTTAGGATCATCAAGCCCATGATGTCCACCAAGACGCCTTGAAACTGTTGAGAAATCTGCTCCAGATCTCTGTAAAAAACTAAAAGACTTGAAATGACCCCTTCCCCTGCTACCCAACTCCTGACTAACCAAAACATGAGCCGCATCTTGGTCCAAATATTCAACAGTAGTATCTCCATTCTCATTATCATGACCCTGATATGCCACCTTTTGCCATTCTTTAAGAACATCACGCCCATGATGAAAATGTTGAGAAATGCGCTCCAGATCTCTGTAATAAACTAGCAAACGTGAAATGACTCCTTCCCCAGCTACCCAAACTTCTGACTAACCAAAACAGGAGCTGCTTCTTGGACCAAATATTCAACATTAATATCCCATTCTCATTATCAGGACCAAGATATGTATTATGCCCCAAAGCAAAATTGCTCTCGTCAACACTTGTACTTGGCTTTTCTCCATCTCTAATACCCCCATCAAAAGTTTCCCATGAGGACACAGGACTCTTTAGAGAGCACCGGGCCGAAGCCCCCAAATCCGCAAAAGATCCGACTCGGGAATATTCTGACTTACCAAAAGCCGCACTTTGCTTTGCCTTAGCTGGAAAAGAAAATCTGAGACCCAGAATTGCTCCCAGAGTCCGCTAACAATTCCTCGCTGCTCCAGCTAGGAACCGCCACCAACTTACCATTTACCTGATCCATTATGTAGACCAGACGCCTCATTAGTGGACATATGTGAGTGCTCAACCCCCAACCACTGGCCCCGCTGTGGACTTGCTAGAATCTCTGACTCCTGCTGCACCGTCTATAACCAATGGTTCTTCATTCATAAAACTGCTGGGGGCTATGTACAAAATTGGCGCTGCTTTGTCCGCCTCTTCTCCCAGTCCCCTTCCTGACGTATGCAAAATAAACCAGGGTGTCCCCTCAACACAATTGGGACAGATGTAGCACAATGGAGCTCCTGTGCCTCCTTCCATCACTGAAAAAACTATTCTCCATGACTATGGAAGTGCCTTCCCAGTGTGTTCCGGTAGTTTGAGTGTTTACCATTTATTGCAGTATTATCCTTGTACCTGTGTATGGTACCCCTTTGTAGCTTGCACACATCACTTTTCTCTTGTAACACACTGTGTTGCTACCTCACATTTTGTTTGCTGTTGATACTTGCACAAGTGCCACCATTGTCTACGTAACGTTTGTTCTTGTGCCTCTGTGTCTAGCATATAATGCAGAATTATACCTCTAATTAGTCCTCTCATGTAACCTGCACACTTGACACTCTTTCCCCCTGTATTGCACTGTTTGCTACCTCATGTATTTTGTTTGCTCACAATTGTCACTTTTACCTCATGTAACTTATCCTGCTGTTGTAATTTTGTTCATTTGTAATTATCTGTTCCTATTGTGAAGCACTCTGACGCCTTCGGGTCCACAGCAGCTCCAAGACGCTGTAATACACCTTTCCCTACCGCCACAAAAGCTTCCACAGCTTCCCTCGCGATGTTGACGTCCGTCATGTTGACACGCTCTTCAGCCCCCCTCACGATAGCAGCTTCCGTCCTGTCAACTCGCCTCTCATCTCCACCTGAAGGAAAACGGCTTGTCGCTTGACAGAAAGAATCACCTCAGCTGACAGAAAACAGTTCAGCTCCGTGAAAAACATTGTTTGACAGGAAAAACGGGGGGGGGGGGGAGGAGAGCAGCCAAACGAAGCTGCGTCAAAACAACACCACCTCCTCCTCACTCGCTGCGAGTGACGTTGTCCTCCCGCTCCCACCCCGAGCACAGCCAAGCCCCTCCCACATCCCAACCAACCAAATCACCTGGCGTGGGAGGTCGCATTGCGCGAACAATCCCGGGGGGGGGACACCGGCTCATGCCAAGTCCCCCCGGGACCCATTGGGTAAAGGCTAGTGTTGTGAAGTCAGCATACCAGTAGTTGGGTGTGGGCGGAGCTAGGGGGTCAGAGGAAGAGGAGGAGCGGACTTAGGAAGGGGCAGTTAGAGTAAGGACATGGAGAAAGTAAGATGCATGGAATAAAGCTCCTGAAGATAAGCCCTGGTGTCTGTGGTTATTTGTAGCTGGACGCTACAACTGGCGACGAGGGTGGGATGAGCAAAACCCCACAAGCCACAGCACCTCGTGGAATCATCCTGTTCCCACAGCGTCGAGAAACGAGCTCCGCTGCTGAAGCAAGCGCCAAGAAGAAGAAACCGCCGTTGCACGGAGCTGCCCCAGAGCGGAGCTGGCAGCCGGTGGCCCTGTCCCCTCGGAGGCTTTGGGGAAGGAGAGAGGGAGCCGCCGTACGAGCGTTGAAGCGCTCGAGAAGTCGGCGCAGTTCGCGCCAAAACGCGACATTGCTGCAGCATCAGCAGATAGAACAGAGGTCGGGAGCCCACCCCGACTCTGCACAGTGCTGAAGAAGCGGAAAAGAGTGCCCCCAGGCGAAAAATATCGCCCCCAGAAGATTGGCCGGTAAGCGCTGTCGAGCGCGATAGAGCGGGAGCTCGAGTGACCCCAGCGCTGGGAACCTCACGCCTGATGCGTGTGTCTTTGGCACGCTGTCGACGCGTGGAAGCGGCCCCCCTAGCGCAGCGAAGCGGGAACTTGCGCCAACCTCACCTGTGGCTCAGCGTGGGGACCGGGAGAAGTGCTGATGTCCCTGGGACCGGCGGCCGGTGAGTCCCGATTGAGTCTGCTGGGTCTGAATGAGCCACGTGAGTGAACGAAGTGAAAGTCTCGTGCAAGCCGGGATTTCAGGGGCGGCGGCCATCTTAGAGTCAGGCAGCTGGAAGGACATCCCTGTGAAATTTAGCGGCGGCCATCTTTAAGTCAGGCGAACAGTGGGAATAAGCATTGACAAAGGACAAACATTGGCAAAGACCAAACAACCATTGGAAAAGGCAACAGACATCCAAACAAGCACTGGCGACCACAAGAAACAAGCAGTGGCAAAACAAACAAGCACTGGCGACTACAAGAAACAAGCATTGGCAAAATAAACAAACACTGGCGACTACAAGAGACAAACTTTGGCAAAATAAATAAGCACTGGCGACTACAAGAAACAAGCATTGGCAAAATAAACAAACACTGGCGACTACAAGAGACAAACTTGGGCAAAATAAATAAGCACTGGCGACTACAAGAAACAAGCATTGGTACATGCCACAAGCACTGGCGACTACAAGAAACAAGCATTGGCAAAATAAACAAACACTGGCGACTACAAGAGACAAACTTTGGCAAAATAAATAAGCACTGGCGACTACAAGAAACAAGCATTGGTACATGCCAGTAAACAAGCATTGCTACATGCAAATCAACGAGCATGGGTGCATGCAAAGGCAAGTGAAGCAAGCATTAGTGACTACCAAAACAAACATTGACCCATGCAAACAAACATTGGCAAATGCAAGTGAAGAATAAACAGACGTTGGCAACTGTAGGTGAAGCAAGCATTGGTGACGGCAACAGTACAAACATTGACGCATGCAAACAAGCGTTGGTGCATGCAAGTGAATATTAATAAAGTGCCGAAAAGACGACAAACCAGCCCATGCAAATGCAAGAAGCAATCTAAGAAGACGAGCATTGGTAAAGGAAAGTCACCAAGCATTGGTGCCTGTAAGGGCAAGCATTGGCCCAGAGCGAACAAACATTGATACATGCAAACAAACAAGCACTGACACGTGCAAATCAACACACGGAAGCAGGCGTTGACAGTGACCAAACTAACACGGGGGAAGACAAGTAAACAAGCACTGGTGCAGGCAAACAACCACGTGTTGGTGCGTACAACTCAACAAGCCTTGGTATGTGCCACTAAACAAATGCTGGTAAATGCAAAAGCAGTAAGCGAGGACAACGACACGTGGACAACATTGCACGAATCTTGGCAACCAACCAGAATAAGCACATGCTAACGCGAGAGTGTATCAATCAACAAGCACGAGCAACCACAAGAGTGACTCAACGAACAAGCAGCGACAAAACTAAGGTCAGCACGGGTGGAAACACGAACAGTGGGATACGCAAGTGTCTGTGCAGTGGCGACCGTCAGGAAGTAACGCGCGTCCGTCAAATAGAGGAGGCCACAAACAAATATAAACCACGACAAAGCATAAGTAATTACTCCCGAATCAGCAACAAGCACGAGCCAATGCGCATGTGGGGTAGCCAATGACCACACACAACAAGCAAGGGAAATCCAAGGCAACATGGACAGCACAAGGTCCCGCGTCTACGACCGGTCAGGACTTCCTTCTCTCAGGGCGGGAGGAGACGTAAATCAATGCTTCAATCCACATCTTGAAGTATCGCCCCCAGTGGCACAGAGTGACGATTGGATTCAGGACCTCAAACGGCACTGGTGGCTGGAAGCATTGGACGATTTCTTGAAAGCCAACGGTGAGCAAAGGGAAAGAAAATGTCTACTGTTACTCCTCCGTCTGGTGGGTCCCGGGGGCCGATGCCCAATTAGAACATTTTCCAAAGAAGAAGCAGACACTTATGACAAACTCCAAGAGGAACTCCATGCCCATCTCAATGCACAGGCAGAGGTAGATCACAATCGCATGGTCTTCAACACGGCACGGCAGGAACCAGGCGAACCATTGCCGCATTTCATCATTCGGTTGCAAAGTCTGGTTCAAGGCTGTCATTTCAACACGTTTACGAATGAGGATGCTGTTCGGCTCAGAATAATCGAAGGCTGTGAAAACCCCGAAACAAGCCGCAAGATACTTAGAGGACATTGGTCGCTAAATGAAATTATCAAGAAAGCTGAAATTGGGATGCACGTCCAGACAAGAGGCAAATGGAGGGATGTGCATCTGAGTACAAAACTTCGAAATACCTGGGAAGTGAGAACCCAGAATTCCAACAACCACAAAAAGAGAGAGAGAGAAGGCAGGCCAGAGAAAAGACAAAAAAGACAGCGGAGGAGGCACAGTAACATGGAATGCTCAGAGTCAGACTACTCAGCGTCTGGCCACTCGGAGAGAACCAAAGAATACTCGGAGTCACCCCAGAATCATCCATCCTCCAGGAGTCCCTCAAGAAGTCAGTCACCGCACAACACACGTCACTCTGACAAAGAGGGAGCGTCCAGTGGGACAGACTGCACTCCTGGGCAAAACGACATTCTGCACAACCAGTGGGGGAGAGAGACAAACAATAGGAGGAGCGGCAGTGATCAAGACAGGAAATCGACGTTGGAACATCAATCACCAAGGGGCAAAGATAAGCCCGAGGAAACAGCTAGCAGAAGGATGCACCCCCCACCGATCAGAGACACCAGATCACCAAACAAATGGAGAGGAAAAGACCCACACAGTCATGGGCCTCAAAGCATCCCTGGGCCCCGCGACAACGTAGAAACAGAGCGTGGATGGGTAACATCAGACGAGGAGAACGAAGAGGCAACCGCCTGGGATCAAGCGCAAGGAACAAGCGCGGAATCTTCAAACAATCTCCCAAATGAGTCAACCGTGAACATGTTACGACACCGACACACGAAGAAGCCTTGCAAAGGCAATTCCGAGACGGAAAGCAGCTCGTCACGGACTACCCGGTTCCGAAGACCACCGGGTAAGACATTTCCAAAGGAACACTCACAGGGGAGACTAAAGGAGCACCCCTCTGATTCAGAGAGCATGTCGGTCCGATCCTTTGAATCAGGAGAATCGTGGTCCCGACAACGACCACACGCAACATTTTTAAAGAAACATCATCATCGGGAAGTGAGTGAGGACCCCTCTGACTTAGATAACATCTCGGTCCGATCTGTTGAGTCGACAGAATCGTGGTCCCGACAACGGCCATGGCGCCAAGCACCTGAACACATCAGCGAGCCAAGGGACACTTTTCCCGTTCAGAACAACGTGTCTAGCCCCAATGACAATGCACACTCGATTACTCCACCAGACAACCTGCCACATCGAGCACAGGTGCCTTACGACGCAAAGACTACACCGTCTCCCCGGGTAGGGGCAGAAAGGCTGACTCGAAGGTCCTGGTCCTGGTCCCACAAAGGGGAAACAGATATCGTGGCCAGTAGCACTCAAATAAGGATGGACCAACCAGTTGATCCGCAAAGGAAGTCGGGCCCGCCTGGAGAGCCAAGTCATCATCAGACAAGAACGAAACACACAACTATCCAGCCGGTTCCAAGGTTTGTTTGGATCAGGTGCGAGCAGGAGTGGGAGAAGCAACCCGAGGCAACCACTCAATCTCCGAGTCATGCCAAGATGGCCTCCCCAGGTCATACTCCACCGGCTGGCATCCCAGACTCGAAACAGGAAGACAGTGTTGATCTCGACCTAACAAGGCAAAATGAAGCGACAACACATACAGACACTTGGAAGGGAACTAAAGTAACCTCCCCGTGGAAAAGAGGCCGAGCGTCACGTGAGCGAGAGTCACAATGGGGGACAGACTGCCGATATCAAACTGAGCTCACCGGAGGCACCCCAGACATTGAAGGCCCCATCCCTCCAGACATCCACAACAGAGCTTGTCTAGTCAAAGACGAACCATTAGCGAATACTTATCACGACATACGTCCATCCCAGAGACTGATAGTGGAGATGGACTGAGAAGTCAGTTTATTTTGTTTGTTTTGTTACAAAGGGGGGAGATGTTGTGAAGTCAGCATACCAGTAGTTGGGTGTGGGCGGAGCTAGGGGGTCAGAGGAAGAGGAGGAGCGGACTTAGGAAGGGGCAGTTAGAGTAAGGACATGGAGAAAGTAAGATGCATGGAATAAAGCTCCTGAAGATAAGCCCTGGTGTCTGTGGTTATTTGTAGCTGGACGCTACAGCTAGGTTTTTACACAATTGAACAAGCCAGTAGTTCCTAGCCTTGTGATACCCCGGACAGAAAAACAACATGTGAAGTTCGGTTTCAGTATCACATTCGCAAGCTGGACAATTTTTCGGGGCAGAGGGTGACCACCTGCCGGTAAGGGCTCGCAACGGTAAGACAACATGCCTCCACTGAACGTATAGTTTTTTTTCTAACAAGGGGTAAATGTCATCAAGGAACTGCTCAAATAAAATAAAATAAAATAAATTAAATTGGCAGTAGCCGAGCGGTTGATTCATATCTTAGGGGCATGCCAAACACGGCAGACTGCTATTTCCCCCCCCCCCCCCCCCACTGAAGAAACAAGCATATGCAATAGGTCTCGCATTTACGTGAATTTGACCTAATTGCATTGTAAATGACAATGCCTTTTATTTGTGTTTCGGTTTTTAAAATATAAATACAAGGCATTGTCATTTACAATGCCAACAGCTTAAACTCGCATAATGGCGACACCTATTGCATTGCCAATGCTTGTTATGATTACAGCTGGCGGCCCCAAACAAAACTCTAGAACCCCTTGTTACTGGAACTACTACTCTCAACGGCCACTGTTCAACACTCGGCATGAAACCTAAAGACGGTTCCAAAAGATACACGTATGTATGCCCCGCCCTCAGAACTACGGAAGTCGACATAGACGAAGGACTACACGACGAAGGACTACAGTAGCACATCGAACGTCTGCACCGGGCCTGTCTCTGTGGTGGCTAGTGTATTAATGCAGAAAAGTGCGAGCCAAAATGGCCACTGATTTACCTCCCATTGCGCATCTTCCTCTCCATTGTACCCATTGCCCTTTCTTCTTACATACACCGCTTTTCACCAATGAGTGAGTGGTGGGGTGCGGACTTAAATATACGAGCGAGGTGAAGTCGGACGGACAGCGAGCCACCTTTGGGGCTGCCCCACGACTCGAAGAGGGGGAGGTCATAAGCAGCGACAGACCGGTGAACAATATAGTTTTACCTACTGCTTAGATCTAGCCAAGCATCCCAGTGCCGAGAAGCGTGCTCTAGAATACTGAGTGAGGGCAGGCTCTACCTACTCCTGCACATCCACCTCTACTCGTTCAAGCCGGGCGGGGAATAGTAGAAAACATCAGTCGTCTTATGCTTTTAGCCTGGGGTTCATTGAAATGGGTCAAATTCAGCTCACCGCGCCACACGCTCCTATACGGACCACGCTGGTAACTGCAACAGCATATTCCTCCGATGTCAATTACTAACCAACATCTTTGCAGAACTTCAATTCCCAGCGGCCGTTGTAAGCGGGGTGGGCAGTGGGCACTTATTCAGTAGTTTCTCAACTCCAGCACTACCTGCGGTGCACAAGTCTCACTCAGCATGAATGTTACTGCAGCCATGTCAAGTAAGTGGTCTCGGTGAGAGTGCGTGTGTGCAGGTGTATATGTATTGTTAGTCAAAATATTCTTCGGTGTTAGCGGTTGGAGAGATCATGCGTCAATTTCCTTAGCTGCATAAACAAATCCGGCTACAAAGGTATTGGCATGTATACACTTCTGAAAAGAACAAGCATTTTCGATGCAATCTGTCTCGCATTTGTTAAAGTTAGAGCTATTGGCGTTGTAACTGACAATCTTTTTTTTTTTTACTTATTTGTTTTGCTTGCAGTGGAGTGATCATGTAGAAAAATGTGCACGCTATACCAAATTATAGTGAGAAAAAACCCGCACAAGCTTCACGAAAACAGTGTCAATAACATAGGATTTAATTTCCACTATGTATTTCTCCGTTGGGAAATGTAACAAGGGATTGATAATGGTATACAATTGGTACACACTAGGTTATGGCTGTTCTGATGTAGGGCATTATACAGAGTCCCCCAAATGTGAAGGGTAAGCTTTTAATTTCCTAAGCCATCTTGCTGCTTAACTCGCTGAGCCACCTTGCAGTTTAACTCGCTGTCTGGGCTGCAATTGTTGTCTGATTATGGCAGAAACATTTGAATAGGTCTTAAACATTTGGAAAAAGATTCAGCCAAGGCACAAAGATTTTCAGAGCCAGCAAAACAATATGTGCCACACCTGTGCTTCCTTTCTGCTAATAAAAATACGCTTTCCTATTTTTTTAAATTTGACTCCCTCTTGTGGGCTTATTTGATTGCCCGGTTAGTCAGCTGCTTGCAGTGTAGTTATTGGAGCCCTTGTCTTGCAAGGTTGTGACAACCATGTAGGGGTATTACTAGGCCTGTACTTTACCGACATGGTCGATACTTCCATTTCAAGCGCAGAAAGAAAATGGGATATAGGGAAAATCTGGTGTTATGTCCCAATGAAATCTAAATGTAAAACAGTAATTACAAGAAGAAATCACTGCAAAAATGTGTTAGTATTATCTTAACTATTCCTAAAAGGCATCGAAGCTATGTTAAAACTTGCAATGCAATCGGTCTCGCCTTTGGGACCTTATAAGTATTTAGCCATGCAGCACATTATACCGGGTACTGCAACAAATACTTAAGGTAGAATTAAAAAGGTATTGTTTTCTTTCACCTGATCAAAATGTCAAGGGTCACTGGTGAAGGAATGTATCAGATAGGGCAAGCTGAGCGTGTGCGTGAGAGAGCTTTAGTGAGAGTGTGTGTCTGTGAGGGCGAAACTGTGTGAGAGAGGGGAGGGGTACCCAACAGCATGTGCAAGAGAAATGTGTGTGGGAGTATAAATTGGATGTGTGCTTTTGAAAAAAAATTGTGCAAAAGAATGTGTTTGATAAACAACTTAAGAAGCATCATATTTCAGTCCCTTTAAATGCCCAGCTTGCTCTAAGTGAAACGTTAATGTTTTTGAAATGTGGCAGCCTGTTTCTCCGTTATTCCACACCCATGGTTAGCAGCCCTGCTATAAATCTAGGAGACCCCAAATTTTATAAATTTTCCAATATAAAGTTGTCAAGTCAATGGAAGAGATCGATTGTAGCGGCACAGGAGGGGGCCAAGGACTCAGTTTTAAAGACATTGAATCCTTCAAAGAACAAGGTCAAGACATCAGGCGAATGGCGCAGAGTGAGACTGCATCAGGTGAATAGCGCAGAGTGAGACTGCAATTTACAGACTCTGAAGCCGGATGTCCAGATTTCATTAAATAAAGGGGCCGCTGTAAAACAAATGGACCCACCGGAGAGGACAGATGAATACAGCACACTGATGCGTACAGGACACTGAGGGTACAGGGCAGGCCGAATAACACCCCTATTGGATGAGCACATTTATAACAGTACCCCGACATCCCTGCCCCAATCTGCCTCAAACACCCTGAAGCCAGTGCGTTTAACAACTGCTAACCCATATGAAGTAGAGACATAGGGCTCATAGTGTATGTGTATGAAACACGCACTAAACACGCTACTTTTTGGAATGTTATTCCAGAGCTAAGCAATACACGGTTGGCACTACACTCATAAACAGAGCTTTAAGTGGGACGAAAAAATTGGTGCAGCTCTCAAATGGGCGTGGTCTATTTAATTAAGGGCGTGGCTTCAAAACACAAACTAAATATTGGGCTTAGCATAGTTTGTCGCCCATCTGGTATTTTGCTACTTCTGTTATTACCTCCACAAATATAACACAGCAAGTAAAGTTACACCTACAACAAGCCAGGACTATTGGCTTTGTCATTAGTTGTATAAGATAAATAAACAACAGCTATGGCATCGTTGTATATATTATAAAAATCCTTCAGTTCTGACATGATGAGACTGAGAAAGAACTACAAAAAACTCTCTTTTTAGTGCATCTATACATATTTTTAGGTCGAGCTGATGTGGCATTCATGCGAAGCATGAATGCATCAGCTCGACAACTTATGCTGCCCGTATTTAGGAGACTGGACAGCAATCAGACGCGCGCTTTCACTCTGTCAGATTTCACCTCGGGAGCGAGCTTTCTAAGCGGCGCTTGCGCAGACTAACTCGCTTCCCTAACTCGCTTCCCTCGCACGCATTAACGGCACAGATACAGCCATCCCCCACCCCTCTGCACGCACGCGCACACATCCACACGCTGCCGCCCCCTCACCCCACCCACACACACACACATACACGCAGACAGGCACAATACACGCAGGCACATACAAGCGGCGCACCCCCCTCCCCCGTCTTACAAACCCGCACACACACACTTCCAACCCTGCTCACCGGGCACAAGCAGGGCTTCCATCACGGGGGGGGGCTGGCACCGTCAAAGTGCCCCCCCCTCTCGTCCTGTCCCTCCGTGTCAGACCAGACTCCGCAGCCCGCTCCGTTTCTCCGCCCCTTCAGTGCGTGTCACGCCTCTCCTTTCTCCCGGCCGGAAATCCCTTTTGCGTGTCAGGCCTCGTTTTCGGAACTGAACTGCAATGCCGAGAGCTTGTTACTTTCATGACTTTTCTTTTACTAATTGCTGCGCGTCTTCCGTTTCCACCGAGAACACGCCAATGGTACCAACAAAGAGCTGGTCACAACTTCGTACTTCTGTACACTTTAACAACTGTACTTTGAGGTAAGCGCCGATAGCATGATTCAACTCCTGGTGTTTCTCACTCTGTGGGTCCAGTACTGCCTTTATACATCTTCGATATATTACCTGAATCGGTACTAAGTCACTCTTGGCACCTCGCACTGTGGAACATTGCTCAGACTCGCATGTGCCACGTTTGCGATCATATATTGAGCAAAAACACGTTTTAGATGTTTATTTTCATTCACTACCTCATTGTTTCCTTTAGGACGAACCTGGCATGTTTGCACATTGTATTTCCACACTCGTCCTTACACCACATTTTTTCACATGAACTCGCCATTTTTCATCACAGTGAGACACGTTCCTTAGCAATTTTGAGCACATCGGTGTGTTAAAAGCCTCTGCTGCCACCTTGTGGGTTGTTGACTCCTTCCGTATGATAAAGAAACGGAACTTCGTTTTTAAATGGCTGTTGTTTTTTTTACCTTGTTGCACTAATGTTGGCGTTGCAATTTGCCTCCAGGCGGCTCAGACTGGGTCACGCATTCTCTGGTCACAGGCTCTGGGCTGATGCCGGCCTGGCGCTGGTCGCAGCCCGTTCACCTTTTCCCCCCTGGGCCGTGCCATCTGTTGTGTCCATTTCCTCCCGTGGGCCCTCGCAGCTTCGTCAGGGTAGCTCCGGGCGGGTCGCAGCTCCACGTCGGGTGCATTCACTAACCTCGCCTACAGTTGCAGCATGTCCTCAGTTGGGGGGGGGGGGGAGGGGGACTCTCTCCGGTACCACCAGTGCTGCACGGCCGCCCTCAAAATTGTGCCACCTGGGGCGGACTGCCTCCCCCCCCCTCCCCCCCCGGCACCCACCTAGCTACGCCGGTGGACAGACTAACCCATCTGACAGTCTTACAGTGTCTGCATTTATATACAGGGACAGAACAAAGGCAAAAGCATGCCTCTGTTAAGTACCTGTGGAGAGAAGGCAAGCTGTGTGCCTTTGTTTCCCTCTGTGGCATTTACATTTAAATGTAAGGTTCCAGGCGCCCCCAGTCAGCATATACAAACAAAAGGAGGCCAAAAGGCCCCTTAACTTCGGCCCAGCTGGAGGTGAAACAAGCATTTTCAATGCAATAGCTCTCACATTATTAAAGTTTGAGCTATTGGCATTGTAAATGACAATGCCTTTCATTCATTTGCATTGGTGCGTAAACAAGCACTTTGTACTTATAGTCCTTGCTTATGAGAAGCAAAGCTGTCAGTCTCTTTTACTGCCAGCCTTGCTCATCCTAAGCAAGGACTATACGTTTAAAGTGCGTGTTTATGCACCGATTGCAGGTTTTAAAAACAAATGAATAAAAGGCATTGTCATTTACAATGCCGATAGCTCAAACTTTAATAATGCGAGACCTATTGCATTGTAAATGCTTGTTGCACAATTGTCCCTCAGCTCTGAGAAGAGCACAAGGAGTCAGCCAAGGCAGAGGACAGCACACATGCCTTACACAGACAGCCACGGGTGTCCCCTAGAAAGGCGATTGTGTGTTTGTGCTCCACATGCACCAGTACAGCAGTCAGGCGGGTGTCTGGGTGCTCAAAATGGCAAATGCCTCCAGAGCGTGATAAATTCCACACATGAGCAGCCATGCATGAGGAGCTGGTCTCCCTCGCCTCAGAGATGTATCTCTGTGCAGAGATGAGAACTTCCCCCCCATAACTTCTTAAACCAGCTCAGTTTTATTGCATCTCCTTGGAAAAAAAATCAAATGTTCGTAGCCGGAAACGGAAGACTTGAGCACCACAAAGCCCAATGCAGCGCTCGGTGAAAGGAGCCCACAAAATATTAGCGTCTAACTGAACGTGGGAACTGCTGCCCAGCAGAGAAAGAAGATAGCAGTGTTTGGTTGGCAAAGTCCAGCCCTCCCATTTTTTAATTGTGCCTTTTTAAGAAACAAAAGAGCCAGATAAAGCGACATTACTGCAAAGACCACACAATGCGCTGAAGGGCTCAGGCGGCTGGGCATAAATTGCAGACTCCCGGGCTGTGCTTATTGTTTTGCCCTCAGCGCTGGGGTCGCGGTCTAGGAGCTGAACAAAAAGAGGTGAGGGGCAGAAAGACAAAGTAGTTTTCATTAAACTCTGCGCTGAATGTTGCAGGAAAGCACGTAGTGCCTGCAGTAGAAAAACTAGAGTAGAACAAAGAAAGTAGTGCTTACACACTAAAAAGACATACTGTGTAACAACCGAAGTAAAAGGGCCAGTAGCAATGGGAGGTTACAAATGAAGATAAGGAGGGACTAACAAGCCAATTACTAAATGAGGAGCCAGCATTTACGGAGGACAAAGACACAAGCCAATAAAAAAATGTGGGTGGGGCTTCTCTTCCATACTCTACTAGAGCAGAGCAGCGCATGTGCGCTGACTCAGGCTCGACCTAAAAAAGAAACAGAAGAGTTTTCATACCTTTAAAAGCAACTTCTCCTGTTTCTTGCTGTCTTCAAACTTGAAGGATTGGTTGGTATTTTAAACTGAAGAAGGTGGCAACTCTACTGCTAAGCAGTAGGCATCCAGAAAGTGGCGTGGCCTACATACTATACATTAAAATGTATGTAAAGTGCCATCCTACCCACACATTTACATAGTCGCAACTGGCTTACATGGCAATTGCTCTGCGTGCTTTGCAGAGAGGCCAACAATTGGATGACCACATATTCTGAACATGACAGAAACTCCCACTGCTTTGAGCCACAACTTATTTGTGCCCTGTTAAAAACATCTGGATACGACTCAATTCATAATATGCACTAGACAAGAGTAATCTATTACCTGACAACATGGTGAAACTAGCCAAAAGGCAACAAAGCACTATACAGTCTCAAAAAAGCAAATGTTTGGTTAATAAGTAATTGGAAGGAATGATGGAGTTTGAGGACAGATGTGGACTCTTAAGACACTGAAAAGTAGTGCCCTTTAAAGAGTTGCATCTAGAGCTATTCTCTAAGTTGGAGTAGGGTTAGCTGGGTTTGATGGATGCAGTTGTGTTCTGATTATTACAGATCAACATCTTGTGGTTTTGTTAAACACATTCAATTGTCAGCAACAGCTCTCTAAAGAACACATACAACAGGATGATGGTAGTAGGCAGGCTGAGATAAAAGAAGAGTTAGGCTGTATGAATACGAGGTGAACAGGGAGGCAGAAAGTAGGCCTTTCATTAACATTGTGTTTAGAGGTCATAGCCTAGGGTTATGGATCACTTACATTTATCACTGGGAAAAAACCTTGTGGATTTGGAGACGTGCACCGCAAGGTACAGGGGGAGTTGGTGACTACTTTAGGGCAGATAAAGACACAATTGAATTAGTACTTGTGAAGGCAGAGGTGTAAACTTGGTCCAGTGGACTTTAGAACAATGAACATTTGGTAGCGGCAGGGGGTGATTTTCGGGGTGGTTGGGGACGCGTAAGGATGAAAGGAGATGGTCATTTAAGAGATGCTGGTTTAAGTTAATTCCTAGATAAAGCTGGAGAGCGAACAATGAAGACACCTTATACAGTGCCCCCTACAGCCCCGCAGAATAGAAAAGCTGGCAGCGCCTAGATGCAATTTTGGAGACCGTGGGAAATGAAGACACCCTTGCTCTCAGAGTTGAATCCGCCGCATTTTCAGACACTGGTAAAAAGTCTTACGAGCCCAATTTCCTTCTCATGAGACAGGAGTTTTGAAAGGAAGTCATTGCCCCAGGTCTATCAAGTGAGAGAGCGCCAACATTGTCCTGGAGATCCTGGTGCAGTGTCTGGAAAGTGGTAGCACATCGTGACCCCCCCCCCCCCCCCCCTCCCCCAGGCCCCCGCCCCCCCGAGGCAAGCCCCATGAGCATGACACGTACCACATTCTCTAAGGAGGGCTTGTGATTTGGTGGTGATCCACTCACTGTGCAAGTCTGGAGCAATAATTAAAAGCCAGTTTAAGAGGAAGAGTACTAAATTGAAAGCAGAGTTGGAGAAGGTTTAGGAAAGAACTGACCGTGAGCAGCAGGAAGTGTAGTGCAGCCATCGCCCTGCTGTAAACTTGAGTCCTCCCGTCCAAGAGGCTATCGCCCACCAGACCACATGAACCTCTATCAGATATGTGCGCACCCGTAGAACAAAGCTTCCAGGATGCATTCAAAGGTGCAGGCACTTGTAAGAAGTGCTTGATGTTAATAAAAATATAAAACAAGTAAAAGATTAAGTGCAGCGCCTGTTTCACGAGTTCCATGCTCAGATTTAAAGTATGTTTTAAGGTGAGCTGCTCATGCAGAGCAAAAGAAAGGTGCAACTGCCATATTGGAAAGTTTACAGCAGGGCGTGACTGCGCTATGCTGAGAGGAAAAGTACTAAATGGAAAGCAGAGTCAGAGGTTTAGGAAGGAACTGACCGTCAGCAGCGCAAAGATTACAGCAGGGTAATGACTACACTACGCTTGACCATTATTGATAACCCTGTGCCCCTCAGAACCTGGGTATTAATAATGTAGTCTACAGTAGGTTCTGTCTGGTAAACCAATTGCTTAGTATTCATATTTAATATAACTTGAAGTAAGTAATTTGCAAGAATAAAGTCAAATAAATCATTTTTTAGATAACCAATGAAACACACCGAAGATACCTATTCATTTGTTTAGATGCAATATTTACTCTTTTAGTATATGGCTGTCACATATACAATTTCAACAACATGTAACATAAATAGATTGACTTGCGTGAGCCAAATGAAAAAGTGTGACATGGTGGTATCGTGAGTGAGGTATACAAAACATATAATAAACACACATATGTACATATGAATAAATACGGATTTGTTGTTTCACAGTTTATATCACGTTTTCACGAAACCCCTAAGAAATTATTCTTTCTGGTCTTGAGGTGACGAAACTGATAGACATGAGCTAAATAAAAAGCGTTGATATTTCGACCCAGAGGTATGCGCAATTCAACAAGCATCACAGCGGGTCTACCTCCGGACTGAAAACAGAGTTGTGGACAGCCTATGTGCGGCAAAATAATTTAGACAAGAGTCAGATGTGTTCCTGTATTTATAAGGAATAGGTGGTCACAATTAGTGGTGGACTCACCAAATCCAGCAATGGGAAAGATTCCCACAAAGCAAGTTTTTGGGGGTAAAAACAGATAGCGACAAACAGCTGCAATGACTGTCGAATGAAGCAAAAGAAGGTAAAGTATTAAGTCAACATCATGATGTCAACAAAATACTGGGATATTTTAAAGGCAAGGTGGTCGTGGTAAACTTTCCACGGATGGATTGTACAGCATGGAAGCCTTCTCATGGTCAATCCAAAAAGTGTACAAATCCAATTTTTCATGTATTATTTGAAATAATTGGAATCAGTGAGGGGCGAATAGAATGGCCCTAAAAGAATAATTGAGTGGAAATGGAGAGGTGATTGACTTACCACAATTATATTTACTATGTGACGTCTCTTATTGTGCATTTATAATTTTACATACATCTGTTTAAAATGATTGGCCACATGAACCTCTTTCAGACGTGTGCACGCCCGTACATCGAAGCTTCCAGCCAGAATTTTAAGGCGTAGGCACTTGTTAGATGTGCTTGATGTAAATAATATTATTAAAAAAGTAAAAGATAAAGCATTTGGCCCGTTTCATGAGCGCCTTGCTCCGACTTAAAGTATGTTTTAAGGCGAGCCGCGTGTGCAGAGAAAATGAAAGGCTCAGACGACATATGTGAAAATAGAGCTTGAAATAATTCTTCGAAACAACAGATGAACAATTGAAGCAGAAGGAAACTGAATGTAGGAGGTGCTCCTCTGCCGTAAACGGAAGTTGCATCGCTGGTTTAACCACTCAGGAACCAGCAACAAATAGTGATACTGTATTAAACCAACTTCAAAAAGCAGGCAGGAGCAAAGTTCTTTATAGACAACAGCAGGTCTTGCAGACAACGCATGCGCGCTGGCTAGGCTCAACCTAAAAGCGTTATCAGAATATTTTTGTGGGAAAGAAGGGTATGCCGTTCCTCTAGTGGTAGACGAAGATGAGATATGTCAATCAGCACCCAAATGTGTGCTGCTCTGAAAAGTTTAGGAGGAAGGGAATCCCTCCTGTCGGAACTAGGGCCCTCACACACACACACAGCCATCTAGGCATCATGCTTCATCAAATGGGCCTGCTCCTCGTCGGGTCGGCGATGAAATACCAAACAGGCACCCATAGAGGAGCTCTTTAGCGGAGATCTTTTGTTCCTTGCCCTATGGTGCAGTGGGGGCGAGGGGCCTTATGAAGCGTAGATGTGGTGAGGAGTGATCAAAACAAGTTGGATAGTCCAAAGATACTTTTATTCATACCACCTGATTAAAATCGTGAAAAAAGTGGCAGCTATCTGAAGTTTATGATTCAGTTTAACTATGCTCAACTCTGTGGGTCAACATGTTTCATGTCGTTAGGTCAGGAGGCTCCATGGCAATTCATCAGGACCTAGTGGTTGAACTATCTACGTTGTGTGGTGTGTGTGAAAACTACCTACCACATCGCAACGCTGTGAGTCGAGTACCCCCAGTATCTCAGAGCCACCTAGTAGTTAACAAAGTATTGCTTCTGTCAGTTGCCGGCAGGATAACTGGACTAACACATTGTAATGCCCATTGGGCTCCAGGATGTGAGCCGTCAAGACCTACCCCACTCCGCCGGCACTACTACTAGGTCACCCTGAGATACTGTGGGTACTCGACTCACAGCGTTGAGATGCGTTAGGCAGTTTTCAATGCCACTAATTTAATGTAAAAAAAATTCCTACCCTGAAAATGATCCTCCTAAAATGGTGCAGATAAATTTCCGAAACTAGGCGGCCATTTTCTTACAACTGCAGTCTAGACTTTACGCGCATGTGAGCATGATGGGCTTTTTCCTGCCAGTATTTTAACAACATCGGGATGAAGACACGCTAATATGCCGTCCTCCAGGGTACGAGTAGGTGTCCTTGACGGACGAGTGCTGAGTAAGATCTTTTCTTCCCTAACAACAACCCAGGATCCCTGAAAAATGCTCGCTTTTTCCTCCAGGCCACACTATGGGGAATAACTAACCAGTATTTCACATTTACCCATGGCCCTACTCTTGACTCAAATATTTTATATATATTCTTCTATGGTTACTACCAGCCCCTCCACCCTGGCAGTCCTTGAGGCACAGCGTTGCCAAAACAGAAGTATGTTATTACAAATTGTGAACCGTATATTTATATGTTTGTTTTATCTTGTAATGTTTGCTCACAAGTGTTTCTTTATTTTTACCAATGTTTTTAACTATTAACCATGCTTTTTCACAAGCAGTAGTCCGATGTGTTCCAAGGTGTCTCATTGGATACAAGCACTAATTAAATATTTTTACTACTAAGGGCACCAACAAACTATAGAGGAACTAATTGATTTAAGCACTGCATATGGTTTGGACCTGCTCACGTGAGAGGTGGGCAGGCAATATGTACTAATCTCTATGTCACTTTATCTCCTTGAACAGATACTATGAGTCTGATTTCAACCGTATGTATTAAATTTGGTGCTCACACATTAGGTATGCATCTGTTCTTTATTTCTTTAGGGTAGGATAGTTTTTCTCACGGAGTGGTACGCACAGGGCTGGTCCTAAACATGCCGACCAAATACTAGGGAAAGTATACACATAAGTTACACTTCCTCCCTACTATTAACCCCTTTTTATCCATACCAACTAGGAGCAGGAATAAATTAATCACTCACTAGCTAGGTATTTTAAGCATCACCACTCCCCCAAACACTGCACTACACATTTTTTTCACAAAAAGTGCTCCTACGTAGTTCCTCAAGTTGCAGCACACCCCAGACAGTAGTTGTCTGGGATGGACCCAATGATGAAGCATGTCACCTAGGGGCAACCCTTGGTGAGTGAGGGGACTCAAGAAGAGAATTTTCTCTTCTTAGTTTTGGGGCGTTGTTTCGCACATTTAGCGGAAGCCCTTCACTTTGGTTAGGTTCTCTGATCTGTCATCTACAGATTTGTTAATAATAATACACAGTCTGGAGGATGAACCTAACGTCTACCTCCATCTCCCCCTATTTTTGTTTACACCATTGATGCCACTCATGCTTTACTAGATAGTGACATCACTTTTAATGCTGAGAAATGGTGGAGACCATGACAGGAAGATAAAGTATTTAAACAAGTTGGTAATACCAAAGGGGATAATGGACGGAGTGTTAAACAATGCAAGCACTCACCCCCAGTCAACTGATCTGGGTTTAATCCATCATCATTCTTTAGCTCACTCTACAACCCCAGTTCAGACATGGCCATATGCAAATCAGTCTGACCCTGTGCCTCATGGGAACCGTTCAGCCCGAACTGCCAAGCTATGTCTTCCCTGGACCGGAAACAAGCATCCTGGGACTGTTTTCTGGCTAATCAGATGTCATCAGCCAGGCTAGCTTGAATCCAGTGGCATAGTGAGCAATGGATCCACGTCTGGGCATACCCTGCCAACTTAGGGCGAACAAAGCAATACCAAAGGGGATGATGGACGGAGTGTTGAACAATGAAAGCACTCACCCCCAGTCAACTGATCTGGGTTTAATCCATCATCAGTCTCTAGCTCACTCCACCACCCCAGTTCTGACATTGCCATATGCAAATCAGTCTGACCCTGTGCCTCATGGGAACAGTCCAGCCCGAACTGCCAAGCCATGTTTTCCCTGGACCGGAAACAAGCATCCTTGGACCGGTTTCTGGCTACCGTATTTTCCGGCGTATAAGACGACCCGGCGTATAAGACGACCCCCTACTTTGCTTGATAAAATTTAGGTTTTGTGCTATACTCGCCGTATAAGACGACCCCCACTTCCAGCGCAGTCCAACGCAGTCCTGCATAGCCATTCTGAGAATGTATTTTGAACTTACCGTATTAGTGATTCTAATCCTCCTCCCTGTGGGTGAGCAATAAGGCTTTATCAGTGGACAGTGTTACCTAAGCGTTTATTTTACAAACTCAAAGACTGAACTCAAACAAATTGGTTGTATAAACAATCTTGCTTTACTCGCAATATTTTTATTTAGAACCATATGAAAAACTGTCACTTCTGAATATACCTGTTTGTCATGAAACATGTACGGTACGGTAAACATAAATTAGTGCATGAAACAGTGCAAGTGGATTAAACTTTCCATAACTTTTCATAAATCCAAGCGATTTCTACAGGATTTACAACGTTCCCTTTAAAAGCCTTCAAAATCCTCCTCTTCGTCATCTGATCTCATAAGTAAGTCAATGAGATCTTGTGGTACATCTGTAAGGCAGTCATCGTATGGATCTGGTACCAATTCCGTATCAGATGATGTGGTCTCTTCTTCGGCATCCTCTTCATCTTGCCACAAATAGTCGTCCTCCATACCATCTAATGAATTTGATATGCCACACTTCTTGAAAGACTTTATTACAGTTTCTGCATCAATGTCGTTCCAGGCCTTTATAACAAAGGTGCACAAAACATCCAACTGTGGAGCACGCATGTTTCCTCCTTTTGTGAATGTTTTTTCACCGCTAACCATCCACTCATTCCACTGTTCTCGGATGCAATCTTTAAATGGCTTGTTTAGGCACACATCCAGTGGCTGCACCAACGATGTCAATCCTCCAGGTATAACTGCAGCATCTGTTTTTAGTCTTGCCAGCCTTTGCTTGGTGCTTGGAGTTAAATGAGCCCTGAACATATCCCACACCAGTAGACTACGTCTTTGTAGAAGTCCACCTGGTCGCCTGCTCCATACATTATCAAGCCATAGCTTTACCCCTTCTTCATCCATCCATCCTTTCTCATTCACATGCACAAAACAACCAACAGGAAACTTGAGTTTCGGCATTGTTTTTCTTTTGAAAATAACCATTGGTATCAGCTTTGCGCCATCAGCTGTGCATGCTAGTACCACTGTGAAACTGGACTTCTCATGTCCTGTTGTTTTTATTAAAATTGTCTTTTTCACCTTTTTGATGGACAGTTTTGTTGGCAATCATATCGAAATTCATTGGAGTTTCATCCATATTTCCGATGCTACTTAGCGCATAGCCATGTTCATTGCGCAGCCTAATAACGTAGCGATGGAAGCTATGCATTTTGGCATCAAGATCCGCAGGTAATTTTTGGGCAATTTTTGTCTTTTGCCGCAATACCAGATTATGCCTTCCCAAGAATCTGGTACACCAGGATACAGTAGCCTTAAATCTGTCGCTGAGATCTGGGTTAGATTTGGCCCACTGAAGTGCAACCAATCGGATTTTATTTCGGGTCACGACATAACCGCTTTGCCGATGCTCGGTCACCATGTCTGCTACATGCTTTTCGAGTTCTGGCCAATGTGGGGTGCCTCTTCTTAATGCACACTTACCCCTTGGCATACTCCGTAATGCTTTCTCATTTGCTCTCCAGGCCCGAACCATCTTTTCTGTCACTCCATATTGTCTTGCAGCAGCACAGTTATTATGTTCCGTGGCAAAATCCACAACTTTAAGTTTGTAACTGGCTTCATATTTCCTTCTTCTTGCCACTGCTGGATCCTTGCTGGGTTCTTGACTGCCAGCCATTTGCACTGGATGTACTGCTGGAGCCTTGCCGGGTTCTCCACTGTCTGCCATTTGCACTAGATGTGCTGCTGGAGCCTTGCCGGGTTCTTGACTGTCAGCCATTTGCACTGGATGTACTGGTGCTGTACAGTATGAACAGGTGCAGAGACTGGTGCTGGCTGTACTGTCTTCACCACCACATGTACGGTACGGCAAATACGGTATCTGCTCACCAGACTGCCTTTCCTCTTCGCAACAACCAGCCAATCACGGCAAGTGCTCTACTGCCTTCGGGAACATTCGGGAACATTCTACAGTCCCCTTTCTATGCCCACGCCCATGTCAAGGAGAGAGGAGCGCGTGCCAAACATGCCAAACGTGCCAAACGTGTCAACACACCGGGCGCTGCCATCTTCGGCGCTGGCTGCCCGTTACCATATACCGTATTTCGGACGTCCTGCTGCCTCGTCCTGCTGCCTCGTCTGCCTGGGGATGTGCAAGCGGTTGGAGGCGCGTGTACAGCGGCAGCGGCAGTCGAGGTAAGACTCATGGCGCCATTTGCTCGCTTGTGAAGCTGTTTGACACCTTCGAGTGAAGTCCTCGCTATGACAAAAACGCTTGCTTTCGATACTTGCACAGTTCATGGCGCGGGGCCTGGGTGTGAACGTTGCCTGGGCCGGTGGCTGTATTTTTTAACATAAGGTGTGTTGTTTCTTGTTACATATTTCCTATTGTGAAGCGGTCTGACACCTTCGAGTGAAGTCCTCGCTATGAAAAAAAACGCTCGCTTTCGATACTTGCACAGTTCATGGCGCGGGCCTGGGTGTGGACGTTGCCAGTGCCGGTGGCTGTATTTTTTAACATAAGGTGTGTTGTTTCTTGTTCTTTCCTATTGTGAAGCGGTCTGACACCTTCGAGTGAAGTCCTCGCTATGAAAAAGCGCATGAAAACATACCATAAAATTTGGTACCCGGCGTATAAGACGACCCCCGACTTTCCAGAACATTTTACGGGGTTAAAAAGTCGTCTTATACGCCGGAAAATACGGTAATCAGCCGTCATCAGCCAGGCTATCTTGAATCCAGTGGCAAAGTGAGCAAGGGTCCCACCTCTGGGCATACCCTGCCAACTTAGGGCGAACAAAGCAATACCAAAGTTCAGGCTGGACTGTTCCCATGGGGCACAGGGTCACGACTGATTTGCATACGGCTGGATTCAAACTGAAATGGCATAGGGAGCAAAAAAATGATGGATTTAGGCCCAGATCTCTGTACTGAGATGAATGTATGACATTGTTCTGTATTCTGTCCATCAACTGTTGTTGGCACTTAAAACACTAAAGGTGGGCCTCTTGTTTGTTATTTACAGAGTGATTTAAAAACGTATGCACAAGCAGCCATCAAACTCTCACGGGTTGGCATGGTTTTGAGAGGTGATTTGCATGTTCCTCCATCTAAAATGCGCCCTTTCATTATTTCTAAAGCACACCAGGGACATCTGGGCACTACTAAGACATGCATCCGCATCAAAGAACAATACTGGTGGCCTTCGTTAGATAGTCAAATGAGGTTGACAGTAGACAAGTGCCTTGCGTTTCTCCTCTCAGATAGGCATTAAAAGTTAAGCAAAGCACCCCTACATCGCACAATGGGTTATCCTTTGTATTAAGATCCATTACGCTCTGGGAAGCCAATGGAGCTGGCCGCTTGAGCGCCGAGCTCCGTGACGATCCCACAATAATCCTGCAATCTTAAGGCCCTTCAGACTCCCGGTGGTACCGGAAGTCGTGAGTGAGATGCGACCCTGTGTTGGTGTCTCCCCAACGACACTCTGGTGTGGTGTGGGGGTTCAGAGACTTTTTTCGGACGAGTAGCTTGCCGCGAGTTAAGGGTGCAAGATGGCTATGGCGCTGGTCTGGGGCGCCCGATCCCCCGGCTTTGGGCGGCGGCACTGACTGGGGCTCCGGATGACAACCGCTGGAGCTGTGGTGCCCCACGGACGGACGGACCGGACAGCTGGAAGAATCTAGCTACATTGTAGCGGAACAGGGACAATGAGGTGCTGCGAGGCAGAGGATCTGGCGCGGGCCGCTCGGACCTAGTGGGGTGGTGCCTTCGGGGAGAAAGTGCTCGGCGGATTGAGGCTAACGCTGCGGCCTTCTAAACATCAGACCCTGAACAGCGGTGGAGAGCCGAGGAGTGCGGAGCGGTGGAACCTGACCCCTTTCTGCCTGTCCCGGTGAGTGGGGTGCGAGCTGCTCTGTGTCCTTGGGCTGCGGAGGCAGTCACGAGGCCGGGGGGCGGCTGTGCCTTGCGAGCTGGGGCGGGTGGAGAGGGAGGTGCGGGCGAGGAGCGGGGACCCTGCTGTGAGAGGCCGTGGGGGGACTGATTGAAAATCATTGAGGGGGGACCCTGGAGCTCCGCAGGCCCATTGCGTCGAGAGGGGCAGCCAGCTGACAGGAGCATGAGAGGAGGAAAGGCGAGGCAAACTGCCGGTGACATTACAGGGCATAATATGGAAGGCGAGCTGCGGGGCTGAGGCATGACGTGGCAATGCTGGCAAATAGGACATAATCAAACTAGTGCTATGTGAGACACGGTGCACAGACCTCCCTGGATTGACTTTGCCCTGACGCTGGGTGGTGAGCAAGCGCTGAAGGGTGTTGCGCATAAAGCCGCAAACCACTTTGGCTCCCAGACGAGCGGGGCTGGGGTTCCTCCTCTTGGCGCCTCAACTGCTATGTGCTGAAGCCCACTGGTGTAAACTGAGAGCTGGGGAGATCCGGTTCCTTGTGTGTTGCTGACTATCTTGAAGTCGACGGAGGCGACCGGTTAGCATGCTGACAATCTGGGGCGGCGGGAGGGAGACCTCCCTAGCTGACGAAACTCCAGAATGGTCAGTAAGCAGTGGAGGCCGTGGGAGTAGACCTGGGAGCCTGAGAACTAGCGGAGAGGGCAATTACACGTAGAATCGGATGGGATGGAGGAGGCCCGGGATCCTCAGTTACAAAGACAGTTCGACTGTATACTAACAGCCATTGCGGATTCATGCACGGCTCTGCAGCAGGACATTGCACAGGTAGCGACGGGGCTTGGGCTACTGAAGGCGGACCACTCTAAGTTGGTGGATAGAGTGAAGCAGGCGGAAACGACTATCCAGGAAATGGTGCCAACCCAAAAGGTGTTGGAGGCAAAAATGACCGATGCACTAGATCACATAGAAGCATTGGAGAAGAGGGTCGAGGATGTTGAAAGCCGAAATAGACGCAACAACATCCGCGTGGTGGGCCTACCTGAAAAAGTGGAAGGGTCTGATATGGTACAATATCTCGAACAGTGGCTGAGGACAGTGGTTGCAACTGAGGGTTTATCTACCTTTTTTACGTTGGAACGCACACACAGGTTGCCTGCCAAGCCGCCACAGCCGGGTCGTCCCCCACGTCCAGTGGTGGCTAGGCTCTTGCACTATAAGGATAGAGACTTATTACTACGGATGGGCCATACCAGGTCAATAATGGAAGGGTCAATCAATCAATCAGAGCATTTGTAAAGCGCACTACTTACCCGGAGGGTCTCAAGGCGCATGGGGAGGGGGGGGGTCCGCTACTGCTCGAACAGCCAGGTCTTGAGCTGCTTCCTGAATGCGAGGTGGTCCTGGGTGACCATATTCCCGGATTATACATTGGAAATCCAGCGCCGCCGTACTTCATTCCTAGCTGTGAAAAGGGAGCTGAGATCAGAGGGCATCCAGTACTCTCTACTGTTCCCAGCAAAACTAAAGACAATGCTAGGCGGTGCCACTCACTTCCATGACACCCCAGAAGAGGCATGGGCATGGCTGGAAACATACAGAGCAGGCACGGATCGGAAAGAACGGCGTTTGCAGGAGATATCTGAAGGACTCCCCCCCAGCGCCAGTCGCAACGCCTTCGATTCAAGAGGCAGAAAGTGCGGATGCCATCACAGTCCCAAACCGAGTTGGAGAAACAGAAGGCACTAGATGCAGTATCAGCGCTATCTGGCAGTCGGACTCTGCAATCTCCCGAGAGCACGGATGCCGAAAAGGACAAGACACAATCGGAATCTGAGTTGTCGGAGGTCGGAAGTGTTCAGATGCCGCAGGTCACCCCGGCCACAGCAGATGGACTCATTGATGAGTGAGGATTCGTGTTGTTGAGTGCTGGGGATGGTGGTCGGCTGGGGGGCTGTGTGTGGGCCATGTATGGCGCTGTAATAGGGCAATCACACAATGGGGCGGACAGTGAATTTATTCTGGGAAGTGACTCCGGGACAGGGTAACGCCTTAAAGTGCAAAGCTTTGTTATATTGCTGACTGAGGCACAGGTGGAGAAGGTAGCTATGTTTTATTGGGATCGCAGGGGGTGATTGTATGAGCGAGAGCGATCACCGTTGGCACTAAGCCCCCCCTCTTGCCCTTAAGGCATGCCTGCAGTGGCTACTGCTGGGCTTAAGTATGAGTGGAATGTTGGACTGGTTTGGATGGGAACTAACAATGTTGTTTTAGGACCTGTTCTTGGTGGGGTGGGGGGATGGGGGTTGGGGGGTTGGGGGATGAGTTGGGTTTTGGAGTACATCGGTGTGTTCAATGCTGTAAATAGAGGGAGGAAGTGGTTGTATTGCTGTGATGGGGACTGTACCTGATTTACGATGTATTATCTGGAATGTTAGGGGGCTACACACGATGACTAGACCTCACAGGGTTCATGCATATCTGGTTAGGAGGGGAGTGCACATAGTGTTACTCCAGGAAACACATCTTAATAGATCGGAGGGCCTAGCGCTGCAGCGTAGACGGAGGGGGCAGGTGTTTAGCTCGTCATATTCGACATTTGCGAGGGGGACATTGATTTGGATTATGGCGGGGGTCCCTTTTCGGATGCTTAAACAGACAATAGATGGGAGGGCAGGTTTTTGGTGGTTGAAGGGCACCTATATGGCAGGGAGGTGACCCTCTGTAGTATCTATGCCCCTAATGTAGATCAGGCGCGATTTCTGGATCGAGTGTCTGGCACTTTAGCACAATTCCTGGCAGGCCTTATCATAGTGGGAGGCGATTTTATTTCAATAACTGACACAATCGTGGACAGATCTCATCCCCCCCATACCAGATTCCCCTGTTCATCGATTGTCCAAGCATAGGTTGGATTGGCAGGCTAGATGGCATTTGATTGATATATTGAGGTCACATCACCCGCAAGTTAGGGATTACTCCTACTTTTCAGCATTACACAAACTGCATGTTTGACTGAATGCTGTGTTGTGCTCGCCAGTGGTGGCGTCTGCTGTGACTAGCTCTGAATATCTCACTAGGACCTTATCTGACCATAACCCACTGCTCACCTTGCATTGGACTAGGACGGAAATCCCCACATGGCGATTGCGCCCCGAAACATAAGAGGATCCGGTGTTTTGTAGGGAAGTAAAAGAAGGGATAGCACACTACTTTAGGGAGAGCGCGGGATCTACTCCTACTAGGGCGACGGAATGGGATGCCTTTAAGGATGTAATACGGGGGATATGCATAAGTACATTTGCTGGGGTAAGGAAGTCCCGGCTGCAGGATGTTTAAAATGAGGACAAATGGTTGCGGTTGGCGGAACAAGCACGGCCTGAGCACTTAGAGCGTGAGAGGGAAGTATTAGAGGCTAAAGAGAAGCTAGCCACGGAGGTAGAGAGGCTGCGCTGCTTCGATTATCGGAAGTGCTTCGATTATCGGAAGTACGTCGAGAAAACACATACAGAGGGCGACAAGGCAGGAACGCTGCTAGCTTGGCTAGCTATTCCTATGCCGCGTAGCTCCCCGATCCTGGCACTAAGGCCAGCTGAGGGAACAACAGACTATACTCAAAGTGGGATCATGCATGGGTTCAGAGAATACTATGAGTGGCTTTATGGGAGTACATTGTCAGTGGACGCCCCTGCTATTGGGTCCTTCTTGGGGACTGTGATGCTCCCACAGTTGGAGGAAGAGCTGGCGCAACATCTTTGTCGGCCCATTTCGCTGGAAGAAATTAGGAGCGCCATTAAGCAGATGGTAAGGAATAAGACACCGGGAGTGGACGGATTACCGGTGGAATTTTATATGCAATATATAGACATATTAGCACCACGGTTACTGGAGGTCTATGGCAAAGCACGGGAATTGGGGCAGCTGCCGGAATCGCTGCGTGAGGCCCTCATTGTCCCACTACTAAAACCGGGACGTAATAGGGCAGATACAGCAGCGTATCGCCCATTGTCAATGCTCACTACTGACTACAAGATACTTAGTCTGATTTTGGCGTCGCGCTTGCTACAGCATATGACTGCCTTGGTACATGAGGATCAGGCGGGATTTATCCCTACCAAGAATACTGCCACCAATGTGCGGAGGTTGGTGAGGATCCTAGGAGAAGCAGGTACAGACTCCCCTAGGGCCGCAATCTTATCTGTAGATATAGAAAAGGCCTTTGATAGCCTTGAATGGCCGTATTTGTACAAAACGATGGGGCACTTTGGACTGGGCGAGGAGTTTGTGAGGTGGACGACGGTGCTGTATACTTCGGCGATGGCAAGAGTTAAAGTGGGGCAGATGATTTCTCCCCGTTATGTAGTGGACCGTGGGACACGGCAGGGTTGCCCACTGTCCATTTTGCTATTGGCTCTAGCAATAGAGCTGTTGACGGCGCGAGCTCGGCTGGGACAGTGGTATGAGGGCCTGGCTTTTAGACGAGAACAGCAATACATATTGTTATATGCGGATGATTTGCTGTTATTTTTGGCAGATACAGAGGGCGCATTAGCGGGGGCAGCGCGATTGTTGACGGATTTTGGAATGATCTCAGGATTAAAGGTCAATTGGAAGAAAACTTGCTTGCTCCCAGTACAACCCGGGAGGGTAGTGCCTAGGATGTTGATGATTGTGAGGTGGGAACCTTCATGTTTATCATGGAACCAGCGACCTTTTAGAAGGGAATATAGGGAGATGCGTATGCGCCCTTAAGGGGAGCATGGCCTTTTGGAGTACCCTTCCACTCTTGGTGATTGGCAGGTTAGCTTTACTGAAGATGGTGGCGCTACCAAGACTGCTGTACTTTTTTAGGACGCTACCTATATAGGTGCCGTGCTCAGTGTTCACCAACCTGGAATCTATGATTGTAGGATTTATCTGGGGATCGGGGAGGCGCAGAGTGGCGCTTAAGACATTAATGTCGCCTTAAGTTGGAGGGCGGCTTGGCGGTCCCTGACTTAGAGTTATATTATATAGCAGCGCAGTTGCAGGTGCTTACACAGGCGGTGGCCAAGGAATTCAGGGGCCTGGAACATGGGAGAGGAGGTGGAATTCCGAGGCATATCCTGTCTTTCATAGTGTTACATCAAAAGCTGGACCTTAGGGATTTCACTTTAGAGGAAAAGACTCTGAGGTTGTCTTGGAATAGGAGGCAGCGAAGAGCGGGTGCGCAACGCCCTTACACGCCCGAGATTCCACTAGGGATGCTGACTGCATTACCCCATGGAGGAGATAGGTCGTCATTATGGGAGTGGGAGCAGGCGGGGGTCCACATGCTGGGGGACTTGTATGAAGATGGAGTGCTGTTATCTTATCAGGAGAGGTTTGATCTCCCTAGAAGAGACTTTCTGATACATGCTGCCCTGGTGCAAGCCATCCAAAAGCACTGGAAGGGGGGACTGCTAGAACCCAAAATAACGCAGGCATGTCAGTATGTGGTGATGGCAGCAGGTACATTCAAAGCAGTTACATGCCTATACTCACGAATGCTGAATGAGGGTTTGGCCCGTTAGATACGCTACGTCGGAAATGGGAGGTGAGCACGGGGAAGCCCATACCAGAGACCACATGGGGCAACATCATACGTAGAGCGTGGAAGGGCACCAGGAATGCACGTGATCCAGCGGGCCAGTGGAAATTCAGTCTCAGTATAACTACTCTACACCAAGTTACTCACCATATTTCACAAAGCTAACGCTAGGCCCAAAAATGGCTGAGATATGAATTGACCAATTGAATCATATGACCTAATTATTCTGAAACACTTTATAAACATTTATTTAAGTCAAACATAGGAAATGGATTAACTAATGGTAACTCAAAGAAACTAACAAGACCAGCTTGTCATTTAAAAATCTATTTTATTAACTTTATTAACAAGCAAAGTGCATTTTAAAATTTAAACTCTTTTATTAGCATTTTTTAATCAAGCAAATTATTTAATTGAAAGGCACATTTGACTGTCAGCTCGAATCAAAATCAGCATGAGAAGTGCTCAAACATTAAGAAAAATCCTTAAACCCTAATTCCCTAACATTAGCTAAAGGAAACCTAAAGGGAAAATTAGCAAAGTATCTTTGGATCTTACGTGAGTCAGAAAACCGGCAGCATCTCTGGAGCACAGGAACGAGCCAGCAGTCCTCTTTCCAAGGGGGCATTCTTATACCCTTTTCCTATCTAAAACTAACGAAAAGAATACAAATATTCGAGCAACACGAAACAGGATTGGACAAACGATGTCGTCCAATGTTGTCATTTGCCTTTCGCCTAGCAGAAACCACGTTTCCTCAAGAGCGGTATTGTTTTTTAACTAGAGTGTCACAGGCTCTTCCGAATTTAGCAACATTAAGCAAAGCCTTCCGTAGCTTCCTCCGTCCAAGCCTTTCCACCGCCACATATCCTGCCTTATGACCATGAATGTTTCCAGTAAATGTTTATTCAGTGCTCCGCACAGCCTTGCTTCTACGAGCGTCTTTCAAAGAATTACTCTGAAGAAATATTTTTCTTTTCATTACGTTGCTGTGCAAGGCCCAACTCTGGCAGGAATTCTGACATCCATTTTAGAAATAGGCCGCAGGCCTCTTTTGGCATGACTCTAGTATGCAAGGAAACACAAGACATCAATTAATTCAAGAAATTATAATTATTCTGTTACCCACCCCCTTTGCTAATATTAACCCATTAGTCTATGTTACCTAGCTTTGTATACAAAAGACAAACATAGCACAATCACATGAAAAGACACAACATAGACTAACACACATTCAAAGAAAGCTCATGCCATTATTTGAAACAGCAGCAATTTAATAAATGACAAACGAAGGACAAAGTAAATGCATTATTATAACGTGAATGACAAACATGACAAGAGCACAAATAATTAGACCTGTGTGTTTGTGTCGGTGCATATTACTCTAGGTTGATTTAGTACGAAAACATGCAACACTTATTAGTAAATTAAAATTATGGGAATTTTATTCAGCGTGCCTTTCAAAAACTAAGCTCATACCAAAAGTCCGTTTCATCAACTCCCTCATCTGGTGATTTTTAAATCACCAAACAAACCCAAAAAATTACTCTATATATTACTTTTAGTAATGTCATATAATGATCTCTCTCTGAGTTAGTAAGTCTAAACTCCTGTTTCATTTGTCTGTCTGGTACTCTCATATTGAACCCTGCAAAACCCATCCATTTCTATCTCCTTTTCTTGAGCCTTCCTGAGTTTATAAATCCTCCTTTTTTCCCTCACTTGCTTCTTTCTCTTGTGAATCATGCAACTGATTTTTAACAAAAGTGTTATTTTAACAATGATTATTACAGGGTAAAGCACTTTGCCAATGATTGAACTGCCAATGTCCGCAAACCACTCCTTGATTGCCCAAATCTCTTTGCCAAACGTTCAGAAAAACTGTCACTTTCCATGGGTTCTATTTCTGCGTGAATTTCTGTGATATTCCTAATCATCATTTCTATGTTCTGACTTTTGTCAGGGATATATGTGCAGCAATGCTGAACATGCAAAATCCCACAGACTCCTCCCTCTTTTGCTAGGAGAATATCTAACGCAAGCCGGTTCTGCATAACCATGCTTCTGGTAGCAATGAGCTCAGTTTTGACTAGTTGAAAACCACCTGCAGTGTCAGTGGACAATCTGTCAACAATTGTGGAAACATTTCTGATTTTGATTGAATTCAGAGTAATCCCTACCATAGGAATTATTGCACCAAAAATATCTCCCATGATCTCAGAGAAACTTTCTCTCCTGTACCTATTCAGGTGTTTGCCAATTTCAAATGAACCTTCTCCATTTCTGTCAACATTGAACATTTTAGGAAAGACAAGACCAAGGTAGCATGTACCATACCAATGGTCTGGGAGACTGAAATATGCCTTGTTCCCACAAACAAAATAGATTCCTGGGAAAATTGGGTTTACCACCTTTAAATCCCCAACCATTCGATAAGTGTCCTCACATTGGCTAGCACCGACAAAATAATTGTCGTAAAGCGTGTTATCTCTTCTAATGCAAAATTTTCCACTAACTGGATCATCTATGTGAATAGCAGCATTTCTATTTTCCCCATTAGGTTTCTCATCCTCAACCTGCCAGAACTTGGACTTAGTTTGTTTCGTCATCTCATTTCTTTTATAAATCGCTCTCCTCTCCTCAACTTGATCAAGGAAAGATCTTTCTTCATTTCTCATTTTGCAGGTTAAATTATTCTTGTATGCATACTCGTAAGTAAGTTAATTAGTTACCAGAAAGAATTTCCTCATCTGCTTATGAAGGCTTAACTTTGTTTAAGCTATTTACAACCTTTAAGTTGGCAAAGATTTCATCATGGTCTGAGTAATAGTACTCCAGACGACCAGTTTTGGTAAAACAAGCTCGATATAACACTGCATGTTATTCCATAAGTAAGGGAAGCATATTATATTTGACCCCTTCAGAAACTGAAGTAGGAAGCTTAACGCATACGTAACAGTCTTTCACATCCATTACTCTAACATACTCCGATAGCAGTCTAGAAAAAGAATTAGTAGAAAAATCTCCAACAGATCTGTCCTGATGGATCTCTGGTTTATGCTCAATAACCCTGTTTGTTTTGCCTGCAATTTTAGTTTCAGCTTGTTTAGATTCTGCCTTGCTTGTCATGTTCACCTTGTAGTCCTCTTTATTAATACCAAGAGGAAAGATGACTGCCAAAATTAACCAAACAAGAATGATTAAAACCACGCAAATGGAAGACATTTTACAACATCTTCTAAAAATTGCACACCTTGAATTGTCAGTATTAGGCATTTTAACTCCGTTCCTACCTAAACAAAAATAAAAATAAAATTTTAAAATTTAAATTAGTATCTAAAATTTAATTAATATCTAATATTGAATTAAAACACCCTCCCCTTTTGAATTTTTTTTTTATTTAGTAACTCTAACAGCGTTTCTTCGACCTTGCGTCCATAAAGTGTATCCAGCTAACACAATTTCTTTGACCTTGTGTCACCTAACACAATTTCTTCAGCCTTATGCCAAAAATGAACAACCTCAACCTAAAGAAAACGAAATCCTAATCATTGTCACTATTTTCTTCCAAGTCCTCTTGGCTACTGCTGCTAATCTCAACTACTGGTGGGATAATTATATATGCCCACTCTGGAGATTTGTACTTCTGATTTGGCTGTAATGGTCTTCTACTCTTTCTGCTAATCACTTCAATGTTCTTCCCAACTTCTCTTTTGTCTAATTCACTTTTCTGACTAGAAATTTCGTTTATTTGTTCCTTTGACCTTTTCACCAACTTGTATTTCAAATCTTCTTTTGGCCAAATATCACCTTTTCTCAATTTTTTCTTTGGCTCAATTTCATTAGATTCAGCTTTCCAAGCCCTTTTTCTGAACCTTCTTTCTTCATCACTTTCATCCGAGTCAGTTTCAGAGATTTCAATACTGTATCTGGGAACTTCTTTACTCAGCAGCTTCACTCCGTTAGGAACAACATCTCTGTAGCTGGTACTTGGCAATTCGTCCTTCCCAGTTTCAGAATTTTCGTTCCTGCTTTCAGAGCTTCCAATCTGCTTTTCAATACTTTCTTGATCTTGAGTCTCTCCCGACACAGTTTCTTTTCCAGTTCTTTTTTCTAGAACATCTTCATCATTTTCTGAATCAACAACAACAACGTCTAGATCTTTTTCATTTTCTGCTTGATTCACATAGGAACTTTCCAGATGTCGACCTCCTGTCGATCTTCAGAATCTGTATTTTCAGGTTCTTCTTCTGAATCTGAATCTGCTGTAGTGTCGTCACTATCTTCATCAGGGTTATCAGGTGCTGGTAACGAAGTTTATGGCTCGCATGCACCCACCTTTTTTAAGCCCCTACACTTGACAGCATTTGTTGTTACTAATATCACCTGTCTTGCTTTTTGCCATCTGGGTACCAAACAGTTCCTCCTCCGATGAACCTTTGTCCTGACCCAATCTCCTGGCAATAGATCATGAGCTTGTTCCTTTTCTTTTGAAATCACATCTGTTCCCACCTGATGGAATACAGAAGTTACCACATCAGATAACTGCTTACAGTAGTGTAAAACAGCACTATCATTTATTGCTAACAATTTTCCGTCTGGAACAAAAGCCTGTCTCATTACTCTTCCCATGAGAATATCATGAGGGCTAAGGCCTGTTTTCTTATCTGGAGTGCTTCTCAAAGACATCAAAACAAGTGGAAGCGCATCCGTCCATTTTATCCCTGTAGCCAAGCACATTTTAGAAATTCTGTTTTTAATTGTGCCATTAATTTGTTCTACGACCCCTGATGCCTGTGGCCTGTAGGCACAGTGCAATTTCTGTTTAATGCCTAATGCTTCACAAATCAATTCAATCAGTCTGTTTTCAAAGTGTGTTCCACGATCACTTTCAATAGTCACTGGAAAACCATATCTAGGTGTGATCTCCCTCAACAGCAATTTTGCCACAGTAATTGAATCATTGTGACGTGTTGGGAACGCTTCCACCTATCTTGAAAACAGACAGACAATAACAAGTACATACCTCAGCTTGTTATGTGGTGGTATGTCAATGAAATCCATTTGCAACCTAGTAAAAGGACCACCCTCCCGTCCTATGGTTCCCATGCTTATTTGCTGGCAGATTGAACAACGTTGGCAAAGTGACTCTGCAATAACCCTAAATTTTGGATTATACCAAGTCTCCCTGAACTGTCTGATCATAGTGTCTCTTCCTAAATGACCTGGTCCATGGTACATCCGTGCCATGTCAGCAATCATGCAATTAGGCATGACAGGTCTGTCATCTTTGTAAACCCAAATCCCATCTTCCTCTTGCTGTCTGCAACCTTCTTTGAGCCATGTGTTTTTCTCCTCATCTTCTGCCTCATCTTGTAAATCTTTTACTCCCTGCCATGTTTCTACCACAGATATTAGCATGAGAGAGTTCATTACATGCTCATTATTTTTCTCCCGATTAAGTGAAAGATTGTTTTTACACAGTAACGTGCAGTTTCATCTGCAAAGGCATTTCCTTTAGTAATGTAATCTTGTCCTTTTTTATGCGCTCCGCATTTAACCACAGCTATTTCTTTTGGTAACTGAATTCCATCAATTAACTGTTTAATCAATTTTGCATTCCTGATTGGAGTCCCTGCAGAGGTTAAATAACCTCTCTGAGACCAGAGCTGGCCATAATCATGGACTACGCCATACCCATACTGACTATCAGTCACTATGGTAACCTTTTTCCCTGTTGCTTTTTCACAGGCTCTAATTAAAGCAACCAATTCTGCCACTTGCGCTGAACGAATTCCTTCAAGAGTTGATCCTTCAACTATTTCAGAGACTGTACAAACCGAATATGCTGCTCTTAGAATGCCTTCATCTGTTCTTAAACAAGAGCCATCAACAAAGTAAACAATGTCTGACTCTGGTAAGGGCACATCTTTAATGTCTTTTCTGGGTTTAGTACAGTATTCCAGAACATCCAAACACTCATGATAAACATCATCAGCTTCATTGTCAACTTCAGAAACCACACTATCTGGTAAAAGTGTAGCTGGATTGAGATTAACACATCTAGCAATTGATACTTTATCTGATCCCAGAATAACTTTTTTAGTCAATCTGTTACTTGACAGGTGCTGAGTTTTACTTCTGGCAAGAAGTGTTTCAACTGAATGAGGTACATATACTTTCACTGGAAACCCCATTATGATTCCTTCACTTTGCTCAAGGCTTACACTTGTTGCAGCCACTGCTTTTAAGCAACCTGGCAATGCTTTTGCAACAGGATCAAGAACAGCCGAAAAGTAAGCAATAGGTTTTCTCATCTTTCCATTTTTCTGAATAAGAACTGATAATGCAGAACCTTCCCTTTCACTACAGTACAGCTCAAATTCCTTTTCATAATCAGGCATTCCCAATGCTGGAGCTTCACAGAGACTTTTCTTTAACTTCTCAAAAGCCTCCATTTCTGTTTTTGTCAAAACAATCGGGTCCTTTATGTCTGCTTTGGTCAATCTTTGCAAAGGTTTTGCAATTACTGAAAACCCACAAATCCATTGGCGACAATAACCAACCATTCCTAGAAACATCCGGATCTGTCTTTGTGTTGTTTGTCACTTGTCTAATTCCTTTTGCAATTCTATGACCAAGGTATTTAACTTCTTGCTTGCAAAACTGTAATTTTGCAGGTGACACTTTATGTCCTTCATCTGCCAATCGATTCAAAAGTGTAATGGTATCAGTTACACAATCTTCTCTTGTTTTACCTGCAATTAGGAGGTCATCTATATACTAGACCAATGTTGACTCTCCAGGTAATTTTAAATCTTCCAGGGATCTTTTTAACAATTGATTAAAGATAGATGGACTCTCAGTATACCCTTGAGGAATACGACACCATGCTAATATGCGATCCTGGAACCGGAACGCAAAAATTTGCTAGCTGTCTGGATGCAATGGAACCGTAAAGAAGGCATTACACAGGTCAATAACAGTGTACCATTCCGCATCATGTGGAATCTGACACAGGATTACTGCTGGGTTTGGTACAATAGGACAACAAGGAACAACTATCTTATTAATTTTTCTCAGGTCCTGAACTATTCTGTACGTTACATTAGGCTTTTTAATTCCCATTATCGGCGAATTACATGGGCTGCTTTAAATTTCTCTCAAAACACCTTGCTTGATGAATTTTTCACAGGAATCACACCCTCAATAGTTTCAGATTTCATTTTGTACTGGGGAATGTTTGGAAAATCTATTCCCTGTTTAACTGTAATTTGCACTGGGTCCACATGTTTCATTAAACCCATATCATCACCAGTTAGATCCCAAATGTTTGGATTTACCGCCTCTTTTAATTCCTCAGGTAAATTATTTTTATCAGAAGCAGGGAACATTTTGTTTTCCTCGTCAACCATTAACAGTGTCAATTTGTATAAACCATCTTCTTCTAAAGCTTGAAGCTCAATACCCTCCGGTGAGCAGTAAATTTTACAATTCATCTTACAAAGCAGATCCCGACCTAAAAGATTAACAGGACTGCTGTTACAGACAACAAATCTATGTTTGTCTTTGTAATTTCCAATTTCTATATTAACTGGCTTTGTCAGACTTGTTTTAGTCTGCTGAATAGCTACACCAACTACCTGGATGGTTTCACCCGAGAGAGGAAGATTTTCAATTTCCACTGATCTAACAGTAGAACGGGTAGCACCAGTGTCCACAAGAAAAGTGATATCTTTGTCATTCACCTTACCATTTACAAATGGACCAAACTGATCTACCTCAAGAGTGGCTCCAAGCACACACTCTTCTTCCTCCCTCAGGCACCGTCATGAGAAATCCTCTGAATCACTGCTCTCATTTTCTTTTAGCCAAAATTGCTGAGAGACATTTGACACATTCAATCTTTGTGATCTTTTTACCTGCTCAGCTCCGCAGAAACCCGTCTCTGGACTGTATCTCCGTTTATTCATGCAATTTGGCAAGGGTGGCTGTGGAATTTGGTTTTGCTGATTCAATTGGTTCTGCTGATTCGCTGTCGCTGTAGCTGTTGCTGCTGACTTATTTCATTTAACTGTCACTGTAGCTGTTGCTGCCGATTTACCTCACTCTGCATCTGTGGATTTAATGATACATTTTTAAAATTTGTGTGCGGATTTTTATACTCACGCTTCCAGTGTCCAATTTCGCCGCAATTAAAACAAGGCCGCTTTTGTTTTAGCTCCTCAATATTTACATTAAATTTTGGCTTATTTGTGAAATTCCCTTTAAATTTTCCTGGATTCTGCTGAAAATTTTTATTTTCCAAAGTTGCTATCTGCTGTTCAGCTACCTTCACTTGTGCCCACATTGCCTTTTCCTTGAGTTTCTTTTGTTTTGCATCTAACTCATCACTGCAATATTTAGCTTTTCTCAGGATATCATCAACTGAGAGTGCTTGCCAACCAACAATTCCGTTCCTAATCATGTCCCCAATTTCAGGTCTCAGGCCATAAACAAACCTGTAAATGAAGTGGCTCATGTCACTTTCGTTTAATTTTTCATTGCCACTACATTGTTTAAAAACCAGGAGTAACCTTTCATAAAAAAGAATGAACTGATTATTTAGGTTCCTGATTCGTTCTGTCTATTTTAACCCAATCTACTTCTTTAGCAGGAATTTTTTCTTTCAGCCAAACAATCACTTTGTCATAGAAGTCCATGACAATGGCTGAAGGAGCGCCTGTTACTTTATGTCGCTGCGGTTTCTCCTTAGGCCAACTAACAGAAATTTTACATTCTGTCCAAAGATCTGACGGGACAACAATGTCAAAGAAACCATCAAGATCGATCCACAGAACTTTTGAGACTTTAATGAATCTGTCAACCTGACGATACCATTCCACCGGCTTTTCTCTCAGCCGTGGAAAATCATTCGTGAAGAGAAGAAAATCCTGTCTTGTCCATGGAACATGAACATAACCTCCACCAGCTATTTCCCTCTTTGGAAATTCACCAAAAACTTCTCCTCTTTCTCTCTTTTCTTCTTCTCTTTTCTTTGTCCATTTAACTCTCCATTTGCTTAAATCTAATCTTTTTAGAAATACAATTAATTCTTTTATGAGTTATTCTGCCTGTAGTATTTAGATTTTCTATATCTTTCTCTGCAAAATCCACCCTGTAATGCTTTTGCAATTGTTTCTGGTGAGTCAAATCTATTTCCAATTCAGGAGCCACCTCTTCAAATTGTTCATATTTATTTTTAGTTTTCCACTGAATACTCTTGCAAATAAACAGCAGTTCATCATCCTGATATTGCTTCAAACAGTCAGTGTCAATTGTGCCAATGATTAATTCTTCGAAATCTGCCTTTAATTTTGCAACATCAAGTTGCTTAGATTCAGGAATCTGTGTTAAATCTGTTTTATTTAAGGAACCAGAATCTGATTCCGCAGCTGATGGTGTGACATTTGACAAATTTTCATTTAAAGTTAAATTTGGCATCGTTTTATCTTTGTGCATTTCTGTTAACTCAGAATAACATTTTTCAGCCACTTTTTGAATTTCCGCATTTAAAGGATTTGCTACAACAGAATGTCTGTTTCCAGTCTGATCAAAAACTGGTACAACAGGACCAATTGTAACTGGAACTGTTCCCGCTTCCATGCCCTTTGTCAATTGTTGAATTAATTCACCCTTTGCTTTAAAATATTCTGTAATATTTGGTATATCTCCAGGCAATTCTGTTCTTTTATCATTTTTCGGGGAATTATTTCTTGAATTCGATTCTCTTGGGGTATTTGTTCTGCTTTTTGATCTCCCTCTTTCAGATAGCCTCATAAATCTGGGTGAATCCTCAACCTCCCTAGGTGCACTAGGAGAAATACCTGAAAGACTCCTTGGGGTAGAATGTGAACAACCTGGCTGATAAGGTGGAGGACTATTTAACATATCCTCTAAAACTGCATCATCTAATTCTTGATCAAGATTATCTTCTTTCTGAGAATTCTTTTTTTTTTTTTTTAATTTAAAAAACCTTTATTTTCTGACTGCACAGTACACAGCGTCTGCCTACAACCCAATTGGGCCGGCCGCTATGAAAAACATCTGGATACCGGACAACACAAAGTAACAGTAGAGCCATAAATCGCAAGATATCGGTGCACTGGCGTCAAATGTCATAAGGAAAGGATCGATCAGGTTTAGTTTTTATAGTTTTGATGAAAATAAGAACAAACATCACAAACACTCACATGGTAGGAGCAATATCTGGGGTGTGAGGTGGGGAGGAGGAAGTCAGTTTCTAAGAAGTTAGCGACTACTATCGAGGGGCGGGGGGATGGCGAAAAGGATCACAAATAAATTTTATTGGTCGGTCTATAGGAACGTCAGTTATGGGGATGAAGGAATACCAACAGTGTACTCGAGTGGAGGGGTACAGATATCTCCACGGTACTCATTCCATTGTGACCAGATCCTGCCCCACTTCCTGGGACGGCCCGAGCCTCATAGACCGTCTTCTCCCGAAACATGCACCAGTCCATGTTTTCTTTCCAGGCAAGTATCCCAGGCGGTCTATGAGAACCCCAGAGTTGCGCTATGTCCCTCTTGGCAACCATGTTGCCAAGAGTAACCCAAAAGGTCTGAGCAGCCATACAATCCGTAGGCTCCCAGACATTAAGCAGGCAACGACGCGCCTCAGGTAGAAGAGAGACCCCGGTGACCTGCCCCATTATATCATGCACTCTGGACCAGAAAGCGGAGACCACCGGACATTCCCAAATGATGTGGAGAAAGGTGCCATTCATGCCACAACCATGCTTACACAGCCCGTCAGTCGAAAACCCCATACGAACCAGACGCGTACCAGTCATGTAAACTCGGTGGAGGATCTTCAATTGCACAAAACGAAGGCGAGCTGGAATAGCCACTTCTTTAGGGGAGGCGATCGCTATCTGCCAATCCTTGTTGTCTAATTCGAGGCCGTCCGCAGTACAAGAGGCCCGAAGCCGCACCAGAAGATCAGCTCTGGTGTTGATAAGCTTTTTATAAATCAAGGAAATCGTACTGTCCGGCACGTGGCCATCCAGAATCCGATCCTCAAGCGGCAACGACTGGGGGATCTCCGTCCCAGGAGGGAACACGGAGACCAGGGCATGGCGCACCTGAAGGTATCGAAAATGCTCCCTGTCGTCCAGCTGATACTCCACCTTAAGGGCCTCAAAGGACTTAACTGTGCCTTTGGACCAAAGATCCTCCACCTTGCTAATACCGATCATCTCCCATCTATCAAACCCTTTCGTTCGCCACAGGCTGCCCAACCGCTCAGTCATACAGTGGAGTCAGTCGCGTCATCCTATCACCCCAGCCCGTTGCCGCAGTCGCATCTCTCCACGCACGCACAGCACATTTTGTGGGTCCAGTCAGGAGTCGGAACGGCTCCTTCGAATACAAGGCCCTGTTGAAGTTGCCGCCCGGCAACAGTAATTTGTCCATAGCGAAGGCAGGGACGGGGCCCGGGGAATACGTCACATGGTTGACCGCGCTCAACTGTGAGGCCCAGTAGTAACGCTTGATGTCCGGGAGGGCTATGCCACCATCATACCATGGCAACGTGAGTTTAGATAAGGAGATACGAGCCCATCCGTCCCAAATCAAACAGGGTCAAAGAAATTCTGCAAGGCGTACAAAAATCTAGGGAGGGACATCATTTTGAAAAGGGCCGCACGTCCCAGTGGGGACAAAGGCAAGCCGCGCCACCGTTGAACGTCCCGTTTAAGGCGCCGAAGTGGAACATAGAGCTTGCGGTCATATCGTACAGAGGGATCCAGAGAAATAAAAATTCCCAAATACTTGAACCCAGTCTCTGCCACTTGGATCGGGAATCTACGGGGTAGTGGAGGCAGCACCCCCGCTATAACGTATACACACGATTTAGTCCAGTTAATAACGAGCCCCGAGTTCTTCCCAAATGAGGTAAGGACGTCAAAGAGCACGTTTAGGGACTTCTGAGGGGAAGTAAAGTAAAGAAGAATATCGTCCGCGTAGAGAGAGACTCGATCCTCAAGGTCAGGGGCCCACCGGATCCCTTTAATCGAAGGCTACCACCGAAGCCACGCTGCCAACGGTTCCAATGCCAAGGCAAAAAGGAGAGGGGAGAGCGGGCAGCCCTGTCGGGTGCCGCGCCCCAGCGGGAACGATCCAGAGACTCTGCCATTAACAACTACCTGGGCCAACGGACGTTCATACAGAAGCTGTACCCACGCGATAAAGTTAGGGCCAAAACCAAACTTCGAGAGGGCCGCCCACAAATAAGGCCACTCAATAGTGTCAAAGGCCATCGTGGCATCCAGCGAGCCCAAGATGGCGGGTTCAGTAAGCATCCCAGCTCTCGCGAGAACACCGTGAAGTCTGCGGAGATTAAGCGCTGTATTCCGATGAGGAATGAAACCGGACTGATCCGGATGGATCAAGTCACAGATAACTATTAGTAAGCGATTCGCGAGGACTTTAGCCAGGATCTTAGGCTCAGCTTTGAGCAACGAAATAGGGCGATAAGAAGTACAATGATCACGAGGCTTGTCGTCCTTGTAGATGACAACTATAGTGGCCAAGCGCTGATCAAGGGGAAGGAGGCCAGCCTCAAAGGCATCAATGAACATATTGCGCGGATGGGTCGCCATCTTATCGGCCCGAAGCTTATAGAGCTCGATGGGTAGACCATTAGGCCCCATAGCCTTACCCGAATGCAGGGATCGTATGGCGATTGCAACCTCATCCACCGTAATGGGAGCGTCCAAAGCGGACCTATCCTCCTCCGACACACAGGGCAGCGCAATATCACGCAAAAGCAAGCGGGAGTCAGCTTCGTCTCTCACTCACCGATCGGTATACTGTTTGGAAATGGTCCACAAAGCATTCGACAATCTCCCCCGGATCAGACACACATTCCCCAGTCTCACGAGTGATCACGGGCACCACACGATTCATTCTCTCAGATTTATCCAACCATGCCAACAGCTTACTAGCCTTATCTCCCACATCATAGAGCCTGCCCAGTTGATTCGTGTGCATTACCTTAGCAGCATCGGTCACCAGGGCCCTATAATCAGCCTGTTTCAGCGCTAAGGAGTGCAAGATTGCAGGGGTATCATCACCACCCAATTCACTTTCAAGCGAGGTAATTTCGGCCTCAAGGGCTAACAAGTTTTCCCTCTTGGCCTTCTTGTCAGCGGCAATGAAGGACAGTGCAGAACCCCGTATTACAGTCTTGAAGGCCTCCCACAAGGAAATAGGGGAAGAGACGGACCCCTC